>NW_027142415.1:1622962-2260462 GCF_026170545.1 Melanerpes formicivorus | reverse complement strand
TGAAACCCTGGACATTCCATGGTAGCAGTTCTGCCACGTTAGCAATGTGAAGCTGTAGAGACCTTTCAGCCTAGGTCTGAGTAGGCAAAGGTAGGAAGAGCTCCTGGCAGCGGTGGGAATAAGAGCTTCTTAGCAGAGTTTTTAAGAGCCAGGTCTAGCAAACCGAGGATGAGCTGCTTCCAGCACAGCTCTCAGACTCTAGTTTTAAATGCAGTCATCACCATTGTCCAGGGAGTTCTCTGAGTGCTTACATAAATTTAGAGCTTTGACCTGAAAAGGATGGGACATCCTCAGTGACTTTTCCAGATAGGGACTGGTACTGTTACCATTTACAACCAAAAGAACCTCTTTGATGCTACAAAGGGATACCAGCATGAGCCAATGTCAGTGGGGTAAAATCAGTCCCCAGTGCAAGAAATCAAACCTTTGAAGCAGTAGGACTTGACAGGTTGGCTGTTGCTGAGTTTTCTCCATTTGGCTGTGTGAAGTTTAGGTCAAATTCTCACCACACCGTGAGGCTGGGAGATGTGAAGTTAAACTCAAAGGCAGCCAACCCCACCCTGCAACATTTATCAACGAATGTGTTACACATGTTGTTAAATGTTTGTTTTCACTTTTAAAGTTGCACTTGGTATGTTTACCAAACTAGAAATTACTGTGTTGCAGTAAGGTATTGACAGCTGTGCATGTGTTTGATGGAGCCTTCACTTGTGTACAAAGGGCTGTAAGGATTGTGACACCAGATTTTATTCCTCTCTTTTCATTTTTTACTTCATTTTTAGGTTTTTTCCCTTTTTTCTATATTTAGTTCTCTTGACTCAGGCTTGAATTTACTAAATTACTTTTCCCAAATGCTCACAGGGAGAGTCTCTTGAATTAATGGATAGAGCTAAACTCACTCCCATTCTCCAGCAAATTAGTATATTACATGCAATTATTTATGATTCATCCAAACTGGCTTCCCACAGCCACATAAATCTTACAGAGTCAGAACGTTGTGGCATCATCTTTGCTGATAGATTTCATTCTTTAGCCAGGCATAATGCTCCTTGAATCACAGAAAAACTGTTCCTATTCAGCAAGGACCAGTTACACTGCTGGCACCAGCAAATATAGGGAATGGTGTCCAGCCTGACTGAAGGAAAAAGCAGTATTTCCAACAGGGCTAAGGTCCTACATCCAAAACTGCACTCTTCTAAATTCTGCTCATTTGTTGCCACACCCTGGAGGTGCCTAAGCTCCTCAGGCGCCAGCTTTTCACATTAAAATTCCCCAGACTCCTGAAATTCTACTGTGGGCATGTCCAGAAATGTCTCTTGTGTCATGGCACCAAGTTAGCTCACACACCATCACCCCAGCACCGTCAGATCCAATGAACTCAGCTTTCCTGCACCTGCACTCATCTTGCCCAAGGGGTAGAGTCGGTGAACGTTCCCAAAAACACGGAGCTGCAGCTCTGCGAAGTGTCCTTGCTGCCTCTCTGTTGTATTCAAGAACTCTTTGGTCAGAGCTTTTACCCTAGATGTGGGAAAGCTGGGATTTATGCCCTCCTGCGCCCCAGGAGATCAAAACCCACGCCCTCACCACAAGGCCAGGGCTGTTCTGGGTGAAAGTGCTCTCCACCCTGTCCTTTGAAGTTCTTCCACCCTACAGGAGCAAACCACAGCTTCGCAAAGGCTGTGGAGAACATGAGTGAGCACAACGCTTCTAGGGGTTATGGCCCTTGTGGAGGAAGGTAAGGGAGGTTTGGATGTGGCTTCCCTTCTCTGAGGAGTGTTTGAGTATTATGTCCTAGGTTAAAAGTAGAAATGGTACTTTTGGAGTATATTTGGGAAGAAGCTTCCCTAGCACTGATTTGCGAGGTGCTTAGGAGGCTGGGAGTGGTGAGCTTAACCTGATGCCTGCGTCACCCTGCTTTGGTCAACACTTTGAGCACTGCTACAACTCCTTCTGGCTGGCTCTGTCAAAGGCCTTATGAAGGCAGAATTTCTGAACAATTCTCCCTACAGAAAAAAGACACCACCACCACTGACCAATGATGCAGGGCAGTATTTTGATTACACATGACATCTGTCACACTCCACCTCTGAGCCCCCCTGCAGTCCCATATGCCATCATAGCTGCAACTGCCCCACTGGAGGCCAGCAGGAACCCCAGGTCCCCATGGCAGCCCTGCTGCCAGGTGGAAAGGATGTCACTTGTCCTCATTCTCCATGGTTCAGGATCTCTACCCTCACAGCTTGCTGAAGCTATTGTCTGCTTGACAAATGTCTTGAGGAAAATGGTGAACTGGGTTTCTTCTTTCAGGGGTCTTGGGGAACAAGTTGCATATTTCTCCACAATATACATCTATCTGGGTGAGAAGCCTGCCAGCCTGGGGCTGCCCACTTCTGCTAGCAACCATTGTTTCCCAGGGTAATTTCTGCAAAGTGATAGCAGCCTCTGGGCCCCCAGTCCACACTGAGCTTTTTGTTTTGCCTTGACTGTCGGAAGTCTCCAGCGACTCTCCAGTTTCTAGCAGTGAAGTCATACAGAGCACTCAAGTGACCTTCAGTCTGGGCTCTTTTTTGTGTGACAGTTCTGATTCCTTGGCCCACAAAGCCAAACCACCACCCCACTTCATAAGCTTGAGTGAGTCCTTTGGCTTGCCAAGCAAATTGTGCAAAGATGAGTTCTTGATCTTCAGTGCACTTCTTTGACTTCCTTAAGCACGTTTCCAGTGGAAGCAACACTTGCAACATGAGTGTGGCTGCGTATCTGCCATCCACCACGCCATTTGCCTCCTTTGATGTCAAACCCACCCAACTGGGGAATACAGGTTTGACAGGAGAGATGGGGCCTGAGCAGTAACAAGTCCTCAACAGGTATTGCCAGTGGATTTCTGCAGTGAACTATGTCTGTGTGTGATGCATGATACATGTATGACATTGCCAGAATGCTCTTCAGAAACAGGTTAGCCATATACAAAGAGAACAGAAAATATCATTCAAACTAGTCAACTGACAGACAGAAATGGGTAGGAAAGAAGCTTTCACTGCTGTCCATACTCTGAGCATTAATTATTGCAGGGCAAGCAGAAGAGCTGGGGTTAGTGTTTGGGAAGGCAGGTCCTGCACAAACAGGTTCATGAAAGCGTCCTGTGCAGCTTAGGAGATGAGGACAAGGGCTGGACCTGTCTGGAGGCAGTTTATAGCTACCTTGGGAGCAGTTAAGGGTATATTAATAATGCTAGGGATCCATACCCACCCCATAAGTATCTATGCAACATTGTTTGTGGAATTCATTTTGATCTGGTCATTTGTAAGGGATGTGATCATTTAATTTTAACCCTTTTCACTACGAACCAGCTGCAGGGTTGTCTCTCCAGCGTCAGTGCTCTCTGCTTGAGTGCAGCAGTCATACATGTTTTGCTTTTCCTGTGGTTTGCAGCATTCATGACTTTTTTTTTTCTGTTATAGAATCTGACTACACTATAATCACTTCCAAATACTCCCCCTGACAAGGATAAATCAGCCTGTGCTGAGCTCTGGGCTGCTATGGCCAGATTGCTGCCAATATCAAAGCCTGTTTAAAAGTAGCCGAGGGATCTCAGCGCTGCTCTGCAGATACAGATGTTTAACATTTCATTACCGGAGTTTTATGCTAGCCTCCTCTCTGTGACTGAACTGAAACCTTTCCAATATACTTCATGCTGCAGAATCAGCTATTGTTGAAATTCCTTCTGCATATTTTCTCCTGGGCTGTCAGGTGCTGCTGGCATGTACTGAATTACTGTACACCCCTCCTCCAGCAATCCCTTTGGATGATTTGGGAGCCTTTTATCCCTGGCAGGGCTTCTAGGAGCTTCAGCAGTCTTTGTTTTACTCCTAGTGCCCTATGTGGTTGAGCAACCACTTGGAGCTGAGGTTAATCCTGCAGAGCACTGTCCTTGGAGGATCCTGCTGAGTGGAGAGGATGGCCTGGAAAAGCCCAGGCTTACTCAGTGATACAGCTGGCATGGATCATGAAGCTTTCAAAAGTGTGCTTCTTTATACACTACCCAGCTGTGTTTTCACTGCTCACACACTAAACACCTGCACTCCTCAAGCTAGAGGGCCTTGGCGATGTTTACAGATAGGGATAAAAGCACTGAATGGCTTTTTCAGGTGAAACAGAATCTTCCTGGTCATACACATCAGCAAAGAAGGTTCAGAAGATGCCATTGTTTTCATGTATTTCCACAGCCTGGGAAATGTGGTTTTTTTAATCATATCCTGGGCTGCATAGAAAGAAGAATGAACACCAGACCAAGGGACGTGATTCTCCCCTCTGCTCTGCTCTTGTGAGATCTCACCTGGAGTATGATGCTGAAGAAGACTTTGGAGCCTTCAGCACAAGAAAGAAATGGGACTGTTGGAAAGAGTCCAAACGGGGAGGGGGGGGCATAAAAATGATCAGAATTCTGGAACACTTCTCCTGTGAAAAAAGGCTGAGAAAGTTGGGGTTGGTCAACCTGGAGAAGACTCTAGGGAAATCTTATTGTGGCTGTTCAGTACTTAAAGGGGGTTATAAGAAAGCTAGAGAAAGACTTTCTTCCAAGGCTTGTACTGATGGGACAAGGATCAGCAGTTTGAAGCTGAAAGAGAAAAAAAATAGATTGAACATAAGAAATACATTTTTCTTTATGGGGGTGGTGAGGCACTGGGACAGGTTGCCCAGAGAAGTAATGCATGCTCCATCCCTGGGAGCATTCAAGGTCAGATTGGTTTGGACTCTGAGTAACCTGATAAAAGATGTCCCTGCCCATGGCTGGCTGGAAGTAGGGGATCTTTAAAGGTCCCTTCTAATCCAAACCTGTCTGTGATTCCATGTTTCTATCATTCTGTGAAGAAAATGAACTAGCTGCACAGACAGGAAAGTGGCAACTTTTAAGGCTTTAAACTAAGATTGTTGTTACTCTGTTTGTTTGATGTGGTTTGATGTGGGAGGTGGTTGGGGTGCCATCCCTGGAGGTGTTTAAGACCAGGCTGGCTGAGGCTCTGGCCAGGCTGATCTAGTGTGGGGCATCCCTGCCCATGGCAGGGGGGTTGGAACTAGATGATCCTTGTGGTCCTTTCCAACCCTGACTGATACTATGATACTATGATTTAGCAGCTCTCCTAAGTCCTAGCTTTGGCAGCGACTGATTCCAGTCACTGCTTCCTTTCTTCCAACAAGGTTTAATTTTAGGAGACACTGTATTTGCATGAGAAAGAACACATTTACCGTGGCATCTGAAAAATGCAGCACTTCAGCTAAGGAAAGATCATTGTCATTTCCAAAATGATTCCATTTTCATGACACTTCCATCAGAAAGGACTGTACTCAGTCCTTTAAGCAGGGCTGGTTTTCCTTCAGCATGCTTTAGGAGGTGTCACTCCATATGGCAGCTGGTACTGACCTTAGGCAGGCATAAATCAGCAAGCCTATATCAAAAAGCCAGCACACACAGCTTAAATCACTTTAGAATATGGATGATCAGTTGTACAAATAGGCTCATTGTAAATGATGTAAATGAAGTGTGGGGGTTTTTTTCATGAAATAATCAATCTGTTCTAATTAATGATGGAGGTAAAAAGGTCTTCAGACACAGGAAAAAAATACACAGTAGCCTTAGAATACGATGAAAGTTTTACACAAGAGCCTCTCCGGGTAGGACTGATTTTTGACACGTTCAGGGATAGCAGACGTAGGCCTTGCACATGGGAGGTGTATTTACAGCAGAGGAGTGAGCATGTGGACTGCCCCTGTTTGACCCTGCAAGAATTCACAAATATTTTCTAAAGGGAGGTCTATTTAAGTGTCAGTTTTGAACTCCACTCCTTTCCCAAGGGGCACATAAAGGCTAGCCCCAGGAGAGCACTGGTCAGCAGCTGAGGTCCGGGAGTGAAATCTTTACCACCATGTATCTTTGGAGCAGAGCCAAGTACTTCTGAACGAGATCCAAACCAGCCAGCTTGGACCTGCCTAAAACCAGTACACTCAGCAGGCAGCTGCTGAAACCTACTTATTATAGAGCACTATGGGCAGGGGACAGTTTGAAACCTGAGGCCAGCCAGGCAGAGCTGCAGTAAGCCACCTCTGCCCACTGCTACTGCTCGGCCTCAAAAGAGCCCTTGAGAAAGATGAGAGGCAAAACTCCTTCAAAGAAACCAACAGCTCTCCATGTAACTGCCTCTAAGAATCAACTGCTCACCACATTTGTTTTGGGGTTGGGGTTATTTTTGTGTTGTTTGTTGGGGTTTTTTAGCTGTTTTCTCATGGTTTTTCCCTGCTCCTGTCCAAATATACAATCTCAATGGTGAAAGAATGGAACTCATTGCCCATCTTAGCCTGAGGGGTTCAAACCCACCACCCTAAGAACAGCAGCCTGCATGCCAGCCTGTGGGGCAGGAATAAAACTTTCCACCCACCCTCCCTTCTGAAACCAAGATGCAGCACAGCAAAAAATTTCAGGAGTCAGTGGCTAGGAGCTGCTCGTTCCTGTCAAGACTGGGACAGCTCTGGGCATGTACAAAGAAAGGCTGTGCTCTGCATCTGCAGAGGTACAGCCCCCAGGGCCTGAGATGGTAAAATTAAAAGTGGTGTTTAAAGGGGAAAAGTTCATGCAGGATTTTGCAGCTGGAAGGATCACAGCCCTGTGCTTCCATACCTGTGCTGGATAGTCTTTCCACACTTCTCACCTGCAACACCAGCACCTCAACTCTGAGATGCACAACCCCTCACTGTCCTGCAGTGCCAGCAGTCAGCATCTGCTCATTCCACAATTTACCACTCTGCTTGGGCATTGTCTTCATGACCTCTAATGTACTGCCTTTGAGAAAGGGACAGCCCTTTACCATCTCTCTTCTGCCTCTGGACCATATCAGGCCTTCATAGTGATCCCATAACCTGAATAATAAAATGAAACTGGCCCCCTCAATTTAAGAAGGATATTGAGACTCTTGAACGTGTCCAGAGAAGGGCAATGAGGCTGGGGAGAGACCTTGAGCACAGCCCTGTGAGGAGAGGCTGAGGGAGCTGGGATTGTTTAGTCTGGAGAAAAGGAGGCTCAGGGGAGACCTCATTGCTCTCTACAACTACCTGAAAGGGAGGTTGTAGCCAAGAGGGGGGGTTGGTCTCTTCTCCCAGGCAACCAGCAGCAGAACAAGAGGACACAGTCTCAAGCTGTGCCAGGGGAGGTTTAGGCTGGAGATGAGGAGCAACTTCTTCCCAGAGAGAGTTGTTAGCCATTGGAATGTGCTACCCAGGAAGGTGGTGGAGTTACCATCCCTGGAGGTGTTCAAGAGGGGATTGGACGTGGCACTTGATGCTGTGGTTTAGTAGCCATGAGGTCTGTGGTGACAGGTTGGACTTGATGATCTTTGAGGTGTTTTCCAACCTTGTTGATTCTATGATTCTATGAAATGCAGGACTTGCTTGTGCTGCTGAGGCCAGGGAAGCTGAATCTATTTACAGCAGCTGAGAAACTGCAAAAATGTGTTTGTTTTCCTTCTTCGCTTGAGAAATCGGAACCCTTCATTTTCCATTGCATGAAAAGACACCGCATGATGATTATTTTGGTGGATCATTTCCCATCTGCTCTGAGTCTGCCTTTTCTCTTTCTGAGTTCATACTGAATTCTGGGCAAAATCTTTTTTTTCAATGCTTTATTTGTCTGTGAGCTGCATCCTGACAAAAAAAAAGAAGAAGGGAAAAGGGGGAGTGGGGGAAGGGGGAAAAAAAAAGGAGCAACGAAACAAATGAAACCCAAACAACATTTCAACCTTTTATTTCTCAACAAAAAGCTTTCAGGTATGTCTTGGAGAGCAGCAGGAAATAGATTCCAGGACCATCATAGCCCTGTGTCTGTATAAACTTGTACAGGGTACTTCATCAACATTTGATAGCTTTTTATTTTTAACCTGGTGTTTAAATGAAGCTAAAATAAGCCTGAGATGATGGAAAACTTTTTCTTTTTGCTGTTTGAATTCCTTGGCAACAGAGACACGTAGGTTGATATAAATCAATTTCTAGTTCGAGTCTGTGTACCTGAAAGTCTCTATTACTCCTACTGCGCACAGTATATTAGAGGCTTAATTAGTCACTGCCCAGAACAGTGATTCACAGATCTATCCCCGCTCAGAAAGTACTTAAGAGACTGCTCCTATGAACTTAAATAAATTCTTCCATATTTTTCAAGCAAGAGGCCATATTTTGAAGCAAACTGACTTGGTAAGGTCTCATACCTAGTTTACACTACTGTGGAACAGCTATAAATCACAGCACAGTAAAAGATCAGACCTGGCAAGTCGGAGGTCTGCACAGCCAGCCCTATTTACACAGACTGAGTGATAATGCTGACACTTTAATTGCTCCTCTAAACTTGTCTCAGCTGATACTCTAGTGCTCATTATTTTTGCAGTCACTTATGGCTACTGTGTTTATCCTCGAATCCAAAATTCACCTCCTTATCTGTCCAGGCACCCAAACTTTCAGTTCTCTACTCCTCTTTCCATCCTCAGCCTCTTATCAGTGGAGTACTTAATGCATTCACAAGAATAAAATGTTTGGAGCATGCCACGGGTTTAATATGAAGCATTAATAATGGAGAAGCTCCGAAACTCTTTAATGAATAGCACTTTCCCTACAGAATTAGTTTTAATCTGTGTTTGCAATGAGCATTTCCATATGGTTAACCTCCCTTCTCCAAACACCCCTTTCAATACTTAAGCTAACACAGTACTTAACAGATATGTTTCAACATTTCTGTCCACTGTTGACTGTCAGAGGAATATAACTCCACAACACTGCAAACACAAACTGGCCTTGTGAGTCTTTTTCTACTGTTCATCCTTTCTGAAAAAGAAAAAGGCCACTAATTGCAGGAGGGGTTGCAGAACACCAGGAAAACTAGCAAGTCTGAACAACTGAAGAACACAAATATTACAACTGCTTTGGCCCTTAAAGTCAGTCTCCCAGCAGATTGACTTTCATATGTAGAATAGAATAGAATAAACCAGGTTAGAAGAGACCTTCAAGATCATCGTGTCCAACCTATCATCCAACACCACCTAATCAACTAAACCATGCAACCAAGCACCCCATCAACTCTCCTCCTGAACACCTCTAGTGATGGTGACCCCACCACCTCCTCAGGCAGCCCATTCCAATGGGCAGTCACTCTCTCTGTGTAAAACTTCATCCTAACTTCCAGCCTAAACCTCCCCTGGCACAGCCTGAGACTGCATTAATTGCTAGCATGAATGCTTTGAATGTAATAAAAAGTCTCTGAGCCAAAGAGGACTAATTCTTGAAGCAGTTGAGACCTTCAAACCAACTTTATCTTGAATTTAACATTGACTGTTTCAATGGGGATGGTTTGACCAAGGCTGTGCCCTTCAGAATCATTGTGCAGATCAGGGCTGTTACGTGTATTATTGTTCAGAAGTCGAAAGGCAGACAATGCACTTTATGTGATGAGAAAAATACCTCCATAAAAATACACTTTATGAAGCACCAGGGGAATTTTGAATGCATTAAACTTGTGCTGCATGATTCAGAGAAAGATTGTAGGTCCAAATAGTAGAGAGTATGCAAAGTCTGATGGCAGTTTCCCTATATTCATGTGTTTATCTGATGACTCCACTTCTAAAACTCAGATTTAAAAAAACATGAACTCATTTCTGGGTTTATTTTCTTTTTCTATGTATATTTATTTTGTCTTTTAACTGGATCTCAACCTCTGCAACTTCTTATTCTATAGGGACTCTGTTGTCCAATCTCCACACAAACATAACTACCCTATTGTGTGCAGGGTAGAATTGTGCCATCTCTAAACTATAATCAAATGTGAAATCTTCTTCTTTTTTTTTCTTCACTTAAAACAATGCACTCTTTTCAAACAGGATTTTTCAGAAAGCTATGAATAACTCTGCCTCACACAGATTCTTGAGAGAAAATATATCATTATCTCCATTAGAGGTCAACCACAGATTATAACCCCTCCTTTTCTTTGTTATGATGACTGCCTTTTCTCTTCACAATGATAAGATATGGCAAGAAAAGTGTGAGAACAGAATCTTAAGCAGAATGCAACCCCCTTGGGTCCAAGAACCTTTTTCCATGTTAGTTGTCTAATACTGAGCTATCACACTTCCAAATATTCCACTTACACTCTTTTTCTTTCAAAAGCATCTAGAGGAGCACACTGCATCAGTTAAAGCTGGTGGGTGCTGATCCTCAGCCTCTGTGACTTCCAAGGCACTCAGAAAACAATGGCCCAGGGAAGGCTCAAAAAAAAAGTACTGATGGAAAAATAGACCTAGTAAGAAGTGATAGAAAGAGAGGAAATTACTTGAAGTTGCACCAGGGGAGGTTTAGGTTGGATAGTAGGAAAAAATTCTTTCTTGAAAGAATGGTCAAGCACTGGAACAGGCTGCCCAGAGAGGTGATGCAGTCACCATCTCTGGAGGTGTTAAAAAAAAAAGTGTGTGGACATGGCACCTGGGGATGTGGTTTAAGGCCATGGTGGTGTTGGGTCAACAGCTGGAGTCAAAGATCTTAAAGGAGTTTTCCAATCAGAATGATCCTGTGACTGTAAGAAAATTATTCACACAGATTCAAGGTCTGCAGGACCCCATTATAGAGCAGGAGTGCTGAAATGGATGTAGGCTTAGAACCCAAATGCAACTGGTAACACTGCTTGAGAAAGAAAATCATCTCTAGACTGGGTGCATACTGAAGAGCAGAAGCAACCCAAAATTTGGAACATGCAGTGATTTACTTCAGTCATAGCAATATAGAGAAAGGCTCAGATGAATAATCCAACCAGGCTGGAACAGGCTAAGATGCAAGAGACATTAACTGAAGTACCCTGTGACCAACCTTTAGCTCATCACACATAATAGCCCATGTTGCCTCAGAAAGTTTAACTCCTGCTTCATCTTCTGTAATTTCTCTCTACAGTGCTACAGGACTCACATCCAGCATCCAGTGGACTTATAGCTCCATGTGCCACTGTGAAGCTGTGGAACAAAGGAGGGCAGGAACATCTGGGGCAGACCCACAGAAACACAGCTCTGCAAACACACAGCTTTTTTAGACCACTTAGCAGAGGCTCACTCTCTTTGGGGGAAGCAGAGAGGAGTGTTTGACTTATGTAGGTTTTCTGTTTTATTAACACATGCATTACTGAGCTTTCTAAGTTTTAAGAGCAGGGTGCACATGGATTAAAGAAAAAGAAAAGAAAAAAAAAGCAAGATAAAATGCAGTATCTCGCCCACATGCTCCTACAGAATATATTCACCAAATTCTTCACATTACAATCTTCTGCAAATAGGTTCTCTTCATGAATTAGTCCCTCTTCACACCTAAAGGTAGCACACAAGTCTAACATTCAGACTTGCCTATCTCTGAAATACATTTTGATTTGTTAAGGAAAAGTAAATACAAAGAAAACAGACTGGTTTCAATTGGCTGAATCCTGAATCACACACCCAGTTCATTCTGACTTGATGTAATACATAGAATATAGAATATAGAATAGAGAATATATAGAATATACAATAAACATCTCCTAAGCAGCACAAGAAAGAACTGCATGGTTCTACATAGACAAACCTCACCAGGACAATAGAGGAAGTTTGGCACAAAAGATATATATATTCTACTGCACTTGCAGCAGAAACACTGTTAGGCAGCAGTCACTTAATATTACAGACAAAAGCTATGGTCCTGTTGCAGAACATGGCTTGGAGGAGGTTTTGATTTCCTAAATCCTACAGTCTGTCCACTTTGCTACATTTCTCCCTCTCCATGAGCTCTTGCACCTCCTCTGCTATTGTTCATTTATTGACTTTCTTGAAGAAGGATCCCTGAGTGGAGGGGAAAACACTTCTTAGTATTCAGTTTGTCTGCAGGCGGAGGGAGTATGTGGAGGGGGGAGCAGGGCACTGTGGAGTGTCTCCACCTGCACAGACTTCAGTAAGACTGATGGTGTTTCTCCCACTAGGTAGAAATGCATTCTTTAAAACGGAGGTGGGGGGGAAGGTAACTTATCATTGGCTGGAGAGAGGCTGAGCCAGTAACTGTGCCATGGCATGATTGATTTGTTTGTTCTAACACAGCCTGTGCAATATCAATGAGTTGAGAACATCCAGATGAAGGGGGGAAGGTTACCTAATACTGATTGAATTTCTCCACATTTTTTTTTCCTTCCTTCAAAAAGGAGCCATTTCTTTGGGATAAGTCAGATTATATATTTTCCTGGTAAAGAGGGTGTTTTGTGGCTAAAGCATGAGACTTGTAATAGGGGGTTTCTGTTCTGTTCTTAGATATCTGTCACGTTGAGCTGTGGATATCACAGCTGCTCCCACTGGTTTCAAGAAGAGCTCTATCTGCTTAAGCCAGGTGTTTCATAGTTTCATAGTTTCATTCAGGGTTGGAAGGGACCACAAGGATCATCTAGTTCCAACCCCCCTGCCATGGGCAGGGACACCCCACACTAGATCAGGCTGGACAGAGCCTCATCCAGCCTGCTCTTAAACACCCCCAGGGACGGGGCCTCGACCACCTCCCTGGACAACCCATTCCAGGGTCTCACCTCACTCATGGTGAAGAACCTCCTCCTCACATCTAGCCTGAATCTGAATCTGAATCTGAATGGCACAGCCATCACTCAGTGACTCTCCTTTTCCAAGTGTGTTTATGCAAACAACATTCACTCACATCTTTGAGCACTGCTGGAATAGCAAAGACTTTTGTGACTTACCATGAAGTTACAATCAGCAGCCAAAAGACACCCAGCTGGCATAAGATCATAGAATTGTCAGAGTTGGAAGGGACCTCAAGGATCATCCAGTTCCAACCCCCCTGCCATGAGCAGGGACACCTCACACTAGATCAGGTTGCCCAGAGCCCCATCCAACTTGGCCTTAAAAACCTCCAAGAGTTGGACTTCTAGCACCTCCCTGGGCAGCCTGTTCCAGTGTCTCACTACCCTCATGTTCATGCTCAGTTTTGTTAGGGGACCATGCTCATGATTCTTTCAAAAGTGCTCTTGTCCTGTGTCTGGGTTCCTTTCTCCACTAGCCCTAGGAGGCTGAATGGGCTGAAGTTACTCAGTGCTCATGTTGAGGTGCTTTTACTGTCATCCTCCAGCCTTCATTCAAACTGCTTGAACTTGTGGTGAATGCAGATTATTATCTGAGGACAGCTCTGCTAACATTTTCCATCACATGACATTGTGGAGAAAATTGCAAACCCCATGAAAGACAAAAAAACAAATCAAACCCACTCTACAAATCTGTGTTCAAGGACCTTGAATTGTTTACTCCAGTCTTCAAAGCATTATCTGGCTAGGAAAGTGAGAATTTGATAAATGGACAAGGTCATGGGAAGCATAAGTCTTATTTTGGAGGTGCTCACTCAACACAATCATTTAAGCACCACTCTTGTTCAGCAGAACACTTGTGTTTACCTTTTCTTATCATCTTCTTAAGCAGGCAGGCTGGAAAAACATCCGTGCCACAAAGATCTCCTCTGAAGTTAGTAGCCATGCATGAGTGTCTCTGAACTGAGTTGAACTCAGAACTGGCTGGTTTTGTCCTGTAGCAATTTCTCGAGAAGCCTTATAATTACAGTTTTGTACACATGCCCAGCTCCATTCCCCTCAAAGGCACTCAGATCCTCCTTTTGCACAGAATAAGAAAACAGACTGGTTTAGAAAGAAAGCCTAAATATCTTAGTGCCCTGAGTTTTGAAAGCAAGTTCCTGCCCAGGACAGGTCATATGTCTGAGTATTCTTCAGTTTCTGGCCAAACCCAGGTCACCTTAATATTACCAAGCCCTCCTTGTGCTAGCAGGCTTGTCTTCTTCTCTCACCTTCACAATCATGAGAGCTGGGCTGTGGAACCTAGCAGTGCATCCTTTGTGAGAGTGTTAAGGAGGGGGTTGGGAAAGGGGGTCTCATTAACAAATCAGCTTCTCTTAACTTACCTGTACCCCAGTATTTGATTAAATGATGAAAGCTTGGTTAAAGCAGTCAGGAAAAAACAATCCATAATGATGTGGTCAGTTCAAGATGTGAAACAGAAACATGCAAAGCCCTGCAAGTTCATCTCACAAAAATGACAGAGATCAGTGAACACAAACTAATCCCAGCCTCTTCCTTACACAGATCCCATTAAATCTTTGCAGACTGCCTCCTTAAGAGCACTAAACCCTCTACACACAGAACTCATTTGGAAAGCAGTTAATCAGTTTCTCTGCTGCTTAAAGCACATTAAACAACATGTAGCAATGAAGGTTTTGTGTACTGACTGAAAACTAAGCCTTGTCTACAAACCACAGTCAGTCTTCTTTGGCAACAGCCCTTTCCACGCCCACCCTGGCTGGGATAAGCATAGATGGCTTCTTCTGTTTCTCTTGGGTCCTCATTACCCAGGTTGGATACAAGGACGAAGAAGGGACTGCAATGTGTGTTTTATGAGGAAAGGTTGAGAGATCTGGGGCTGATTAGCCTGGACAAGACTGAGATAGGATCTTATTGTTTACAGATATCTGAAGGGTTAGGTGTCAAGGAGAAGGTGCTAACCTCTTTCCAGTGGTGCCTTGTGGGAGGACAAGGGGCAATGGGCATAAACTGGAAGTTCCATCTCAACATGAGGATAAACTTCTTCACATTGAGGATGATGGAGCCCTGGAGCAGGCTGCCCAGAGAGATTGTGGAGTCTCCTTCTCTGGACACTCTCAAGACCCATCTGGGTGTTACGCTGTATGACCTGCCCTAGGTGAGCCTGCTTTGGCAGGTGCAGGTTGGGCTTGATAATCTCTAGAGGTCCCTTCCAACCCTTACCATTCTATGATCCATTCTATGATAGTCCCTACATCTCCACAGGTAGCTTTCTTCATGCCAATAGAAAGCGCAGGTTGGCAACCTACAGAAAACCAAGTGAGATTTGTGCTTTTGAATCATTTGGGTTTACTTTTAATTGCATATTTTTAAGAGCCAATCTTGAATGTGGAAACATCAGAGTCTTTAGTTATTTTGCCTTCATCTGGACCGGTGTCAGTGAAGAAGGAAAACACAACTACATCATTTGGCATAAACCACAGCACACTCTAGATGAAAATTCGCAGTATCATTCTCCCGCACTTGGCACAAATTCCACTCGCTGCAAGTGTGATGTCACAGAAATGTAGTTATCATGCCACTGTCAGCATTTGCATAACAGATGCTCATTAGAGGAAGGCTGAAGGACATTACTATAGAAACAGTTACTTGGAGAACATCAGCCTCACTTAAGGACAGCCACTCTGGCCAGAGGCTTATAAACACTTGGAAACCAAAATGACTGATGAATAGTAGGTAAATTAATCTACTTTGCTTGTCATTTTTATTTCTTATTCACTCTACTAGATTCTTATCCTAATTTAAGTCTAACAATTTCCAAACATAAAGTAAGTGTTTAAAACTCTGGAAAGACAATACCAGATACTCCTCCAAACTAATCTGCCAGCCCAAGAGAAGTGGCGCCGCACATAATGCAGCGCAAAGCAAGTCAAGCTATACAAAGTCATGCAGCTGCACAGACTGGAGTCAGATCATCATCAATCTAGTGTGTGGCCTGGTGTGGCCACCTCACAGCACTCCTAGCACACCAGTCTTAAGCTTTGACTAGCTTAAACACTCTGCCCAAGAGGCTTTAAGCAACGCCAGCAGCAAAAGGAACTGATCAAAAGCAGGGGAACCTTCTGTTCTTCACCATGAACTCATATCAGTGGTGACCGATGTCGTTCACAGCACACCAGGACAGTTCCAGCAAACAATAGCATCTCTCCTGACTCCAGATCAGCTGCAAGGATGAAGCATAAAATTTAGGAAGGTGTACTAGGCAGCACACACAGACTCATATAAAAGAGTTTATTACTTGTATGAGGTTGTTCAGTCTAATGCTTCTTTGCCCCAAATTCATGTCCTCACTCTGCAGCAGCAACATAACACACCTCAGCTGCTCCATGTGGTCATAGCAAAATCCATTTCAGTGATCACATGAATTTGCTCCAGCTGAAGACCTCAGTAAAACTGATTGACCTCAGTGGGGGCACTGAGTTTAACCTGGGGTTTTTACAACATTTATTATCATGAGGGTGCCCATTTTCTGTGTCCCCAGTGCTAAGAAAGAGCTGATATTGTTATGCAAGGAGTCTCCCAAACAGGCCTTTGACTTGTGTAGTGATGACATGCTCTCCTGTTCTAGCAAATATTTTCCCAGCAATCTGAAAAAGGCTATGGCTACCAAATATCACACATCAGGGTATTTTCTATCTTATCAGACCAGCACTCCATCCATTTACCCCAGTCTTGAAGGAAGGTATATATATGATCAGCAGAGGATCATAGACTCAGCAGTTTGAAAAGACCTCTAAAATCACCAAATCCAACAGAATCACAGAATCACCAAGGTTGGAAGAGACCTCAAAGATCATGGAGTCCAACCTGTCACCACAGACCTCATGACTAAACCATGGTACCAAGTGCCACATCCAATCCCCTCTTGAACACCTCCAGGGATGGGGACTCCACCACCTCCCTGGCAGCACATTCCGATGGCTAATGACTCTCTCTGGGAAGAACTTTCTCCTCACCTCGAGCCTAAACTTCCCCTGGTGTAGCTTGAGACTGTGTCCTCTTGTTCTGGTGCTGGTTGCCTGGGAGAACCATGACTCCAACACCACCATGCCCACCAAACTAAGCATTAAGGTCCTGTTTTAAACAAAAGCAGCAAATTTATTGTTGTCTTTTGTTGGGTTTTTTTATAGATCTGTCAAGAACGTCCAACCCATATTATTAACTTGTAGCTGTAAAGAATAGCTTAGATCAGAAGTTATTGGGATTTTACTTCTTTCCATAGAATA
Source organism: Melanerpes formicivorus (assembly GCF_026170545.1). NCBI lineage: Eukaryota > Metazoa > Chordata > Aves > Piciformes > Picidae > Melanerpes > Melanerpes formicivorus. The sequence continues at coordinate 2,243,545 of NW_027142415.1, read as the reverse complement.
GAGGGGAAGGGAAGGGAAGGTTTGGGAAGGGAAGGTTTGGGAAGGGAAGGGAAGGTTTGGGAAGGGAAGGTTTGGGGAGAGGAGAGGAGAGGAGAGGAGAGGAGAGGAGAGGAGAGGAGAGGAGAGGAGAGGAGAGGAGAGGAGAGGAGAGGAGAGGAGAGGAGAGGAGAGGAGAGGAGAGGAGAGGAGAGGAGAGGAGAGGAGAGGAGAGGAGAGGAGAGGAGAGGAGAGGAGAGGAGAGGAGAGGAGAGGAGAGGAGGAGGAGAGGAGAGGAGAGGAGAGGAGAGGAGAGGAGAGGAGAGGAGAGGAGAGGAGAGGAGAGGAGAGGAGAGAGGAGAGGAGAGGAGAGGAGAGGAGAGGAGAGGAGGGAGAGGAGAGGAGAGGAGAGGAGAGGAGAGGAGAGGAGAGGAGAGGAGAGGAGAGGAGAGGAGAGGAGAGGAGAGGAGAGGAGAGGAGAGGAGAGGAGAGGAGAGGAGAGGAGAGGAGAGGAGAGGAGAGGAGAGGAGAGGAGAGGAGAGGAGAGGAGAGGAGAGGAGAGGAGAGGAGAGGAGAGGAGAGGAGAGGAGAGGAAGGAGGAGGAGAGGAGAGGAGAGGAGATGAGAGGAGAGGAGAGGAGAGACCTTCAAGATCATCGTGTCCAACCTATCATCCAACACCACCTAATCAACTAAACCATGCAGCCAAGCACCCCATCAAGTCTCCTCCTAACACCTCCAATGATGGTGACTCCACCACCTCCCCAGGCAGCCCATTCCAAGGGGCAATCACTCTCTCTGTGTAGAATTTCTTAGATAGGCCCTTGGAAATGATTGAGTTTTTCCTAAATTGAATTGTAAAGTCAACTTCAAACATTCAATGTTATATGAAACATTATGCACATTAGGCTGCTAACATTGATATTTTAGGGGTGTTTTTTTTAGATTTAGGGTGACTATTTAAATATATGCATATCACTGCAAGGGAGCAGGGCCATAGGAATTCCAAACAAATTATATTTCTCAGTAAAGGGTTCTTTGCTCTAGTTTATATATCTGTGGCTTTTAATGTAACTATACTGCAATAAAAATCATAAGAAAACTTGGCATTCAAGCTTTCCTTAAGTAGTTGAAAAATTCTTCCCTTGAAATTGTCATTTATCTGCCATTTCTGAAAGGTCATTATGTCCATAATATAAACTGCAATGTTAAAAATAAAGGCACTAAACATTTGTAATAGAATATGCAATCACCCTTTACATTAATCACAGCATTCATGTGTGTGTTTTATGCTGCAATTCTTTTTAGCTTTGCTTATATTTACTTCATCTTAATTTTCTTTCCTCTTAGTTATTCAAACTACTCAGCTGTGCTTGCTGTTATTTTTACTGTTTCTCCAGTATTTCCTTGCACAGTTGCTTTTACAGGAGTTTAAATGAAGATTCTTTCATCTGAACTATCTCTTAAATGCTTTTTCTCAAAGGAAATTGCTCAAATGCACAATTGCCATTAGTTAATACCTTTACAGGCCACACTCATAGAATCATAGGATCATTTTGCTTGGAAAAGACCTTTAAGCTTATTGAGTCCAACCATTATCTAATTTACCAAGATCTTCTGCTATTCTGGTCATTTAAAGAAATAAGAATAGTAAAAGGGAAGCAGATGTTCTCTTTTAAGTGACTCCAAGTTAGAGGTTTTTTTCTCAACAAGTGGTTCATATGCTACAGGATTTTTTTTTCCTGCACAATGATACAAGAGACCATAATAGGCCAAATCTTAAACCGAGTCATCTGGGTTTAGTTTTCCTTCCTCAGTCAGACTGTCCTTCAGGCAGCTATATGTGGTGCTAAGGGACATGGTTAGGACTTGGTAGACGAAGAGAAGAGAAGAGAAGAGAAGAGAAGAGAAGAGAAGAGAAGAGAAGAGAAAGAGAGAAGAGAAGAGAAGAGAAGAGAAGAGAGAATGAGAAGAGAAGAGAAGAGAAGAGAAGAGAAGAGAAGAGAAGAGAAGAGAAGAGAAGAGAAGAGAAGAGAAGAGAGGAAGAGAAGAGAAGAGAAGAGAAGAGAAGAGAAGAGAGAGAGAAGAGAAGAGAAGAGAAGAGAGAGAAGAGAAGAGAAGAGAAGAGAAGAGAAGAGAAAAGAGAAGGAGAAGAGGAAGAGAAGAGAAGAGGAAGAGAAGAGAAGAGAAGAGAAGAAGAGAAGAGAAGAGAAGAGAAGAGAAGAGAAGAGAAGAGAAGAGAAGAGAAGAATAGACCAGGTTGGAAGAGACCTTCAAGATCATCGTGTCCAACCTATCATCCAACACCACCTAATCAACTAAACCATGCAACCAAGCACCCTGTCAAGGACTGAATTATCTTAAAGGTCTTTTCCAACCAAACCAATTCTGTGATTCTATGATTCTGTGAATCTTGAGTGAGGGTTTTGGGAACTTGACAATAAACCCAAGTAAGTTCTTCACTTTCACAATTCCAGCACAATCCTGATGATTTCCCATGAAGTCCAACCTTGTATATGGTAATGAGAATTCTCATTTTCTGTCCTAGCCACACACTATGAGTGTGACTCACCAAGAATGCTCTTTTCTGACTTCTGGGTTGTTCTTCATCATCTATGTGCCATAGTGTTTAAATGTCAGCTGTGGTTTCTGCTTGGCCCTCCTTTTCATTTGGCACTGCCTGTACATGTAGTTACATTTTAATAAATGAAAAGAGTTCTTACTGAGAAACCCTTATTAACAGCTGTGCTGCACAGAGCAGGCACATCTTGCCTGAAGATCCTTCATTCCAGCTGGAGACCTGGAACTTCAAAGCACTTTGTCATACAGCAGCCATCTGGCAAAACGAGCACAGCAGTAAGATCTCCAGCCTTGCTGCAGGCACAAATGCTGTTGTAGCAACTCCTTCCAGTGTGGATGCAACTCCTTCTCAAGCACAGTACACTACAGTAAATACGCTGAAGTCCCAGCAACAGGCAAGTCACTGTGACCAAGCTGCCAGATACGTAGCTCTAGCACTTCTGCTACTCACCAACAAAACCAAAATGCTTTTGCAAATCTGTGACTATAACCACAGCTGGTTATCTGACAAAGAAGAGCCACCCAGGGTGGGAAATGCTGTGCCTAGTTCTGCCAAATATTTTCCCTGTCATGAAATCATTACTTCTGTTTTGCTCACAGTGAATTTTAGCCAGCTGACCTTTATGAAGATATTAATTTCTGCCAGGTGTTCATACCTCTGGATTATCATCACTGGGAGTGAAGAGGGTGCATGGCTGAGGGTACCTGCATAACATTGCCCTTCTAGATGTTTCATGATTTCCTCCAGGGTACTCAAATAATAGCCGAACAAGATAAGCAACAGTAAAAGGCACATTGGATATATTCTAATTGTAGAGTCAGTGTGAGTTAAAAGGAATAGCAGTAGAAGTCTTCAGTGTTCTCTGTGGATGAGCAGAAACCCCAGAAATCTCTCTGATCTCCTACTCAGCACAGAAATTTTACAGCCACTAGAAGTCTCCAGTGGCCTTCTCTGAAATATACCAACAGCTCATCTGAGCATACAATGTTCTTTAGGGTTAATCTGAAAGAGTAGGGGCTGATTAAAGGATTTTCTGGCCTGAAAAATGTTGATACTGTATTTTACACATGGAAAAATGGCCATCAGGATGGATTGTGAATGAAGAATAAATCAAGACAAAGCAACCAGCAAACATATATGGAGAAGTAGATTGTCTTAGGCAGTGCTTAAAAAGAATAGATTTAGAGTGAGTGAAGTGATAGGAAATGAGAAATGGACCTGTCAGTGCAAAAGGAAAATGAAGAAATGGCCAACAATCAGAGTCCAAGTCTGGGAGTAACTTTGTTTATTGCTCTTGTTAAAACAAAACAAAAGAAAACACCTGTATGTTGCAATGGGAATCAGAAATCCTGAGATGCTAATGTGCTAATCATGACCGCACGACTTCTCTGGGAGTTCCAGTCACCAACCAAGACCCTATTGTGGTGGATGGGGAAACAAGCACATGGCTCCTCCTAACTTAAAAGCATTCAGTGGGGGCAGAAGAGAGAGGAGATTGATATGGGCTGGCAGTGCAGCACGAGACACTACTGAGAAGTGTTATCAACAGCACCTGCACACCAGTTTGTCTACTTGCTGGGCTAGCAAAATTTGATTTTGCCTACTCTGCTGGGAAACCTTGAGCTGGGAATGTGTAAATACATGTCTGAAAATCTAGGATGTGGGTGGTGAAAGCTACCCAACTGAGAAAACTGGCTGCTAGGGAAGATGGCACCAAGCCCATGAGGCAGCCCAAGAAGAGCAAGGGGTAGTTCACTTAATGTGGCAGTGGAAGAGGTAGCAAAAGAGCAGAAAGGGGAAGAGGGCCATAGCAACAGGCAAAGGGGTACTTCAGAAGCCCCCTGGAAAGACAGGAGAAGAGCAGCAGTATTAGCCAAAGAAAGAGAAAAGCATGTTGAAGTATAAATGTTCTTGGTGCACTAATAAAGATTCCAGAGGATAAATCTGGATTAGCAGGAAAATTTTCTTATAAATGTGTTACAGAGATGAGCTTATCCTGGATTTGTAGAAGAAAAAGAGACAGTGAGGATGATGTTTTGAACACAAATGGGAGTGACGGGCAGGATAGTGCTGTGTGAGGCACTGAAGAGACATCAGGTAAACTCTGACCTGAAAAGTTTGCAATCTCCAACAGAAGGCAGATGTTTAAGACAAGTAGTGGCCAGTTAAAGTGGAGGGGTAAAATGTGATTGTAATGCTTAGTGGAGCTATAGCAACAACCACAAGTCACAATTTACATAAGATGTTATTGCACAGCAGGTTCCTTTTATGCATTACAGCACAGATGTGTTTTAAAGGGGCATTTAAAGTAAGATGAGTTGAGGCAATGGCATGTCCAGACATGTGGAGAGCAGCTAAGACTGCTTCTGTGCTAGTACCTAGATCTGGAGCCTGGTAAGGATTGAAGGGAACTGAATCTTCTGGTTTTACATCTGGCTTTGGGTTGTGCAGCCTTTCTCGACTACCTTGCTAGTAAATAGCCAGCTAAATATTTACTTGTTTGCATTATTGTAATCAGTCTAATGTCAATATTTTCTTTTCAACCTGTTATCAGCATATTGCATCCTCTTAAATGTGTTTTCATATTACATAACATGTGAATGTGAGCAATAAACCCCAAGTGAGAGACTGATAGTAAAATACGTGTTGCAATGACTTTTGGAGAGTCTTCTGAGTAAGAAGAGAGGTCACTGAAATCATGGAAATGGGCAAATAAATCCTTTGAAGATCAGGAAAATACTGGTAGTGCACTAAAACTCTAAGTTGCAAGTTGAAATCCAGAGGGAATTCCTTTTCTTGTAAGAAAACTGAATGACAGAAAGCACAGACACACTGTAGGATAGATGACTCCTCTCCTTGCTTTGAAGTATCCTCAAAGCCTTGGACCTTCCACCTCTGCACAGGATTGTCCCATGCAGTGGATCCCACAAGCTCTGTAGGGGACCTCTTCCATCACTGTTTTTCAACTTGCAGCTTTTTCCCAACAGTGCAGCAAAGCCTCTTCACTGCAAATTAAATCACCAACTTCTTGTCCACCCCTCATGGGCACAGAGAACAACTACCTCTGTAATACATGAGAAGGCTGCAGTCGCTTTGTTCTTGTCTTCTTTCCAGACTAAACAGAACAGGTTCTCTTGACCTCTCCTCATGCAGCACATTCTCCATACCACTTAACCATTCTTGTTCTTCTCTTTCCAGTTTGCCTCTATCAAGTCTCTAGAGGAAGATTCATCTTTCCTCAGATGGGATGCAGCACACTCTTACTCACTTGAGGGGTGACAGAGTTTCCAGGTCTCTTTCCTGTCCTGCACCCCACATCAGTATTTCCCATTTTCTATTCCTGCAGTTGGTACCTGTGACAAATTACACTTGTCTGGTTTTCTGAATTCGTACTGCTTTTATCAGATGATCCCTCCTGGCTCTCATATAGCCCTCCAAAGTGCTGGAACTTCCTATCTGCCGGTGCAACTTATCGATCCACTGCTTCATCTTCAAGTCAGTCATAAAAGTACAGAGTAGAGCTAGGCCCAAAAAGTGACATCAGTTCCAAGTATGTGTGATGAGAAACTAATCTGCACTGTATTTTTCTGGTTTACTTTTGAGAAAGGCATATGAAACTGTGTAGAATGCCTTCTTAAAATCAAGATCTAGTGATCCTACCACTTCATTTTTACCCTAGGGGCCAATTGCTCTGTCAAAGAATGAATTTGTTTATGACAAACCCATGCAGCACTTTGTTATCATTGCATCATGTTCACAGAGTTTACAGCCTGATTACATGTTGTACTATTGGGATTTATCTGGCAATAAAATGATGTTTCCAGGCACCCACAATTTCTTAGGATCCCATTTTTGCCAACAGGTGTTCCAGCAGACATTCTCTTAGAGCAGTATGTCCCATAATATTCTGCAGTGTCTTTAAAACACATGTTGAAGGCTCAGTGATTGCCTTTGGTTAGCTGATTAAGTGTTGCAAGGAGCATCTGCCTGCCTGTTCCTGTTAATAATGTGTTTATCTTTGATAACTATATTGTTAGATACACCTTATTGGAAGCAAGGTGTCCACATCACACACTGAGAGCTGAAACTTCCAAGGCCTCAGAGGAATACGGTGGTGTGAGAAACAATCTATTTCCCAGCTCAGTTCCTGAGAAGAGTATGAGAATATTTACTCAGTCAGTACAAGGAAAGATGCAGCTGCAGCAGGAGAGCAGGAATGGGATTCCTCTCTCAAGGGTTCAGTAGTCACTTTGGTTATGCTAGGACTAATGGTAACAAATATGGAGGTGAATCTTTAGGAGTGTGTATGATAACAAGCAGTTAATTATTACCTGATAACAAGAATATCTTAATATATTGCACTTACTCTCTTTGAATTTTCTTTGATCACTGCTTAACACATACAACATCTAAAGCTGTGATCACAGCTTATCTCGCTGGTTAAACAAAGGATTAGCAGCATTTTCTCTCTTCATTGGTTGTCCCATTTGTATCTTTGTAATGTATTGCCATTGATCCCAAAGAGATTGAGAAGAGTATAGTCTTTCATAAATGCTATGCACTATCACTGCTTAGAACATTGCTGTGGATTGAATGTTCCTGCTCTTAAAGGCTGTTTAATTAAAACAGGAGCAAAAGATGAATGTCCTGCTCTAGTCAAGCATAAAATGCCATCATGAAAGCGGAACTTAAAACACTCACTTTGATGTGGCAATGCTCAGATCCAACTCACAAGTTAGTACAAACTCTCTCAAACTAACTTTACTGTAACCCCAAAGCGTGGCTTAGTATCTGAGGATGTGTATAGAGTGTGTACCAAAATAAACTACTGGTGTTAACCTTCTGCATCTATTCAAAATGAAAATTTGGGGGAAATTTGCCAGCTCCAAAAAAATAAACATTGCTGGTTAATGTCCATGGACCAGAACGAGCTCAGTGTGAATAGATTTTATTTACATAAGTGCAGAAGCAGGTTCCATTTGCTATTAGATCTCCTAAGGTAAACTTTCTTATATAAACTATGGAATCTCCCACTAAAATAGTGCAGTGAAAGAAAGCCAAAATTGGGGGTTAAAACACAAGGGCTGTATTTATTCTCTGAAACACACACAAAACCTCATACTTCTGCTGTTCTCTTCATCCAAGGATCACAAAGGTAACCATCAGTTATAATAATGTCTGTGTCTCCATTATATATTGAGGCACAACAGGAATGGACCTGCAGAGCAAAAGAGTCAGTACTGAGGACCCAATGTCCCCAGCATGAAATATTTTGCAGGGTTTACTTTGGACTAGTTTTAATCCATTCCTGTTGGTTGGACTGCATCAGATGTGCAACTGGAGTGTATCTTCCAGCTGAGCAAGAGAAAGGACACAGTTAGCATGTACAGAGATGTCTCCATGATGTGAACCAAAGGCTATCAGCTGGGGAGGATGAAGAAGTTCACTTCAAAAGCATGCCCTGATCCAAAGTAAAGGAGCATCAGAGACACGCAGGGAATTACACCCTGCCCAGCAGCCCAGTGTGCAAGGCAGATTTCATTAACTTCATCCCATGGGTGGAAAATGGAGGTGCAGCAGATTTACACAGAAAGGAAGTGGCAGAACCATGGCAGGGCTGAAGAATTTGCTCTCCAGAGACACTGAGTATTGTGGGGCATTACATTTACTGCAAGTGGAGAAGGCACAGTGGTGGGGTACTGAGCTAACACAGGTAATCTGTATCAACAACAACAAAAAGCACAAACTGAAATTAGAAGGTCTGGCTTGATTAAATATTCTGTGAATGATCTTGTTCAGCCTTAGCAGTGTCAGTTTTAAGGAAGACAACCACCAGATCAGTAGCAGCTTACAAATGGACTGTGAGACATAGATTTAAGTGATAAATATGAGGGCAAAAGAAACTTCAGCCCATGGCTTAGCATTGTCAGATGCAGCATATTGTCTTAGTCGTGAAGAAAGCTTCACCCCACTGGCAGGCCATCCGAGTGGAGGGGGCCAAATTCTATTTGGTGGTGCTCAGCAATAAGATAAGAAACAACAGGTTCAAGCTTGAACATAGAAGATTGCACATCATGTTGATGAGAAGAAACTTCTTTACAGTAAGAGTGACAGAGCACTGGAACAGGCTGCCCAGAGAGGTTGTAGAGTCTCCTTCTCTGGAGACATTCAAAACCTACCTGTATGCATTCCTGTGCAGACTACCCTAGGTGATCTTGCTTTGGCAGGGGGGTTGGGCTCAATGATCTCTTGAGGTCCCTTCCAACCTCTAATGTACTGTGATACTGTGGTCCACCACCATCATGACTTCCTCCAGGAATAGCTACATTCAACACCAGAACTTCCAGGGGAATTCACAGAACCCAGTTATTAGGACTCCATTGTTATCAGTCCAGTGACTTCACTGCCACAGAAATGTGTATATTATTTTAACTGGCAGCAAGAGCTAACAGTGTCTTATTTTGTATGATGCATTCTGTGGTCATCATATAAAGCAGAGCTTGCCACTGCTATTTTTGTATGTTTTTCTGCTCTAGAATATCTGATAAAATTGCTATCCAGACTGGGTATGATATCAGCTAGATATTTAATTATTGTGTGGCTGTACTGGAATATGATGCCAGAAAATAAAGACATCTGAGATGTGCCAGTGTTGGTTTTGGGCTTAGCCCACATTTTTCACTTGTGAAGAATTTTCATAAGTACATTGAAGACATAATTCTGGGGGACTCTAATGCAAAGGGTTACCACAAAATCACTGGGCACAGATAATGACCCAAGTCATTGGTAAACTCCTAAGAAAGGAAGAAGCCTGAGTAGAAGGTCTCAGAGGCCTCTCATTCGCAGCAGAAGGCAGCAGCATGGGTTTGTCATGAGCCATGAACCATAATGGCTCCAAAACAGTCATTCAGTAGAGATACAAACATCTGTGAATGAAGAGCCTTTAGCTCCTCTTCATGAATCCAAATGTACTGCTCCTGGAGGATCAATGGCTTTAAGGTTTCCATAAAAGGTCTTATTTTGTCCTCTCCGAAATGATTTTAGAAGGAAGAAGCCTTGAATAGTTTGCCTTTACTTGTTTTCTAAATGTGCATTTGAAATTACTCAATCATTACATGCAGACAGACAGATGTGAGCACTTGGGGGCTATTTTCTGTAAATATTATATAAATTCCTTTAACTTTAGCATCTGATCCTTATCAAAATGTTGTGCTGAATCTATTGTTGCTCTCTACAAAACCTCCCCTCAGGTTCCTTTCTCAATCGCCATTTCCACCAAAGATCATCTACAATTGCTGCACTGTTCAGCAGGAACACAAGATGTACCTGTTTCAAAAGTCACATCAGCCCTGCTCAAAGGACTGAGCAGTGGCAATTCCCTCTGGAAATTCAGATCCTTCCCTTCATCTCTATAGCTAAGCTCCAGAATGTGCTGCTCTTGAGTCACAAGTATGAAAGTCAATACAAGATGAAGCCATACCAAGATACTGCATTTATAGGTACTGTGGACTGACTATGAATTAGCCTTTTCCTGTCTGATACTTTCCAATTTTTCTTCATACCTCTGAGCATATTCCTTTGGGAGACACTTAATTTTAAAGACTTTGGCAGAGCACTAGTGCACAATGAAACAAATGCTGCTATTCAGAAGTGGAAGAAGGCAAGCTGATGAAGAGTCAGAGCTTCACCATGAAGACTAGGAACACATAGAATCATAGAATCATAGAATCAGCGAGGTTGGAAAAGACCTCAAAGATCATCAAGTCCAACCTGTCACCCAACACCTCATGACTACTAGACCATGGCACCAAGTGGCATGTCCAATCCTCTCTTGAACACCTCCAGGGACTGTGACTCCACCACCTCCCTGGACAGCCCATTCCAACAGCTAACAACTCTCTCTGTGAAGAACTTTCTCCTCACCTCCAGCCTATAATGTTTTAGAAGATGGAAAGAAAATTGTTTCAGGTATCCCAGAGGAAAGCTTTCAGTGGTGCCATTTTTCTTTTACTCTTATTTTCGTATTTATAGGTGGCTGAAAGAAGTTGAGCTTGTGGAAACCAGCAGCCTTCTGTCAGTTTCTAAATTCCTTGCCATCATTTGCCTCCCACTTATCTGTCCTCCTCACACAACCCCTTCAAAAGTCAGCGTGGTGTCATAGATAGCGGCAGGATGCACGAGCTGCCATACTGTGTCATTGTGAATAACAATGGTATCTCTTTCCAGCAAAGTTTAAATCCAGAGTGGTTTTCCTTAATTATGATCTTGAAGGTCTCTTCCAACCTGGTCTGGTCTATTCTATTCTATGCTATTCTATGCTATTCTATCCATACTTTGCAGATGGTCATTCAGTACTTTCCTTCCCATTGTTTTAACTTGTTGTCCTGGAGAATTAGGACAGCTGATTCAGACTTTATTTGCTCATGCAAAGGGTTTAGTTGTGTTTTTTTTTAAAGAGCTTTAAAATAATTTAAGCTCTAAGCTATAAAGCAGCAATCCCAAGCTAAGAGTTCAGGACAGATTGCACAAGAGAAAAGGGGGTGGAAAACAAAAAAAGACAAAGAGGTAGGTTACATTTTTTTGGAGTCACAAAGCCTTGAGAACAAAAAGTTTATTTCTCCTAGTCCCCCTGTTTGTTTTGTTTTCTGGACAGCCAGATTTTCTTGAGCTCTGCATCAACCTCAACACAAGTGTTAAAGACATTTCCTTCTATATTACCTTAGTTGCTTTGTGCCTGGAATCAATACATTGTTTGGAACCTGCACTACCTACAGACTCCCGGGGATTAACACATTGTCTTCCTGCAGTATTCCTGTAAGGTTTAATATCTTTGAAAACCATTTGTCTGTTGTCAGGCTTGCATAGCATCGCTGCACATTGCTAGGATACAGTAAATGTTTTTTAAAGTGAAAGACCTCCCCTTTTTCCTATTGCTATCTAGAAAATATGACCAGATTTTACCCTCTGATATGTGAGTGCAGCTCTCTGTGGAATAAATGGAGTCCTACATGTGTAGAAGGGTAGACTTCGGCCTTAAAGATTTATAGGGCTATAAAACTACAAGTAGATAGCTTAGAGGATGTTTTCTGGAACTTAGGACTGAATTCACTTCCCTGACAAAAAGTTTCATCCTAAAATGGCATTAGTGTCTCTTGGAATATGATTCTGGATTCTTATACCCTTTTAGGTGTTTGGATTAATTTGACCTTCAGTCTGATCTGTCTCCTTCCCTCCCCTTCCCTTTTCCATCATCTGGTTTCACAGGTGGGGCAATATAGGAGAGAAGTCAGGAGCAGAAATGCAGTAGTGGCTAACTCCACATCTCCTGGAAGTTGTAATAGAGTTTCATCCACTCTCCAGGAGACAGGAGGTGAGCTGGGAGTGGAGCTGTGTGATTTAGAACGACACCAGAGGCAGTGACCTAGAAACCCTACGTAGGAGGGAAACAAGTCAGACTATGAGCTGCAATAGAAAATTGCTCAGGCTTTGCGCAACTGGGTGAATCTCATTATTCTTCTGACCTGTCATGGTGTCCCAGAATATTCTTACCTTCTTCTTTCATTGTTGAAAATCATTTTCTTATCACCTAGGCACTCTCTGAGGAGCCCTCCATTTGCCTTTTGAGAGCTGTGCAGCATGATGTATTTATTGTAGGCCTCCCTTTTTATTTACAGTCTGGTTTTTCCACTCTCAAAACAGCATTATCCCAAAATAAACACCAGACAATGAGAATCAAAAGCATGTGCAAGAGCCATGCCATTTCGTAACTACTTGCTACATCTTTGTTTGGCATATTGGACTTTGTTTAGCAGAAACATGGTAGTATCACAAGGTCAGAGTCTCCACAGCTTAATCAATCCCTAACAAAGGCTGGAAATCACACAGCACAGACTTCTGTACAAAAGGGTTTCAACCAAAGTGAAAACAAAATCCCCTCCAAATGGTGAATAAAGTGCAGTCCATTTTTGGAAGGGAAAAACCCAACCAACCAACAAAAAACCCTGAAGAAATCCTCTCCCCAAGGTCTCATCTATTAGTTCTTTTATACCTTCATATATGCAAGATGCAGTTGCTTTGTTCTCTTAGGTGCTACATCACCTCAAATGTAATCATGTTTGGTCTCATAAAGTAAGCTGGGCTAAGCCTGCTCAGCAGAGGTACCTAATGGGGAGTTCTCCAAGAGAAGCACAGCTGCTCCTGGAGCTTGCAAGCAAAGGAGAGCAGAGGTAGCACTCCTTTTGGACTCAAGGACCCATGCTGGATTTTTGGAAGAGTTGTGCTACTAGGAAAAATGATGTCTCAACAGGTGGGGGTGAAAGACCCCATTACCCTGCAAGGCAGGTGCAAGCACACAGGTATTCAGGGATCACCTGGAACAGCAAGAATCAGTGAGAAAATCACACTTCTGTTCCCACGATGCTCATCTTGCTGTTTTGCAGAGCAGACCTAAATCTGACCTCTCCCTCATAGCTCCATGTCATCCAAAGGTCTTCCAACAATTCTTCCAGTTTAATAATGTGTCCTGGAGTGCATGAAATGTCTTCTCCCTTCTAAACCTCTCCCAGGGTCATTCAAGACCTTCAGCATTCTATAGAGCAATTCCACCACTTTCATGCACTTAAAATCTGCTTCAGCTGCACAAAATCCAATTGAGTTGTGGCCAAAAGTACGAGAGCTCAAGTAGCATGAACACATTCTTCTAAATAGCCCTGGGGAAGCTCTTCCCAGTTGTGTGTCTCCTCTATGGAGTGCCAGTGGCACTGCAAGACCAAAAGTCCTAATAAGAATTATATGTCTCAGGAAAGTGGGATTTCATACTCTAAATTTAGTCTAGTACATGAAACTACTCAGGAATCATTCTCTGTCCTCAGGAGTAAACATGAGCTCATGACTGGCACTCCTTATGTCTGGCTTTGTCCTGCCTCTCTAGGACATGGTAGCCTCATTCACACAGCTTACTGACAGCAGTCAACAGCAGGTGACTGGGCATGCTTCCCAGATTGTGTCTAGGGCACATCTGAGGGACAAGAGCCAAAACCATGCCAGAAATTAGGTTCAAAAGTAAAGAATGTAGAGAGCAATTGAGCCTGTGCCCTTAACATACAGTAGGATGCAACCTATGATCCCTGCCAAATGAGCAAGTGGCACTGTGACTTGCCATGTGTCCTTGGCAATTAGAACATTACTGATAGGGAAATAAGAGGTCTTGTTATTAATGCTTTAATCACAATGAACTAGCCAATTGTCTGTTTAATTAGCTTAGTACATGTGAGCCACCAAGGCTAAACTTCTAATGAGGACTGCAACAGCAACAGACTTCAGCGCTGTCCCTTACTCTTCTGTCCAAGTGATGCCATCAGCTTGATACCTAGTCAGCACAAAAAATAGGCTTTAAGCTAATGCATTTAGGTCTTGTCTCCCATCACCACAGTAGGAACTGGCTGCAATGACATTTTAAATTTTGATTTTAATTTTTTTTTCTAATGCTTCCTTTTTCTTTTGACTCAGCTGCTGCCTTCAAAGAGCAGTGGGAAATAGCTGGCTTGAGCCTGTACAAAGCATATCTCACAAAATAATTCCTTTGGTCTTTCCTTTAATGAGAGTGATGCTGACACCTGTCCCCCTTGGAGGCTGAGAGGCAAGACACTGCCTCCACAACACCAGTCAGTAGGTGTGTGGTTCCTGGCTGGGCACGCAACCAGCTGTGTGTCTCTGTGTACACTTCTGACTGAGCAGAGAAGAAATATGCATGCTGGCCAGGTGGCTGCAGCTGAGAGCCCTGGACTGCTTTTCAAGATCTCAACAAGCTAAACAGGATGTGCCTACTCCCAGGTGCAACTGGTTTGGCTTTAGTAATTACTGATGCTGGAGAGGACGAAGAGAAACCAGGCATTTGCAATAAGAAGGGGATTTGTGGTAGGCAGGAGGAAGAGAGAGGCATGGTGCAGTCTTAATAAAACAGAACCTGTACTGGTTTGAACACTCATTTGTGTTGACATTTGACCCACAAAGAATGAAATTGAGCTATCAATAAGTTACATCAAATACATGAACTCGACTTCTCTTTCCCCTACACAAGTCCTTTTTTTGTCAGCTGTAGTAATTTTAAGTGTTACTTAAAACCATTGCTAGTGTCTCCAGGTAACTGAACACCTGAAAGCCCTTTGGTTTTGTTTAGTGGCATGGGACAGGTCAGCTCACACTGCTAAGTGACTGTGCTGCACTCAGCAGCACAGACAACTTCATCCTTGTTCAGGCTTGGTGATACTGCAAGACTTGGTTGCCCTTCAAACCAAACTCCCTGGCTTTGCTTAGAATCGCTATTACAACATGGGTAGTTGCATTCCCCTGTGTGTGCTACAGGATATTTCTCTGATGAGCCTAACAAGGAAAAGTTTTTTACCTGTGAGGGTGAGAACACTGGAAAAGTCTGCCCAGGTGTTTTGGGGAGTCTCCCTCTCTGGAGATATTCAAAACCGGCTTGAATGTGTTCCTGTGTGATCTGGTACAGGTGATCCTGCTCTGGTAGGGGGGTTGGACTGGATGATCTTTCGAGGTCCCTTCCGGCCCCTAACATTCTGTGGTTCCGTGAAAAATCTGTTTAACACAGGTCCCAGAGTAACAGCCCATAATAACACCCTCTACAAACAGCACTCAATGGAGAGATGGGAAGTTCAGATTAAGGGAACACTTATATTTGCATTTCAATAACAGTCTCTATTGAACCACTTAAAGCATTGATAGCCTGATCCTACTGCCATTGAAGCAACTGGTAAAGCTCCCACTGAGGTCAACTGGGGGCTTGATGTGACCCTAATTCGCGAACGGCCAAGTTTTGTTAGTCTGACTCCCGCTGATGAAACTGTCCAGTCTGTGCCACTCCACTTACCTACTTATTTTTGAACTGAACTACTTCTTACTCTCGCGGTCTGTCACGAAGCTCAGAACACTCCTTGGAGGTGCACTGGTGAATTTATGAATAGCAAACAAAATCTCTTTGCAGTGCATACTAACTAGGCAATCTTCAAGCAGTTAGGAAAGATGTCTGATACTTAAAATTTTGTTGGGTTTATGACCAGATGCTTTTACAATCCTTTTATGACTCCTCACTATTTCTTTCCTGGGATTAGCCAACTAAATCACATGCATAGTGTGTCTTTGCTGACTGGATGCTAACATTTGAGACACAGAATAAACCTTTATTTAGAATAAACCAAACCAGGTTGGGAGAGACCTTCAAGATCATCGTGTCCAACCCATCAACAATTCCAACCCACCCAAACAACTAACCCATGGCACCAAGCACCCCATCAAGTCTCCTCCTGAACACCTCCAGTGATGGTGACTCCACCACCTCCCTGGGCAGCCCATTCCAATGGGCAATCACTCTTTCTGTATAGAACTTCTTCCTAACATCCAACCTGAACCTTCCCTGGTGCAGCCTGAGACTGTGTCCTCTTGTTCTGGTACTGGGTGCCTGGGAGAAGAGATCAACATCCTCCTGTCTACAACCTCCCTTCAGGTAGTTGTAGAGAGCAATAAGGTCACCCCTGAGTCTCCTCTTCTCCAGGCTGAGCAACCCCAGCTCCCTCAGTCTTTCCTCATAGGGCTTGTGTTCCAAACCCCTCACCAACTTTGTTGCTCTTCTCTGGACTCGTTCAGCAAGTCAACCTCCTTCCTAAACTGAGGGGCCCAGAACTGGACACAGGACTCGAGGTGTGGCCTAACCAGTGCAGTATACAGGGGCAGAATGACCTCCCTGCTCCTGCTGGCCACACTGTTCCTGATGCAGGCCAGGATGCCATTGGCCCTCTTGGCTGCCTGGGCACACTGCAGGCTGATGTTCAGCCTGCCATCGACAGCTCCCAAGTAACTGTAGAGAACAGGGTTTTGGTATAATTTTTCAAAAGACAACAAGGTTTTGATGTAAGGTTTTCAAAAGAGTGGCTAAATTTTGTGTAACAACCTTCCTGAATAGCTGGAAACTAGTCAACTACTCTGAGTAATCAAAGAAAGAAAAGGACCTGTAAATAGAATCTAAGGGTTTTCTTGTTTTACAGGGGGGCTTTTTGTGTATTTATTTTAGTTACTTATTTATTTATTGTTTGGGTGGTTGGGTTTTTTTTTGGTACATCTTAGCTCATGTGTGGTAACAATCATCAACTAAAATCCTAGGCTGTGTCTCCATGACATTGTAAATCCAGTTTTAGGGTTCCTGATACCTGCCGTGTGGTCCAGCACACTCATCTGATATCAACTCATGATGCCACATCAACCATGTTCAAAAATAATAACCAATCAGGTTCTTGCTGGCTCAGTTATCACGGGGTTGCCCTTCCTGTGGTGCTCCTTCCCTGCATTAATCTCTGTCCTTTATGCCCAAAGAACATTGTCCCCATATGTCCCTACATCACCTCTTGGCTGCTGAGACCTCTTTTTCTGCAGTGCTTTCATGTGAAAGTACAATCTGCCTGTCTCTAACACATGGCAAATTTCACAGGCAAGAAAATGCCTCTCCTTTGGCTATGAGCAATGCTAGCAAATACCTGGTGCCTTCCACCTGTGGAATTCAGGTTTCTAAGCATATAGGAGTGGATAATTTGTATTAAAACATGTTAGATAAACAGCCTGGATTCCAGAAGAGGAGGAAGATATTGATGAGAGGTCCTGTGTTACTTCTTTTCCACAGAGAAAGTAATTGGCACATAAACAGTAGTGTTGGGGGCTTTCCTCAGAACAATTATATGATAGAAATCCTGGAGAAGGAGAACAAAAATCTTCTTGAACAGCATTTTTCAGTGGGAAGTCTGAGTTCTATGGAATGCAGTATGCCATTGAAGTGATTAGTCCTGTATGTAGAAGTCATGGTATTGGTAATGCTCAGCTCTGTTGTGAGGACCTCAAACTCCACATCAGAAAACACCTTTGCACTGAAGTCCAGAGATGAGAAAGATGCACTCAAGACTGTCTCAGTGTATTTCAAAACGGTTTTGAAACCACTCCTGTGAAATCAGTTGTTCTTATGAAGGTGGCACCTGTGAGTCTTGTTACAGTATCTATAATGGTATACCAACCTCCAGCTATACCCATCACAAAAGTGAGTTCTCAGGCACTTAGAACTTGATGTATATGCAGTATGCCACAGATTTTAATGATATATTTTCTCTGTTTCCCCCCTACAAGATGGCAAAGTTGGCCTCTTGATCTGCATTAATGTGCAGCAACACAAACCCCAGCTGCAGGACCCCTACCAATACCAGGCAAAATCCAATTTTCACAGCCTCTACAGCTACAGATACTGGTATTAATTCTCTTGAACACTGCATATCCTCTAGGGAAAAAAGAAAATGTTTGATTCCCATAACATTATAGGTGAAATACAGAGATAGAGGTAAAAAGTAAAAAATTAAAGGGCTTTTTTCCCTTCCCACAATATTACAACCTATAAGAAATTTGAGATGCAGGAAGAGAAAAATAAGTCATTAAGAAGACAAAAGCTGCCCCCAGAGTCTTCACTACCTGCCTGTCCCCTGAGAAGCACATTGCTCTCAGGTTTTCTGTCCTGTGCATGACAGAGCTTTCATTGTTTCTCTGATCTGCTCCAGTCTGCTGGAAACAGCCTGAATGAGACACTAGCTTTAATGCACAACTTTCCAAGTTACACTGCTCACTCTGGAAAAGTGTTCTGAGGTGTAGGAAGAAGCAGTAAAAAGGTAGATTGTTGTGAAGTCTGGTTATTGTTCTTTCTTTCCTTCTTTTATTTTTGTTCTTGTTTTGGTTTGGTTTTAAGTGAAACATTGGAATTAATTAGTTGGCTGAAAGGGCTAAGCATCTGCCAAAGGAGATACATATTGTATCATAGTATCATAGTATCATTCAGGGTTGGAAGGGACCACAAGGATCATCTAGTTCCAACCCCCCTGCCATGGGCAGGGACACCCCACACTAGATCAGGCTGGCAATCACCATCCTTTGCTGCTGAAAATATCATGTGTAATATAAACATCCATAGGATAAATGAATATGTCAAATGTGTCTAGCTCCAGCTCATACCACATCGATGTCCTGTGGCTTGGGAAGCCAAAATACAGTTGTATTGATTGCCCTGGACAGAAAGAGAACAGCACTTTTTCCCCAGTCTAGGTCATCAGAAGATTTAGCACATGCTGTGCTGAAAAGCACACACTAAATTCCTGCTTCCTATTCCATCACCTGGTCCCCTAATAATACAGATATATAATAATAACAATAGATAATAATATATATATATAATAATAACAGAATACAAAACAGGACTTTGAAAATAGAAAAATATAGGGGGGGGGGGGGAAAGAAGGGGAAAAAAAAGAACCCCCAAAATAGTATCAATACTCTTATACTTTATATCAAAACTTTCATGCCCATGGCCATGAAGATGATTAGAGGGCTGGAGCACTTCTGCTATGAGGGCAGACTGAGGGAGTTGGGGCTGTTCAGTCTGGAGTAGAGAAGGCTCCGAGGAGACCTAATTGTGGCCTTCCAGTATCTGAAGGGGGCTACACGATAGCTGGGGAGGGACTTTCTAGGGTGTCAGGTAATGACAGGACTGGGGGAATGGAATTAAACTAGAAATGGGTAGATTCAGATTGGATGTTAGGAAGAAATTCTTCCCCATGAGGGTGGTGAGACACTGGCACAGGTTGTCCAGACAGGTGGTAAAAGCCTCATCCCTGGAGGTTTTTAAGGCCAAGCTGGATGGGGCTCTGGGCAACCTGATCTAGTGTGAGGTGTCCCCGCTCATGGCAGTCGGGGTGGAACTGGATGATCCTTGAGGTCCCTTCCAACCCTGACAATTCTATGATTCTATGAGTCTAAGTACACATGTCAATACTTGTGCTCACTCTTATGATACAAAGATCAGATGCAGATTCAGAATCAAACACACAATTCGTTAACATTATAAAGCAGCCAAATGTATGTCATTGATTTACCTCATTCATATTAAAATGTTATATTTGCCATAAGGTCTCCCACAGGCTCCCTTAAAGGCCATGCTGTTGATGCAACATCAGCTCTTTCCATCTACTGTTTCCCTTACCATTTAGAGTTATATTTGGGGGCACTGCTGATAAGGAGTTGTACGAAGAATGCGCAGCGATAATCTGCGGTAATGATTGTTGCTTGACTTAAAATAAAGAGGAGCAGCCTTTTAAGGTCAACCTCAGTTCCATGTTTGGATTGTTTCTACTATTTGGAAGGGGTTGACGTGTTTTAAATTACTAAGTAATGTGAAAATACATTACTAGCACACAGACTGTTGTCTGTGTGAATGTTTCGTGGGTAGAGTCACCCGTTGTTGGTTAATAAGGTAACACAGATTCAAAGCTATTTATGTTGACTCATATTTTCAAGATGAGGAATTTAAAAACAAAAAGATGTGACAGAGTTGATCAGGACATAAGACAGTGGCTCACAGACAGGCTGTTTGTGTCTTGTGTGTCATGAGCAGCTCCTTTAAATGGCCTACTGAAAAGAGATGTAACACTGTCCATGTGAAATGTATTAAATCCATAATACAATGAATCACCTAATGAAGCTAAATTAAATAGCTGTAATTCTTGAGTTGGCAGAGATGAAAGAAAAAGGTTCTGATGGGTTTAGCTTCTCCTGGGTCAGGTATTCTCATAAAAATAGAAAGTGCCACCTCCTGTGTTTAGGTGACAGCAATTACAATAGGAAACACATCCATCGTAGGTGTATATGAATGCTTTCTCCCTGGAGTTAATATGATTGGGGAAATGAGTGCAGCTCATGGGCTCAACCTGCAACATCCTTCCCCTTGCTACTCCCTGACCTGCTTTCACTCATAAGCAGCTTAAGGGTTTCCTTGCTGAATTGCTCAGTTTGGCCCTATTTGCTGACTGGGCTGGTGCAGGTGGTCTTTCTCATTGCTCTTGTCTGACCTCCATTGCATAAGGCCAAACTGCAGCGCAGCTCATGCTTCCACAGCAGTAGAATCTCACAGCCCACAAAACAGGGAGATGAGGAATGCAGTGATGCTGTGCAGGGACTGCAGTGTGACAGCTTGCCTTGTGTAGAACCCACCAGAGATGCAACATGAGAACCAATGATTGCTATGCTTCTCAAAGCCTTCTTCCTCTGCTTGCTTGCAGCAAGAAAGATAAATCCTGTACCACCTTTTCTTACAGACAATGCCTCAGAAGAGTGTCTTAGTCTTTTGCAAGGGACTTGAGGGTCAAAAAACACATAGAGGCATTGCAGCTGATTTCACAGAGGTGTACAGCAATGAACTCTTGTCCTGGGCAGGACAGTCTTTCAAGTTTATTGTAAGGTAAACATTTCCATCAGCTGATTCCAAATTTCAGCAGGGCCATGAAGGCTTCAGCCTCAAGTCTCTCCTGGCCAAACAAAATACATACCTTCACCTAAATACTGGGCCATATGGCCCAATTAATCTGCATTTGAAGTGTTTGTAACTCAGCTCATTCCAGGGAGGTCCTCAGGCAGCATTTTAATTTCATTTTACAAGTTGGTCTCCTGTAGTTTTACTGTGTTTCATTACTTTTTGGACAAAAGTCTCTCGTGTTCGATATAGGCTGTGTGCACTAAGGCAGGGTGAGAGCTGCCTGAGAAGCAGTTTCATCGTGTTGACTGTTTCACAGTGGTAAGTGCATGGAAACAGATAACACTTCTGTGTAGAATAATGTGGCAACATGATACACTAAGATTTAAGCCACAGGATATCAAGGCAGCATCCAGACCCAGACTAGAACTAGAGGTTCCTGTTCTTTTGCCACTGAAAGTTCGTCTCTGCATCTCCTCCTTCCTGTGTGGCTGGTGCTAAGCTGATTTGCCCATATTTGCAGGAACCCCCAGTAGTTTATCCAGCCCTCCTTTACAGCCAGGAAAACACTGTTAGTGTGTTTTGACACTTTCAAGACATTTACTATACAAGTGTAAAAGTTAGAACTATATCATAGTATCATTCAGGGCTGGAAGGGACCACAAGGATCATCTAGTTCCAATCCCCCTGCCATGGGCAGGGACACTCCACACTAGAGCAGGCTGGCCAGAGCCTCATCCAGCCTGGGCTTAAACACCTCCAGGGATGGGGCCTCGACCACCTCCCTGGACAACCCATTCCAGGGTTTCACCACTCTCATGGTGAAGAACTTCCTCCTCACATCCAGCCTGAATCTCCCCACCTCCAGCTTCATTCCATTCCCCCTAGTCCTATCATTACCTGAGATCCTGAGAAGTCCCTCCCCAGCCATCCTGTAGGCCCCCTTCAGATACTGGAAGGCCACAATTAGGTCACCTCAGAGCCTTCTCTTCTGCCATTCATCCACACTTAGTATAGAGTAAAAGTGTTACTCTACTATTCCTAGAAGAACAAGAATGTGCAAAGAGAAATGATGCATTTGAAAGAAGATGGCTATAAAGTCACATTTCCTCTCTAGAAGACACATCTAAGCAAGACCCATGGAGAACCAAAAGTCTGGTGGAAGTAGAAAATAGCAATAGTAGTGAAAGGGTCTCTGAAGCTGTAAGGGAAATGGGTATGTTTTCCAGGGATAAACAGAGTATGCCCTGGGCAATGTCCTTGCTGATCTCTTCCTAGGAAAAGAAATCATACGGGAACAAGATGTCTGGCTGTGCTGAGCAGCACCACGTGTTGCTCTCCTTAGGCCAGGTCAGAGCTGCTATAAGCAGGGGAATTATTTTCATTCAATTTTAGGCAGATGGTCTAAACTCAGGGTGGACATCCTCACACCTGCACACGTGACTATCAACACGTGTACACAACTGCAGAGACACAGACACACTCACCCACCCTGAAGCAGCTGAAGATGTAAACAAAAAACCCCAACCAAAACCCCAACCCTTCAGTTCACAGTTGGTGCTGTGAAACCTCACATGGGAACGATCTGTTTCTGGGCTGCTAAAATAAAATTCCTGAGAAATGAATTTCATGATGTGTGAAATAATGGACACAAACACTCCCTTCCCCCCACTGCTCCAAATAATCCCTGTGCTCTCCATGTACACCCAATTGATCTTCCTCTGAGGTCACAGCCCAGAGGAGCCTCATCCCTTCCACCCTTCATCCCCTCTTCCAGCTTACGCAATGCACTGTATGCAATGCGTGATATTTGGAAGCCACATCCTGCTGTAGGCAGGGCTGGCTGCACTTCCTAAAACAACACTTGGGGATGACTCTGGTTCCAGCAAGTGGAGTCAATGTGCTGGACGTGGTTTAATTGGTGCCAGCTTTGTCCTACTAACACGTGTCAACTTTCTTCACTTGCTGCATCAAGCGGTGACGTTCTGCAGGTTACGGAGCCCTTATGCACTGCAGCCTCTTGGATATGTCGCTGCCTGATTAAAACAGGGAGTAGTGCATGGCACCAGAGTATAATGCACGGGAATAAAGTCACTTGCATGCATGTGCATGCACAAAACTGGGGCTCCAGGTGCAACATACATCTTTTTCTAATCCCTGAGCCTGTGTCTATGTACATATCATATGCTTAATATTTTTTATTACTTTGAAAACTTAAAACCAAAGTTGGCTTGAATTTAGTTTGAGGAGGAACTTCTTCACTGTGAGGGTCACAGAGCACTAGAACAGTCTCCTCAGGGAGGTTGTGGAGTCTCCTTCTCTGGAGACTTTCAAAACCCATCTGGATGTGTTCCTGTGTGACCCGTGCTAGATTCTATGGTCCTCCTCTGGCAGGGGGGTTGGACTTGGTGATCTTCGAAGGTCCCTTCCAACCCCTAACATCCTATGATCCTATGACCAGCACCAATCCAGGACAATTCTTGTTTTAACTGGAAGAGTTTGCCCACTGCTAATTTTAACATAAGAGATTTGTTGTATTAACATGTATGCAAATGGTAAGCTTGCTCTCCCTTCCAAGCAGGAAGCCTGGCACAAAGCCTCAGAAACAGAGACACCAAAGATCTGAGGAGATGCTCTCTTCGTCTGGCAAAAGGTGGTTTGGGGACATGTCTAATTTTCACACCTGCCTTTGTTACCTGTGCAGGAGGGAGGGAGCAAAAAGCCTCACACTCTCAAATGTCTGTAAGCACATAACTGAGTGACACGCCAGGTCTAATTATCCCAAGCTTTTCATCCCCTTTGACTTCAATGAACATATACCTCTATACCTATAACATATACCTGGCTCCATTAAGGCAGATGAAGAGGTTGCGAGCACTACGCCTTCAACCAGGAGCAGGGAGGGGAAAAAGTAAGGAGTAATTGCTATGTATAGACAGCGCAGTCACTGAGAGACCTTTAACCTGTTTATCTTTTCCTTTAAAAAGTTGGGGTTTTTTGCAATCTGTGAAAGAATGACTCTGTTATTCTTCACCAAGCTTCGGCACATGACCCAGCGCTTTCTACCATTCAAGGAATGTAATTTAAACTAGATTTAGGCTCCTCTGCGTGGCCAAGCGTGATGCCCACTGGAATGTTCAGCTTATGTGGAATTGTTTGGTTCAGTTTGGATAAATAAATAGCATTAAAGTCTAATCATGGAAAGTGCAGCTGTTAAAAATAGGCCGAGGTAGCGCTCACCCAAAGTGTCAAGAAAAGGTATGCGCAGGAGGGATTCTGCGAGCCAATTCATCAAGCGCAGGAGCAACCAGACAACGAAAGCTGGCGAGGTTTCAGGCACGTAAGCGTCATCGCTGAGGCTCCCCACCCTGCAGCAGGAGTTTCCAGCAGGAGTTAGACCTGTTTGCTTTCATTTGCAGTTCAGCCACCTGCTTTCCTTCCACCAAATTCTCCATGGGGACACAAGAGCCTCATCAAACTACCTGTGGTGAGCTTGGCATCCAGCACGACAACCACTCTGTGTGAGATTTCTTCACCTGTGAAGAAACTGAGGAAAAATGTAGCAATTTTAATTTTTTTCCTCTTCTTAAAACCTCCCTGAAGGTTTTTAAGGCCAGGCTGGATGAGCCTCTGAGCAACCTGATCTAGTGTAAGTGCCCCCTATGAAGAGAGGCTGAGAGACCTGGGGCTGTTCAGTCTGGAGAAGAGAAGATTGAGAGGGGATCTCATCAATGTGTATAAATATCTGAGGGGTAGGTGTCAGGTGGAGAGGGCCAGGGTCTTTTCAGAGGTGCACAATAATAAGGCAAGGAACAACAGGTACAAGCTTGAATATAGAAGATTTCACCTCAACATGAGGAGAAACTTCTATACAGTGAGGGTGACAGAGCACTGGAGCAAGTTGCCCAGGGAGATTGTGGAGTCTCCTTCTCTGGACACATTCAAAACCCACCTGGTTGCATTTCTGTGCAGACTACCCTAAGTGATCCAGCTTTGGCCGGGGGGTTGAACCTGATGATCTCTAGAGGTCCCTTCCAACCTCTACTCTAATGTACTGTGACACTTTTCATGTATTTATTTATTTATTTATTAGATTTGTTTGTTTAGGCTACAGTAGAACCTGAGTAAGAAAAAGATCTCATCGATCCAGATGGCAATGAAAGTTTCTGTTTCAAATTGCTTCACCTGCTTCCCCTTTCTGCTTACTTTCAGTCATCAGCCTTCAACATGAAACTCTCGCCATTCTCGATTAGGACATGCAAGTTAATCAGGGCATTTAATGGGAAAAAAAAAAACCCAAAACAGCAACTTGCAAGACTTTTAATGTATCAGGTCCCATGAACAGGCTGGCATTTGAGCATTTGTGAATATTCATGAATGGAAAAGAATGTTCCCTCTGGTGCAACATATTTTGGATTTTCTGGGATGCACCATGGGAACAGACATGGTGCATGACGGGACCTTCAGAGTAGCCTGGAAAGCAGCCAGGAGAGCTTAGTCCAGACAGCAACTGAGGCAAAGACCTGAGGTACCTTTTCCAAACGAGTGCATTCCCTTTTTCTCTAAGGTTTTCACTTGGAATTCCACTTAATTCCACTTTCCCTTTTGCTCCTGCATAATGAAATGCCTATGGAAAAGAGAAAACTTTCTGACCAGCAGTACTCAAGTGTAGCAGGGGGGTTTGGTAGCTGAATTTCTGTCTGTGTGCTTTTGACATACAAACAATGGTGCTGTCAGTAGGGATGGCAGACACGGTGCTCAGTCACCTGCTCCGCTTGGACTACACCAGTCCATGAAGCTCTTCCTGAGCCATTAGTTTTCAGTGAGCTTTGGTTTAAATTATTACTGATTAGAACTTGCTTTAGGATATTGATTTACACATGAAATCTCTGCAGGAACTGACTGATCAGTGATCCAGATTCTTCTGTCATGAGGACCAAGTGGACAGGTCAGAGCAAGGGCTGTATCCCTTTGGGGAAGGGGAGCTCTCTCTATATCTCAGCTAAGCCTGATTCTGCACAACACTACTCATCTCCTTGTCCCCACATTTCCATGTATAAGGCAGACAAGGCATGGGACTGCCATCAGCATTTTGCAGAAAGGAAATCCAGCACCCAAGGTCATTCAGCCATGAACTGGAGATTCCCTGAGTCTTCTGCTGTTCCTGCAGTCACTGCTATTGGCTCGGCTCAGACAAGTCCCAGATCAGATGTTAAGTGTCATCAGTGCCAGCAGGTCACCCTGAGAAACTTCACTGAAGAGTTTAGAAAATGCATGGAAGTTTGAAGCTTCTCAAGAGTGAAGGAAGTTAAAAAAGTCTATGAGAAATATGCACGTTCATGAGGAATGTGGCCTGGAGAAAACTACATAAAACTTCCAGTTCATTTACTTGTAAATTTATTGAAGGGCCCAAAAGCACACAGGTGTCAAATGAATCACTTCTCTGACACTCTGGCTCCAAAATCCCGCAAAATGAAGCCTCCTCCTTTCCTCGATGCATCTAACTATTAACAGACCAATTACTCATTTTGCACACTGCTGCCAGTGGCTATTTGCATTTGAGTAAATAGCCCTGAGTATGGCCCAGAGCAATTGGATAGCCTTCTCTAAATGTCTGAAAGGAGGCTGTAATGAGGTGGGTGTTGGTCTCTTCTCCCAAGTAACAGAGAATAGGGTGAGAGGAAATGTCCTCAAGTTACACCAAGGGAGGTTTAGATTGGATATCAGGAAAAATGTCTTTACTGATAGAGTGGTCAGGCATTGGAACAGGCTGCTCAGGAAGGTGGTGGAGCCTCCATCCCTGAAGGTGTTCAAAACACGTGTAGACATGGCACTTAAGGACATGATTTAGTGGCCATGGTAGCATTGGGTTGATGGTTGGATTTGATGATCTCAGAGGTCTTTTCCATCCTCTATGACTCTGTGGAGAACAGTACAAAGAAGAGAACAGCCCTTGGCATTTAAAGCTTAGATGTCACAGAGTGCAGATGGCATCCAAGAGAATAAGTAGTACCTGGAAGAAGGAGCAGTGTGGGAGGAGACTCTGGACGGGTGTGCTGTGGGCAGCAGCCTGATGCTGCTCTCTGAGGTTGTCCACCCTGCAGTAGCCTGGGCCAGTGGCTCCTGGTGACTCAGAGCAACAGGGTGTGACAGCTCCGGAAGTGCTACAGCCACACTGCTGTGGCACTTGGCCCTGGCTAGCAGCATCACCTTCTCTGTTGAACACGTTGAGTCAGCCACAGCGTCGCTAGGATGTGGAAATATTGCCCCCAGTCCTAGGGCTGCCTGCACCCCTGGGTAGCTGCACTGTGCTAAGCCATGCAGGGTGTGCCTGACCAATGAGCAGAGGGACAGAAGGAAGCAATGACAGATAATAGACAAAGCAAGGCCAAACAGGGGGTCGACAGGGAGTGCCAGTGGGAAAATACAGCTGTACAAATGGCTTTGAAAATGATAAATCAGAATCTGGAAGGAAACAGGAGAGTGAGTTTCCTCCTCATGCCACTGCACTGGACTGCATGGCTGGGTACTGCTTGGGAACTGGGAGGCAAAGCATATTTATCTGCTGAGAGTTTTAAAACAGTGTACTGTCAGGCCCAGAGAAAATCCATGAGTTCCTGGAGACTCTTAAGCTCCACGTTTCTCACCTCCAGCACCTTCCAAGCTGTAATCTCACAGTTTCTACATTGTTGCACACAGGGAGATCACAGAGCAGTTACTGCAGTGCAGCTCTTTCTTTTCAAACATCCGTTTCCCTGTTGTCAACTCTTTTTCCTATACCACCTCTCGTGTAGCTGTGCCTAGTCACTCCCTTTCCTTCCTCCTGCTCTGAGACCTGCAGCTCGACCACTGCAAAAATAGCAGGGGTGGAAGGCTAACCTCTCTTGCTCGAGAACTGAGACAGCTGTGGTTGCTTGAAATGTGGGAGGACTGCCCAGATGATTCATCTTGCTGCTCTTCCTCAGCCCTTTTCTTGCTTTGCTGCTTTTCCAAAACATTACTTCTAATTTGCAGATAGCTGGTTGTTGTGGCTGTGCTGATGAAACTGTCCTGATGCACCACGGGAGAGAGAAAAGAAGGCTTTAGGAGTTACCTCTCATGCTCTTCGAGGTCATCTGCTGACTTTTCCTTAAGCAGGCCAGGAGTGGCTAAAAATCTGCCAGATGTGACAGAGAGAATATCTTTCACCTAAAGCAAAGGGAAGAAGCAGTAAAAATAAAAGCAAGTAGTTGGAGTCCAAACCATAGTTCATCAGTGAAAACCTCATTTTGACATATGGTTATGTTTATGGTTTTGTGTAATATTCAAATATAACAGGGAAGAACACCAGTCTTATTCTTGAAAAAAAACACTGATCTTAAAATGGAGCAAAAATCAAGGCATGTGGATGCATGTGTCCATTAACAGCTTAGGAAGCAGAGTTACTTCTGCCTGATTACAGCTCTTGAAATCTAGTCTCAAGATTATTCAACTCAAGGTTATATATGCTTTAAAAGGGTATCCATGTGCCCTATTAAATCCTCTATATGAAAAACTTACCTGGAAAAGGCAAGTAAAGCAGATTAACCTTTCTGCTGAGAAAATACATGTGAGGCTGTGAGAGAAAATCCAATTTTTCCTTATCCAGAGTGTTCTGTTCCTCTGCACTGCTATATTTGCCAGTTTGAATGGGCTACCACTGCTTATTTATTCATTTATTTATTTAGCCTTCCATTTTCTTGGTGAGGTAGCTTTGAAAAGGCTGTTTCCAAACTTCTGTTGGGATGATAATCTCCAGCTAATGCAAGGTGGTTTAAAGAGCAAGCTCCTGAACGCTCACAACAACCTGTTGTAAGCATGTTGGAAATACTTGGAAAATAGGCATCTTTAAATTGTGCTTTAAAGCTGTGACAGAACAGGAGGACACAGTCTCAAGCTGTGCCAGGGGAGCTTTAGGCTGGTGTTAGGAAGAAATTCTTCACAGAGAGAGAGATTGGATGATGGGCTGCCTAGGGAGGTGGTGGAGTCACCATTCCTGGAAGTGTGTAAAAAGAGACTGGATGAGGCACTTAGCACCACGGTTTAGTTGATTAGATTGTGTTGGGTGATAGGTTGGACTTGATGATCTCAAAGACCTTCTCCAGTCTGGTTAATTCTGTATTCTGTATTCTGCTCGGCTGGACTTTGGATTGCCAGTGGTGTACTGCAGAGAAGTTGCTCCTCTGGAGTCTCACTAAAGTCTGTAGAAACCTATTTAATGTTATAGTTGTTGTGTCTGCATCCCCTTTGGCTGCCTCAAATTACAGCTTTTTCAAGTAAAAAAATAATTAAAAATAATAATTAAATAATAATAATAATAAAAAAGGAAGAATAGACATATTCTAGTTGCATGAAGATGAAGTCTCCCTGTCACGAGATAATCTACCTGTGATCTGCTGCCAGCTTGACTGAGACATAGTTCAAGGTAGAATGTGTTTAGAGATCTGAAGTAGTAGATTACCAGCAAAGAAAACATTCCTGTTTTCTTATCTGAGGGAGACTGGCTTCCTGCTACTTGTGGATCCTTCTCCTGCGTGAAGTACTAAAATACCCTTGTTCAGCATTTTCGATTTCATCTGGCAGGGATGGTGGAGGTTGTGTATAATCTCTGTGGCTGTTCAGATTCCCTTTTTGGCTCCCGCTGCGGGGAGTACTGGAGTTCACGCAGTATCGTTATGAGATGACTCCATAGCACACTAATTATATAGGGTTTTCAAAGTCCTTTGAAGATGAAAAGTGCTGTATCAGTGCAACTCCGGGTATTCTTCTTATTAGTATTTATGCAGCACACATAACCATTACTGGAAACCTGGCTTTGAGTCCCTTTAGGACTCAGGTAGGAGGAAGATTTGGACAAACTCCATGTCCTTGTATTTTTGCTCCATCTGGTTAAGGTAGATAACTAGCCTTCTGAGCTCTTCTGTTGCCTTCCTTAGTTACAAAATACTGCAAAGAAGAAACTGATTGAAGCAAATGTGGACTCCTATGAGGAGTCTTTTCTAAGCTGAGAGCCAAAACTTGCAGTCGTTAACAGCTGTGAGATTCATTCTGAATGAAATTAATGGCATTAATTCACTCATTCTGGATGGAGGAAATAGGAGAAACATCAGCTTGGTAATTAATACATATTTATGGAGCAGGCTCTTTTAAAGTATTTAAGTGCTCCTTACCACATGATGCAAGGGGAAAAAAAAATCACTGCTGAAGGCTTTTTCAGTACCAAACATGAGATACCTGTTGTATAAATGTTGTGCAGAAAAGAAGTGGGCAGTGGGAGAAGATGGCTGCATGGAAGAAATGGAGAAGAAAATTAAGAATATCACAGAGTCACAGAATACAGCCAGTTGCAAAAAGCCTCAAAGATCATCCTGTCCAACCCTCAGCTCAGCTCTGAAGGGTCAACACTAAGCCAGGTCCCTGAGCGCGAGGTCTACACACCACTTCAACACCTCCAGGGATGGTGAGTCCACCACTGTCCTGGGCAAACTATTCCAATGTTTGAGAAGTCTTTCAGTGAAGAAGTATTTCCTAACATCCAACCTAAACCTCCCCTGGTGCAGCTTGTAACCATTTCCTCTAGTCCTGTCACTTGACACCGAGGAGAAGAGGCTGGACCACTTCTTGCTCCAAATATTACAGCTCTCAGCTGAAGCTCGAGCCAGAATGCAAGAGGGGTGAATGTCTGGTTTTCACTTTCACCCATGCAGAAATCCCTTCCCACCTTTACAGCTAGACTTTTCAGAAGATGATTGACAAGTTTGCCTCAATTCTACAGGAAATCCTGTGAGAAGCAATTAAGCTTCTCTACTTGCACCCCCTTAGGCAGCACTAACTGAATACCCACCCCATCACTGATGGGTAAAATGCTGTAGTCAGTCTACATCCCACAGAGCTGGGGGTTACAGATGACCTGAATAGAGGCAGAAGACATTCTTCAGAGATGGTCTTAGACCTCAGCAAGGTCCACAGATTCATGGTTGCATCCTCTGTGTGCTCTTGAAGTAAAACTACAGGGACATAAATAAAAGGAGGTACTACATAAAGCTTAGAGCAGGGTTTTCATCTCATGTCACTCAACAGAAAGTCCTTGTGGTCAATAGAAATACACCAAGTCAGAGCAGGTAGGTAGGATTCTTGCTTAATATTTCTTCACCTCCTCACACAAAACCCAGGTGGCAATCTTACAGTTGCCTATGCATTCAGTTTTCAAACAGCTACCATGAGTCTCCCAAATATGTGGCAGAGTACTCCCAGTGAAACTCTTTGAAGTAGTGACACATAGATAATTCTGAATATTCCCCTTTGAGTAGGGAAATTCAAAGTGCAAGCAGAGCCTGTGTTTTGAAGAGGCCTCCCTGTGGAAGGTGTCCTATTGTATGTAAATACCACTGAGAATAGCATGCAAATACACTCATCAGTGAAGGTTTGAACTTTTCCAGAACAACCTCAATTTGAGCCAAGCTACTTCAACCTTCAAAGGCAGCAAATTCTATGACTCAGCAGAAGCTGAGGCTGAAAAAGCCTGTTTCAGCAAGGACTGGTGGCTCTAAGATGCTAAAGTATCCAGAGGCTTTTCTAATCCCTTAAGCTATTTTCCATGCTGTTTTCCTATTCAGTTAGCTGCAGACATGTAGGAGAATTACTGCATATGCCATGGTTGCACCATTTGGCTATCAACTGTCATTGTATTTCCTTACATACTTGGGGCTTCTTATGGATTCCTCTACAGAGCTTATATTAATAATGGGAAAAGGAGGAAGAGGAGAATGCAAAGACTCCTCCTACCCAAGCAAAGCTCACAGAAGAGCTGCTGAGAACAGAGGCACATTCAGTAGCATGGAAAAAAATGCTCAGGTGTTTGGGATATGAAAAACTTTGTAAGAAGGATAAGGAGAGGCAAAGCGGAGATTTCACTCCTCAGCTGCCCAACCCACGCTCCCTTCTGCAGTCCTGTGCAAGTTTGACGTGGACATCACACACAAATGCATTCCATTACATGTTCAGAGTTGAAGTCTGTTTGCAAAAGGAAGCAAACCTTTAGATTACTTTTCACCAACTTGCCTCTGCACATAGTTATGGAAAAAGAAAGTTGTGAGGAAATAGTTTGATGACACAAATTCAAGTGGTCAGCATTCAAGACTTAGCTTTCACTCACAAGCTTCCCCTTAGCAGTTATACCAACGAAAATCAGACATCATACTATACCTTTCTGGATCCAATCTGCTTCTGTCTAAAATAGAGAGGAACTTTGATGCTGATTTAAATGACTGAAACCCTGGAACTCATGTGAGGATTTTCTCTCAGTTCTAATGGGAAGTATGCAACTGTGGTCTAGGCTGGTTTCAAGGAGCAATTTAAATGTCTGAACATTTTCCTTTTTATACCGGTCTAAGCCCACGTCTCACTTTATTATGCACATTTCCTCAATGCTGTAGCAGAGACCCAGTCATTTTATGTGACAGGAGAGTCCACAGTCGCCAGAAGGCCATTACTTCTGACCAGTTGACTCCCTCGCCCGTGTATTATTAACACAGACTCTCTGCTTCTATCTTCTAGCACTGTGCTTCGGCACTGTGCTTCTTCAGAGCTTAAAAGGAGTTAACCCAAAACGATTGCTGTAGAAACATGTCTGTCTTTGCCCAAGGTGCCTTTGCATTGCAAATTCCAGAGATCCAGTAAGCCGGATGCAGCAGTTTGGCTACCAGGAGGAAAGAGTGAGGGCAGCCAGTTTGGAAGTGAGAACTCTATTCAAACAGTTTCTAGACAGAGTACCCATAGATAATGCTGGCTGTGTATACCTGCACAGTGCCTACTGCTGCATAGGGTCTCCTGGTAGTGCTGCACATTAAGGAATACTTAAGAGAAAGTTTAAGACAAGCACATTCCTTTTTTTTCCTTTGTGTGTCTATCAAAATACCTTTGAAATAAGTACAGGAACCACTAAGCTTTTCCTGTTTCCATCTAGTGATGTGCTGGCATCATGTAATTTGCATCTGACACACTTTCCAGGACTGACAGAGACTGGGTGTGAATATGTCCTTGGGCACATGGTTTAAGTCAAGGAAAGACAGTCATCTCTTTGCAAAGCTGATCTTAGAGCCACGAGTTTCTGCAGCCATTATGTCAGAATGAATTAGAATAAAATGGAAAATGCTCAAATACTTTCATGAGACTGAGCCAGAGAACACGTTTAGGTAGTGATTTCTCAGACGTGGTTTATGCTTCTGATCTTATTGTCCATGTTGGCAGTAGAAATGAAAGTAATGTAAGGGTAGTTCAGCAGCTCTGTACCATCAGAGGACTGCTTTTTCTGGCAGAGAAATCCTCAAAGGCCACTCACCCCACCCTAGTTGTCAGTCCTCTGGCAAATCTAACTGCAAATGGCTACAGTGTATAGCATGAGAAAGCAAGGGAGACATCTTCAAGGATATTGTGGTCCATCTGACTATTTCTATAATACACTGTTATAAATATTGTATATCTGGGTAGCTCCTGACCTCAGTAGAAGGCTCAGTCCTGCCAGGTTTGGATTAGCAATAAGCAGAAAAAGTTCTACATGAGGAAAGTAAATCCTATTTGCTGCCCTGTTTTAATTCTGGAAAAGGGAGCAGTGGTAATCATGAAGGAATTACAAGAAGCTTCAAAAGCAGTCCTGATCCAGCAGTGTAGAAACAGCTGCCATCAAAACTGGAGGAGGTGCAGATCTGACATACTCACAACTCCACATTAAGCAGTCAGGGTAACTTTGGATCTGGATTGACTCCCAGATCTGAGTTGCAAAACTCTACCCCTTACATCACCTGTCTGGGGAAAACACCAGCACGGTGGTCATTTCCAGCAGAGCTGGTGAGTGTACAACAGAAGCACCTCAGCCAGCCATGGCTCTGGAATGGCGAGACAAGTACAGCACTTGAAAGTGACCAGCTTCAGAGGGTGTGACAGGTACATTGGGAGTTTGTTCTGGTTCTCAAACTATTACTGTAGTTTCCAATTTAAATATGGAGATTTCATTTCTAAATTAGGAAATAACCTTCAGCATGTGCTCACTGTATTTAAAACACCTTGAAATTACATGATCTGCATATAGATTTTAGGCTGTCTGGAACTTGTCCTTCTATCTTTACTCTTTACAAACATCCCAAATTACAGGGGCAGGGTGGGGAAGGCTTAGGTTGAATTGGACTTTTTTCAAAGCCCTTCTGCACAACACAGCAACACAAATCTGAAAGGATTAACAGGTTTTGAATTTGGGGGCTCTCGCTGTTTTGTTTGTAACTCTGCTTTTGATGTCAGCACCTTTATAGATGTGCATTCCCACATCTTTTCCAGCTTCAAGTCAGTATCTAACAGGCCCTTCTACAGAGATTAAGAACTATGCACAATATCACATTATTTTCTGTCAGCTGCAACTGCTACTGCAGGGATGCACTGGGAGAAAGTAGATAAAGAATTGGGTGGATGGAAAACAAAACTGGCACTGCAATGACTTTGAAGTGTGTCATAAACACACTCCACAGAAATAAATCCAGGTGGAAGAAACTACCCATGCAATGCCTTTTACCATATATATGCACACATGTGCACAACTACCAGAAAAATCACTCAGGGAGCATTGGCACTGAAGCACTAATTTATATCACTTGTCCCAGATGCCCCAAGGAACTGAGTCTTTCACTTGGGATGTACCTGACAATCAGTATGTCTAGGTGACAGTGTTTCTCAGGGTGAGCCCTTCTCTGGCTACCTCTGTATCCACCTTTCCAAGGGCATGGTCCTCACAAAATGCTTGGAATGCCCTTCCCTTTGGACAGATGAACTAGGACAAGTCAATATGGCTAATTGTTGTTATTTAAGGAATATTTCAAGGAGTCATTCCTCAGGCTGGTGCTTGTGTGGGATCTCTCAGAGCTGTAAATCCACTATCACTATCCTGCTTATTTCCCTCCTTTCCTAATAAAAGGGGGGGGGGGGAAGAACTCACACTTAAAATGACAAGGAAATTTGGAAGTAGAAAGCTGTACAACAACTGCATGACCATCACATTATGATTTTTCAAATGAAGCATCTTTCCTTTGGAGTCGAAAGCTGGAAAGCTCAGCACTGTATGTAATAGGGAAATTGCAGATGCTATGTGAAATCCCAGCCCAATCAAAATCAGTACCTTTGTCACATCGGCACTGAAGGAATGAGGATTTCATTCCAGATACTGAAATTGACTGTCAGTCAAGCAAGGGGATTACAGAGAGAAAAGTAAACTAAACCACAGGCAAAGATTTCATAAAGTTGGAGCTAGGCTGTGTATAAAAATTACTTGAGAAAATTATGTGACAGCATCTTACTATCTTCTTTTATAGTAGTCTGAAAACAAATATATCTTTTCTGAGGCTCAGGGCAAGATCTGAATTACAGTAGTGCATACTGAGTATGACTCTGCTCCAGCAGTGGCACAAATGTTGCTTGTTTCTCCACTGTTGTGAGGGGTTTATCTGAAATGAAGCTTCACGGGACAAGATTCAAAGTAAATGGAAGTGGATTAAATAAAAAAATAGTCCCAAAATGTAGAGTGAGAAGGGGAAAAAAAGAAGGGAGGAAGGAGTTTGAATCATAAAACTGAAAAATAAAAGTCAAAATAAGGCATGTAAACCAGTGAAAGACAATTAGGAAATATATTTATACTAAATTAAAACTTTATTGACTAATGTTCTCCAGACAACATGATCCGATGGACTATGGTTGCATACATGCAATGAAGTTGAACACAACAGCAGTTTAACATGGAATGTCAAACAAATTAATATCATGTATTAAATGGAACGAATTTATCTGTGTTGCTGCAAAATGAAACCAAGCTAGGTACTCCCTTGGTCGATCCGTGTTCTGCTAAGAGGCTATGCATTTGAAGGAACTGGTAGATTTCTTGAGCACGCATTTCAAATAAATTAGCTGGACTTGTACTCTTTAAAAAAAAAAAAATCCTTTCAACTTCACTTGCATTTCAAACAAACAAAAAAAAAAACCAATCTGAGTGTAAACACTAAAAGTTGCTAGAGCCATCTAGAAAGACCTAACTGTCAAAACTCGGAGCGGGCGTTACAGTTCGGTAAATGTGACTATTTAGAACCAGAAATATACCAGTTGCTGCAAAAGTCGCATAGGCATATTATTAATCCAGCACAAAGCAGTTCTTCTAAGTTCCTCACATAAAAGACTAAAGCTTGCTTACAGTACTACATCTTCTATCATTCAAGCATCATTATTACCTATCAGGGAGATTGGCTAGATCACCTAATGGGTCTTTTCCACCCCTAACTTCTACGAAAGGAAAATCATTCATGCCAGTAAGAACATGGTTCGCTACATCTTGGCCTCGATCCTGTAGCCTTCATTTAGGCAAAACTCCCACTGACTTTAAAAAAAAAGAAAAAAAAGGAGGAAAATAAAAAGAAAGCTTTTTTTCCAGAGCAAGACATCCAGGATTAGGCCCTTTTATATTTGTTTTTTTTCTTGTTTTTTAATCATTTTTAAAAAAGCATCCACTTGGGACACATGGAAAATAGTCTATAGGATTAAAAAAATATAATGACATGTGCTTCGCTTGCATTGAAGGAGTCAGAGAATGTAAACACCTTAGTGGCCCATATCTTCACAATACCCATGAGAAAGTGTCAACTGCAAGGAAGTCTGTGCGTTTGGTTCTCAGCATGTGCTTCCCCAGGGTGTTTTGTGCATACCTCTCCCTCCACAGCCACACACCTAGGTCCACCCTTACTGTACGTAAAGGTGTGATAAAAATTCACCAAAGGCAGTTGCTTGCCTGTCTGGATACTTGAATCTGCTAAGTGGCAGCAAACTGGGTTTCACATGATGCTAATTAAGCTGTAGGTGAGGAGCAGGACTCGAATATCTCTGTGGGCAAGAGTGTAGCTGCTGGTTCTACAAGTGTGGAGCCGTCCCACTTACGCACATCACAAAAAATCTCCCTGTGTGAAGGGCCGGAAAAGCAGGTGACCAAAGTATTTCTCAGTGGGCCATGTCTGAAATTTGTGTTGAATGATTCAAAGGCTGTAGATTGTCCTCACAGAAGCCTTTTGACAACATAGGAAACTTTTACCTTCAAAGTGCACTTTCTAAGAATGGAATGTTCTTGACAGGGAAATGATTAGAGGCAATCCTGGCTTTATTTTTTTTTCCTTATATATCTATTTTTTTTTTTTGCTTGTTGAGTAGGAAAAATTGTTTTCTTCTTCAGGCAGCACTTCACCCTGACAAATGTGAGTTTCAGTTATCACTGGGTTTTAGTGTTATGGAAGATTCTTTAGAAACACAATAGTACACGCACACACACTCAGATATTTACAGCCTTTCTAGAAAAAAAACAACCCCCTACCTTAGTACTGACTACCTTTTTCCTTTTCTTTTTTTTTTGTTGTGGTTTTTTTTGTTTGCATTTTTAGTATTTAAGCTCTTTAAACCAGCTACATTAAATACCAACGTGTACTGTACCACCCCACACCAATCCCACGTCCCACCCCCGACCAGAAAAAAAAAAACCAGCAAGTGTTTTAAAAGTTTGTTCGCTTGTTTCGTTTGTTTTGATGATTGTTAAAATCTCCTGCTTGAGACTGTTAAGTACCACCTCCACTGGAACGAGATCAGCACTGTCTGCATCTTCCAATGCATGTCGTGTCATAGTTGAGCAAGTACTGCAGCTAGAAGCTTAGATCTCCAGGTCGTCAGGTCGAGGCCTGCTGCTGGCTCGGCTGCTGGCTCTGCTGGGAGGCCTCTGGTCCACAATGGTGAGGGGTTGCAGCTCGTGTCCCGACGACAGCTTTTTAGTGTTCGGGTGCTCATCGGCGAAGTCGAAGGGCTGGGCGTGCGAGTTGGAGATGGTGCTGCCAGCCTGCCCCATTCTGTTCTGCTCCGCGCTGTAGTTGGCCCAGTTTTGCTCGCTGGCTTGCTTATTGTAGTTACGACAGGAGGAATTGTTCCTCTCTCCGGTAACCAGCTTGTACCCTGGGGGAGACATGGGAGACAAGGGGGCGGTTGGCGAGGAGCAGCCATTGTAATAAGCATATTTGGGGGAGCCGCAGTCCTTGGAAGGGCTCAGGGTGCCGCTGTGGGAATAGGGGTCGGTTTTCCCCTTCACACGATCCTTGACGCCCTTGAAGAACACATAGAAAAGCTCAATGATGTTTAAGGCAAGAGATACCAAGGACACAACCAGCATGAAGAGGATGAAGATGGTTTTCTCAGTTGGACGGGAGAGGAAACAGTCCACCCTGTGTGGGCAAGGATCTCGCTCACAGGTATAGATGGCATTCAGACTGAACCCATAAATGTACCACTGGATCAGCAAGAAGGCCACCTCGAAGACAGATTTAAACAGGATGCTGATGATGTAGGTACGGAGCAGTCCCCCACGCATCTTCACTTTGCCATGCTCTTCAATCCCATACTTGAATTTCTTAATTTCTATTTGCTTGAGGTGCATATCCACATTCACACCATCATTTTGGACGACCTTGAGCTCTTCTTCTCTTTTGTTCAGCTTCTCTTCTTTCCTCATTACATAGAACACGTGTGCCAGGTATAAAAGGGTAGGCACAGACACAAATATGATCTGCAGAACCCAGAAGCGTACGTGGGAGATG
Organism: Melanerpes formicivorus; assembly: GCF_026170545.1. Classification (NCBI taxonomy): domain Eukaryota; kingdom Metazoa; phylum Chordata; class Aves; order Piciformes; family Picidae; genus Melanerpes; species Melanerpes formicivorus. The sequence goes on along the minus strand of NW_027142415.1, from coordinate 2,204,977 downwards.
GGGAAGGACTTGTCATAGCAGACATTCTCACAACCAGGCTGTTGAGTGTTGCACCGAAAAGCAGACTGTTCATCTCCCCAAGCAGATTCGACTGCTGTCCCCAGCAGCAAGATTCGGAAAATGAAGAGGACAGACAGCCACACTTTCCCTCCTGCAGTAGAATAGGCTTGAACCTTGTCAAGAAGTTTTCCCAAGGCACTCCAATCACCCATCTTCACAGGATGCTGGCTAAAGGAGGACACAAAGGAAAGAAAAAAATAGTGATTGTTAAGACAGATCTTTAATAGCTTTGATACACTTAACTACAGTGTTAATAAAGCATTTCCAATGTCAGCTTTATTTTAAATTCATGTGTTTTACATGATCTGAAGAGAAATTGTTGGTTTAGCTAGTCTGCATGTAGAGTAGGAAAAGAAAAGATAAACACAGAATGTCCCAGAGCACAATGGAAAAAAAGAGGTTTCTCATTTCATTCATTTTCAAGGGGTCCAGGGCAACTCTTGTTTGCCACTGTGGTTGGCTCAGCTTCCTCAGTGGCAGGCTCAGTTCAGTGATCTACATCTGCCTCAGGAAGAAACAGCTGTGACACACCACTGAAGCAGGGTGTGGAAGTTCATAGTGGCACTGCCTGAGCGTGCTCAGAATAAGTGAAAGATTTCTCTCTTTCAGTGCAGGTCATTCACAGTCATTTTTGTGTTCACTCTTAAAGAGAATAAGAAAGCAAACCCAGCTACCAAAGGTTGTACTAAATCAGTGTTAGGGTTGGATACCTAAGGTTTTGCCACTGTAAAACGTGTGCTAGTTTTCCTACAGCAACATTAAACAGTTCTTGCATATCACTGCCTTGTGCGTAGTACGTTTGAGAGTGCAGCTCCTAATAGTGCCAAGTTTATACTATACTCAACTTCAGAAAAAAAAACCTCAGTATCTAAATAAAGTTTATACATTGGTGTTTGCAGCAGAAAGATCAAAGCCAGTTTTCTTTACCTGCACTTTTAAGAAGGACCCAAAAATAGTCAATGTACAAAGTGTAGTTAAGCTCATGTTACAATATTGGAGGGACTGCTTTCCTGTTTATCTGCGGCTCGCTTAATTTATTGTAGCTCCAGCTTTGTACTCGCATCTTTTTGTATTTAAATTCCTTCACTATGTTTTGAAAGGGGAAAAAAAAAACCCAGCAAGGAAAAAAAGGTAAATGATCTCTTTCTGTTTTTAAGGCAACTGCTGGCGTGCGCTTTGCATTCCAAGCGTTGAACACTGCAAGTTTAAATTGTTGTCTCTTGACCTGCTGTTTTAAAGTGCGCATTTCTGGGACACAAGGCAGCTTCTCAGGGATATCTGGAACTACACAGGATGACATAGAAGAAATGAAATGGTTTACTTGATAGTCTAGGTCCCTGAGGGGAAAGAAGCAGAAGTTCACGACAGGATTTTTTGATCAAGTCAAGAATGGTGAACTGTCGGCGTAAAAATCGGGCACTTTAAAAGACATCATCATCACAAAGCTTCCCTTTTAAAGCAGATGCTGCTGGGTATAGACATTTGTTCCGTGCATGCTGAGTAATCCCTTCCTGGTATCAATAGTTTCAATAGTGTCCACATTATTTCCTTCCCATCACATCATGGATATATTTCCTAGCAAAGGTCATTTATAGAAAGAAAGCTTTTTTTGGACAATTCATAGCATAGGAAGCTTTAGCACTAAGGAGATCTCTTTAATTTTTATTTTTTTCAAGCAGCAGTGAGTCACTGGAAACACAAGATTGTAAGTCTGGCAAACTCAACCATAACAATAGATGCCAAATAAAAACACACCGTTCCTGCCATCGGAAAGAGTCTGAGAGAATAATGGGAGACAAGTGTTTAAAGTACTCGCTCCGATAGCTCTGAAATGCCAATTATCTCTGAACCCCTGAAAAATAGCCCAGGGCTATTTCCTCAGCCTGCTTAGTCAGCTTGCTCTGACCTTTACCTACTGGTGTGCAGACCCTTCCTCCTGTAATTAATTCTTCACATGAATGAAGCCCCAGCAAAGGATCAGGATTGCTTCAGACTTTTAAATCTGGAAGGAGTGCACAGCACACTGTGTTTATCTCTGACACATCCCTTCAGCCATCCCTAGCTTTAGTCCTTCCCAGGAAAGTTTGGTTTGCATTTAGGGACTCAGGGTGGCAAGAGAAGGAGTCGGGCACACAAGTGCAGAGGTCTCTGGAAAAAAAAAAGAACTCTGGAATGAAATGTGACCACGTTCTTTCTCAGGCTGGGGTTGTTAAAGCAAAGAACAGCCTGTAAGCATACAACGCGTGAAGTTTGTTTTAAAGGCGAGCTATGCGCTCCATGTCCTAGAAGCAGAAGTGGACAGAAGGAGCCTTTTTCCAAGTAACAGCTTCTTGATTTAATTAGTCAGCTTCCCGATGATTCCAATCTACTGCCTTAACAGACTTTCCTCAGACTCAAGCAATCTCTCCTCTTTTTATAGCGTGAATGTTATTTCAGATTGGGAGTTTGATGGAGAAAACAGAGGAGGTGTTATTTCTAGGTAGCTGCGTGTTGTTTGTCTTTTAATTACCCCCCACTCGGGTCCATTAGCGCGACATGATTTACTTCAGGTTTTGCCTCCCGAATCCCACACCTGCAATCTTTGCAGAATTTACTACCTATTTTTTTATTTAATTCGCTTCAGTATGCAAAATTGCTAAGCTTCAGTTTTGTCCTCTGGCAATATAAACTCCAGGAGGAAACATTCCACGCTTGAATTACTCATACACAGTTCTGAAAAGCACCAGGGTGGGTTTTTTTTTAAGGAGATCAGTTACATGCTAGCCTTTGCCGGTGAAACAAACCCCCCCACACACACCAGCTCAACACACTGGACTGCTAATCAGATAACCTCGTGGTGGCACAAATGTATTATTCCTTTGCTTAAGCGTTGCTTTATGAAGCACAGTACTTCGTTTTGTTGCAGAGAAAATTCATTCATCAGCTTTAGCTTGTTTACTTTCAGGGCGCTGAAAGCCAGTTTTTAACAACTGATTACAGTAGCTCTTTGCTAGGTGTAAAAAGAGGGCTTGCAAGGAACAGTTAGTTAATAATCTGGCTTTGTAAACCATTTGAAATGGATGGCAGGTAACCTTTAAAAATACTTCTTCAGCATCCTGGACTTCAACTTCTACACTTCCAAACACTTTAAATGGGTCCACTGGATGCCACAGGTTGACCTGATCAATTGATACAATTTCAGCACGCCAGGAACTTAAGGACGTGGCGGGTGATGAGTACGTGTGTTTCAGGAGTTCTTGCTGATTATTACTCCACAGGATTATAACCTTTTCCTGACACAGACTGAGGCTGGCCTAGTAAATTCTTTAAAAGATGGGTTTCTTCCAGGTCCTACTGTGTGTGGGTAAAGACTGGGGGGGGGGGAAAGCCATAGAGCAGCAGGAGATAGGACAGCATTCATCTGCGTGGGTTTGGGATGACCACATATATAAGAAATTTGATTTGTAAGCCACAATTAAGAAATTCTAGAACTGTTTTTTATGGACAGCATTCATCATGTCATCTGGTTCATATTTTCCAGGAGGAATAATGCAAACTCAGTGCTGTGGTAACATGCCCAGGTCTGACTAGTGTTAGAAGGTCACATGCCAGTGGATGGAAGAGCAGTAAGGGTTAGAATGGGATTTAGAACCGGACAGTGTGGCTGAAGCTGTTGGGACACAGGCCAAAGTTTTGGTTTTCCAGCCTTTCCTACCTTTTAATGTGAGCTCATGCACACCAACAGCCAACAAAACACAAGATTCTGGACCTTGAACATCATTCAGCTTGAGTATTTCCCCAAAGCAACTAATATTGCAGAGAAAGGAGCTGTGACGTGCAGCGGATGGGGTTTGGAACAGAGAAGGTTTGTTCTATGAAATCTTACAAAAATCAGCAAATGCCTTCCAGACATTCCCCTGGGAAGGTGTAGTTCATTTGCATGTGTGCAGATGAGCTTTGGTTCACTTCATCCAGCAGACAAAGATTAGGCACTCAATGTTGCAGTAACTAGAATTTAAAGCGCCACAACTCTAGGTTTATTTGTTTTCTCCTAGAGTTGCTGGTGGTCAGCCTTGAGAAGGTCTACCCCATAGCCTTTGCCTCCCCGTGTTGTACCCTCCCCACCTAATTTAATTCTAGTGCCTAGTTGCAAAAGTGACTGGAAGCACTTTCTTAGCCATTCTCTAGCTGTACAAGGCAGATCTACCCTCTGTGTTACTGCCCAGATTGATCCCTTTCCTGCCTCACTTTGGAATGAGGAGAGGAAAGGCCGAATTCTCTGAGGGGGACCTTGGGCCCTCCCATACTCCTGATGGTGGATTTTGAAATATGGATGCCCAAAACATACATGTGGCATAAGCAACAGACTGGGTGCCTCCAAGCGAGATAGGGTTGCAGAAGGAGGAGATAACAGAGACCGGCGGAAAGACATCAATGCATGTGATGAAACAGATGCATTGCTCAATGTCATCTAACCTTATGCCCACAGGAATCCTTGGCCTAAGCTGAAGTTTGTTTCAGAGGCAAATCGTTTATTCAGCTTGCATAACAAGGAGAGCCGAGATAACTTTACAGTGTTGAATCTGTTTGCACTGCTGAGTGTATAAGCATTTAGATTTATGTCACAAATCAAATCCCTTGCGTGTCTCTCTTCCCTCTCCTGAACTCTGCTTGCTGCTCACCCTTCTCCCATTTGTATGCTTCCTAGGTATCATGGGTCACTGCCAGTGTTTGGCTTTGAAGTTTTCGAAGGAAACACTTCAGTAAACATCTCAAAAGGCTAGAGGCTTAAATGCTACAGTTGTAGTGTGCTGTCCAGATGTTAAAAATGGCAAGATGAAAGCTTCACTCAAGTCCTCCAGCTTGCTCCCTCTGTGCACACACTACACACATGCACACACAGAAGACTCAAGGCGTCCATAGCACATTTTTATCCCCATTACTAGGTTGGTTGGGGTTTTGTGGTCGTTGTTTTGGGTTTTGATTGTTGATGTTTTGGGGTTTTTTTGCATAAATCTCGCATACAAAAATCAAAAGGAACTCCTCAAACAAAATCCGCCACTTCACGAGGCTGCCTGGTTATCTCAAGGCGAAAAGTGAGGACACATAAGCACATGGTATTCTTGTTTAGGAGGAGAACGTGTTACTCGATAAGATACTCTGTGCTTCGTCTGTCTTTCAGCTGAAGGCTCTTTTCCTGCCTCCTCGTGTTGTTCTTTAAGTACTGGCAAGCAGCAGGCAACGATCGCTATAAGGAATCACTCCAAGTCCCGCAGTGTAAAAAGCTTTTTACTTTTCCAAGAGATGCCGCTCAAGCATTTATTCTTTTTCCCCCTCCACATTTTGGTATTTAAGCCTTCAAGGTAATGTAAAGGGAATGTGTCATGTTGGGCTCATGACACATATTGTGAATATTCTTATACATTCTTCCTAGACAACTTTCATTTACAGCTCCCCAAGACTTTCACGGACATTGCCAGCGTGGTAAGGCATATCATGATATCTCACATTCCTTCTCTAAAATCCTTCACTGAGGTTGCTAAAACAGAGTAACTATATACAAACCAGGTTAAAAATCCATAACCCACGTCTGGATTTTATCACTTCCATTTAACAGAAAAGAGGGAAACTTATCATGAAGACCACGTGAAAGTCACCACTTCAGAAGCTGCAGCATTTAACAAAGCACCTAATTAAGACCCTTGCTCCGCGCCAGCTTGCAGGCATCAACCAAGATTTCCATAGGGAAGCAAAATATGTGGGGCAGAAACGGAATAAACTCGGGACGAGGTCTCCCTCTTACTATCTTCTGATGCAATTTGGATACTGCAGAGAAGCTTGAAGGTTTTATCACCTCGAGTTTTTTTCCTCTTCCCCCCCCACCCCCCTCCTTTTTCTTTTCTTTAAAGGAGCTCATGTAGTCCGAGACAAGCAGCGAGGAGCGAGTCACTCAAGCACAAGCAACAAGTATGTAGCTCAGCCCCGCGTCTACAACTTCACCGCAGCTTCTTCTCCAGTGCAACAAGGTTACAAGTTGTAAAAAGTGGAACATTTGGGGAAGAGAAAAACCCAAACAACAAACAAACAAACAAACAACTCAGAGGAAGATGACGAAAAGAACTCAGCACTTTAAAGAGAACTCCCGCTTTTAGAGATGCGGATTTTTACACAAGTTCACTCACCAGCGCCAACAACACCGAATTCTTCGGGTGAAAAAAAAGCAAGCACGAGAAAAGAAGTGTTTTCAGAAAAAAAGATACACAAAATGATGAAAAAGGAAAGATTTCAACTTACCCCGGCTGCTCAGCAGTGAAACTGGATCAGAATACTTCTTTGGAGGGTTGAAGTAAAAATGGAAGAGCACGTTCAGGCACTCAGACCTGTCTATCGAAACTTTAAAAGTCTACGGCTGCTTTGGATTTTTCATCCTTCCTTCCCCACTAATGAAAGAAAAGTGCTGATACCTCGTAAAAGTTTTTTCTAACTTGGATCACTGGGAGAGCTTTTAACAAGTTTGCAAGGCTGTGACGGGCAAAGAGGAGGGGAGAGGGAGGGGTTGGAGCCCGGGAGGAGGGGCTGGGAGAGGGGGAAGCGGGGGAGGGGGGGAGAGAACTGAAGGCACAGCAAAACCAGCCCGGGGACAAGGAGAGCGCCAAGGCATTGAAGTCCACTTTTGCTGATGTAACAAAACAAATCAAAGGGGAAGGCAGCATCCAACCCCCACCCCGCTGGTCACTAAAGACACCTGGGTGGCACTTTCTCCAGATCTGGGCTTGCGCCCGGAACAGATGACACGATTTAGCTCTCTGGTGTGCACCAGAAGTTACACTACAGGGAAAGGGAATAATGTGTGAAAGGGATTAATGGGTAACCAGTGTGAGCCTCCTGGATTCTGGGGATGGAAGGCAGAGCTGCTGCTTCCATTGCCACCTTCCTACCATGCAGGAGAGGAAGACCTCTGAAGACCTCTCTACTTTTTGTTGGGAACACAGCTTTGTTGACTTTGGTCAGTTTCCTTTACGTGCACACATGAAAGTACACACCAGGAGCAGCGTGTTTGTTTCCACAGGAGATACACATCACACATTTTTTTTATTATCATTTGTGTGTGTGTGTGTGTGTGTCCATCCCATGGGAGAAATGAAGACATGATCTCACATTCCAGGAAACTCTTTCCAGGAAACTTCAGGAAATAAAGCATAGGACAGAGAATCAGTCTTCAAGAGGGAGAAGAGAGAATCATTTCTGAGTGTGTCTAACAGAATACAAACATGCTCCAAAACTGATCTGTTCAATTAGAACAAAACTAGTTTGCCTTCACTCCTGACCAGTCCTTGCTTAAATGCTTCTTGAAAAATGCCTCCTCTGTAGAACAGATTAAATTATTTCTCTGCCTGTGTTAAGCTGCTCACACATGAAGTCCTAACTGCATTAGGACTTGGTCTTGTACTCGTTTGCGTCGTGGGGTATGGACTCCTCTGCGGGCCTGCTTAAGAGCTTCTCTAGATGTCTTTGTGGTTAGAGAGTTCTCAATGAAGTTTCACAATTTGAGTTGTACCAGACTCATTTGGGTTTCAATTCATGTTATTCTCATGGGCCATTTCTGGGCTAAGTAGCATGGATAAAAAAGCTTTTGCTTTTTGAAGGCTATAAAGGAGACAAGAAGTCCAGTAGTGGCCATTGAGAAGTTCCCGAATAAAGGTCTTCTTTGCAGTTTCTAGAAACACTGAATATTATAAGTCTACAACACAATCTAAGTGTTGCTACTTAGTTTTTCACAGCCCATACCTACTGCTTTTCAACCAGAACTCTCTGGAGAAGAGAACTAAGACAAGTTCTTTGGAGAAAGATACTCAGCAGGGAGTTTTGAAGCCGGGAAACAAGCACCCGCTCCTGGTTCTTGCTCTGAAGTTCTTTTTAGCAGACCACACTGCCTCCTGTTAGAGGAAAAGAGCTAGTACAGCCACACATCGTCCAGTCACCTTCCTTCGGCTACAGAGATGTCTGGTTTCCCAGGCTTGCCCCCTTCCCTTTGATGATATTGACTGTTCATTTTGACAGCTCGTTCAGCTTTTGCACTTGCCCAAGCCATATGGCAGACAGAAACCTTTTCTTCGTGTCCTCCAAGTGTTGTTTTAAGGTTGTGTTTTCTCTTCATGGTAAGAGAAACAGAGCTTTGTGTTAACAGGCTGTGGGCTCTTCTTGAGAATGAAGAAAACTGTAATATGAAAACCATAGTGTTCTGCTGCTTCATGACTATGGCGGAGACAGCGATCAGAGCGCACAGAACTCTCCTGCCCCATAAATGTTGGTTATTCTGGAGCAAAGTACAAAATGTCACCAACATGGCTACCTGTGTGCCAGTGCAGAGACAGTGAAGAGATTTGGGATGTTGCATAGCTTGTGCTGAAAGAGCTGCCCCTTAGAAAAACAGAATTATGCCAGGAAAAAGCACTTGAATTATGGCATGCTCGAATGCAATGCTGGCAGGATCAGAAAGTCCAGCTTGCCCGATCTTGCATTTCTCCGTGTATCTTCCTGCATAGGCACTCCAATTGTTCAAACACCCTTTTTAAAAGAAGGACTGAAGAGTGTTTCTCCACTTAAATACACAAAGGGTATTTGTGAGAAGCCCAACACTCTTAAAATCCACTTTGGAAAACTAAGGAGGGAAGAACAATTTTGCAGCCATAATAAGCATAACACTTGGCTTTGCTAGGGCATTACCCACATGAAAAGGGAAAATATTTTGAGTCTCTACCATGATACTGTGTAGAAGTAGGAATTGGTATTATTACTAGTCCTGATACAAATGCCTTGGAAATGTCTCTTAGACTTTGGAAATATGTCTCCATGGCCACGTTTCATAGCCTATTACCAGAACATACTCAGCTTCAGATGATGCAATGAGCTAGTATTTCATCAGGTTACCAGAAAGCCTCTCACTCATTGGCATCCCAGTGGAAATAACCTTTTCAGACTGAACAAATGTCTTCACACACAGCCCCTCTTCAGCTGAAGCTATGTTCATCAGGAAAACATGGGGGTGTCAGATTTGCAAGTCTGTTCTTAGTTATGGACTAGAGACGGGCAAGAAGGTCACAGCTAGATTTGAAGCCTTGTTTGTGGAATACAGAATCTTTTCACAATATAGAAATGAAGATTTTGGGGGCCCACAGCTCTCTGGAATCTATATAACCATTCATTGACATTTCACCTTTTGGAGCAAACAGTGCTGTCTTGTGAGGCATTCTGTCAGTGTGGCAATGCTAGGACTCCAGAACCTGTTTGCCTTTCGTTTGGCAGTCTGCAGCACGATCTGCAAGGGCACGTTCACACCGCGACCCAGACACAGTGCTGGAGCCCAGGCTCCAACAAGTGCATTGTTAGGACTGAAGCTCAGGGTGACTTCTTCAGGATTTCTGTCCACTCTCTGCTGAATCTTTGGCTGAATCAGTGAAATAATTCAGAGCCCATAGTGCCACTATTCCCTTTCTACACAGACTCAGCAAAGGGACCCATAGATTGGCTTATTTGGTAGTTCCAGGCTGTGACACAGTTTCATGGTTAATAAAGAACTCAGTCCAGTGTTTTCTATATATTTATTACCTGAGCACAAGTACAGAATTCTATGCAGAAAATTTTCCCTCATGCTCCCTCAAAATTACTTTAGTAACTTGATTTGCCAGGAAAACCCTAGTGATATTTTTTTTTCCCCATTTGTAAGGCTCTCCAGTCCTTGGAACATTCCAAAATATCCCATTGATACCAGTGGGGTTCACGGTCCTACTCCCAGTTAGGCACATCTGTGATCTATGGAGCTCTTAAGACAAACATCATGTCTTCACTTGTTTTCAGTGTGTTTGCAAAATTCACTCCCTTGTGTTCCCCCCCCAGTGCTGTCCTCATCCTGCGACATTTGGGAGAGGAGTTCATCAAGTGAGCTGAATACCCAGGAAGCTGAGATGAACATCCACGTGCAACACAGAGCTTCTTGGGTGCCTTCTAAGGCAGCCGTGCCCTCACCCACGTCCCTGGATGGCACGTAGGCTTCAGCACGTTCTCCCCAGTAGCCCTTCTCACACATTTGGCTCGAAAGACAGACTGTGAATAATACGCGGCCCTGTTTCATGCCCTATTGAGGTAAAAGCTTCTCAGAATGTCCAGGGAACAATAATGTGGTATTTCTTGATTACCTAAGCACATAAATGTGCAGTCTAATGCCTTTTTCTTCTTCTTCTTCTTCTTCTTCTTCTTTTTTTTTTTTTCCCCTCAAAGCAGGCAGTGGTTTTCATTTGTTTAAGGAATTCACATCACACAGAAATGTAACACAGCTCTGAAGTTGCTGGCCACAGTGCCTGAACGTTCTCTCAGCTGGGAGTACTGGGTTGGAGCCCACTGGATGCACCCAGCACCACAGGGTCTGCTAGAAATAGCCTTTATGCTCCCAAGTCCCCAAGGGTCTTCTCTTGTTGAAAGCAGAGGCAGTTAGAGGCTATTGTCATCCCTCAAAGCAGGAGCTATTCCCACTTGGGTAGCTCAGCACATAGCATATAAGAGAAGGTTTTCTGATAACCATATGGAAAGTAATAATAAAAAGTGGGATAATCACAAGGCTGTCTCTTAGTGAGCACACTCACCACTCCTTGTTGGAACTGGTCTCTGAGATTCATTTGCTACAGGACTATTAAAGCTACCTATTCCCCAGGGCAAAAGAGGCTTAGTCAGAGCACGATAGATTCTGCTCTTACTGATCTGCCTGCAAAACAAAAAAAACTCCTGTTTTTAAAAGAGACCTTGCTGGAAACACTTCAAGACTGAAGCACCTCAGCTGAAAGCATGGAGAAGTTCTCAGTAACAGATGCCATTGGATCAGAGCCTGGCCCAGCAAATGGTCATTACTCTGGAAATACTTTGCAGTGTTGCACAGTCATCTGTTTAGAATCTGAGAGTGCTTTATAAATACAAACATAGAACAAATTATCTTATATTAACCTCTTTTATGGAGATAGGAAGTTTGTCATGGAGAAGATCAGTAGCTCTTCTGAGTCAGACAGCTCATGACGCAGCCGAGATTAGGAGCAAAATTTCTTAATGCCAGGCTTCTTTAACCTGAAAATTATTCTGTCCTGTTCTCTGGTTGTTTTTTGACATATCAGCTAGCAGTGAAAACAGCTAAATGAGTGTTTCTCTTTAAAAATTTAGGAGGATAACAAAGAAGGAAAATACAGTGTTCAGAGTTTGGGGTGGTTGTTTTTTTTTCCTCTCTGTTATTTCTGCTGGTTGGTGCCTGCCACTTCCTACCACTAAGACATCACAATTCTTCATGGTGGTACTCCGTTTGCTCACTTTCCCATGCTACATTTAGAACTGTGGATTTGCTCCTGGCTTGCTGATGGACAAAAAGAGAGAAGGGTAATACATGGAGGCTCAGAAGCTTTTCAGCTGTTCCAAGCAACTCCTAAACCTCATTACAGACGGCTTAAACACCAAAAAAAGTTGGTCTTAAAAGGATTTATCCCAATGTCGTAACTAATTCCAATCCATATCTCCTCTGAGCTTGCTGCCCCTCTGGAAAGACACTAGAAAACCACTCAAAGAAAGAATGAAGTATGAGTTCACAGATCCTTATGAATTTGGCTCCACCTTCTGTACACAGTGAAGATAAACATGAATTACATTGGACCTTGAATGTCATTTAAGCTTTGTGTTTATTTCATTTTCCATTTCACTTCCAAAAAATCCTGCGTTGAGGTGGTCTCATGCTACTCTGTGAGCTTTCATTTCTCTGTACTGATGAGGTTTTCCAGCCCTTTGGTTCCAAAGGATGGGAGGGCTTTTTTAAAAACAAACATGGCCATTTCAAACCATAGCAAGTGGGAAAGTAATGTAGGCTTTAACAAAAAAAAAGGGTCTTTACATTTCCTCAGGGGGTCTTGAAGTGAGCAAATACATTAGCAGTGAAATAAAACCAAGTTTCAGAATCGATATTGACATTACCTGCTACTTACTCTGATTGGTCATCTCATTGAATCCAACAGATCTGCACACATTGAGTGCTAGCCAGCAATGTAAATAAAGGCTCTATGGCCAAGCTCCAAAACAGAAACCTGAACAAACAGAATAAAACCAGGAGAGGTAGCTCCCTCAGATTCCTACTCGGTTGAAGATACTTTTGCCCTTTTATTGATGAAAAACTGTTTCTTCATTACCAAAGAGCAAATCAGCTGTGCAATAATCGTTGTGCTCTGGATTGTTTAGAAAAAGTGAGTGGTTTTGACATAATTCTAATACTTTTTATCCAGGCTTTACAAACAGCAGCTGCCTTTCTGTGGTAGCCTTTGAAATCTTGAGGAGATTGATGAGTTTTCCACATGTGGCTAAACCAAAAGACAGAAAGCTTGGCTTTTTTGGGCCATGTCAGAATGGTGAGCTCCCTTCCGCTGAAGGAATCTTGCCTTCTCCATTCTGTCCTCAGAATATCTTCAGGTTTTATTCTCTTTTGATTTCTGACCTCCTCATTGAAACCATTCCAGAGTTTCACTTTGCAGCTGAATGACTTTGGTAATGGGCTTCACTGTGTTTTAGTCACAGAGTAATATTTGTTATGTTTAATTAGGCAATATAATTTGTTACGGTGAATTAAACTGAGCTGCTTCAATACTTAAATAAGCCTTGAAGTCTAACCAAAAGTACTGTTTATCCAGAAGACCAAAATGCACTTTTTATTTGTGTGGGCCTACAAACTGTTTAACATTTTGAAAGAAGTCCCTTTTTTTTGTTTCCTACCACTTTCTACATTGAAACAGAACTAGAGTAAAATATGTTTAAGCTCTTGTTTATTACAGAATCACAGAATCACCAAGGTTGGAAGAGACCTCAAAGATCATCAAGTCCAACCTGTCACCACAGACTAAACCATGGCACCAAGTGACACATCCAATCTCCTCTTGAACACTTCCAGGGATGGGGACTACACCACCTCCCTGGGCAGCACATTCCAATGGCTAACAACTCTCTCAGTGAAGAACTTTCTCCTCACCTCCAGCCTAAACTTCCCCTGGCACAGCTTGAGACTGTGTCCGCTTGTTCTGGTGCTGGTTGCTTGAGAGAAGAGACCAACTCCCTCCTGGCTACAACCACCCTTCAGGGAGTTGTAGAGAGCAATAAGGTCTCCCCTGAGCCTCCTCTTCTCCAGGCTAAACAATCCCAGCTCCCTCAGCCTCTCCTCGTAGGGCTTGTGCTCAAGGCCTCTCCCCAGCCTTGTTGCCCTTCTCTGGACACATTCAAGTGTCTCAATGTCCTTCTTAAATTGAGGGGCCCAGAATTGGACACAGGACTCAAGGTTATTGTTCCATACATTTGAATAACATTAACATGTTATTAAATTTATTTACTTGTTTAATTAATCACAAGATTAGAGAATGCTTGTGGCCAGGCTTTTCCTGTAGGTATAATCATTTCCAGATTGCATGTGGGTTCGCTGACATTTAGCTGTGCTCACTCGCCTGCATACAACTTCTGCTGGTCATTTTAAACTGCCACAGAAATAAAGTGGATTGACTTTCCTTTCTAAGTTTCCTTTTGTTCCAGGCAAGAGGACTTTAATGTCACCTTAGAGAATGGGACTGAAATGCACTGTTTCAAAAGGTTACTGAAGGACAGTGGCAGGGTGTGTGAGATATTCCGGCTGAAAGGCAGAGGCAGTCTCGTGGGGTTCCTGGGTAGCATCACAGGGGTGTTTGAGGACATGCACATTTCAAGGCTTCCCTTTGAATTGTCCCTTCACCACTCTGTTGCCATTTGCTGTGCAGCTGCCTAGATGTTGGCCAGACTCATTTGAGGAGCATAATTGATTCTTTTGGCAGTCTGTAGGGTTAACTGTGTTGTAGACATGAAAGGGTCTGCGAAGAACTGAATATCAAGAAAGGTTACATAAAAGCAAGTAAAAATTATTAATAGGGTTGGCTGCTGGTAAAAACACAAATTGGTTATAAATACACAACTAATTAAGGAGTTCCCACAAGAACAGCTTTGGGAAAACAACTGGAAAATGAATCTACTGGAATTAGCAGTTTCAGTTATAAGATCTTCCCAGAAAGGAATCTTCCAGTCTAATCCATGAATACTTTTCCCAGGCAGTAAGGAACATCAGGTCCAGTAGTCTGCTTTGAATTTAAATGTATGCACATTCATTTCTTCAACATCTCAGAAAATTTATAATTAACTGAAATGAAGATTGGGGGGGGGGGGGGGAGGGAATAGTTGAGTTACATGGTGTATCAGTACTTTAATGACATGCACAAACAAGGCATAGAGAAGATAAAAATCCCTGACTCCACAGTTCAGGCTGGGAACTGCTTGTTAGCTATTCCTAGCACTGCTCAGCAAATGTGAGTGCTGCATAAAGGAAAACATCAGATAGGAGATAACAATGTCCATCGCTGTGCAACTTTCATGCAAACTACCTTACATCAAAAGAAGCTAAAAGCATACAAAACAAAATCAGTTGAGTGAGAGAAATTAGCTGTAATGTATTAAACTGAGGGTTAAATTTCACATGTCAGCCATGAATAACAAAACCCAACAGCTTTACAGCTTTTTTTTCTTTGCAGGCTGCATTCAAGAGAAACGAATTTCAGTTACCTGCCCCTCAAAACTGACGCTGACATATCATCCAAGAGCATAATTCTTGTTACCTTGATCACAATCAACCCCAAAATGGGTACCAATAATCTCAGGCTATTCCATATTTACAGAACAATTTTCAGAGGAAAGGAAAGTGAGAATTAATTTGGTGTTTTCTCACAGTCAACCAGGGGTTATATTTGGCAAATTATTCTGGTTTAAAATCTAAGTAAGAACTGGGAGGCAAACCCAGTAAGATGCTATCTCCTGTGAAAAAAAAATATACAAGCTTCCAATGGGCACAGCACAAAAAGATGCAATCCACCTGAGCCTGAGAACTCCTTTTGCTACCCATTGCACACTGGGTAATGGAAATTGTGAGCACTTACTACATTTTGTATGAACTCCTTTAGTCACTGTTTATACTCTTCTGTGTAAATTCCCTTTCTGAAACCTAGAAAGTAGTCAGAGGTATGAAGCCAGTTAAGCTGATGACTGTAGGAGAAACTGCCAAAACTGTTTGCTGATAAAGGAAGATCATGCTGATTAGCCAAATGAGCCAGAAATGAGGGCTAATCTTAGCTAGAGGAAAGCGAATCACACACTACAAACTGCAAGTGAAATGCTAAAACCAGAGTAAAATCTCTTTGTATTACCTCATGAAACTGTTACTTAAAGCACAGATCATTTTATGCATTCAGGTAGAGTCAAGTGACACTGATACACCTGCACAATTTCTTTTCTTTCCACGGCACATAAATAGATCTTCCTTACCTATTCACCTTTTTGTTCCCTGCCTTCAATACCATTTGATTTCAAGTAGGAAATCTACATCAAGAACAAATAGCATCTCTAGCAGCCTTTGAAATGGAAATGTAGAAGTCTCAGTGTGAAATTGTAAAACTCCTTGATATGCAACCTGCTTGACCTGGAGACTGCATCTGAAAAGTGCTGGCCTATGTGTTGGAAGCCCTGGTGTTACACACCAGCATAAACCAGCTCACTTCTACCACTGTTGTCTGCTTTAACAACTCACCACCAGTTTTTAAAGCTTTGATGGTGGATGTGTGCAGGCTTAACATCAGACTGGCAACTGAGAATTCAGTATATATATTCCATATATATATTTCATATACTTATTCTGAATATCCATGAAATCTAAGGAAAGACATTTAAGGCAATACTATGCACTTAAAAAAAAGTGTGAAGCTTCTTTTAGCTCCCTTGCAAACTCCCCAGTGCAGGCAAAATCAGGATAGGATAGGATAGGATAGGATAGGATAGGATAGGATAGGATAGGATAGGATAGGATAGGATAGGATAGGATAGGATAGGATAGGATAGAATTAACCAGGTTGGAAAAGACCTTTGAAATCATTGAGTCCAACCTATCACCCAATGCCATCTAATCAACTAAACCATGGCACCAAGCACCCCATCCAGTCTCTTCCTAAACACCTCCATTGTCCTGAGGAAGGTTTATTCTTCTCAATAAAATGCCAACTGGCTGCTACTGTTTTCAACTTAGGGGTAACAACAAAAACAATGAAAGAATGAACAACAACAACAAAAGACCAAACCAACAAAAAGAAAACCAAAACAAAACCCAAAACCCAAACCAAACTACAACAAGGAAAAAAACCAAACTACCACAACAAAATAAAGAGAAACAAACCAACCCAAACCACCCCAGCATCACTGCCAGACTTATTTTTTTGAAGATACTAAAATGTACTCAGGAAAGCAGGATGATCATGAGCTTTGCAGATGAAATCCCTTAAAAAGGATCCTAACACTGCAGTGCTAATCAATCATGCCCACGCTGATGATCACCACAGGAAGAACCTACTATGATTCCTGTTCAAGCTTAGAAAGATGTTTTCCTTACACAGACTCTACAGACAGAAGCATCAAGCAGCTTCATGCTCTCAAGACCAGCATGCTCCTACAAAGTCCCAGCAGGAAGCAATTAAGGAACTTCTCAGAGAATTAGGTGCCTCCAGACACGGCAGTTGCTGACTTGGAACTTCCAGGCTGCTACAACTGTAGAGAAAGACCTAAAATGTAACTCAGCACCAGAAATATTGTGTGTTTTTGAGCCAAAACGTTTATCTTAAATACTAAATGTAATGCTGAAATGTAATCCTTCTTTATGTCACTGTTAATTCCTGGTTTTCCTACAGGCTCACATTTCTGTGCAGTTCTGCAAGCCAAGGTTGCAGATAGATATTAGACTCAGTTTGCAGACTGCTACTGGGCAAAATGCCCTATGGGTTGTTTACTATCCCAGCCTGAATCAGGGTCTGAAGATTTGGTAGGCAGGAAAAGATGTCATCTGCAAATACAGCAAAATTAACCTGGAAGACACCGAGGACAGCACATCTGAATTTCCCTATTCAGATTTGCACCTCATCTAAATGTAAATGAAGCTCTATACTCAGGCTGGATGTTAGGAAGAAGTTCTTCATAGAAAGAGAGAGTGACCATTGGAATGTGCTGCCCAGGGAGGTGGAGGAGTCACCATCACTGGAGGTGTTTAGGAAGAGACTGTATGGGGCACTTGGTGCTATGGTTTGGTTGATTAGATGGTGCTGGGTGATAGGTTGGACTCAATGATCTCAAAGGTCTTTTCCAACCTGGTTAATTCTATTCTATTCTATTCTATTCTATTCTATTCTATTCTATTCTATTCTATTCTATTCTATTCTACTCTATTCTAGTCTAGTCTAGTCTAGTCTAGTCCAGTCTAGTCCAGTCTAGTCTAAAAACAATACAGAAAAGCACAATAAGACATTTTTTAAAGTACACCTTTTTCACTTAACAGAAGTTTTATTGGTAGCTATATCATTATTCTAAATAATTTGGAGCTTACCGAAATTAATTCTGATGTTATTCGAGGCTGAAGTTCAACGAGAAAAACTTCGATAGCAGCTAGACCTTTGGGAAGGTGTGAAACCTGGGGCAAGTAGGAGATCCACGTTCCGACCCGGTCCCACTAGGGGGCGATGTGAGACAGAGGAGCTCTTGGTCACCGCGGCGCTGTTGAGCCCTCTCAGTTGCAGTGATGTCTTCTACATCCATCAGCATGTTCTTATGCTTATGTATCCAAACACAAACACTTTTTACAGTATCTGCTAGGAAAAAAACCCCAAACCAGACAATTTTGCTGTTCTACCCCTCCCCATCCTCTCCAAAAAGAAATTCAAACGTTCATAAATGCAACAGAAAAGAATAGAATAGAATAGAATAGAATAGAATAGAATAGAATAGAATAGAATAGAATAGAATAGAATAGAATAGACCAGGTTGGAAGAGACCTTCAAGATCATCGCGTCCAACCCATCAACCAACACCACCTAATCAACTAACCCATGGCACCAAGCACCCTGTCAAGTCTCCTCCTGAACACCTCCAATGATGGCGATTCCACCACCTCCCCGGGCAGCCCATTCCAATGGGCAATCACTCTCTCTGTGTAAAACTTCCTCCTGACCTCCAGCCTGAACCTCCCCTGGTGCAGCCTGAGACTGTGTCCTCTTGTTCTGGTGCTGGGTGCCTGGGAGAAGAGACCAACATCCACCTGTCTACAACCCCTCTTCAGGTAGTTGTAGACTGCAATAAGGTCATCCCTGAGTCTCCTCTTCTCCAGGCTAAGCAACCCCAGCTCCCTCAGCCTCTCCTCATAGGGCTTGTGTTCCAAGCCCCTCACCAGCTTTGTTGCCCTTCTCTGGACACGCTCCAGCAAGTCAACATCCTTCCTAAACTGAGGGGCCCAGAACTGGGCACAGTACTCGAGGTGTGGCCTAACCAGTGCAGTGTACAGGGGCAGAATGACCTCCCTGCTATGTCACTGACACACCAAGAGTTTTGGTTCATTAGGGCCACTTTTATTTCAGGAATGAATATCTGTGAATTTGAAACTCGTGGATTCTGAACGGTTTCTACCTGAAGCGGTAAGGATTTGTCTTTCAAGGTCTTCTATACATGCTTATATAGTTGGCAAAATATAGCTGTCATAAACTTTTCATCCTTTGACAAAGTGATCAGCAGTTTTTGGCTGGGTTTTAGTTTTCCAGTGAAAGCCCAGGTAAGCTGCAGGGATGTTTGCTTTGCTGCCTATCAGCTTGGGACATCTGCAGAATCAATCAGCTTTCACCAAGGGCAAGTGCATCTCAGAAGATCAGCTCTCCTTGTTCCTCTTGTGCCAGGATTTCTGCATTGCAGCTGAAATACAAAAGACACAAAGTACATCTCAGAAGATCAGCTCTCCTTTTTCCTCTTGCATCAGGATTTCTGCATTACATCTGAAATGCAGAATGCACACAGTCTAGTGGTTTGGCTAGCACCCCAGAGTTTTCAAGGCCTCCTAGTACAACTAATTAATTGTCATTAATTTTAGTCTGGGTTCCTGACTATAATTCATATTTCTCTGTTAAAACATTCTGGCTCTTCTGGGAGCAATTTGTGGTATCCTTTTGTCAAGAGCCCTACAACACAGACATTTTTCATTAAAGGTGTCAGTCAGCTGTATATGAAGTGAGCGATGACTGATAATTGATTTGCTCAATTGCTTCTGGGCAATACCACAGGGCAATTGTTTCAACAACAGTGTCAATCTCAGAGAATATATGTCAAGCCTTCATGTTTTCATCTGGAGACCATGCACACCTACAGTAAAACCAAGTACTTCTATCATTTGAGATCTAATTATCTCTAGAAGGCTTGAAATTCCTTTGCAATAAGTTAATTAGAACAGTGTCAACTAATAATGCTACCTAGGGACATGCTGCCACTCGATGTCACCTGCAGGAAAGGCACTCTGGGTGTTTTGGACCTTAAAAAAAACCCAAACAAACAACTGTGCAAGGTAAACTGGAATGGGTTGTCCAGGGAGGTGGTCGAGGCCCCATCCCTGGGGGTGTTTAAGAGCAGGCTGGATGAGGCTCTGTCCAGGCTGATCTAGTGTGGGGTGTCCCTGCCCATGGCAGGGGGGTTGGAACTAGATGATCCTTGTGGTCCCTTCCAACCCTGAATGAAACTATGAAACTATGAAACTATAAACAACCATAGGTAAAGCGTGGAGCCAGCAGCAGAAGCAAGCAGCAGCAAGATCCATCAACGCAGAGCTGCAGTTAATAGTGGTGCATCCTACAGGGGTGGGGGAGATTTTCATGGAAGAAAAATGCTCACAGGTCTATATGAAATATTAATGATACAGAACAGACAGTGATTTGATTAATGCTTGGCTGCATGGATTATACTTCTGTAAATATAATCTGACTTCTTCTCAAAAAACAACCAGACTGAGGTATTTGTTTAATTGTGATCATCACACTGACTGAGATTTTCAGTTTGCCTTTTCACTTTGGTCAGTTTTTTG
Organism: Melanerpes formicivorus; assembly: GCF_026170545.1. NCBI lineage: Eukaryota > Metazoa > Chordata > Aves > Piciformes > Picidae > Melanerpes > Melanerpes formicivorus. The sequence continues at coordinate 2,184,930 of NW_027142415.1, read as the reverse complement.
TTTGCTTATCTTTTTCCTTTGTTCTCCATTTGACTTTGCAATGAGCAGTGTTCCTTGTTCAGTATTAACAACTTTGCTGGATTAACATAGTTCTCAAAGAACCCAGGCTTTGGAACACGGTGCAGGGTTGAGCTAAGAATGGATAAGTGGAGAAAATGGGAATTATCTCAGCTGTAAGGACTTGGAAAGACAATTCCTAAAAGTATCTGGTTAATGTAAGATTTAGTGGCTGGATAGAATCAGTAAGAAGTGTAGCTCTGTTATGAATGTTATGCAAAGTCATGGAGTGTGCACATGTAATGCTATGACATTCATGCTTTGGGTAGATGTTGCTCTTGCTTGTTTAGTTGCCTTTCCCCCCCAGCTTTTCATAGAATCAATAAGGTTGGAAAGGACCTCAAAGATCATCAAGTCCAACCTCATCAAGCAAGGCTGTATTCTACATGTACTACCTCCAGTGATGCAGCTTTGAAAGTGTTTGGATTAAGTGACAGATCTCTTTTTTTTCCAATACAAATCATCTGTGGCACCAATTGTATCTACTGTCTGTGGAACAGATACCCTGCCTTAAGACTCACAAGTAGAAAAATCAGAGTAATTAGCATCAGATAAACTGGGGAAAGCGTTATCTGAAGGTGAAAGTTGAACAAGAAAACCATTTGGGGATTGTATTAACTAAACAGGGAAGGATATTCAAGTGTGTAGGGACCTTATCAGTCCCATTGCCTTCTCACTAAGCTGAATGTTCCTTCAGTTATTTCCTGATCTAATTTCTCCTGGAGATCAGCCCTTCCCATGCTCCAGATTGTTACCCAAGGCTGTGCTTCTGCACAGCTGAACGCACTAATGCCATTTGCCAAATGACCAACAGGTTCCTGTCTTGTTGCTGTAGCTCTGCACCAAGAGGTTAAAAGGAAAGCTTACAGACTGAGAACAACTGTAAGTAAAACTCTGTTTTTATGGAGGCAGGGGTTTTCCTAACAGTGATTCTAGGAGCTGGTTGCTTTACTTCCAGTTGTAAACTCAGATAGAGATGTAGGGTTTCCTCGTACATCAATTTCTGTTCCTCCAAAGCATACTTTGCCAAAAAGGTAAGACTGTTGAATTTTCTTTCTACCTCAACTCTTCTTTCTACCTTGAGTTATGGCATAAGAAAACATCTGGCTTGCACATGTGCTTCACCACGGGCTTTAATTACCCAAATTCTCACGATGGCTATATATTTGGATTTGCTGAATTATTAAACAATGCTGCAGGCTACAGCAGTTGCTCATGGTCTGCCCATTTAAAAATATGATGGCAATTTTATCAACATTTTTAATGGAAGTCCATGCTGAGGCCCAAGTAGCCAGCTATTAATCTGAGCAGTTTCTGTCCTACAGAGGCAAGAATATTGATGGGTGCATATTTGTCAGCATGCAGAACAAACTAATATGAAACCATTTTAATGAAAGGCAGTTCCCCCTTCAGCAGGGCTTTAGTTGCTGCTTGCTTCCACTATTTATTTGAATCATTTAATAAGCTGTTGCAGTCCAATTAAAAAGACAGATTGGGCTGAACCCATATTCGGAAGAACAGGGCATACCACCATCTCCTGCTGTCAAAATGCTGTTTAATTAGCACTGAAATGTGCAGAACCTACCTTTCCACCTAAATTACTGTAGCCAGCTAAACCACACTGTTTCCATATCTGTGAAATGTTCAAGATAATCAGGAAAGGAGCAGCTGTGCCTTAGCTCAGAGGTTTCAGATTCTCCTACATGCTTAGCTGAATGCACTCAGATAAAATCTTTACTGGTATCAAAGCAGCAGATCACAGACCTGGCAACACATTCAGATTTGTTCCAAGGCAATGAAGCTATTGAATAATTAAATGAGTTGAATGCATTACTATCTTGTTCTGAAAGCAAAACTGGTATTTTAATGTTCAGTGTGCTCAGCAGAGCCAGGCTGTGGGATGTGTGTGTCTACATAAGAAAAAGCAAGAGGAAGAATTGCTAACTACAGGAACATGAAGGTCCATATGCTCCCAACAGCTGCACAAGCTGCAAAATTGTGAGAAGCTGGGGAATATTGGCCTGACAGAGTCATCTGCCTGAGCACACAGGGTGCAAGGTTTGAATGTCACAGCCAAATTACTGCATCTGCTGCTGTCTCATTGAGGCTCCATTGTGGAGATACAGCCTGCTCCACATCCACCCTTCATCTTCTAGGTGACTGCAGTGACATGAATAGCATCTTGCTGCCCAGGAAGTTTCTGTGGGATGACTTCCAGGACAAGAGACTCCTCTGCTAAGAAATGTTGGCAGAGTTTGATATGGAGGATAAATGAGAAGCAAAATGGTGAGAAAAACTGAGGGCTAAGATAATCTTTTGTCACAAATAGTAGTTGCTCTTTCTGATAACTTGGTATCATCAGGAGTTAGGATTTCTATCTGCGCCCCAAGAATTTTAATCAGCAGGAGCTGCACTGAAGCAGTTTGCCACCAGAACACTTTCATATCGGAGACACATGGCTCCTGGTCTGCTCCAGCTAGCTCTCTGTGTTGAACCTGCCTCTTTTGGGATGGCAGATGCAGGGCATGGATTTATACTTCTGGAATACCTCTTGTGAACCAACTTAGGCACAGCTCGGGGACCCCAGTGGAAGGAGTACGGAGCCCAACTTTCAAGTACCAGTCACTCATTGGTCCATGGTAAGAACCAAATTTATGCAAGTACAACATGGAACAAAATTTGTTCCTAATTTGTTCCAAGAATACTATAACATTGTTTTCACTGACACATCCTAAAGTTCTTGCCCAGGTTTGTCCTTAAGAAAACTGAACTATGTTCTGCGTTTCCCCTGTGAAACTCCCACCCTTTGGAAGTGCATTGAACCAGGGCTCTTCCCAGATCTGGGTAAAGAGTTCTTCAAGGTGAATTGAACTGTGGAGCTTTGAAATATGTTCTTGTATTAGGAACCTGACAAGTATCACATTTCTACCTTGTGCATTCGTTCTTCGAAATGTGACTACAGTCGGATTCTAATATGCCAAACAGCTATGCCTCTTTTGCCTGTCATCTGTGAAGGAGCTTTTTCTTCATATAGAAAATTAGCTCTCTTGCTGTCACCTTTTTGTGTTGTGCTTCCTTGGAAAACAAGAGCTGTGGGCTCTAATTTGAGTGATACCATCACTTCAGAATTTTCACTTTACCTGGGAAAATTCAAAATTGCTAAGAATAAGAGAAGGGCAACAAAGCTGCTGAGGGGTTTGGAAGACAAGCCCTGTGAGGAGAGGCTGAGGGAGCTGGGGTTGCTTAGCCTAGAGAAGAGGAGGCTCAGGGGAGACCTTATTGCTCTCTACAACTACCTGAAGGAAGGTTGTAGCCAGGAGAGGGCTGGTCTCTTCTCCCAGGCAACCAGCACCAGAACAAGAGGACACAGTCTCAAGCTGTGCCAGGGGAGGTTTAGGCTGGATGTTAGGAAGAAGTTCTTCATAGAAAGACTGATTGGCCATTGGAATGTGCTGCCCAGGGAGGTGGTAGAGTCACCATCACTGGAGGTGTTTAGGAAGAGACTTGATGGGGTGCTTGGTACCATGGTATAGTTGATTAGATAGCATTGGATGATAGGCTGGACTCAATGATCTCAAAGGTCTCTTCCAACCTGCTTTATTCTATTCTATTCAATAGAGCTGTCACTTAGAGGAAAAACTATGCCAGCAGGATTTTTTCTGTGCTAGAAAACACATTAAATACTAAGACACTGCTAAGGCTAAATTGATCCTCCTCTCAGAAATCATAAGCCTTTGCATTTTATTAAAACCTGAAGGACTTGATTTGCTTTAATTATCATTTGTTTAACTCCTGTGTTCAAAGCTCTGATCCCACACTGTAGCAGCCACATGAAGTGCCTCATGGTTAAAGGGGGATGAATTATTAGCGAGAAGCAAACAGGCTGAACTAACATCTTAGAGTTCAATTACAGGTACTGCCTCACACACAGGATGCGGGAGCCTAAACAGGATTTAAACAGATGCCAAGGATGGAATCCAGTTGCTTGAACTGCACATGGTGAAACTGCCTATATTTAGCAGATGCAGAGGTGTGGTGCTGAGGGACATGGTTTAGCACCAGGCTTGGTAGACTTAGACAATGGTTGCACTCAACCATCCTAAAGGTCTTTTACAGCCAAAACTATTCTATGATTTTACTGGTGGCTAGGGCCATTTGTTGTCCTTGGGATATCCATGGGACTAGGAGAAAATTACAGAATTATAGGAGGTGCTCAGCTTTCTGGTAAGACTTGCCTTTAAGTTCATCTTAAGTTAGTTCCTCTTAAAACCCCTTTCAGTTTAAGCTCACCCAAAAGAAACACAGAAGGCTTGATTCAGTGGACTAAACCAGGCATCTAGTGCCATTTAAGATGCCCTAGGGCATTGGAGACGGGCACATGTGCCTGGCAGATGTGACAGAGGACAAACAGGATGCCTACACTGTTCTGGAGCAGCTGGATACCACACACTGTGCCTGAGGACATGTCAGATGACACTAAATGCCATTTTCAGACAACTGAATTTGCTGCTTATTGCCCCCAGAATACCATTAGCCACAATAAAGCATTGTAATGGAGCAAAAGGCCACACTTCCCAATACAGGCACCTTGCAGCTAGAGAACAGTCAGGATTCAGATAGTGAATGGTTTCATTTCTGTGAATAACCTTCTTTATCCTTTGGGTAAATAATAAAGTTTAGCAGCTTAAGATGGACTCACACCGTGGACTCTTTGGGCTTTTCCCCATGGAAGAAAACCGGCAAGGAAGGGAAGTGGCTGTGCTCAGAGCTGTCGACTGTGCTGAAATGCAGCTCAGCTTAGCACTGCAGCACCAGCTCCCCAGGCCCATTAGACTTGCTAAGTGCCACTTGCAGATCTGCTCGGGAGCACTGAGAGCAGAAGCTTATATTATATCTGATCCCACTGAAATTAACTGAAAAAGAGTTTGCAGCCAAAAAAAAAATTCAACTTGTAGGAATATGAATGGAATTAACTCTGTCTTCTCTAATAATCATTGAGTAATTTTAAAGGTAATTTCTCTCAGGATTCTCCTCCACTGCCCCCTAAAATCTTATCAAATATTCATTAGTTAATAACTGGGTTAGATTTACTGTTTTGTCCTGAAATTCAGGCTTTGTTGTTATTTTTTCCCCTCCCCACTGCTTTGCACACCCTGATTCAGTTCATATGGAGACAATAACCTTACCAGCACTGTCTTCAAAATACATTAAATCACTGTCAATTCACCACAGAGTAAGTTCTATATTCACATAAAGTTAGGTCCATTTTCCTTAGTGTTAATAAGGCTGTTTAAAGTATCCCTCAGTAACACAGTGAAAACAGGTCTAGGGAATGACTCTTCACATAGCATAAGTTATTTATTGTCACACAGGGGGAGAGGAAAAAACAATGTAGTGAAACAAAATGCCTCTTGATGATTCTGCAAAGCATGCCCATCCATCACTCATCAAATGATAGTAAAGAATTCATTAACTCTTTCCCTCACACACACCCCCTTTTCTCTTAGTGCAGTTTAAGCTTCTTAAGTAAGACTTGTAGTCAGTGAGGCACTGAGTGTCACCGTGCTGCAACCTTCTTGCTGCCTGGTGCTTAGAGACACAGCTGCCTGGCTGATTTCATGCTTCCCTTTTCTCTCTCAATTCAGCAGACCACAACTACAGGCAGAGTGGGGAAATGTTTCTGTGATGTGGTTTCTTGTGGAAATTTGACTCAGTTTTTCTCTGCTTGGCAAAGGCTTATTCATTTCCATGTTCTGAGCCAATCCTGCTCCCCAGCCAATGATAGCAGTGTGAATGCATCTGAGTGCTGAATGTGGCCCTTTGTATTTAGCTGGTTCCATAAAGGCTTCTTCTGACTCAGCTCTCATTCTGGCAATTAGTTGCAAATTTCAGCCAGTAGAATTGCCACTTAGAATCACAGAATCATAGAATGCACTGAGTTGGAAGGGACCTCTAGAGATTATCTAGTCCAGGTTGTTCAGAGCCCCATTAAGCCTAGCCCTGAATGTCTCCAGGGATGGGAGGTTTTCCTTTCATAAGTTGGTCTATTCCTACTTCACTTTTATTAAAACTTAAAATAAAACATCTTCTTTCTAAGAAATTTGTGGAGTCCACCCTAGATTACAGCTTCAGGTGTCATTAAGATACTGTCTAGCATTAATAGATTCATAGGTAGCACAGAGAAGCAGATGGGACTATTCACCACTTGCTTGCCTAAATGAGATGGCATCAAGGATCTCTCCAAAATATTTGATCATCTCCTTTGTCTCATCCTCTTTAGAATTCTCTTGAACATCTAAATGAGATTTCATAAATTCTCTGAGGGTTTGCTTTTGGCATGGACGATTGTGACTTCCATCCCAGTTTCGATTCATAGTGAAGTTTGAAGCAACTGTTTATCTGCTGCACAGTGCTGCTCTTTGAGGAGAGACTGAGGGAGCTGGGGCTGCTTAGCCTGGAGAGGAGGAGACTTAGGGGTGACCTTATTGCTCTCTACAACTACCTGAAGGGGGGGTTGTAAACAGGCAGAGGTTGGTCTCTTCTCCCAGGCAGCCAGCACCAGAACAAGAGGACACAGTCTCAGGCTGCGCCAGGGGAGGTTTAGGCTGGAGGTCAGGAGGAAGTTTTACACAGAGAGAGTGATTGCCCATTGGAATGGACTGCCTGGGGAGGTGGTGGAGTCACCATCACTGGAGGTGTTCAGGAGGAGACTTGACAGGGTGCTTGGTTGCATGGGTTAGTTGATTAGGTGGTGTTGGGTGATAGGTTGGACACGATGATCTTGAAGGTCTCTTCCAACCTGGTTTATTCTATTCTATTCTATTTGCGTGACTGCTGGCTGCCTAAACCAGCAAAAGTCACATTGCTGCAGCCATCTCTTTCCTCCTTGATGAAAGATCATGCTGATCTTTTTGTTTTTTTCCCTTGGTAAACTAAATTATTTTGAACATATAAGTTGGCAGAGGTATAGAAGAAGAATAAAAACTCACAGTTGAGAAATCATAATACAGTGAGAGGAAAGGATTATAAATACCAACCAACAAAGCAGAATTTGGGGATCAACTTGAACAGATTTTGTACTAGCTTCATTTGACATAACTTTAAAGTACAGATCCAGCACAGGACACGCAAGGATTTAAGACCATATGAGATCTCAATTATTGGGAAGAAATAAAAGACCCCAGAGGATATTCTGATTTAGTCTTTAAGGCTGGAAAAAGTGCAGAATTGCATTTAGAGGTCAGAAGTGACTGGCAAAACCCATTTACAGAGGAAAGACCTTGTTGTGAAAGTTAAGCCAAGAACCCCTGAACATGCAGGTGTGCACAGTTAGGAGATACATGCCAAGAAGAAAATTAGGAACTCCAAACTTTGCAAAGTAATTTCTTCAACAGTCATTAAAAACATTAATGTCAGATGCCCAACTTGTTGCACAAGTTTACCAGTCAGCTGTTGATACCTGAATGGCACAACTTGGCTAATACATTGAGAGTTTTAAAATGAAGCTCAATAAGCAGAAAAACCTGACCAAATGAAGAAGAGGTTCAGTGAGGAGCAACAGAAATGGTCAGAAGGCTGGGACTCATGTTGTAAACTACAATTAAATGTGATCAAACTTAGCAGAAGGTTGGCAGAGGGACAATGTGACTGGTCACAGACTGGGGTTTTAAAAAGTGTGATATTTAGAGCTAGAAGGATGATTAAGGGACTTCAACATCTCTTCTGTGAAGGAAGACTGAGAGTACAGGGCTGTTTAGTCTTGAGAAGAGAAGGCTGAGAGGGCATCTTACTAATGTCTATAACTATCTGAGGGGTGGGTGTCGAGGTGGAGGTGCCAGGCTCTTTTCAGCGGTGCCCAGTGATAGGATAAGGAACAATAGGTACAAGCTGGAACACAGGAAGTTCTACCTCAGCATGAGGAGAAACTACTTTACTGTGAGGGTGCTGGAGCCCTGGAGCAGGCTGCCCAAAGAGGTTGTGGAATGTCCTTCTACGGAGACTTTCCAAACGTGCCTGGATGTGTTGCTGTGTGATCTGCCTTAAGTGGTCCTGCTTTAGCAGGGCAGTTGGACTGGATGACCTTTAGAGGCCCCTTCCAACCCCTAACATTCTACGATTCTATGATATGATAGTGATATTTTGGCTAAATATCAGTAAAAAGTGAGAATGAGTGTTTTCTGGTGTTCTTGGTGAATAGTAAAGGAAGTTGCACAGCCTGGGAGTATTTGGTATGAGGCATCATTGCAAAAGTGCAGATGGATTATAGGAATCAGCTGCCCACTGCCTTTATGGAGGGGGGCTGGGGGGAGGAGGAGGGGAAGGCAGGGTTGAGGGGAGGGGGGGGGTTGGTGGAGAAAAAAAAGTGATATTCCTATCACTGAGAAGTTAATTACATTTCAAATAGCTCAGACACGAGTCAAGAAGGGGCTCCTCACTGTTGCTGTAGTTACCACTGAATACAACAGCAAGCAAGTGTTCTGGGGAATTAGGGTGAGCCATGGGGTCCCTTTGACTTGCTGGATAGTGTTGCTACAGAAAGAAATTGTGACCAGCACAATCCTTCCTGTGGTCTCATGGCCATTATCCAAACCTCCCCAAAGTCACTGGGAGTCTTTCCACTGATTTAAATAGACTCTGACGTTCTCACATAGTGAAATGAGCTTATGGCTAGCACCCAAAGTTCAGGAAAGCTCAGAGGACAAGGTCCTGACCTTTCCATGCTGAACAAGATTTAAAAAAACCAAAGAAAAAAGGGGGGAGAGGGGGGAAGAGGCCAGGAAGGTCTTATAAAGAATAGCAACTTTGGGGATTTCTTCCCCAGTGTCTAAGGTAATGATACATGCTGTGGCTTTGCTCCAAACTGATGGGGAAGAGGAACCATAGGAAGCTGGGTGGAGGAAGAAGAGTCTGGCAAAGCAGAGGGGAATGAAGATCACAGCTGGCAGCCTTTCCACAGAGCTCTGATAAGGGCTGCAGGGATTTAAGATGCTCCAACTCCCTTAAGAATCTCTCCCATTTTCCTATTTCTGTTACACATTCAAGCAAAACTAAATGCTGAAAAGCTGAGGAGACAAAGAGGAAAGGCTTTGTTTTGGTGGCAAGAGAAAGGAAGTAGGCCAGTTATGAGGGGAAAATATAATGCAAATCACAGACATAAAATGCAGTGTCTGATGCCCTGCTGCTATAATAGCACATGCTGCAATACTGTGAACTTCAAGGCTGTTAAGAACTCAGAGCTTCTCTGAACTACTTAGAGACTGGAAATGTATATGGTATAACAAATTAGGGGGAAGAAAGACACATTCTCATGTTTGGTCTTTTTTCAGTGGGTAATGACATTTGGTTCTTTCTCTCATCCAAGCACTGAATCAGTCACCACTAGGTGTCAGAGATGTATTCCTGAATCTGATGTCATCAGTCTTAGTATTGAATCAGACACAGAGTGTCTGATTCAAACGGTGTGCTGGCAAGTGGTGTGTTTCTGGTGGGCAGTCAAAAGGACTGGTGCAACCTGAGACCACTATCTTGTTCTCCTATCACTAGTTACCAAGGAGAGGAGACTAACCCCCAGCTGGTTCCAACCTCCTTTCACTAAAGAGCTAGGAGGTCACCCCTCAGCCTTCTCCAGGCTGAGCACCTGCAGTTCCCTCAGCCACTCCTCATAAGACCTGTTTTGTTGCCCACTAGTTTTGTTGCCCTTCTCTGGACAGGCACATGTGAACATCCACATCAGAAAACTGATGACATTAATAATAATAACCATCATCATCATCTCACACTAGCAATGTTTTAATCTAAGATGGCACAGAAAGAGCCTCAAATTTTGTCTTCCTGGAAGGTAGGGAGGCTTGGCAGTCACAGACCACCCCCTCAGGCATGTTCCATGTAACAGGTGCTGCTCAGGGCTTTTGCCAGCAGTGAATTCACTGGAAGGGTTTTGCCTCCCTCCCCCTGCCAGCCAGCCCAAGCACAAATATTTATTCAAATGGGGCAAACATTGGGGGGAAAAAAAAAATACAAGGCAAGAAAGAGAAATTCACTTTATTAGGACTGTGGAAAGTCTGTGCCAGACATTTAAAAGTATAATCAAGCCACTTAAGTCCAGCCATAACATTTAGATTCTATTTATCCCTAATGTATTTTTGTAACTGATTTTTGATGAATCAGCCTTCTAAAAATCTTTACATAAACTGTTCTTTGGATTTATATGCAAATACTACCCTTTGAAAACCTAAATGTTGGCATACATATTCCTCCTGCCGTTTACAAGCAGCCGAACTGTTTTCCTTTCAGATTATTCCTAGATCTTTTGATGGTAAATAGCACCCAAAGAAAGCAAAGTGCTACCTTTTGGTCCGTCACTAAAATAAACAGGGTTGGGGACCACAGAAGTCCCTCTGCTAACATACTGGCAAGAAGGCTAACCTGAACAGGATGAGCTAGCTCAGTTTTTGTTCTGATTATTTGCTTCTCACATGCAGTAAGAACAGCTGGGGAAGATTACTTGCATTATAAATGAGCTACTTCAAGGACTGCTAGACTGTCAAAAGTCATTTCACCTTTTGATGTTCTTAGTTGACCAAAATGCCACCCTTGACTGGAATGGAAGTGAGGTACCTGAATAGACCCCAATCCAAAAGAAGCAACAAATCAGTCTTGTAAAGACCTGTTAAGCTTCCCTACCAGTTGAAGTGCATTCAGGAAGAGGTAAGAGTTGGGCAGGAACTATGCACATCCTTCTTCTTAGGAAGAATTTCCTATCCTCTTCTGTTCTACAAAAATGGAAAGAACTTTTCATGACAAACTGTGCCAGGGGAAGTTTAGGCTTGAGGTGAGGAGAAAGTTCTTCATGGAGGGAGTTGTTAGCCCTTGGAATGTGCTGCCCAGGGAGGTGGTGGAGTCACCATCCCTGGAGGTGTTCAAGAGGGGATTGGATGTGGCACTTGGTGCCATGTTTTAGTGATCATGAGGTCTTGGGTGACAAGTTGGATTTGATGATCTTTGAGGTCTTTTCCAACCTTATTGATTCTATGATTCCATGATCTTCTTGTGTGCTTCTACAGTAATGGATGATTCTGAAGAAACTTGCTTCTACTTGGTCTCACAAGAGTTTCCACACTTGCATCATTTCCCTTGCGCTAAAGGTATCTTCATCCCTGTCCAGCAGCCAGGAGCAGTCAAAAAAGTTACTAAGACAACAGAAAACACGAGTCAAAGTCTGAGTTAACAGAATGAGCAGTAAAACAAAGATTGGGCATAGCTGTAACCTTACACGTAGCAAAGGCTCCAGAGATGAGCAGTTAGTGCAAAAAGGTCCTTAATCTCACCTTTCATGAGAAACAAAAATTTAGATTTCACCTCATGCCACTTCAGATTTCCAAGGCATCTTCACACACTCCATATTGCAGGTGACAAAGCTATCATTTCACTGAAATATCTGTTGCATTCGCGCTGCATTTGGGTGCAGCCAATAACTAAGTGCTCATATGGAGCCTGTCAGGTTCACTCAACTTCATTTATGCATTTTTTCTTTGCAAGGATTCACGAAACAGTTCATCTGAGTAAAACCTCCTGCTTAAGACACCAAAATGTGTAAAATCCCTCCAAAGACACTCAGCTGTGTTATACACAATACTGCAGTCCTAATAACAACTCCTACCATCTTCAGTGAGTACATCCTACGTGAAGTTACCCACGGGACAGCAATGTCCCCTTGAGGCTGAGAGGGTCAATGGCATGCTGGGGGGCATTAAGAAGAGTGTGGCCAGTTATCTGCAGAGGGCAGCTCGTCTCAGTATGCTCAGTTAAGGATTTCAGTCTCTGATGGATAGTTATTGGAGTCTCCTGGCTAAAATGCAAAAAAAATTCTACATATGGTTAAGTAAGAGAGAGAAGAAATGGTTCATACCTGCAAAGTGAGATTGTTGCCTTCAGGAACAGCTGAGAACGTGCAAGAAGCCTCAGGACTGATCTTCAAGCAACCTCTGAGGCAAAGCATTACAAACATGAGCTAATTTTCAAAACCAGGTGTAAAACTCATAAAATTCTAGCAGGGCTTATTGACTGCTTTATACCAAGATCTATGTTTGTGTAGAACTGCATGAAAACTGCACCTTGGATACCGTGGGTTATTTCTTGAATAAAAAGTAGGGAGAAAGGGAATAATAATTTCCCTGTATTTTCCCTACATTTTTATATCATTTGCATCACAGCATATAACTTACCTGTAACAATAAACAAATGCAGCAGGGCCTCTCTCTGTTTCATAATGCTATGTTTATTGCCTTGAGTTATATGCAATATAATGCACATCAATACCATATGGTGTATAAGCAGTAAAATAAAGAGTATGGAACACAATGGCATTGCAATTATTTAGTGCTATAAACACTATAAACCATCAGAGGAGCTAGCAAAATTATCCTGAAAACTAAGCAGGAATGTATTGGGAAAGTTTTTGGAGACCTTTGCCAAGAATACTCAGCTGTGAGTATATCTTCAGCAGTGGGGCTGAATCCTCCACTGGTGTAATTTAAGATAGCTCCATCAGCATAAATCAAGTTAATCAACATGCAATATCTGAGAGTCTACAACCACAAGGATTCCTCCCTTCGGCTATTGTATTATTCCCCAGTGCAAGCCCAGGAACCGGAGTTAAGAAGAAAGAGTGTGCCAAATGGGAAAGAAACTTGAAAATAGTAATTATCACATTATTAGAATACTTTGCATTGCTATGGGAGCACTCCAAGGATTCCATGCAGAATAATCAGTCTTCAATCAAGCCCTTACAAGTCCACAAAATCCATTTTACAGATGAGATATTCAGTATGTGAAAGAACTCAAGACTACACTCAGCTTTATCAAAACAGGATATGCTTGCATTTTCTCTGACCATAAAGCCAGGTTATGAGGTTCTGACCCCCATCATTAGCTGTCTTCTGAGTTTACAGATAGAACCATAGAATCATTGCAGTTGGAAAAGACCTTTAAGGTCATTGAGTCCAACCATTCTCTTAACTCTACCAAGTCTGGTGCTAAACCACGTCCCTCAGCACCACATCTCTGCCTCTTTGACACACCTCCAGGGATGGGGATTCAACCACCTCCTTGGGGATTGCATTCCAGTCTTTGGTAACCTTTTCAGTAAAGTTTCTTCCAATATCCAACCTAAACCTAGTGCAACTTAAGGCCATTTTCTCTTGTCTTATCACTTGTTACCAGGGAGAAGAGCCCAACCTTCACCTCAATAAAACCCCCTTTCAAGGAGTTGTGAGATAAAAGAAATTAGGACATTTCATGTTAAAGGGGCCTTTCTGGGACAACAGTACCAGAACTTGGGCCCTTGTGCTGGATCCCTTGTGGGAGCAGAAGCGGAACCAACAGATGACTTGCAGGTGTGACAGTCACTCAACACTACGCTTACACTACGCTGTCCAGGAGTGAAAGAGGGAGAGGAGAGCCCTGCTGCAGAGATGTCTGCCTTGCATGACGGCAACTGCAATTTGCAAGCCCCTGACCAGGCAACTGCGACCAAAATGAAAGAAGAGAGTTCTCTACATTGTTTCCTATTTCTGGCGTGGATGTAATTGCCTCACCTCAGTAACAGAAGCGTTTCGTAATAATGCAAAGTGTATTGAGTCTAACGGCAAAAGGAGAAGTGTTACAGATTCTTTTTGAATTAAACCCCTGCGGTGCTGGTGCGAGATACAGTTGGCCTGAGTGACTCCAGCAGTGATTACAAACGATTAAGATCACATGGAAGAATGGAACTGAAAGGAGCCCTACAGACAGTCTATAATCTCCCTCCAGTAATCACAGATAGTATCTGTAGCGTTTTGAAGTGCTAATGTAGTGCCCACAAATGAGCTAACAGCTGACTTCAGAAAACACACAAGATCCAGACTTCTCTGAAGCCATAGAACGGATTCCTTTAACTGCAAGCAACAGTCAAGTATTTATTTAAGATGTTTAATACCATAGGAATAGCTTCTGACTTATAGTTTCATAGTTTCATTCAGGGTTGGAAGGGACCACAAGGATCATCTAGTTCCAACCCCCCTGACATGGGCAGGGACACCCCACACTAGATCAGGCTGCCCAGAGCCTCATCCAGCCTGCTCTTAAACACCCCCAGGGATGGGGCCTCGACCACCTCCCTGGACAACCCATTCCAGGGTCTCACCACTCTCATGGTGAAGAACCTCCTCCTCACATCCAGCCTGAATCTCCTATCACTACCTGAGATCCTGAGAAGTCCTTCCCCAGCCTTCCTGTAGGCCCCCTTCAGATACTGGAAGACTTTTCACTAGACAAAAGAATAAGCAATCCCATCACCCCGGTCCAACATATTTTCTTCACATCCTGTGGTGATATTTGACATCCTATACCCACAACTACAATATCTATGCCATCAAAGTTTGCCTTCAGCATATAACAGTAAACACAAATAGCTCTACATGGAAAGAATTGCCGCATTACAGGTCAATAGGTTCAAAAGTCAGACATCCATGCAACTCTTGAATACTGCTGCCACCCTCAGGAAACACATGATTAAAAAAAAGTCTAAAATATTAATTAGAAATGGCCAAAAAATGGCAAATAAAGCAGGGATTTACGATGCCGTTTCATTAGTCTAGTGTACTTCTATGGCATTACTTTTCATAATGGAATATCATTGTATTAATCTTCATTTTTCCATAAAGACCTAAGTCCAAAATGAAGAGGTTTGCCTAAGGCAAACCAGAGCACATGACACATAGGGCCTTAGCTCCCTGAAGTTTCACCAAGAATGATTTGTGGATCAGAAAGCCATTTTGTTGGCCTTTGGGTATTGCCATTGAACCTTATTTTGTCCTTGATTCGTTGAGGCTGTTCCTCAAGTAAGGGCTATGATCATGTGTGAAAAATAGCTACTTAAAACATACCTCAATTTAGGAAGGATATTGAGACACTTGAGTGTGTCCAGAGAAGGGCAACAAAGCTGGGGAGAGGCCTGGAGCACAGCCCTGTGAGGAGAGGCTGAGGGAGCTGGGGTCGCTTAGCCTGGAGAAGGGGAGGCTCAGGGGAGACCTTCTTGCTCTCTGCAGCTGCCTGAAGGGAGGTTGTAGCCAGGTGGGGGTTGGTCTCTTCCCCCAGGCAACCAGCACCAGAACAAGAGGATGCAGTCTCAAGCTGTGCCAGGGGAGGTTTAAGCTGGATGTTAGGAAGTTCTTCCCAGAAAGAGAGATTGGCCATTGGAATGGGCTGCCCAGGGAGGTGGTGGAGTCACCATCCCTGGAGGTGCTTAAGAGGGGATTGGATGTGGCACTTGAAGCCATGGTTTAGTTAGTCTGGAGGTGTTGGGTGCTAGGTTGGACTTGCTGATCTCTGAGGTCTTTTCCAACCTTATTGATTCTTTGATTCTTAGATTCTTAGCACTGAAGTGTAGATTTTAATGCCTGCTCCGAACCACAGTTCCAACAGCTGCTTTTACAACCACACTCAGTGTATCCTTCAAAAACTACCTCATAAAATACAGCTGGAAAAATCAGTGTCTGTACAGCCACTAAGTTAAATTTCTAATCAATAGCATTCCTGATTGTTACTGGGCAGGATGGTTCCAAGTCAGTGCTTTACAATGTTATGCAACAGTACTATCGATTTCCTGATAGTTTCTCACTTCTTTTCACAGTATCACACAATTTTCCTCAGACAAAAGAAATCAGGAATGGCAATGTAAGATCTTCAGGCTTTATGAAATGCCAGCATAATTGGAGTTTAACTACCAGGTAAGTAAACTGACCCAGTTTTGTATTTTGATTCCCATAAAACCTCACACACGTATCACATTGGCTGAGCTCTGAGTAGCAAGGTACCAACTCATCTGATCTAAGTTTCAGCTGAGACCATGATACTTCTTTTTTTGTTTGCTTGTAGTGGAACTGATGTAAATTCTGTAGGGATGTGTCTCAACACAAGCCTCCTGAGTGCAGCTGATGGCATGAAATGATCCAGCCTGCGACCCTCATGCCCCTTTACCCACCGATTCCTTCTTGTTTGCTTTAACGGAAACATGGAGTAATGGGTTTAGTATTTCCCCAGAGTGCATAGGGAGGAAAGGACAGATGGTCTCCAAAATAGAAAATTTCCTTTGGAGATGATTTAAAAAGACTTTCCCATCAGCAGCAACATTTAAAGCCGTTTCCTTTTTGATATTTATGATTAGATTATGATCTAATGAAGTTTCAAAACATGCTCATTGTTCCTCCAAATGTGGAAACTCCCATGAACAGCGATGTGAGAGGGCACCAAATGCCACAGTGGTCATAGAAAGGTTGACAAAGTGTCTTCAGCTTTTATTTGGGGGCTCAAGGAACTGCTTAAGGGATATCAGAAGTATTCAGAAAGGTGGGGTAGGCTTCTTGTGTTATCTCCAGAGGCAGACTTCACACTTACTTCTCCTTTCCAGGTATCTATCTTACTCCTAGTTTGGGAAACTAAAATGGGGATATCCTGACTCGTCCTGGTAGTGATTTAGCTCTGCAATAGAATAGTGAAAGTTGTTTTTTTTTTCTGAAGTATAGTTTGACCTCTTCTTCAGCATATATTCTTTGGGAAACCATGTCAGCCAAGGGAAAGCATAAAGTGGCAAAAGAAGTTTGATGAAGTACAGAAGATGGAAGAGAGTAGAAAGGAATGTTTCAGAGCACCACAGTACCACAAGAACATCTTTATGTAATGCTCATTACAACTGCAGTTTTTCTTACAAGGTGTTTTATAAGGTAGAAAAGGCATGCTAACGTGGAGGCACTTTCAGTAAGGATCAGGAATGATGAATGTTATGTATGCTGAGTTTCTTATTCCATGCCAGTCATGGAATTGAGGTGCTGTCACTTGACTCAGAGCCTGTGGAGTGCTAGAGAAACTAGAAGTGTTGTACCACATCACAGCACATCTCAGTTTGGATGGAGACCAGAAAGATGCAGACTGCTCCGTGGCTTGTAAAAGAAATGACTAGTGTGGATAAACTGCTATCACTTGCAGCCCATTCCAAACAGTGCATTTAGAACATGTGGAGAGTGCACAGCTAAGCTAGTAGGACTAGTGAGTTTACTCAAGATCCTTGGTAAGCAGCAATCAGCAGACATTTGTTCTGGTTTTTGGTTTGTGGGTACCTGAGGGCACTAGCCACTTCAAAGTGCTGAAGAGAACAGTGTTAAAGGTACCACAGAAACTCCGTTGCAACTGATCAATATCTTGTTTCTGAGGAACTAGCAGTAAGACAGGTTTATGTTTCAACTATCAATGATCAGTTTTCAACAGAATACTGCATTTTACATGCTTGGCCCCCACATGCTAGTAGCTTTACTGTGAAAGAGCTGATCCCCACACTTAGAAAGAGCTCTTTTAACCCAAGGGGCCTGACAGCCACTTAGAGAAACATGTCATCATGCAAGACTGACGTTACTGACATTATCAGCAAATGGTGGCCGAGGGCTACCATGGACTGAAGTGAGCTCTGACACACCAGCCTAAGAACAGGAACAGAGAAGTTTATCAGCAGCTGAATGTTTAATGAGTTTTGCTGGGGGGTTGAAATTGATTAACATGTCCCAGTTACCCAAGCCATGTGTTTTCTCCTGCCACAGCCTGGGCGCATCATCACCCTGCCGAAAAAGAGGGAAGTGCAGATCAGTCATTTCACAGAATCACAGAGTGGTGGGGGTCGGATGGGAGTTTCTGAAGGTCATTGAGTGCATTGATCAGCATCACTGAGACCACTCCCTGTCTGCTCTTCTCCAGGCTCACCAGCCCTGGCTCCTCCTAAGGCAGATGTTCCAGTTCCTTCAGCACCTTAGTGGCTCTCTGCTGGACCTAGGTCACCGCTACCCCTCGGCACCTTCGTTTTACATAATTTGGCCGATAACCACCAAGAGAGACCACCAAGACGCGATATAAAGAAGGACCGCGGGAGCCAAGCACTTTTCGTGCGGTAACGCAGTGCATTTCACGCTTGGGAACGCTGCCTGCGAACCTTCGGGCTTGCCGGCCTGCCGCCCCTCCCGCCTGCGCGCCGGGGGCTCCCGCAGCCGGAGGAGCCTGCGACGACGGACGGTGCTGGCGGAGGGCCGGGGCTCAGAGCCCGGAATCGGCCGGGGCCGGGACCCCCAGCCCGGGGCGCCAGCTGCTGCCCCGCGCGCACACGGGGCGCAGGCACAGGTGAAGCTGCTCGGCACTCCCGCCTCCCGCCGGCCTCTCGCGATGTTGTCAAGGGCCCTGCGAGACTCGGCGGCAGCGGGCGCCGCCGGTTGCTAAGGGCCGGGGCTACGCGCGGCCGCCGCGCCGGGAGGGTAGCCGCCGCCTCAAGGTGATTCCCACCGGTACTAGGGGGCTCGGGGCGGGGACAGGGAGCCGGCGAGAACCGCGGGCGGCGACATTCCCTTCCACAAACTATAGGGCCTGTCCGGGCCCAGGCGGGACCCCGCAGCCTGGGGCGGGGCGGAACTGGGAGTGCGGGGCCGGATCAGGCCAAGTCAGATCGGGGGACGCCTCGGGGACCTCCTCCGCGTTTGAGTGGGATGAGGGGGCTGCCGTAGCCGCCTTGTTAAACCGGTGCTTGTGGCGTCCGAGGTACCTTGGCAGAGCCCGTCTTTGCTGTTAACGATGGCGTGAGAGATGGACCTGACCGGGGCTAGCCGCTGCTGACGCTTGCGGCTGCTTCCCTCCATGAGTTGCCATTAGAAATGTGGTTACTATCGATATTGATGGGCAGTGGAGTGACAGTAACAGCCGAGAAGGGCTGGGAATTCTCGCACTGCTCGCATTCCTGTAAGCTGTAAGAAGTTTAGGGCATGAGTTTAGGTTGATTAATCAAGGTAGAAATGGAGCTCTTGGGGGTTGTGTCTCCCCCCCCCCCCCCCCCCCCCCTTTTTCCCAGCCCTTGAAAATTAAACTGGTAAGGCACTGGCTTGTGGACTTCAGAGATGCTTCCAGTTTCTCATTGCTGCTGCTCCCAGCTGTAGGATTAAATTGGCAAGACCCTGTTGGGTTGCTGTAGTTGATCACCCCAGGGAAATTAAACGGTGCTGATAATTCCACCTGGCCCTTGCAACAGCTGTGGGCACCTTTAATCATAGGCGTGGTAACAGCTCTGAGCAGTGATCAGAAAATCAGAAGTGGGTAGTAATAGTGGATGAGAAGCAGCTGAGAGACTTGTAGAGGTTTCTCATCAAGGTAGAGTCATTACATCTGTGAAACATTTGTTTGTTTCATTTTAATTGTGGTGTAGCCATGCCTGTTTGATGGGAAAATGCTCGAGCAACTATAAACAGGGGTGTTCAGGCTTTCCTCAGTGTAGTATCTTGTTTTAAATTCTTGTACTAAGACAACAGGGTCTTTATTAAAACTGATTTGATTATTTTGTTACTGGTTTGCTTGAAATAAGCTCTGTTAAGTATTTCCTATCTGTGTTCATGTCTCTTGATAGAAAATGTTATGTTGTTGAAAATAAGTCACAGTTTAAGGGATTTATGCTTTCCTCAGCATCTTGAAGGGAGGAAAAGCCCCCAAATTACAAGGCCTTGTTATTCTTGTGCTTCCTTTATAGATGTCTCATTTTACAAGTGAAGATGAAGCTCAGTTGCAGTCCATGCTTAGACAGTTACTGCAGAGTGTGAAGGAAAAAATCACTGGAGCCCCATCAGCAGAATGTGCAGAAGAGATTCTCTTGCATTTGGAGGAAACAGATGAGAATTTTCACAAGTAAAAATATTTCTGCTATTTTTAATGTTTGGAAGGAGGTGAAGTATTTTGAGCAATGTTATTCCAGGGAAACACTTAAAATGTATCTTACTGTGTGAATGTGCATAGATTTATATATGTAGGTATTTTCTTTCACTGATGAACTTTCAAGAGATGTTAATTTAAAGTTAATGTTGCCTTTTTTGCTGAACTGAACCCCTTTAGACCAGTGAAACCATGGCAGCCATTACTCTTTCTGGTATGTTCAAATTTTGATAGTCCTAAAGGTACTTTCTTTTCATGGGAAAAGTTTTAAGGTGCATTTAATGGGAAATGAAGTGGTGCTTTGAATGCAGAATATGAGCATTGCTCTCTGGCACTGGAATATTTCTAGAGGTATTCTGGTCTTGTTCATGACCCATGGGCAGGTTAGTTTTCATGGAGGGTCAGGGAGGTCATTTATTAATGAGACCATCAAGAGACTTTCTCCTTGATCCTTACCCCATTCATCCAGGCTGCAGGTTCCTTTGTTAGCAGAATATGATTTTATATTGTCCAATATGCTAGTTCATTGCAGCATTTTGATCTGCACTATTTCTGCCTCAGGGTTACTTTACCTTAGTAATATGATCAGATTTTGAGGACTTTCTCCTTTGTTCCCACTTTGATGTAGAAAAGAGTGAAACACAGGATCCTCTGAAAGCTCATAGAATGGAAAATTGAATCAAGTGCAAAATTTTCATGCAGTAGTAGAAATCAGGATTTTAACTATATAGCATGTTTGCTGATGTATTTTTGCCTTAAGTTGAAGGTCCAGAGTGTTTTTAATACCTTATTTTAAATTTTTTCCCCTCTCCCGTGGTCCTTTGTAAGCCCAAGCAGATCAGTCTGACTTGATTCTGCACGTGAAGTGGTTCTATCCTTGCTGAAGCCTTTACTTGTTATAAATCATTTTTAAGGTGGAAGAATGCTGCAGAAGCTCAGGGCTGGAACATCAGGCAGACATAAATTTTGTAGCACAAATAATGATGTGATTGCTGTCTACATCAGAGCAAAGCAGTCCCTGCAAAACTATATAGCCTGGAAATGTTAGTCAGAGAAAAGGGGGAGGAGATTTTATGAAAGCTTTCATTCAGCTGAGAGTCGTGTGTAGTGTCATTCCTGCAGAAGTAAAAACCAAGCCTTGAATACAAATGAAAAAGCAAATAAACATCTTTGTGTCCTTCTTGAAATACATGTCTGTTACTTTTATTGAGAACAAAAGTCATGGAGAAATGGAAATAAGGGGGGGGAGATCTGTACCTGATAGAATAGAATAAACCAGGTTGGAAGAGACCTTCAAGATCATCGTGTCCAACCTATCATCCAACACCACGTAATCAACTAGACCATGCAACCAAGCACCCTGTCAAGTCTCCTCCTGAACAACTCCAGTGATAGTGACTCCACCACCTCCTCAGGCAGCACATTCCAATGGGCAATCACTCTCTGTGTAAAACTTCCTCCTAACCTCCAGCCTAAACCTCCCCTGGTGCAGCCTGAGACTGTGTCCACTTGTTCTGGTGCTGGTTGCCTGGGAGAAGAGATGAGGTAGGGCATCAAATGAAGTGTGTATCATGGGTATGAGGGATAATTTTCTGTGCTTATTTTTTGATGTAGTCTGATTTATTTTTTTAATTTTCTTTATAATACCTGAGAGAGGCAAAAGCTGGGTTTATATGCATTTTATAGCTCTATCTACGTGGCGAACTGACTTCTTTTTGTTTGCATTTTGCTCGCTCTGTATTTCTCCAAATGAACACAAAGCGTTTGCACATTGCATTTAGCATATGAAAATATAATGGTGCATCTGCTGTCTATGATTACTTTTGTGTGTGCTTCTCATTGACTTGCCCTTTCTACAAATTTGAAGACTGGCAATTAAAAAAAGAATGTTTATACATTCTGAGCACTGCTTTTTACAATTGCTCTAGCTCATACAGTGTCTGAGGACCCAGTGAGTCTTCCAGTTGAAGTCCTCCTCTGATTATTCTTTTATACAAAAAAGTATCACAGTATAACTAAGGTTGGAAATGACCTCGAGGATCATCGAGTCCAAACTATCAACACAGACCTCATGACTAGACCATGGCACCAAGTGCCACATCCAATCCCCTCTTGAACGCCTCCAGGGATGGTGACTCCACCACCTCCCTGGGCAGCACATTCCAATGACAAACGACTTGCTTGGTGAAGAACTTTCTCCTCACCTCGAGTCTAAACCTCCCCTGGCACAACTTGAGACTGTGTCTTCTTGTTCTGGTGCTGGTTGCCTGGGAGAAGAGACCAACCCCTTCCCGGCTACAGCCACCTTTCAGGTAGTTGTAGAGGGCAATGAGGTCACCCCTGAGCCTCCTCCAGGATAAACAATCCCGGCTCCCTCAGCCTCTCCTCATAGGGCTTGTGTTCAAGGCATCTCACCAGCCTTGTTGCCCTTCTCTGGGCATGTTCATATATTTTGATGTGAAGTTTCACTGAATATCTAGTAACAAGAGCCTAAGTGCCATTTTCCTTACAGTTAAGTGGTACATATAATGACAGACAGGTAGTTTGCCATCTTGAGTGAGATCCTCTGCACACTGTCATGACACACAGACATTCAGAAGCCTTAGATGTGCTCATATGCTAGAATTTATAACTGATGTTTTCTGTGTTTCTTCTCATTTCTGTGATTCTTCTCATGTATACTGCATAAACAATACCACCAGATGGATATAGCATAAGACAGTGCTGTGTGCAGGATGCTCTGAGTAGTGCTTCTTGGAATTTGAATTTGAGACCTTTTTTTTGTAGTCTGATTTTTTTTTGTCTACCAAACCTTAACCTTTTGTCTGAGTAGATTTTTACATTAGGAAGCAGCATAAAGGGGAATTAGAATAAACCAAACCAGGTTGGAAGAGACCTTCAAGATCATCACGTCCAACCCATTAACCAATCCAACCCACCCAAACAGCTAACCCATGGCACCAAGTACCCCATCAAGTCTCCTCCTGAACACCTCTAATGACAGCGACTCCACCACCTCCCTGGGCAGCCCATTCCAATGGGCAATCACTCTTTCTGTATAGAACTTCTTCCTAACATCCAACCTGAACCTTCCCTGGCGCAGCCTGAGACTCTGTCCTCTTGTTCTGGTACTGGCTGCCTGGGAGAAGAGACCATCATCCGCCTGTCTACAACCTCCAGGAACTAATTGGCATTGTTTCTTCCTGGAATATGCTGATAATGACCACATTGAAGAAAAGAAAACTTTCTTTTACGCTGTTGAAGTTTATTGTGCTACAGGTCATAAACCCTTACCTTGAAGTAACAGGTCTGCTGGGAGAGAAGTTAGTGAATGTCAATACTATGTGGAAAGTGTTTGATGGTGAGCTCAAGGAAGTGTGCTGCATTTTAATTTTGTCTATTTGTTGCAGCTATGAGTTTGTGAAATACCTTAGGCAATATATAAATAACAGTGTGGGATCTGTGATTGAAGAAGAAACAGAAAGATGTACTTCTGCTCAAAGTCAAGGTGAAGTATCTGGCTATGACACCCTTGTCCAACACGTTGCTAAGAAGACCCGTGAATCCAAAGAGTAAGAGTATACATATGCAATTCACATCTCTGTTTCTGCTTAGTCTTCATCTACCTTTCTCATTTTCAGAACTTGTTCTGAAAAATTGAATTCAGAACCACTGAGCAATGCTTTGCTTTCAGAAATCAGTGCTAAGCTGTTGTGACGTTCCTACCCTGCGCTGCAGTTTGCCATTCCTTGTCACACTCTGCAATGAAGATTATAAGCTATGAGTGAAAAGATTGGTTAACAAATCTGCTAAGTTTATGAGATATCTGGGGTTGGGGTTGGAGTTGGGTTAGAAGTAAAGCATGAGACAAGAATCATACTTCATGCAGTTTCTCTAGCTACAAATTAAATTCAGTTGTGATAGGGAAGTTGGTCTGAAGGGGGGGAAATGGTTTATGAGGAAATAAAGGTTGAGATTTTCCTTAATAATAAGTAGAAAGTCTGCATGACAATACTGCTTTCTAAGAAATTCAAACAAAAATGAGAAGATATGTGAATATCTTTTATGATTTCTTCCTTGGGATCTAGCCAGGTGTTCTGTGAGAGTGGCGTTTTGCAGTCAGATCTCCTTTCACTGGCTAGGTAAAAAGTGGAAGTTTGAGCCATCTTGCTTTGTATTTAGTGTACATGTAAAGAGATTTCTGCAGTCCAGTGTAGAATTAGTATATGGACCAATTGTGTGTGATGACCTAAGGTGTTTTGACTCAGAATGTCGCTTGGCCAGAAATGAATAGGTGTGGGAGGTCTCTCTGCCAATGACAAGGTGGGGTTGGAACTGGATGATCTTTAAGGTCCCTTCCAACCCAAACCATTCTCTGACTCTGTAAATTGAGTGAGTTTGGGTCTGGCACTAATGCCATGTTCAGTTTCTCATGAGTCAGTGATTGTTTGAAATGATTTTTTTTTTTATTAGACACTTTTGTGCTGTTTAATATCAAACCTGTGTTTGCTTTGAAGATACAGAGAAATGATGCATGCCTTGAAGAATGTCCTGGTGGTTGTGGTAGAATCCTTGATCAACAAGTTTGAAGAAGATCGGCTGCGTAATAAGGAGCTGGATAGTAAGACAAAGAAAGGACGGCAGAGTGGCTGTTACACAGACAACTGCTCTGACAGTGACTCCTCCTTCAACCAAGTACAGTGTGTTTTCTCTCCCTGTTACAACATAAGCAAAACTGTTAAGTTTTTGTGAGTGGAATTTGAGGACAGCCCTAGAAAAGTAGTCCTCCCCATCTTTTTTCGTTATATCCTAAACCAAATTAGTTACTTTTCTTTGAGCTACTAAGGTTACAGTGTTTTATCTAACCTTTAGTCAACATGTGCTAGGTGAGATTAATGTGTAAGCTCTGCATAGAAAAAGAAGAAAGAATGGTAGAAGCCATACATCATCTAACCTTTTGTGATTTCACTTGAGGAGCCAAGTAGTGTGCAGTTCATTTCCAGACTACTGCACTAGGTTCTTCTGCTGAATGAAACATTGTGGATTTTATGAAGAAACAGGAAACATATGTAAAGCAAAGCAAAATACGTCATGGCAGTTTTGTTGCTGTAAACTTTAACTTCAGGCAAATGGCATAAAACATTTAGAATGCTGACTTCAGTGTTAAATGGGTGTAAATGTACGACTCCTAATTGTTAGAAGTAAATGAGGTATCAGAAAGATTGATGGTTTTAATCTGCTGCTGTTTAATAAAATATGCTAATGATCATTTATAATGTGTTACAGAGTTACACATTCATGAGTCAAGAACAACTGCAGCTGCTTGTCGAAAGGCTTGACCCTCTGCAGCCTAAAGAAGTAAGTTTAAAAGAAGAAAGAAAATGTTTATTAGAAAAGAATGTTTGGGCTGTATTGGAAAACAGACTGTATGTACATTAGAGTTGATATGTACCTTGCCTTTGTTGGTTCATGTATCTTGTCTTCAGTGCAGCAAATGCTCTGCTGTGCTGTATTTCATTGTTGACAACCATCTGGTTCAATAGCTGGTGTTACAGGAAGTATCTTACTGTGTTTTTTGAAGGAGTGTGTTTGCTACATGTGGGCATTTTTAGATTGGAAAAAGACTTGTTCTGTGAGAAATAAGTTATTGAAGCTTATTTTCCTGTTTATGTTCACCTTGCCCTTCTTGGTAGCTTAAGTCTTGCCCTTTGTGTTACCCCTATAAGTAGAGAGAGATGCCTGCTGATTTGCCAACAAGCTGTTGCCAGATGGAATATATAAAGTCCAAGTTAGGTTTGCCTTCGTGTCAGTAGCAGTAACTAATTTGGGTCTATAACCACCAATTAACACCAGCTGCTGATATTTTTGGAGCTTGGAGAGACATCATTTTGAGAGTGCTGTCTCAGTAACATTTGTTTGGCATTGTGTGGCAGTGGCAAAAGGCATAGTAGGGGGAAACAGGTATAAATATTGTCATCAAGTTTTGTTAGAAAACCAGGTTAAAAGTCTGATGCTATTAAATATTGTTAAAGTTTCCTATGGTTTGTTTCAGTGATATGAAATACATTCCTGGAGATTAGTCAACTGTGAATAGAATGGAGGGGGGGAAATGTTATTTGAAATTTAGATTATAATGCTGATGAGAATTCAGCAGTAAGACATAGTGGCTAAACAACTCTGTTTCCAGTTTCCTTCACTGACATTTTAGAGAGCTGCTAGGCACATTTGAATCATATGGTGATAGTTTCCTATCTTCCCTGATAACAAAGGATTCGATTACAAGCAAAAGGCAGAACATAATCCTTGCATCCAATGTTGAAAACCTATATAAAATATTTTTGTTGCTTCTTCAGATGTATGCTGGTTTGTTTGTTTTTCTCAGTGATGTAGGTTTTGTTTAAATAATGATAAAAATATAGCAGAAGATAAATATTCCAGAGTTCCTTACCTGTTCTATAGCCAGGTCTGGCCCTTTCCCTCCCCTCCTCTCCTCCCCTCCTCCCCTGGCCCTTTCCCTCCCCTCCTCTCCTCCCCTCCTCCCCTGGCCCTTTCCCTCCCCTCCTCTCCTCCCCTCCTCCCCTGGCCCTTTCCCTCCCCTCCTCTCCTCCCCTGGCCCTTTCCCTCCCCTCCTCTCCTCCCCTGGCCCTTTCCCTCCCCTCCTCTCCTCCCCTGGCCCTTTCCCTCCCCTCCTCTCCTCCTTCCCAATCTATTGTAAATTCTGTGACTGAGAGGTTGTTGTGAACACATCTGTGGTGTTTATCTTTTTGACCACTTCAGGTTCGCCAAGAAGCGCTGCAGACGCTGTGCTTTGCCTCTCCCTCTGATGTACTGAACTCTGAGGGCTGGCCGAATCTGCGAAAGCATCTAACCATCTCCCTCTCAGATCCTGATGCAGCATTCAGTGTAAGCTAATCTTCTGTATTTGCTTCCCAGATGTGTATCCATAGTAAAGAGTGCTGAAGAGGAGTAAGAGGTTACATATATGCGTAGTCCATCAGTTTGTGTCGCACAAACTCTTCCTGAAGTAAAAGACCTGTGATTCCAGGAGATCCTAATTGAAAGGATCACAAAAGGATTTCAGTAGGGTTTTTTAGAGACTGGAGTACTCCTAATGGGAAGAAGAGGTTTGAATGTCTTCTACCAAATGAACATGTGAAAAAATAATAACTGACAAAACTCCTCTGTAAAACATCTCATGTTACTATTTCCTCAAGTGAGGTACGTGCTCCATGATGACGAGAAAGTGATGTAATACACAGGCACTGCTGAAGGGAAAACCAGCAACTGTTTAAACTACTTGTAGATGATTTCTTATGCCAGTTAAGCCTCTTAATTTTTTTGTTTTGAATTTTAAAGTGATTACCAAATCAATAGGAAAGTTACCCAAGCTGCTGTAACTCTTTCAGGTTAGAAGGTCTACAATTCCCTTTTAAAACAGTGCTAGTTAAAAGTCATTGGTGCACTTAACATATAAACATTAATGTCAGTGGCAAAGTACAGTAATATTCTCTGATCCACTGCTTTGTATCTCAGTGAGGCTTTGCATTGGTGCTGTCAGTTAAAGTATATGAGTCAAATTTCTTCTAGACTGTAGGTTTCTGTGATCTCAAACTGTGTATTACAGAATACACTTAACATCTATAAAGATATCTGAGCAATGTATAAAATCCAGACTAATGCCACTACCTTTTGATTGTTGTGCAATAATAATGCAGAGCTACACAACTGTTTAATATATTGCATACTTTTTCTTCCTTAGGAGAAAATCCTCAGGTTCTATGCAAAAACCTTTTCCTCCTCTCCATTTAACATGACAAAAGATGTGTATACAAGTTTAGGTACGTGCATTTAATTACATTTAAAACTCTGAGTCATGGGCTTCCTGAAAAATCAGTTAATTTTGATAGTGAACCTATGTAACACAGTTTGGTTTTTCCCTGTTACCATGGAGGTGAGGCTTATTTGTATTTCTTCTTTTCTAGCAAAGCACTTGGAGTTGTACTTTCTTTCTGGAGAATATTCTCTTCGTATTTCAGCTGGTCTGGATGTATCCAATACAGATATAAACCATTTACTTAAAAAGGTATAAATGAACTGTTCATTCCTTTTATTTTTTTTTTTCCATTTTAATAATTACTGAACCACTTTGCATTATTTAGCTGGAGAGCAGCCAGGCAAAGAGGGACCTGGGGGTACTGGTCGATGGTAGGCTGAACATAAGCCTGCAGTGCGCCCAGGCAGCCAAGAAGGCCAATGGCATCCTGGCCTGCATCAAGAACAGTGTGGCCAGCAGGAGCAGGGAGGTCATTCTGCCCCTGTACACTGCACTGGTTAGGCCACACCTCGAGTCCTGTGTCCAGTTCTGGGCCCCTCAGTTTAGGAAGGATGTTGACTTGCTGGAAGGTGTTCAGAGAAGAGCAACAAAATTGGTGAGGGGTTTGGAACACAAGCCCTATGAGGAGAGGCTGAGGGAGCTGGGGTTGCATAGCCTGGAGAAGAGTAGGCTCAGGGGAGACCTTATTGCTGTCTACAACTACCTGAAGTGAGGTTGTAGCCAGGTAGGGGCTGGTCTCTTCTCCTAGGCAACCAGCACCAGAACAAGAGGACACAGTCTCAAGCTGCACCAGGGAAGGTTTAGGCTGGATGTTAGGAAGAAGTTCTTCATAGAAAGAGAGATTGCCCATTGGAATGTGCTGCCCAGGGAGGTGGTGGAGTCACC
Source organism: Melanerpes formicivorus (assembly GCF_026170545.1). Classification (NCBI taxonomy): domain Eukaryota; kingdom Metazoa; phylum Chordata; class Aves; order Piciformes; family Picidae; genus Melanerpes; species Melanerpes formicivorus. The sequence goes on along the minus strand of NW_027142415.1, from coordinate 2,156,390 downwards.
ATCACTGGAGGTGTTTAAGAAGATACTTGATAGGGTGCTTGGTTGCATGGGTTAGTTGATTAGGTGGTGTTGGACAGATGATCTTGAAGGTCTCTTCCAACCTGGTTTATTCTATTCTTTGTTTTGATTCTAAGCATTACATTTTCAGGTCCGCCTTTTGAATGAGTACCAAAAAGAAGCTGCCTCTTCCTGGATTCGTCATCCAGAAAAGTAAGTCACCTTCAAAAACCTGTTCCTGTGTCTTAATTCAGTGATACACTTTTTTTTTTGGGACACATAATTAAATGCATGTAATTTTAGCAAGAGGTGGTTACAGGATGTTCAGATGACTCGTCAGCTGTAAGGGGAGAAATAAAAATAGAAGGTGGGAAAAGTGAAATGCTGAGGTTGCATAGGAGTAGTTATAGGTCATATTAAGCTGCTTTTCTTACTTTTGAAGTGTTGTAAGTGCTTTTAAACAGAAATAATTAGTTGTTTTATAAAGTAGCAGGTGTAATGATATAGGATAGAATCAAGTTAACCAGGTTGGAAAAGATCTTCAAGATCATCGAGTCCAACTTATCACCCAACACCATCTAATCAACTAAACCATGGCACCAAGTGCCCCATCCAGTCTCTTCTTAAACACCTCCAGTGATGGTGACTCCACCACCTCCCTGGGCAGCACAGTCCAATAGCCAATCACTCTTTCTGTGAAGAACTTCCTAACATCCAGCCTAAACCACCCCTGGTGCAGCTTGAGACTGTTAGCACTGCAAAATATGATAGAGAATACTCTGTGTTAGTACTCATTTTATTCATGGTAACATAAAGAATGAATTTCCTTACAAGAGCAAGTTAATGTTGTTTATGATATGTTAATATTTATGATACTATTTAGTTGTTGAACAAGAAGGTTTTACAATAAGTTTGTACCTGAATGGTGAAAAGATTTAAGTGATTTTTGTTTTCTGTTCATTTTCTTCCTATTTGTCTCATAAGGTACATGGAAGAAGTAGTGGAGAGTACTTTGTCACTTTTGTCTGTAATGTGTGACCCTAATCTTCCCACCTCTTCAGATTTTCTGGGTCCAATCTACTTCTTGGCTCTGCTAGATATCAAAGCTGTATGGTTTAAAAAGTGGACGGTAAGCAAAGGAAAGAGGCCAACACCAACATCCCATAACTTGCCTATGCTCATTTATGACAAGTATTTTGCAAAGTTTGATATATCTTCTTATGACAGATGTGTTGTGTCCTGGTAACAGCTTACAATGGGTCCTGTAATTAAGGAAATCTGGGATTTTCTTTTAGGCACTTACACTTTTTGCCCCGTATCCTACTCTCTCCCTCCATTTCTGTTCAGTTAGTTTATTTTGAATTCTGGGAGCTTACTGCACTTTGTGACATTAGTCCTTTTGTCATGACTGACTGACAGCCATCAAGAGATGGAAATATTTTTCTGGGAGTACTGATGAGCATGGAAGTACAGTTATGCATGGGACAGACTTGCTAGCCTCCAGTGGATGTTAGAGGGTTTTGCAGCCTACCATGTCTAAGCTTATAATTGAGCATTTACATAAAATCATAGAATGGTTTGGCTTGGAAGGAAACTCCAAAAATCACCTAGTCCAAACCCCTTGCAGTCAGTAGGGACATCTGCTAGATCAAGTTGCTCAGAGCCTTGTTAATCCTGAGTATTTCCAGGGATGGGGCCTCAACTACCTCTCTGGGCAGTGTGTTCCAGTGTTCCACCACCCTCATGATAGAGAACTTGTTCCTTATATCCAATCTAAATTTCCTCTTATTTCAAACCATTGCTCCTCATCCTATCACTGCAGGCCTTTGTAAACACTCCCTCTCCAGCCTTCTTGTAAGCCCCCTTCAGGTACTGGAAGGCTGCTATTAGGTCTCCCAGGAGCCTTTTCCGGGCTGAACAACCTGAGCTCCCTCAGCCTGGCCTCATAGGAGAGGTTCTCCATCCCACTGATCATTTTTGCGGTCCCTCTCTGGACCCTCTCCATGAGTTCCATGACCACCTTGTATTATGGGCACCAGAGCTGGATGCAGTACTCCAGGTGAGATTTTTTTACAAGAGGAGAGTAAAGTGGCAGAATTGCCACTCTTGGTCTGCTCCAGAATGTCAAAACTCATGATTTAGCTGGATGTGAGGAGGAAGTTCTTCACCATAAGAGTGGTGAAGCCCTGGAATGGGTTGTCCAGGGAGGTGGTTGAGGCCCCATCCCTGGAGGTGTTTAAGCCCAGGCTGGATGAGGCTCTGGCCAGCCTGATCTAGTGTGGAGTGTCCCTGCCCATGGCAGGGGCGTTGGAACTAGATGATCCTTGTGGTCCCTTCCAACCCTGACTGATACTATGATGCTATTTCAGCTCAGTTAGGGTTTTCCTGGGCTACTCCATATTCTGCTGCACATCTTCCTAATGGTCATTTGAGTAATTTACACCATTTACACAAAGTGGAGTTGGATCTCTTGAATATGTGCTGTGCAGAGGACCTCTAATAAAACAGAATCAGAGATCATTTCTACTTTTTAATTAAAAACCAGAATACATTTGAAGTTGACATTAGGTCTCCTTTGTCGTTTTAGCATGCATATTACAGCAGAACAGTGGTATTTAAGCTTTTGGAAAAGAAATACAAATCTTTGGTAAGTACTTCCCAAGGCAAATTTACTTGGAACTTCTTGCTTTGCACATTGTGGTTTGAAGCTTTTTTTCCCCTTTTGTCAGAGCTGTGCCATATTGTTTAGCTAGATCTTGAATCATAGAATCAATAAGGTTGGAAAAGACCTCAAAGATCATCAAGTCCAACCTGTCACTCTAGACCTCATGATCACTAAACCGTGGCTTCAAGTGCCACTTCCAGTCCCTTTTTGAACACCTCCAGGGATGGTGACTCCACCACCTCCCTGGGCAGCCCATAGATGAACCTTTTTGGAGTGTAACTTGTTTTTAGAAACATCTTTGCCTAAATGAATCATTGTTAAATGCAAAGAAGGGTGTGTGACTAGTTTTGAGGAAGGGAAAATGTGTATGTTTTTCAGCAGACATTTAATTAGGGTCATTATTTATTAATTCCTTCAGGTGTACTCATATTTAGAATAGTTTTTGACAGTGTTCTGAAAATTTTGCATGGAAAAAAAATAATTCAAAATACCTCTGTGCTGACTTTTGGTAAAAGAGACTCAAAAAAGAAACACTATTGTGTTCTTTAAGTTGTGGTGTGAAGCATTAAAGATTCAGTGCCAGCAAGATAAACTGGGGAAACACCTTTATTAAGGTGTTAATCCGATCAGATCTTCTGTCTGTGCAGATCTGTGCACTGGAATGGAAGTTTCATTGTTTTCAATAAGACAGATGTGAGCTCCATTTCTATAGACAGGACTTTGGCTGTTTTGTGAATCAAATATAATGTAAAATGCATGGGACTGATAAAACCTTAAGATGGGCAACAAGGATACAGGCAGATGTTTGTCTTGTTTATCTGTATGCATAGAACAGAACCTAGGATAAAGCATGTTCCATGTACATGAAGTCTGAGTGGGGTAGTCTGATCTAATATTTTAAGCACTGAGTAAACATCTGATAAAGTATTTGGTTTTAAATGACATAGGTCTTTGTTTTTTTTCCCCTTGTGAATAAATCTTAGCAACTCCAAATTAATAAATCTAAATGAGCTTTGTTCCTATGCTACATTTGTGATTCCCTTCTAAATCCATGCTGATAATTGTTACACTTTTGTACACATTGATTACATGATAATGCTATGACAATCACAGAATCGTAGCATGGTAGTGGTTGGAAGGGACCTCTGAATAGAATTGAGTCCAATCCCTTTGCTAGAGCAGGATCAGCTAGAGTAAATCATGCAAGAACTCATCCAGGTAAGTTTGGAATGCCTCCAGAAGTGGAGACTGCACAACCTCTTTGGGCAGTGTGGTCCAGTGCCACCCTCAAAGTGAAGAAGTTTTTCCTTTTGTTTACATTGGACCTCCTGTGTTCCAGTTTGTGTCCACTGCCCCATTGTCCTGTTACTGAGCATTCTCCTGATGGTCATCCTTCCTACACTGATCAGCTTCAATGAGATTCCCCTCAGTCTTCTCCAGGTGTAACAGCCCCAGCGTTCTCAGTCCAGTAAAATTTTGCCTGCTGTTGTGTTAACCCATCTGAAACACGAGGTAGTAGCAGTGGAGTGGTTATTAAGGCTCTTCTGTTAAAGGACAGTACTTAGACACAAGAGAGAACAAATTCATTGTAAAGCAGCAGATACTTTACTATTTTCTGCCTTTTTTCCACAGATTAATGCAGCTGTCCAGCGATGTCTTGAGTATTTTGACTTTTGCAAGCCAGCAGTTAACAAAAATATCAGAGTCAATAATTTCTCCTTACAGCATTGCAGTGAGTATCTTTGCATGTCTCACATTATATGTATATACATCTGAATTCTCTAGGTCTTTGAGCATTCTATCTCAAGAGGAAGATGTTTTATCCTTTTCCTCCCCAAAATACACTATGCTTGTCTTCTGAGAGAACACTCATAGCAGTGGTTAGTTTTTTGTCTGCCTTTATATAGCACGAGATCCACATGCATTGCAAGTAGTAGCTAGGTACTGTAAACTAAACTGAGAGTCCAGTTCTCATTTTTCAGTTTTATTTTACAGGTGATAAAGAGAACTTGTCTTACTCTGGGCCAGAATTGCAGTATGTGTATTTTGTTCACTCACTGAGCCTCTTGGGAAGATTGCTAATATATAAGCAAGGCCAAAGTCTCTTTCCAGTGCAACTGAAAAATAGAAAAGGTAAGGGGAGGGCTGAGGAAAACTGTATCTGTTGAACAATACTTTATCCATGCTTGATACATGTTTTAACTGCAGTATTGGGGACATTATAGGACTGTTTAGGAATTCTGTGCCTAAAACTTTCTTAAAAGGTTGTATAAGTATTTCTGAGCACCCCCAGAGGTTTTTAATCTTTAATGCATGTGATTGAATAGATTGCATTTGTCCTTAGTTGAATACATTAATTTCATGTTGAAGGAGAGTTGGATCAGTGTGTAAGTGATTCAGTCTTTCTAGGTGTGAGTAATATCTCCTGTCAAACCAATTGATTTGGAAAGGAGGCATGTCCAGGAACCAAAACTGTTTTTCAGGTGTGAAACAAAATCAGTATTTCAAGCTAATTGCAAATTGAAAACATTTACTCTGAGCTTAATCTATTAAAAATTAACCAGTGGTAGAGGAACAGAGGTGTTAATTAAGGACAGAAAACATGAGATACAGAAGCCCTTGGACATCCAGAGAAATCTACATGTAAATATGTGCAGGGCTGGCAAGTGCAACTCTCTGAAAACAACTGTATTGGATTTGATGATCTCCAGAAGCCCCTTCCAACCCTACCATTCTATGAATATCTTGTGTAGGATTGAAAACATTACACTGGATACTACTCTGAGATGCCTCTTTGGAAGGTATTTTGTCCCTCTGGTTTGAAGATCAGGACTTAATAGATCCAGTGTAGAGCAATTGTGAAGAAGAAATGGCTACTAATAGAGTTGTTCTGTCACTTATGGATTACCTGTATAACACCATTCAAGCAGTGATCCATTGGTGATAGCTGCTTTTCTCTCTTCCCACCAAAAGTAACAATCTCACTATCTGTCTTCTTAATAGTGTCCTTCTCAGCTTTGTAAATAGCAACTCTTGCCTCACAAATTGTCTGATTTATTACCATAATTACATTAAACTTGGAGCAGTAAGTTTCCAATCTCCTTTTAGCTACATGCTAGTTGCTTTGTTTCAGACTCGAGAAATCGCTGTCTTACAGCTTGTCTCTCTTCCAGTTGTTTCACTGATCCTAATAGTAAGGTAAAGCTTTTTCACACAGTGTTGTATGTTGAGGATTCTCAAACTTTGGCTGCCATTTCACTGGCTGCCTGTTTCACTGGAAGATGTGGTAAAATGTTAACTGGCCTAAGTGGGAATAAGATCAAGTGGCTTATGAGACCTTGGCAGAGTCCCAGGGAATCAATAAGGTTGGAAGAGACCTCAAAGATCATCAAGTCCAACCTGTCACCACAGACCCCATGACTAAACCATGGCACCAAGTGCCACATCCAATCCCCTCTTGAACACCTCCAGGGATGGTGACTCCACCACCTCCCTGGGCAGCACATTCCAATGGCTAACAACTCTCTCGGTGAAGAACTTTCTCCTCACCTCGAGCCTAAAATTCCCCTGGCGCAGCTTGAGATGTCCTCTGTACACATGCTGATTTCCTCAATAAGACAGAGCATTGCTTATATATTTACCAAATCCATTTTAGTTGTGATATGAAAGTTACACTTCAAATTGCAGAATCCTTTCCTGTTCTGTTTTTGTCTTTCACAGATAGTGTATCCATAACCGATCTGTTGGTATTACTCATTCAGATTATTTATTACTCTCCAAGTTCCCCAAAGACAGCTTTGGCAGCACAGGCAGGTGAACATTTGTTTTTTAATATATGCTAATATATATAATTACAATGTGGCAGGTGGTAATTTCTTCTGCAGTTTCTAAGTTGGATCCGTTATTTGTGCAGATTTTTCCCTTCTCTTCCTCCTTTACTGTTCCTTCTTCCCTCTACCTGTGTTAAATCAGTGCTTAACAGAGTTGTAATTCAGAAGCATCTACATAAGCCACGTATAGATGTTTTGTAAGCTAAAATGTTAATAACTGCTTCTTGTCTTTACCAGAAAGTTACTCTCCAGTGAGTCTTGTTATGGAAATCCTGCAAGTTCTTTGTGATCAAACAGGCTGTGCTGCTGAATGTTTGTATACAGATGCAGTGATAGATGCCCTACTTCATCCTGTTCAAAGCTTACTGAGTGGCAGAGAGGTTTGTATATAACCTTCCAAATACTTTTTTCTTAAATCCATAGCATAGTAACATTTTTTCTGTGTTTTGTGCTGCAGTTTTATTTCTTCACATGGTCATTTCTGTACTGTTTTCTATGTGAGCTATTAAAAAAATGCCAGAAATAGTGTAGGCTGGCATTGTGATTGGTCTGGGAAACCTGGTTTTTCTCAAAATCTTGTGAACAGCAGCAAAAATTGTGCTGCAGTGAAACCATTCCCTTGGGAAGATCTTGAAGGTCTCTTCCCACCTGGTTTATTCTATTCTAAATGCAAGACCACATTGCTTAATTGTTTTGTTGTGTTGTGGCTTTTATGGTGGTTTGTTGTGTGGTGGGTTTTTTCCTACTCTGATGGTTTTTGTCTTTTGGATTTTTCTTGGATGTTTGTTTGCTCTGTCTGCTATTAAAAAGGCAACCTTTTAGGCTAGCAGCCTAAAAATAAAAGGGTCAAGGAGAGATTTTTTCAACCCTTTGTCACTAAAGATTTTAACTACAAAAGAACAACAAAAAAAAGTCAGAATTGTATTTTGACAACTGACATTAACATAGTATCATAGTATCAGTCAGGGTTGGAAGGGACCACAAGGATCATCTAGGTCCAATCCCCCTGCCATGGCCAGGGACACCCCACACTAGATCAGGCTGGACAGAGCCTCAGCCAGCCTGGTCTTAAACACCTCCAGGGACGGGGCCTTGACCACCTCCCTGGACAACCCATTCCAGGGCTTCACCACTCTCATGGGGAAGAACCTCTTCCTCACATCTAGCCTGAATCTCCCCACCTCCAGCTTCATTCCATTCCCCCTAGTCCTATCACTACCTGAGATCCTGAGAAGTCCTTCCCCAGCCTTCCTGTAGGCCCCCTTCAGATACTGGAAGGCCACAATTAGGTCACCTGGGAGCCTTTTTTTTTTCAGACTGAACAGCCCCAGCTCCTTCAGTCTGTCCTCATAGGAGAGGTGCTCCAGCCCTCTGCTCATCCTCCTGGCCCTTCTCTGGACACGTTCCAGCACCTCCACATCCCTCTTGTAATAGGGGCTCCAGAACTGGACACAGTACTCCAGGTGGGGTCTCACCAGGGCTGAGTAAAGAGAGAGGATCACCTCCCTCGACCTGCTGGCCACACTTCTCCTGATGCAGCCCAGGATCTGATTGGCTTTGCGGGCTGCAAGTGCACACTGAGAGCTCATGTTGAGCTTTTTGTCCACCAGCACCCCCAAGTCTCTCTCCTCAGGGCTACTTTCCAGCCAGTCCCTGCCCAGCCTGTATTTGTGCCTGGAATTGCCTCGACCCAGATGCAGGACCCTGCACTTGCTCTTATTGAACTTCATGAGGTTGGCTTGTGCCCACCTCTCCAGCCTGTCAAGGTCCCTCTGGATGGCCTCCCTTCCCTCCAGCGTGTCTGCTGCACCACACAGCTTGGTGTCATCAGCAAACTTGCTGAGGGCGCATTCAATGCCACTGTCCATGTCACCCACAAAGATGTTGAATACGACAGGTCCCAGGACTGATCCCTGAGGGACTCTGCTTGTCCCTGGCCTCCACTGGGACATGGAGCCATTGACAGCCACTCTCTGGGTGCGGCCATCAAGCCAGTTCCTTATCCATCTAGTGGTCCACCCATCAAACCCATGTGTCACCAGTTTGGAGACCAGGATGTGGTGCGGGACAGTGTCGAAGGCTTTGCTCAGGTAAATTAATAGTAAATTCCTTCCTCTTGGAGCTATATAAAATGTAGAGCTACCTGTAAGAGGAAAAAAAAAAAAGGGACTGCTTGAAAATAATTTCTCTAGTAAGCCCAGCTGAATTTGATTTAATAACAGAGGTGTGGAAAAGATTGAAGCAGTAGATTTCATCTTTGGGAGAGTAGTGCATTATTCCTCATTCTGACAGTCTGATACTTAACAACTGCTTCTGGGTACAGTAATCCCTCTAGCTTGGTGTTGCCTAATTCATCTTACTGTGGACTCCACTATGTTGGCCTGGGTGTGGATAGGGGGAAGCTACCCAAGGGTATTTCTGACTTTGAAAACTGTCCTTCTTTGTGAGTGCACTTGTGCATCAATCCTATGAATTTAGAATTATAGTTTTGGTTTGAAAAGACATTTAAGGTCACAGAGACAAACCATTATCTCACTCTGCCTTGTTGAATCTCATACAATTATCCTTGGTCCATCATTCCAGCCTGTCCAGGCTTTGCAAAGCCTTTCTACCCTCAAGCAGATTAGCATTTGCTCCCATCTTAGTGTCATCTGCAGACTTATTGAGGGTGCCCTCAATCCTCTCATCTAGATAATTGATAAGGATATTAAATAGAACTGGTCCCAAAACTGAGCCTTGGGGAACAGCACTTATTCCTGATCACCAATTGGATATAACTGTGTTCAGCAGAGCTCTTTGAGCCTGACTGTCTAGGCATTTTTTTTTACCCAGCAAACTGTCTACCCATCCAAGCCATGAGCAGCCAGTTCCTCTGAAAGGATACTTTGCTGGAATCCAAGTAACTAACATCCACAGCCTTCCCCTCATCCACTAAATAAATCACCTTGTCATAGAAGGAAATGTAGCCCTGGAATTGAGGTGGACCTGGAACTGGAATTCCATTTCTAGCCAAAGAGTTGCCAATGGGCATGCAGTGAGGGAGTCAGTGTGATTCTCACCTTGAACCAGCTATTGTTCTTATACACCTAGTTGGCACATCAAGAACCTTTCCACATGCATGGTGGGAGAAGAGACAAGCTTCAAAATGCCTGGTTTTCCTGTTTGTGCAGTCATTGGACATTAGTGATGAAGATTTCTGTGGGATGGCTTTCGAACATAGTCTGCTTACTTATTTTGTTTAAGCCATTAACCAGCCATCAGCAAGGTGACCTTCAGATTCTGCATCATACATTAGCCAGACTCTTAATAAGCAGCTCTCACAAAAGCATGGAATTTCAAACTGGTAAGATTTTTCTTTTCCTCTTCAAATAGGTGCATATAAATTGTCTTGAAACCACTTTAATTGATGTGGCTGATATTCTGGCAAGAATTGCTGCTGTGGAAGATGGTCTTTCTGTTCTTCTTTATGGAGAAAATGAAAAAACTGCCAAAGAAGATAGGTAAGAGTTCAGTAATGAATGGCATTAGTGAGCACTTCTGTGAATTGCATTAAGTCTTATGAGACTCATTTTCTCTTCTCTTCATTTGCCTCTACCATGGTATGTTTGTGTTTTGGAGTAAAATATCTTGTTATCAAGTAAAGTAGTATGTGTTTTGGAGAATGCATTAGGGAGAAATTTCTGTGTGTAACCAGGGGAAATGACAATTCAAGGAGATACTTTTACTAGGGAAGATTTCCATTCTTTAATTGTTTTTCTGAGATGTGAGAGCTTTACTTTCCCTCACTGTAGTTCCATTGTATCCATAGTGCTACTGTTCCGGCCAAAGGCCTCTCTTGTTTGTCTGGTTTTAGAATAAATCAACCTAATTTCTTGAAAGAGTGGATTTGATGTAGCATTCACTTCTAGGAGAGAAAGATCTTGTATCAGAAGTTGACATTTGGAACACTGTACCTAACTGAGGATCTGTGTGATCCCTTGGACAGTGTATTTAGCTCATGCTGAAACTTGAGGCAGGGCAGTAAAATTGAGGCTAGCCTTCAAAAATGTCCAAGCTACAGACAGAAGACACACATTCCAAACATTTTCACTAAGTGGGAAAATATCAGTTGTTGCATATGCTTTTAAGGGGATTGGAACTGAAAGTAGTCTTCTGGAGAAAGAGTTGTCCTTTGTATTGCAAATCTGGAAGACTTCAAAAGGAGGCTTCAGGTGGGGAAAGATGAAGAACAAAAAATGTTACCATCTGGTGATATCCTTAATGCTGATTAAACAGAAGCTAGAATGATTGTCTTGTTACTCTTCCCAAGTGGACTTTTATAGAACATGCAGTCTGTGTAATTCCTGGCTCTGTGGGCTAGATGGAAAAGATTTTTGGGTGCATTTTTACTCCATCTGGACCTGTAGGCAAAGTAAAACCACTTACTGTGCATTCCATTTCTTCTGACAAGTTCTAATGTATTTGGCTTCTTCATATTGGGTCGAAGCTTCTTTTCTCCTAGAAAAATGTAAATGTGTAGTGAGAGGATTCGTTTCAAGGCTTTCTGATGACTGCAAACCACCATTTAAAAAATGTTGTTGTATTTCTAGTCCTACAGCTGCTCATGTAATCGCTCAGTTTACAAAGAAACTTCTTCACGACGACGTTTCTCTTTTATCTGGACGTGAGCTGTTGCCAGTTGTTAAAGGAGCTTTCATCTTCGTGTGTCGTCAGATGTACAGAACTTGTGAAGGCCTGCAGGTGCTAATTCCTTATGGCTTGCATGAATCTATTGCACAAGCCTGGAAGAAGGTAAATGGATTGGGAAAATTGGATAAAATCTTCCTGTCCTTGTTCAGTTTGAAAATATCAGTGCATTTCATAAAATATTCTGCCATTTCTAGGATAGCAAAAATGATGGACTTTGGTGGACTCAAGCAGTGGTGAAAATGTTTTTAATGGATGAGCTGGGTATTTGTTTCCTTTATTTTACACATCTCCTGGAGTGTTAAGACAAACAGAGAAGCAGTCTTCTTGGCAAATTCTGCTGTAGCAGTGTGCCCAGGTGGCCAAGAAGGCCAGTGGCATCCTAGCCTGCGTCAGAAATAGTGTGGCCAGCAGGAGCAGGGAAGTCATTGTGCCCCTGTACTCAGCACTGGTTAGGTCACACCTTGAGTACTGTGTCCAGTTCTGGGTTCCTCAGTTTAAGAAGGACATTGAGACTCTTGAATGTGTCCAGAGAAGGGCAACGAGGCTGGGGAGGGGTCTGGAGCACAGCCCTATGAGGAGAGGCTGAGGGAACTGGGGTTGTTTAGCCTGGAGAAGAGGAGGCTCAGGGGAGACCTTATTGCTTTCTACAACTGAAGGGAGGTTGTAGCCAGATGGGGGATGGACTCTTTTTCCAGGCAACCAGCACCAGAACAAGAGGACACAGTCTCAAGCTGCACCAGGGGAAGCTAAAGCTGTAGGTGAGGAGAAAGTACTTCTTAGAGAGAGTTGTTAGCCATTGGAATGGGCTGCCCAGGGAGGTGGTGGAGTCCCCATCCCTGGAGGTGTTCAACAGGGGCTTGGACATGGCACTTGGTGCCATGGTTTAGTAGGCATGAGGTCTGTGGTGACAGGTTGGTCTTGATGATCTTTGAGGTCTTTTCCAGCCTTACTGATTCTATGATTTCTGGGATAGAATTTATATAGATGATTATAAAATGGGAGCTTAACAGACGTAGGACAACTGACTAGTTTAATAGAGGGATGTTCTGCAGATTTATTAGATCACATTTATAAGAGTAAATGAAGGACTGCTCACATTCATTTGAATGGTGCAATTTACTTTTTATCCCTGGAAAAATGAAACCAATCCTTCATCTTAATACAGTGGTTTTCACAGCAAGCACTTAAAAACATAATTTCAATTAGAAATTCTATCAGGTATAAAAACATGTGTATATCTATGTTTATGCCTGCAGCTGAAATTTATATCCATATCAATATAGCTAAATCTACATGATTTCTAAATAAATAAAATAAAATTGGACAGAATTACCTAATTGGATACTGAGTGGCTGACTTTAGAGGTGGTTACTTCCATTACTTGTGACACACATGGAGAAATCTGCATCAGGGAAAGAACAACCTCATAGGATGGGGGCTGATCTGTTTGAGAGCAGGATAGGGGAAAAGGACCTGGGAGTCCTGGTGGGTAGCAGGATGACCATGAGCGAACAATGCCATGAGCACTCTGGGGTGTATTAGAAGGGGTGTGGTAAGTAGGTCAAGAGAGGTTCTCATTCCCTTCTACTCTGCCCTGGTGAGGCTGCATCTAGAATATTGTGTCCAGTTCTGGACTGCTCAGTTCAAGAAGAACTTCAGGGAACTACTTGAAAGAATCCAGCATAGAGCCACAAAGATGCTGAAGGGAGTGGAACATCTCCCTTATGAAGAAAGGCAAGTTTCTTCAGAATCATCCATTGCTGTAGGAGCACATAAGAAGATCATAGAATCAATAAGGTTGGTAAAGACCTCAAAGTTCATCAAGTCCAACCTGTCACCCAACACCTCATGACTACTAGACCATGGCACCAAGTGCCACGTCCAGTCCCCTCTTGAACACCTCCAGGGATGGTGACTCCACCACCTCCCTGGGCAGCACATTCCAACGGCTAACGACTCTCTCTGTGAAGAACTTTCTCCTCACCTCAAGAGAATGACCTCATAACAAGAGAAGAGTGAAGTCTGTAGTTTAAAAGGATGTGAATAAACAGTCAGGAGGTGTTTATTTTACTTTCTTCTATTTCACAGGCAAGTTTGCTTTCAGAAAGAGTACCCACTCCTGTAACTGGGGCAGACTCAACTTCATCAATAAGTCTAGAGTCAAAAAACATGTAAGTTGATGCTCAATTTTTTTGCACCTGCACAAGTAGAGTAGGGTGAGTAGAATAGAGTAGGGTGAGTAGAATAGAGTAGGGTGAGTAGGGTAGGGTGAGTAGAATAGAGTAGGGTAGGGTGAGTAGGGTAGGGTGAGTAGGGTAGAGTAGGGTGAGTAGAGTACAGTACAGTAGAGTAAGTAGAATAGAGTAGAGTAAGTAGAATAGAATAGAAGTATCAGCACACTGCTTCTTTATCCACATCTGAGGAATCTTCTAACGTTGTCTCTTTTTGCCAAGAGCATAGTGGTAAGCAGAGGGAGTGCAATCATCCTAGCATAGGTCTCAGGAAGTTAAAAAATTGTTCTTGACCTTTCAGGGCTTTGTTGGTGTGTCTAATCTGTGTAAAATTGCCTTGCACAAGATTATGACTGCAGAAGTTGTTTTGAGGGAAATGTGAATTGGAAAGCATAGAACAAAGTAGCTGTCAGAGTTTATCTTATGGCTTTGATGTGCTGTTAATTTAAAATGCTGGTCTGCTAAATGGTATCTACACCTCCAAAACATTATGGAACAAGATGGGCAGCATTCTACAGATTAAGTGGAAAAACATCCTTCCTTTGATACTAAAATTTCATGTCCCTTTAGAGAGGTTCTCATGCATTGAGATGAAACTTCTACAGGTATTTGTGAGCGTGGACAGTCAGGGTGATTTTGGCTTCAGTGCAGGATCCAGTTAATTAAGTAGATTCTTGTTTATATTTAACTATTGATTTCATATATAATTTGCAAAGAGATCTCACCAGTTGTTTTTCTAGTCTCTGGTGGTGGCTTGTGAACTGGTTACAGTAATTGAAATCCAGAAGTAAAAAGAAACCTGGAGATGCAGAGGCACAACTGAGGAAGTTGTTAGTAATGACTCCCATTGACATAAACTACAATTTCCTCCTAGCATCTGGATTTTTCATTTGATTATGGAGCAAGACAGCTGATGTATTGCTAGGTGAAATTGTTCCTTCTGAGTGTGATGTGGCAGGGATTCTGCAGGAGAAGTGATTAAAGTTTGAGGTAATGATTGACTGCTGTGAGACAAGCTGCCTCTGCTTGCTGGTGTTAGGAGTCAAAAATGAGAAGTGAGAGCTAGAGATGAGAATCTAGACAGGGCTTTTGAAGAAGCAGAATCATGAGTCTAGTGATACCTGCAGGAAAGGTACCTAATCACTTTTATATTTAGAGCATAACATATTTGCTAGGGCAGAGGGTATCATCATCCTTTTATTTTTGCAATTGCTGTTCTTCTTGCCACATTTGGGGAAAACATTTTCCACCTAACTGCTGCTGCTATGCGAAGCTGTTGTGTGCATATAGCCTTACTTTCTTAACTCTGTGCTAATTTCTGGCAGGAGCATTTATACCCCTCAAATATGAGGGTTTTTTTTGTAGCTCCTCATAGTGCTTTTACATTGGTGAGAAGTTCTGTGCCTGCTTTGCCAACTTGTAACTGCCACAGTAATACCTTAAGACCTGTTTAGAGTCAGATTGTAAGTCATAAGTACGTTGGAGGATGATCGTTTGGCTTCCCCATTACATCATCATCTTACTTTCTCTATTCCTACCTAAACTTAGTTTTGCCAGGGTGAGTTTGTATGTTTGTACAAAACACAAATTAACACATTTTAACATTTTCCAAATGGGTTTTTTTTGCACTAATGTGGAGCAAACACATCAACATAGCTCAGTGAATAACGTGGTGGTGATGGTTTTCAAAGTTACAAAGCAGGTTTACTCTTTTCCTGTGCTTTTTAACATATCTATTATTATTATTTTTAATTATTTATTATTATTATTATTATTATTATTATTATTATTATTATTATTATTATTATTATTATTATTATTATTTTGCTACTCTTGCAGTTTGTTATGGGAAGAGACTTTGTTAGATGCCTTGCTAAACTTTTCTGCCACACCCAAAGGATTATTTCTGCTCCACGGCACAGGTGCCATGAATGACTGCGTGAACTTCATGTTCAGCAGTTCATCCAAAAAACTCCAGGTAAGGATTACAGTCTGCACATTTATTTTTTTCCTTCCTTTGGAAGAATATACACAAATAAAGAAGCAAAGTAATAAGAAAATAAATCCAGAAGCCATTGTGTCACTTAATGCTTGCCAAAATGAATTTAAAACATAGCTCGTGGCCTTTGGTATTGGTGCCACAGTGATGAAAGTCTGCTGCATGTTCCTTACCTTCAGAATGTCAGGCTGATGTTCAGTTCTTCCTGACTTTTTACTGTAGAATTTCAAATGACAGAATTTTTTCTTTCACTGCAGTTTGGTGCCATGGGTTAGTTGTTTAGGTGGGTTGGATTGGTTGAGGGGTTGGACGCGATGATCTTGAAGGTCTCTTCCAACCTGGTTTATTCTATATTCTGTATTTTCTTAGCCACATTGGTAGGTGGTGTTGAGATGTTGATATGCTAGACAGTACCTGAAATGTAACCAAAAATTGGATAATGCACATTTTAGAAGATGAACAAGTGTGTTACATACATCCTACTGAATGTGTGCAAAAAAGCATTACATTTACTCATTGCTGATGTTCTATATCTCAACTGTAGCATTTAAATCTTGATAAACTGCTTCCTAAAGATGTTTGGTTTAGAGTCTCACCCTGGTAAGTCTCGTAGAGGACAATATCCATGAACTGTTCAAGTCTAACACAGCAGACTAAACTTTGTAAACAACAGAATAGAATTAAGCAGGTTGGAAAAGATCTTTGAGATCATCAAGTCCAACCTATCACGCAACACCATCTAATCAACTAAACCATGGCACCAAGCACCCCATCTAGTCTCTTCCTAAACACCTCCAGTGATGGTGATTCCACCACCTCCCTGGGCAGCACATTCCAATGGCAAATCTCTTTCTGTGAAGAACTTCTTCCTAAAATCCAGCCTAAACCTCCCCTGGTGCAGCTTGAGACTGTGTCCTCTTGTTCTGTTGCTGGTTGCCTGGGAGAAGAGACCAACCCCCTTGTAGGAAAGATCAATGTTTAAAAGATCATTTGAGAGTTTTATGCCCTCTGAATAACTGTACTTTTCTGGGTTTGTTACAAACAGACAGATGAATATGAAGAGTTTGGTAGCAGAGCAATTGTCACACAAATGGCAACAACACCAGCAGGTGCAGTAGCTCTTCAGAGTTCAGGTCAGTTGAAGAGTGTTGTTATTGACAGTTCCATGCTGTAGTCTTGCACAGTAGAGAAAGGCAGTGAGAAAGATGTCAGAAAAGATGAACTAATTGGAACAAGCACACAATATTAGCAAAGGCTGCTTGAATGCATGTTGTTTTCTTCCTGATAGAAATGTATGCTTTCCAACTTTTGAGTCATTCAGTCATCTTGATGCAGGTTGGGGTTTGTTTGGTTTTGCTTTTTGTTTGCTTTCTTGTTTGGTTTTATTTTGCCTTTCTTTTCCTTAAATTATGCAGAATCATTGTGTCATTGGTTTGAGTTTTGTGCAAAGCATTTGACACTGTTCCCCACAACATCCTGCTCTCCATATTGGAAAGACATTGTTTTGATGGGTAGACCATGCAGTGGATAAGGAATGGGCTTGATGATGGCTCAGAGTGATGGTCAATGGCTTGTTGTCTTAGTGGAGACCAGCAGTGAGTGGTGTTCCTGCTGGGGCTGATGCCTGGAGCTTTGTTGAAGACATGGACAATGGGATTGAGGAATCCTCAGGAAGTCTGCTGACAACACGAAGCTGTGTGGTGTAGCTGACACTCTGGAGGGAAGGGATGTCACCCAGAGGGACCCTGACAGCCTGGAGGGTTGGACCAACACCAACCTCATAAAGTTCAGCAAAGCCAAGTGGAACATCCTGCCCATGGTTCAGGGCAATGCCAAGCACAAATCCAGGCTGGGTGGAGAATGGAAGATACATAAATATCATCTTACTCTAGGATAATAATCTTTGCAAACTGTTGCTGCAATTTTAGATCACACATGAGCAAACCACAGGAGAAAGGCAGTTTGACTAAAGGATTGAGAATGGCAAGGAAAGCAACCCTCAGGCAGTCTGCCTTGTGAGAGTTTAGTCCATGGTGTAGACAATGTTTAGAGTTAGGATTGTGGAGTGAAATACTTAACATGAGAAATGTTTTTCTGGTATTCTTGTCATTCTCCTCATTAGAGCACAAATTTGTTTTAGGCTTTATAAAGGCACTTGTAACTGAACTATGGACTCTCCTGGAGTGTGGGAAGGATGATTTGAGGATAACACAACCTAAATCTACTCCAGTTGACCCTATTGACCGAAGCTGTCAGAAGGTGAGAAACTAATCTTCTGTATAGGGCTGGGAAAAGCAGTGCTGTATTTCAGATAGGATGATGCATATCTTCCTGCAGAATTTTATTGCAGCTATACTTGCTTCTTGGAATACAGGTCGAAGTTAGCATAATACACTAGTCAAATGATGACTCCTTGAAATGGTTCTTCTGTTTCATGGCAGGTCACAATGCCAAAGGTCCACTAAAGCCAGCATAAATGGATAAATAACAATCATGACAAAAAATGAGGCTTAAAATACTGGCCATCAGATCATGTGTCTGATTAATAAGACCAGAGAGAAGGACATGTTTCTAGATTTTAGACTTCAGACTTCTCTATATTTTGGAGTTCTGTGACAATGAAAACATAACTTTCAAAATAGTTTGTACAATTTGCTGGCTCATACATATTTTACAGACCCCTCTGCCCATTTTGATCATACAGACACCTGCCACACTTTGCAATCTTATTTTGGACTGGTCTGTTTATATCAAGTTCAACCTGCAAAGAGTGATAAGATCAGACATAAATGGACTTGCTGGAGTGGGTCCAGAGGAGGGCCATGAAAATAATCGGAGGGCTGTAACACCTCTCCTACAAGGAGAGGCTGAGGGAGCTGGGATTGTTCAGCCCGGGGAAAGAAAGGCTTCAGGGAGACCTAATAGTACCTCCAATACCTGAAGGTGGCCTGCAAAAAGGCTGCAGAGGGACTGATTGCACAGTGATGGGATGAGGGGCAATGGTTTGAAATTACAGAAGAGTAGATTTATATTGGATGTTAGGAAAAGTACTTTACCATGAGGGTGGAAGAACACTGGAACAGATTGCCCAGAGAGAGGTGGTTCAGGCCCTATCCCTGGAAATATTCAAGGTCAGGCTGAACAAGGCATTGAGCAACCTGATCTAGTGGAGGATGTCCCTGCTCACTGCAGGGGGGTTGGACTAGTTGACCTTTGGAGGTCCCTTCCAACCCAAACCATTCTGTGATTCTATAATTGTCAATACTTGATTTTGCCTAACTGATTAATGTTACCTTTTGTCTCCTCTTTTCTTTCTCTAGTCTTTTCTCTCTCTGATAAACTTGCTTACTTACCCTGCAGTCCTTGAGCTCCTGAGTAAACAAGATATGCCAAATAAGACAACGTATTCACTCCGTGAAGTGCCTACAGATATTATTGTAAGTATACTTGGTAAGAAAAGAGATGAAAAAATATGAAGACATTTTTCCTGAGGAAAGATTAACAGCAGAAGTTGGGTTTTTTTTTGCTTCTTGCTGAATGATTCTAATTTTTTTTCTGCATTTTGTGTTATGTACAGCATGAGGGCAGTATATGCACATATCACTTCATGTTAACCTAAGTTTTCATTTTGAAATCTCACAGATGATGTCAAATTTGTTACCTTTATTTAAAGGTTATCTTTCCTGGCTTGTGGTAGAATTGTGTTTTTTCAGGGCAAGTAGAAGTGACATGGGTGAACACCTCTGTAGGTGCATGCAGTTTACCTACTGGAAAATGCTGGGGAAAATTTATACTTGTATAGCTGTGGATATAAACAACAGTAAGACTAATAAAAAAGAACTTAAACCAAACCAACAAACCCTCCCAAAACCTCAGCACAGATAGTTCACACAGAAAAAACAAATCCTGATTAAGACATGTTTCAGTCCTAAGTAAAATAATATCACCGTTTCTGTATTTAATACTGTTTTTATTAGTTCATAGTATCATAGAATCATTCAGGGTTGGAAGGGACCACAAG
The DNA here is from genome assembly GCF_026170545.1 of Melanerpes formicivorus. NCBI lineage: Eukaryota > Metazoa > Chordata > Aves > Piciformes > Picidae > Melanerpes > Melanerpes formicivorus. The sequence continues at coordinate 2,136,958 of NW_027142415.1, read as the reverse complement.
GATCATTTAGTTCCAACCCCCCTGCCATGGGCAGGGACACCCCACACTAGAGCAGGCTGGCCAGAGCCTCATCCAGCCTGGGCTTAAACGCCTCCAGGAGCGGGGCCCCGACCACCTCCCTGGACAACCCATTCCAGGGCTTCACCACTCTCATGGTGAAGAGCCTTCTCCTCACCTCCAGCCTGAATCTCCCCACCTCCAGCTTCATTCCATTCCCCCTAGTCCTATCACTACCTGAGATCCTGAGAAGTCCCTCCCCAGCCTTCTTGTAGGCCCCCTTCAGATACTGGAAGGCCACAATTAGGTCACCTTGGAGCCTTCTCTTCTCCAGACTGAACAGCCCCAACTCCTTCAGTCTGTCCTCATAGGAGAGGACAGACTGCAGCCCATTAGGTTACTGGGGTTTTTTTCTCATCTACAAAACACAGGCAGATTTAATCTGTGACCTTGAGGGGGACTTAAAATCAGATTATTTTGGTTTTTAAACTTTTTTCTTTCTAATGAGCTAATGAATTGCTGTCATGTTCAAATGTGGTTTTAGCACAAGCTTTGGGTTGGAACTGGATGACCTTTAAGGCTCCTTCCAACCTAAACCCTAATGGTAAAGAGCTTGTTCCTAACATCCAACCTAAACCTACTCCTCTCTAATTTCAAACCATTGCCCCTCATCCTGTCACTACAGGCCTTTATAAACAGTCCCTCTCCAGCCTTCTTGTAGCCCCCCTTCAGGTACTGGAAGGCTGCTATTAGGGCTTCTTACAGCAATAATTTCAGTATGTGTTTTAATAATGGGCTTCATTTTTTGTACCCCTCCCTATGAAACTATCATGTACATAAGATACAAAATCATAACATGAAATTTTTCCATTTGTCTCCTTTTGGCAGGATATCATTGACAGGCTTATCATTTTGAATTCAGATGCTAAAATTCATTCCTTATTCAGTTATGAACAGTCCCATACCTTTGGGCTGAGGTAAGAAGCCTGCTTTTTATTCTGTGATCACATTAAATAGGCTATAACATGCTTGGTTGTGTGGCTTCTGCAAAGATAAGAGTGTTAGGCTTTGTTGTGCACAAAGGTGAAATTCCTTCTTTTTTGAACATAAGAAGATTAAATGGAAAATGGCCTACAAAATAAGAATATTGATGAATCAAAACCTGTTACCTGTGAAGGGATATATTGTAATATGATAAACAGTAATAGAAATTACATGTTGCTGTTTTGGCTGCTTGACTGAAAAGAGCATGTGGTACCTCTGTTGTGATGCATGAACCAAAACCCACATATCTAGTTTCCCACTGAAATAATGTTTAAAGTAGTGGTTTCATTATCACCCCATTCATTTCCAAACCCGAAGATACTAATCCTTGAATTCACATTTTTCTTCTTAAACATATTTTGTGCATTTAAAATGAAAGATCTGCTGGATTGTACTTCACAGTACAAACTGTCTGGGGAGGTGGTGGAGTCACCGTCCCTGGAGGTGTTCAAGAGGGAATTGGATGTGGCACTTGGTGCCATGGTCTAGTCATGAGGTCTGTGGTGATAGGTTGGACTCGATGATCCTCAAGGTCTCTTCCAACCTTAGTTATGCCCAAGCATCCAAGAGGGCCAATGGCATCCTGGCCTGCATCAGGAACAGTGTGGCCAGCAGGAGCAAGGAGGTCATTCTGCCCCTGTACACTGCACTGGTTAGGCCACATCTCGAGTCCTGTGTCCAGTTCTGGGCCCCTTGGTTTAGGAAGGAGGTTAACTTGCTGCAGCATGTCCAGAGAAGGGCAACGAAGTTGGTGAGGGGTTTGGAACACAAGCCCTATGAGGAGAGGCTGAGGGAGCTGGGGTTGCTTAGCCTGGAGAAGAGGAAACTCAGGGGTGACCTTACTGCTCTCTACAACTACCTGAAGGGAGGTTGTAGACAGGCGGATCTTGGTCTCTTCTCCCAGGCAGCCAGCACCAGAACAAGAGGACACAGTCTCAGACTGCACCAGGGGAGGTTTAGGTTGGATGTTAGGAAGAAGTTCTATACAGAGAGAGTGATTGCCCATTGGAATGGGCTGCCTGGGGAGGTGGTGGAGTCACCATCATTGGAGGTGTTCAGGAGGAGACTTGATGGGGTGCTTGGTGCCATGGGTTAGTTGTTTGGGTGGGTTGGATTGGTTGATGGGTTGGACGTGATGATCTTGAAGGTCTCTTCCAACCTGGTTTGTTCTATTCTATTCTAAGTGAAAGAGCAGATTTCTCCTAGAATGATACTTAGATCCCTTGTAAGGTAAAGGCAGAAAATAAGTTACTCAGCCTCATTTGTATCATGAATATTTTGACATTAAGTCACTGTTTTTTTGGTCATAAAATATCATGGTGAGTGATTTTGCTTATCATACTTTATTTTTAGTCAATGGGTGCAGTAGGTGATAAAAATTGATTTCTTTTAGTGTACAAGATCAGTAAGAGAGATTTAGGAAAGAGAATTTAAATGGTGTATACTGTGTTGCTATCAAAATCAACCAGCAGCTGGAAACTTGCCTCAAGCAGTGTGTATTAGTCAAAACTTTATGTAGAGCACTCCAGGGAAATCCAGGTGGTATCTGTGGTTTCAGGTTGGACTTGATGATCTTTGAGGTCTCTTCCAACCTTGGTGATTCTGTGATATATGAAACAATGTGATAGGCAAGTGACAACTTTGTGGGTTTAGGAAACATAGTTGCTAACCACCTGTGTACTCTTCTCCATTGTGTTTTCATCTGCATTGTAAACACACCCTCTTAAGTCTAATTGCATCTTAATAATGAGCATATGCAATAATTTGTTCCCTTAATTGTACTTACATTATGCTTATTGTTAATTAAGAGAGAGAGTGTTGTTTCAGTGATTGCAGCACAATAGAAGGGCACTAATTATCTTGTTTTGTAAAAGCAGAAGATCTGAATCCTGAGCATTCTTCCTCCTCAGGTCAACATTCTGTTTAGATGTATGCCCTCTTCATGATGAGTAGCAAAAGCTTTTTGAAGATGTTTGTATATAATCCTTTAAAATCTCATTTTCATAAAGTGAAGTAAGGCAGATCTTTGTTTTAATTATCCTGTCATAGCCCATGAACGCTGTTGGGCAGTGGCACTGATGAATCTTTTTTTGATCACCAGCATTTGAATGGCTGGCTGGCACATCTGCTCCTGTAACAACATTTAGGGTGCTGTTGGCTGGATGTGCCAAAGTAAACCCTTACCATGCCACATCCTGTGGCACTGAACATCCTTGTGAGTGGAAGAAAGCCACATTCATAGAGATCTCCCTCTTGAAGGGAAGAAGGACTGTGGTGATAGAGAGGAGGAACTGAGCCTGACAGTATTTGTTTCTTTTCTGAATCCACCAGATTTGAATTCTTGTGATGGAAGATGAAGGACTATGTAGTCCTACAGTTAGTTTCAACCAAGCCATTTTCAATCAAATAAGGAGAACTGATTGAGTTAGAAAATAGGTGATTAGTTTGTTATTATTTTGTTGAATGTTTTCTGTTTAGGAAGGAATAGAATAGAATAGAATAGAATAGAATAGAATAGAATAGAATAGAATAGAATAGAATAGAATAGAATAGAATAGAATAGAATAGAATAGAATAGACCAGACCAGGTTGGAAGAGACCTTCAAGATCATTGTGTCCAACCCATCAACCAATCCAGCCCACCTAAACAACTAACCCGTGGCACCAAGCACCCTATCAAGTCTCCTCCTGAACATCTCCCATGATGGTGACTCCACCACCTATGCAATTGAGGGTTGGACTCAATCTCTGGAGGTCCCTCTGATGTTCTGTGATTTGGAAATGAGCCTCTTCCTGCCAACTGTGCACACTGAATATGTATGTGGGAAGAGACCTTTGCAGTAGTGCTCACTAGATAATGCACATGTCCTTCAAATATGTTGCCCTTGATTTTTTTCACCATAAAAACAGTTAGGTATTGGAATAATCTCCCAAGTAGGGGATGGTCAGTTTTAAGACTCAGCTTGACAGGGTGTGGGCCATGTCATTTAAATTACACTATCACCTAGAAAGGTTGGACCAGATGGTCTCTGGGGTCCCTTTCAACCTGGCATTCTGTGATTCTGTTTAATAATCCAAAGGTAAAAGAGTCTCTGTTAGTAGTGATGGGGATTTGCAGAAGGATTATGTTGGCAGGCTTTCATATCATGTAATCATTCAGGGTTTTTTTTACTTTATGTGTGAAGAAAAGCTGTTAGGTTTATTAATCTAAACCAATTCATAATTAATCGAGCAGACTCAGTGATAGGATTATGTCACTGATTTGTTGATGGTGTTTTCCTTCTTTACTTCACTGAGGGAAATTAAAACACTTCACTTGCTGCAATCCACTCCTGAGTGCTCTAGGCTGGCAAGTAATGCTCATGAAAAGCATTTTTGTTTAGCTAGGGAAACTCACCATTAGCAATCACACTACATGTCATTTATAAGTACATTGGGTAGCTGAAGTGCTGTGGGTGCTCTTTTGGAAGCCTTTTCGTGTGGTAAACATCATAGGGAGTACATCAGTCCCTGAGTTTTCGTAAGTGGCAGAACCATAACTGCCCTTAGATGGTAGGTTTCCAGTTCCCCAAGCATCAGAGGTGTAAGTTAGGGTATTGATAAATAGTCTATCCAAAAGATCTCATATTCTTCAATACCTCTGAGTGCTGACTTCAGTGGGACTTCTTTAGAAAGACTACGTGGCTGTTCTCACTGTTTGTTACTAATGCCCTCAGCAAAGGTATGTGCAAAGCTTAGTGATACTGTGATACTGCCAACAGCAAAAATTCCTAAGCCATTCTCTGTGTAATTTGACACCTACAAAGTCACATAAGTGTGGCCAAGGATTAATAGTCAAGATGATAAAATGCCTTTTCCCTTTTTCTTCCTGTTTGTTTGTTTTCTTTGGGCTTTTTTTGTTGTTTAGTTTGGGGTATTATTTTGGTGGTACATCAGTCCCTGAGTTTTCATCCACCACCTCCCTGGGCAGCACATTCCAATGACAAATGCTGGTTGCCTGGGAGAAGAGACTAATCCCTTCCTGGCTACAACCTTTCTTCAGGTAATTGTAGAGAGCAATGAGGTCACTCCTGAGCCTCCTCTTCTCCAGGCTAAACAATCCCAGCTCCCTCAGCCTCTCCTCATAGGGCTTGTGCTCAAGGCCTCTCCCCAGCCTTGTTGCCCTTCTCTGGACACGTTCAAGTGTCTCAATGTCCTTCCTAAACTGAGGGGCCCAGAACTGGACACAGTACTCAAGGTGTGGCCTAACCAATGCAGAGTACAGGGGCACAATGACTTCCCTGCTCCTGCTGGCCACACTATTCCTAATGCAGGCCAGGATGCTGTTGGCCTTCTTGGCCACCTGGGCACACTACTGGCTCATGTTTAGGCAGCTGTCAATCAGCACCCCCAGGTCCCTCTCTGTTTGGGAGCTCTCAGCCACTCTGACCCCAGCCTGTTGCTCAGCATGGGGTTGCTGTGGCAGTAGAAGCATATTAGGAATTACATGGAGGAAAATAAGCATTGACTAACAGGCTACAACTTTCAACCAATATTATTCTCTGGTTCATATCAAGTCTTGTGTGCATGCAAAATACCATGCTAATCAGGCTTAATTTATGGTGTGTTTTATGTCTGTGATAAAGCAGAACATAAAAATGGCAACAAGAATGTTTAGTCATATTCTTTTCCTTCACCATGAAGCTTTCACTGAAGTTGTTGTGTTGTTGTGCTAGGCTGAATAGATTGGGGGGAGCAAGAAAAAAGTAATCTGGTTTGGATTCGCTGTATCTGATGTACATGACACATATTGGTGTATTTTTGCTGTTAGTTTGCCCTGAAGTCAATAATGACACTTGCATGTAATGTGCTGCCATGTGCTTTGGTGATTATTAGTTTAATTTACCATTGGTTTCTGTTGCTCTGAAATGAAAAACAAAAGAACCCCCACGGCAGATTTGGTTTTGTTGCATGTCAAATCTTTTGTTAAAGCTTTTGAATTGTGTTAAATTTGATTACAGAGAAATACTTAAAAGCTTATTTTCTAAAGGAATTACATTATTTCATCTCTCTCTCTCTCTTTCCCCCCCTCTTCAGACAACCTCACTCTTGGGTTGTCTTACCAGCCTATTAGAATAGAATAGACCTGTGAGATTATCAAGTTCAACCTATCATCCAACACCATCTAATCAACTAAATTATGGCACCAAGCACCCCATCCAGTCTCTTCCTAAACACCTCCAGTGATGGTGACTCCACCACCTCCCTGGGCAGCACATTCCAATGGGCAATATCTCTTTCTATGAAGAACTTCTTCCTAACATCCAGCCTAAACCACCCCTGGCACAACTTGAGACTGTCTCTTCTAACATTTCACATGGATTGTGACTTGTTATTCTAAGATATAAAACTAAAAGCAGACTGAGCTGACCAGTGACTTTATATTTTTTTTCTCTTGGTTATTCACTACACACAAAAAAATCTGTTGAGAGCCATTCTGTTTGCTCAAGGATGTGCCACTGAGTGGCTAAAAAGGATTTTCAATGAAAGAGTGTTTCTGACCCAGTTCTCTCTGGGCATTTTTCAGACACTTCAAGGGTTTGGGGTTTTCTGTTTCATTGTGGCTTTGTGTTGTGTTCAATTTTGAGATCTCATAAACATGTTAAGCTTTGTCTTTACTCTGCATTGCTGGACTCCTTACTGATGTGCTATCATTTCCATGTGTCCTTCTGCAGGTTGTTAAATGTGCTATGCTGTGAGCTCAATACCCTGTTACTCTTGGAGACTCAGTATAAAGTGTCACAAGCTCTACTAACTGCTCAGGAGGAAAATGTCACAGAAACTTCAGAAGGACGAGGGTAAGAAATGACTGATGGAAACTTTAGTTTCACTCTAAAACTTTACTACTGAGATCAAAACCAGGAATATGTTACTGGCTTTGAACATACAAATACTCTCTCTGGTGATGGCTTCAGATATGCATCAGTTTAGAATAGAATTAACCAGGTTGGAAGAGACCTTTGAGATCATCAAGTACAACCTATCATCCAACACTATCTAGTCAACTAATCCATGGCACCAAGCACCCTATCCAGTCTCTTCCTAAACACCTCCAGTCATGATGACTCCACCACCTCCCTGGGCAGCACATTCCAATGGCCAATCACTCTTTCTGGGAAGAATTTCTTCCTAACATCCAGCCTAAACCTCCCCTGGCACAACTTGAGACTGTGTCCTCTTGTTCTGGTGCTGGTTGCCTGGGAGAAGAGACCAACCCTCACCTGGCTACAACCACCCCTCAGGTAGTTGTAGAGGTCTCCCCTGAGTCTCCTCTTCTCCAGGCTAAGCAACCCCAGCTCCCTCAGCCTCTCCTCATAGGGCTTGTGCTTACAAACCCCTCCCCAGCTTTGTTGCCCCTCTCTGGACACCTTCCAGTAACTCAACATCTTTCCTAAACTGAGGGGCCCAGAACTGGACACAGTACTCGAGGTGTGGCCTAACCAGTGCTGAGTACAGGGGCAGAATGACCTCCCTGCTCCTGCTGGCCACACTGTTCCTGATCCAGGCCAGGATGCCATTGGCCGCCTTGGCCACGTAGAGATTGTGCTTTACCATCTGAGGATCAAACCTGCTATTTCCTTACTAAGGAAAAAGTTTTAAGAAACTTGATGAATGAAACCTGATTTTTTTTTTTCATTCCTTTTAAAAACATTTATACCATGGACTGGAGAGTGACTTTAGAAGTTGTCTGTGTGCTAAGTTATGAATAACTGCATAATTGTGACAGCAGAAGTTTGCTGGTAAGCCAAATAAGGAGCAGAATTTGATAGTCCATTAACTGTCTCCCTGCTGAGCATGTGGCCATGAAGCTTGCAAAGTTTTCTTCTCTTTTTTGCCCAGTAATTGCTCTGATGTTTCCAACCAGCAGTGAGCAGGGATGTACAAAATTAGAATAAAGCTTGCAGACACCTCAAAGGACTTCATGCTTCTGTTTATTTCTTTATGCCTATTTGCTTTCCATGTTGTGTTTAACTCCACAATGTCTCTCAATGTATTCTTGGTCTTTACAGTTTAGTGAGTTAAACAGTTGGTACATCAAAGTGGTTCTCATATTTGAAGGTTTTGGGGTTTAGTGTTTTTATTTTGGTGTGGTTTTTTTCCTCAGAGACTTTATAATTGATGGCCTTTCAGTGGAGAGAAACCATGTTCTTGTGAGGATAAATCTCATTGGAGGCCCAAAGGAAAGGATTTTGCCTTTGAGAGTCCTAGATAAGGTTAGAATCTTAACAGCTTCTCTTCCTTAACTGAACGGTTTTGCTGACAATTCAGGAATTAGAGAATTATTCAACAGTCAGAAATACCAGCCCTCCTTTTGCTTTCTAAAGGGCTACAGTTAAGAAGTGATACATTGGGAAAAAAAATAACCTTGTTCCCACTGTTTGGGGATTGGCATGTGTCTAGGACTTGTACATCCAGAGGAAATGCTTATATTGCTCCACTCTCATGTCACTTCTCCTGCTAAAAGGTATATGCAAGTTGCCTTCTTTAAACCTTTTTATTTCTATATGTAGTTTTCCATGTCTTGCATCCTCCTTCTATTTGATATTTTGTCCACACTTGGGTTTTCATCTGAAGTATCTAAAATCTGGGGCAGTGTTTGTTAAGCAGCTCTTATAAATGTTCTGCTTCTGACTGGCTACCAGTCTCATAAAGGTGAAATGCAAGTTACCATCAACACAACAGAGAACACTGCATCTGTGTGTGAAACTGGAAATCACAGAATCACCAAGGTTGGAAGAGACCTCAAAGATCATCAAGTCCAACCTGTCACCACAGACCTCATGACTACAAAACCATGCCACCAAGCGCCACATCCAATCCCCTCTTGAACACCTCCAGGGATGGTGACTCCACCACCTCCCTGGGCAGCACATTCCAATGGCTAACAACTCTCTCTGGGAAGAACTTCCTCCTCACCTCCAGCCTAAACTTCCCCTGGCACAGCTTGAAACTGTGTCCTCTAGTTCTGGTGCTGTTTTGGTTTGTGGTTTGTTTTTCATTATTATTAAAATGGCAGTTTCCTTTTTGGTTGAGAAAAATAACTGTAAATTCAAGACTGTCTGTGGTGTGTACTGGAAAACATTCTGGCTCAGATGATTCTCTTGGGTTTTGTATCCTTCAACTTTTTTTTAACTAACAGAATATCTCATTGCAAATTGTGGCAGCAAGCATCATTTCAGTGCATGGACAGTAATTCTGGGGAGCTTACCTGTGTGGTAATTGAGAAAATGTCATAAATTCTTCTCCTAAGCTAATTTCTTTCTGGTGCTGTTTTCAGGGCAGTGATCCATATCCTTGGCCAATGTTTTCATCGTTCCCTTTGCCAAAGTGCTACCTCGCAGAACTTCCTAGGAAGGCTGAACTCAAACAAGGTATTTACAAAGCATGCAAGCATCTCAGTCGTTTAAAACTCTTTTCTCCTTCCTCCATGCTGTCCCCTCCCCCCCCATCCCCCAGATGATAATCTCAGAAGTGTTTCAGGACTCTTATTGTTGTCTGCATTTGTAACTAAATAAGTTGGCTTGGTTTTGCTTGTTGGGCTTTGTGCAACTGTCAATCTGCAAAGCTCCGTTTAGTAACCTCATTCTTATGCAAACCTCAAGATTAGCCTTTTGGCTTGTCTCAGGTGGGTGGCTCATGAGATACATTTATATGATCTCCCTAGGAACTGGAGCAAGACCGCGTGGTTCAGCTACACATTTTTGGTAGGCTGTTTCTGTGATTCAGATCCCTGTGTTTACAGAGCTTGGTGGTGTGTGAAATAGACAGCGTTTAGGATAGTTGGTTTCCACACCGCACATCAGTTTGGAATGTGGGCAGGCTGAAGAATCCTTTGAAGAGCTACCTAGGCAAAGCAGGTTAATTCCCACAGAGAAACCGTTTTGAGGTTTTAATTTGCCTAGACAATGCAAAAGAACCTGATGAATGCTTTACAGTCATAAAGGAGCCTTTGTGTTTGTTCATGTTTGCTGCCTCCTCGAGATGTATTTATTTGAAATGGCTTGTGAATTTTCTTAGCCAGGCACAGGTTTTGAAGTGATAGAAAATTCTACATGAACTCCCTTCTCTTCAATCACAATTTTTGTGGTCTGGTCTCTTGTTATGGCTGAGCATATTTGAGAGTTCACTACCATCAGGAGATGAAGATCTTGCTCATTTCTTTCCTCACTTTGTTTTGTCTTTGTTATTGCTAGGTGTTTTGGTTTGGGCTCATGGGTGTTTTTGTTCCTCTGTTCCCTCATCTTCTGCCCACCTCCTTCAGCACTTCTGTCTTTTCTTTGTTGAAAAAATAATTTCAGATTCAGGTGTCCTAATTGTGGTGGGGCAGAAGCCCAGGACTGCCATCAGCTGCAGGTGATTAGCAGTGAGGAATCATCCAGGGCAGCTGCTCCTAGTTGGCTGCAGGTGTAGTCCATAAACATTAGGCTCAGTATAAAGGAGGATGTTTGCTGAGGAGCAGTGTCGTTGTAGTTTGGTTTCTGCTCTTGCTCAAGCTCCTTCTGGCTCTCTTTTGTTCTCCTGCTCCTGAGGACTGCCTTCCCCTTGCTGGGTTAAGTAGAACTTTATATGCTTCATGTTAGCATTGGTATTGCTTTTGCTGTCCTGTTAAATCCATTTTCATTTCAGCCTGTGTGTCTTCTCTCCTTTTGCTGATTCCCTTTCTCTGCTGGGGGGGTGGGGTGGGTGGTGGTGTCACTGGTGATAGAGCAACTGCTGTAGTTTAGGCCTGTATATGGGCTAAATGTAGAAGTTCTAGCTACATGGCAATACAGTTGTGCAGGTTGTAGTTGCCTACTAAGGTGTGAAAGTGAGCTGGCATTTATTTGGTGTCATGAGTTGGGTTTTTTTGGAAGCTTTTTTTATTCAATATTCCCTAGTGTTTGCACTGTGGTGACCTGCTGGATGAAGTGACAATCCATATTTAATGACAAGCAGTTAAGTGAGTGGTTTGGCTGGAAGAAAGTAAGATACTGTGTGAAATACATAGTTATGCTTGATTGCATGGACCTGCTGGAGTGGGTCCAGAGGAGGGCCACAAAGATGATCAGAGAGCTAGAGCACCTGTTTTAAGAACACAGGCTGAAGGAATTGGGGCTGTTCAGCCTGGAGAGGAGAAGGCTCTGGGGAGACCTTGTAGCTATATTTCAATATCTGAAGGGAACCTACAGCAGTGCTGGGGAGGGACTGTTTAGAAAGGCCTGTGGTGACAGGATGAAGGTCAGTGGTTTGAATCTGGAGCAAGGTAGATTTAGGTTGGACATCAGGAGGAAGCTTTGCACAATGAGTGGTGAAATACTAGAACAGGTTGCCCAGGGTTGTGGTTGAGGCTGTGTCCCTGGAGATGTTCAAGATCAGACTTGATGTGGCCTTGGGCAATCTGGTCTAGTTGGAAGCATCCCTGCTGACTGCAGGGGGGTTGGACAAGAAGACTTTTGCAGGGTCGCTTCCAACCCAATGCAACCTGTGATTCTGTCATTTCAGTTTAAACATTCTTGTGAGTTGTCTGAGGATCCTAGGGGGGAAAATCCATTGGTTATACAGAAACATGTTCTTGTTCTCAGTAGGTTACTTACCTATCTCTGTTCTGATGACAGAAGTGGAAATTGTTAGCTTGGCAGTTGCAGTAAGTAGGTAGCTCATATTCTACTGAGGGTATTTACTCTGGGATTTTGTATCTTCTCTAGACCTTTTGCAGGCTTATATACAGGAATCTTTGTTAGCTGTGTTTTGAAGTTAAGTTCTTTTTTTGTTACAGACTATGTTTCCAGGGGAACCTTAAAGCAAATACAGGGCTCCATAGTCTTCAGGGAAATTTCAGAACAGACTGTAACTCTGTGGTCTTTCTTTCCTTATCCAATTGTTGGACCATCAGTTAAGATTTTTAAAGGTGACATGTTTAAACAGTATAATTTGGCATGCATTGATGCTGCTAGACACTAACACATCTGCAGTTTAAGAGGGACATTGGGACACTTGAATGTGTCCAGAGAAGGGCAATGAGGCTGGGGAAAGGCCTTGAGCACAAGCCCAAGAGGAGAGGCTGAGGGAGCTGGGGTTGTTTAGCCTGGAGAAGAGGAGGCTTAGGGGAGACCTTATTGCTCTCTACAACTACCTGAAGGGAGGTTGTAGCCAGGAGGGGGTTGGTCTCTTCTGCCAGGCAACCAGCACCAGAACAAGAGGACACAGTCTCAAGCGGTGCCAGGGGAAGTTTAGGCTGGAGGTGAGGAGAAAGTTCTTGACAGAGTGAGCATTAGCCAATGTGCTGCCCAGAGAGGTGGTGGAGTCACTGTCCCTGGAGGTGTTCAAGAGGGGATTAGACGTGGCCCTTGGTGCCATGGTTTAGTCATGAGGTCTGTGGTGACAGGTTGGACTTGATGACCTTTGAGGTCTCTTCCAACCTTGGTGATTCTGTGATGGCACAATGTAAAGATGTAGTTTTGCAAAACCTGCAGAAGAGGATGAATATTGGAGACAAACTGTGAAGAAAAGTAGAGGTCAGGTCAAGAAGCCAGAAGGAGGCAGCAGAGATGGCTGGGCTATGGTCATGGAGTCCTGCTTTCTTGCAATTGCTGAGTGGTTTGGTTTTCTTGGTGGTAGTAATTTTTGTTTCCTTCAGAGGAATCAGAATTTCACCCAGATCTCTGCAAAGCTGCCTGATTAAATCCCAGCTAGTAGCCTCTGATCCTCATCTGCCAAACTGAATTACTAGAGTCCTTCAGGAAGTAAAATAACTATTTAACTTGTAGAGGAGTGTTGCTTTGCAGTTGCAAGCTTTCCTCCAACCTTCACCTGTTACAGAAATAGCAGAAAAGGGCAGAGAGAGACCCAGAAATCCTACTGATAATGCTGTGAGAGTAAATCCTTCCTCACATTAAGTTTTCATACTCACGTACACTGTTCAGTGCATGTTCTTTGGAAAGATACTAACTGAGGAGTTAGTTATTTGAGAATGACAAAGGGATTGCATGGTAACTACTTTGGAATAATTAGTAATAATTTGCTGTAATCATCTTCTGAAACACTATGTATCATATACCACATTCTAGTGACAGGGATACAATTTGCTGAATATAAGTCAGTAAGGTCTTTACACTTGCTTGAACTAAATTATATGTCTCATCATGCTGTTGAAAATATTCTGATCATCCTAAAAGTGTAAGATAATTTGTTTGTGGAAAAAATTAAGCTTCATTGGAAAACTCAGTACTGACACAGGCCTGGAGAAGAGGAGACTCAGGGGTGACCTTATTGCTGTCTACAACTACCTGAAGGGAGGTTGTAGACAGGCAGAGGTTATCACAGTATATCACAGTATCACTTAGGTTGGAAAGGACCTCGAGGATCATCGAGTCCAACCTGACACCGCAGACCCCATGACTAGACCATGGCACCAAGTGCCACGTCCAATCTCCCCTTGAACGCCTCCAGGGTCGATGACTCAACCACCTCCCTGGGCAACCCATTCCAATGCTGAATGACTCGCTCGGTGAAGAACTTCCTCCTCACCTCGAGTCTGAACCTCCCCTGGCGCAGCTTGAGACTGTGTCCCCTTGTTCTGGTGCTGGTTGCCTGGGAGAAGAGGCCAACTCCCTCCTGGCTACAACCACCCTTCAGGTAGTTGTAGAGGGCAATAAGGTCACCCCTGAGCCTCCTCTTCTCCAGGCTAAACAATCCCAGCTCCCTCAGCCTCTCCTCATAGGGCTTGTGTTCAAGGCCTCTCCCCAGCCTTGTTGCCCTTCTCTGGACACGCTCAAGTGTCTCAATGTCCTTCTTAAACTGAGGAGCCCAGAACTGGACACAGGACTCAAGGTGCGGCCTAACCAGAGCAGAGTACAGGGGCACTATGACCTCCCTGTTCCTGCTGGCCACACTATTCCTAATGCAGGCCAGAATGCTATTGGCCCTCCTGGCCACCTGAGCACACTGCTGGCTCATATTCAGGTGGCTGTCGATCAGCACACCCAGGTCCCTCTCTGTCTGGGAGCTCTCCAGCCACTCCGACCCCAGCCTATAGCTCTGCATGGGATTGCCATAGCCAAAGTGCAGCACTCGGCACTTGGACTTGTTGAAAGCCATCCCATTGGACTCTGCCCATCTGTCCAAGATTGGTCTCTTCTCCCAGGCAGCTAGCACCAGAACAAGAGGACACAGTCTCAGGCTGCACCAGGTTCATGCTGGAGGTCAGGAGGAAGTTTTACACAGAGAGAGTGATTGCCTATTGGAATGGGCTGCACGAGGAGGTGGTGGAGTCATCATCGCTGGAGGTGTTCAGGAGGAGACTTGACAGGGTGCTTGGTTGCATGGGTTAGTTGATTAGGTGGTGTTGGATGATAGGTTGGATGTGATGATCTTGAAGGTCTCTTCCAACCTGGTTTATTCTATTCTATTCAGAAGTGAAACTAACAGCAGGTATTCCAAATAGCTGTAGACTGGCATAAAGAGTTGCAGAATCACAGTATGCCAGGTTGAATCTTTAGTCAGAAGTGTTTTAGTGACAAAATTTGTTTCTATGATGTTGGGTTTTTTTTTCCCTAAAATGTAAAAACAGAGCAAAGGATAATTTGCAAGGTGTGAACCTTCATCATCTTAGTGACTGGTTAGTGGTATAGGCTACAGCCCTTCATACTGATGGGAGCTGCATGGTCCCCTGGCAAAGGAATTGTGCACAGCTGGAGTGAGTGTGTGTGCATTTCCCTTGTTACAGATCTTTCTTTTTTTCCCTAGAAGCTGACCAGAAAATATTTCACAGCAGCATCAGGTACTCTGGGAAGCAATCTGCCTGAGGAGAGGCAGTCTAATTGATTGTTTCCATTTGATACGGTCAGGATTTTCTGTTAGAAACTTGAGTTGGATCAGTCTTCTCTTGCACAAAATACTTCATGTAATGACTTGGCATTTGAACTTAAAAGTTGTTCTGCCTTCTGAAAAATAGAATTTGGTCAGCCAGTGTGTTTTGTAACAAATCTGACATACAGAAAGAACTTAACTGCCACAGCCTATGTATGCGTTCTTTTAATTACTGCCTTGAATATATTCAGTGTGCTGTGTCGTCGTGGGAGGTGGCTGATGTTTGTTGTTCACTGTGAATTCCAAGATAGGATATTTTGGATGCAGAAAATATCTGATTTAAAGGGGAAACAAAATAACTTAAGGCTGGAGAAGAGAAGGCTCCCAGGTGACCTAATTGTGGCCTTCCAGTATCTGAAGGGGGCCTACAAGAAGGCTGGGGAGGGACTGCTCAGGATCTCAGGTAGTGATAGGACTAGGGGGAATGGAATGAAGCTGGAGGTGGGGAGATTCAGGCTGGATGTGAGGAGGAAGTTCTTCACCATGAGAGTAGTGAAGCCCTGGAATGGGTTGTCCAGGGAGGTGGTCAAGGCCCCATCCCTGGAGGTGTTTAAGCCCAGGCTGGATGAGGCTCTGGCCGGCCTGATCTAGTGTGGAGAGTCCCTGCCCATGGCTGGGGGGTTGGAACTAGCTGATCCTTGTGGTCCCTTCCAACCCTGACTGATACTATGATACTATGATATTGATGAATTGCAGCTTAGCATTTTCATGTAGGATTACACGTGGTGGTCCAGCATTTGTTGCTATGAATCTTCTGTTTTCAAACCTCAGTGAGACTCAGCTAGTTGTAAAATTTAATGCCTCAGCCTGTGATGGTTTATTCTAGGGAACTGGTAAAGTATGTGTAATTTCTTCTAACTTAGTAGAAAATGTAGGCCCTTCCCCCCAAAAATAATCACTTTAGCCAAGAGAAAGGCAGTCACACTTGCTGTCCTTTTGTCATTGCATCAGTGGCCTTTTTTATTCTGAAGGCATGCCTCCCTACTGTAAAGAGAGAATGTGTCTTTAAGAACAAGGAAAAAGTACCAGGAAGGAGCAGTCTTTGAAACTTTCTTTGCATTTAAAAGGAATCTTTCCTAAAGATCTTTTAGTAAGCATGATGAATACATAATGAAAAATGTTATCTGATGCATTTGTGCCTCATGTATAACAATTGTGCCCAAAGACTGTGTGTTAATAATGTTCAGGTAAAAAGTCAAGCATTCAGAAGTTCAAAACCCCCCTGAATTATATTGTTGCAGCCTCTGACAGCACCAACAAAGGGCCTGTGGTCCTGGATGCACCTAGGTTCTTCAGGAAACTCAATATTCTAAGTGTTTGGGGGTTGTTGGTTTATTTCTGTGGTGTGGGGGTGGGTTGGTTGGTTGCTCTTTAGGGTTTTGTTTGGTGAATTTTAATATTGCCACAAAACTTGCAAGGTGACATTTCAGCAACAGCTGAAAACTATACTTCTTGTGGGTTGATCCTGGCTGCATGCTAGGGTGTCCACTAAACCACTCTGTCACTCCTCTCCTCAACTGGACAGATGAAAGACAACAAACATAATGAGAGGCTTGTGGGGTTGAGATAAAGACAGCGAGAGCTCACTCACTGGTTACTGTCACAGGCAAAACAGACTCACTTTGGGGAAATTAGTTTCACAGAATGGTAGGGTCTGGAAGGGACCCCTGGAGATAATCTAGCCCAAACCCCCCACCAGAGCAGGATCACCTAGCACAGGCCACACAGGAACACATCCAGGCAGGTTTTAAGTCTTCAGAGAAGACTCCACAACCTCTCTGGGCAGCCTGCTCCAGTGCTCCAGCACTCTCAAAGAATTACAGAACACAGAGGAACACTAATTTTATTTCTTTTTATTTCTTCTAGATAAAGATCTTGAGAAGCTCTTATCAATCCTAAAAAGTCCAGAGAAGCAAAGTGGATGGACAGAAACTTGTAGGAAACAGTTCTGCAAAGTCATGAAAGCCAGGCCAGATAGCATCAGCGGAACAAGTGAGTATTGCTGAGTGAAAGCAAGCAAATAGAAGTGATACATGTTCAGAGCCATTGTTCCATCCTTCAAGGAGAAAGCTATTTAAATTCCAGTTTTCATCAGGTCCAGCTAAAGAAGGTTTGGCTAACTTTAGTCTTGAGTAGTAGTCTTCCATAGACTCTCTCATTAAGTATGTGAGAGAGAATTCTCTAGGCTGTGATTTCAGAAGATCAAATTGAGGTAACTGCATCAAACTTCCATTTTGAACTGATTCTCAGAGGACC
Organism: Melanerpes formicivorus; assembly: GCF_026170545.1. Taxonomy (NCBI): domain Eukaryota; kingdom Metazoa; phylum Chordata; class Aves; order Piciformes; family Picidae; genus Melanerpes; species Melanerpes formicivorus. Next base: position 2,119,774 of record NW_027142415.1, on the reverse strand, counting down.
TTACTCTTCCTGGCATGAAGAACATAGATTCTCTGATCTTACTAAATATGGACCACATCTACTGCCTCAAAGATCAGTGAGATCCAGATTCTACATGTGGTCTGCTCTCTTTAGTATGACCAATTTAAAAACATCACATTCACAAAAGAGATTTCTTTCCTTTTCCACTCTAATTCTGTAACAAGCCTCCTTGAAAACTTGAGTAAGGACCTGTGGAAGTGCACCTGAATGTGCATTTAATTTGTGACATTTGATTAGGATTTGAAAGCCATTCATAAAGGAGATACTTGTGTATCAGTATAGGCTATGCAACCTTCATCTCTAAAGGAAGCATTGTCAGGTTTTATTACCTTGTGTTCTTCTGTTCAAAGAAAATGCAGCTTGTGCCTTTGCTGTTTCAAGGTACAATAGTTGAAAGTCTCTGTTGCATTAAGAACCCAAAGAAGTCTTCCTTATTGTTGCCATTAATAAATCTATGAAACACCAAGTTGGGAATTCCCTTCTTAAACTGAATCATAGAATCAATTAGGTTGGAAAAGACCTCAAAGATCATCAAGTGCAACCTGTCATCCAAGACCTCATGACTAGTAAACCATGAGGTATGGTGGTTGGAGTTGGAAACTTCAGATGCTGCTCTTACAAGGAAATCAACTGTCCAGGGTTTTCACTCTTGAATTTTTAACCTCCAACATAAGTTAAGCAAGATTATTGTTAACTTTTCAGAAAGTTCTTTTAACCTCCTCTGAAGCATCTGTCAGTTGGTCTAGAACATGATCCAGTAACACTAGGTACACTTGAGGGTCTAAAAATATCTGATACTTGTCACAGTTTCTAATATAAACCAAAGTGGGACTCAGATCACCTGTCATGGTGGTTATCTATCACATTGTTTTTTTCATCAGTATTCTTATGCAGCTCAGAAGCCATTTTGATTACCTCCCTTTTGTACATGAGTTCTTCAAGGGGGAGAAGTGTCCTACAGGAATTCCTCTGATTTATGAGCATCCTGCAGTTGTTTAGGGAGTTTTCAACCCCCTTTCATTTATTCTGTATCTGATAACACACTCCTAAATTAAAATCCTCTTTATTTTGGATGTGTGGATTAAATTTGCATAAGGTAATTGCCAGTCTCTTAAACATCAATGTTATCCAAGCTACCATAATTTAAGAAAACCAACGTTTTCACTGAGTTGGGTAGGGCACAACACTAATCTCTCTCTCTGAACATATCCTCTGCATGAGAATTGGGGCTTTTACAACAGCACAATCTGTACTATACAATGAGCTTTCCTAAACTTCTGTTTCCTCTTCCAGTTAAATGCAAAATCACTGAGGCACCTTTATCAAGATTTTTCAGGAAGTGTCCATGTGCCAACTAAATGATTTAGCCTTAAAAGACAGGATTTAGAATAACTCTTTGTCATTTCACACAGGCATTCTTTTGGAAGAGACAAAGTCCAGTGACAATCCTCTATTTATCCCTTACCCACATTTGGTTTGTTAAACTCTTCTGTGTGTCTTCCTCTCTCAAACCTGATTACAAGCATTTCAAAGATACCCTGATAACACTGAGATGCTTTCACATGATAGAAATCAATTTAGTGCTTGAGTTTCCTAAGATTGCTTAGCAGTTGAGCTGTCACTTGGCCCATTAACTCAAGCACTGAACTGAGTTATTTGACTGCTAGGTCAAGTGTGTAGATGCCTTCCAAGAAAAAAAAGGAAGAAATGTACTATTTCTGCCTTGTTTGAGAATCTTCTGCATTAGTGATATTCTAGGTTCTTTTAGCATATTTCCTGTTTGCTATTACAGCATTTCAGTAATCACAATACTAATAATCATGCAGTTAACATCTAGCTAGTTACAGCTTTGAAGTTGAATTTATGCTTTTTGCTGTATGCAGCTCCAATATCACTGTGCACAAATATTTGTTGTCTGGCTTGTGGACCAAATTCCACTAAGCATATTAGTGAAGATTTGTGAGGTTGTTTATTCTCACAAGAGGAATAAACTGCTACTGTTCTATAAAATAAATTGCTTTTTGCCAGTCCCATATGGTTTATTAACCATGATTAAAAATAACTCTATTATGTTTAAGTAGCAGTTTCTTCTCTCCATAAAAATGCATAAGAATATAAATCACACATGGAATTTTTTTGGTGGGTTTGATTTAGTAGTCCTCTGCAATTCAAAATTCATCTTATTGCTGTTGGATCATACTAAAGAGAGCAGACCACATGTAGAATCTGGATCTCACTGATCTTTGAGGCAGTAGATGTCGTCCATATTTAGTAAGATCAGTGAATCTATGTTCTTCATGCCAAGAAGAGTAAGGTCCTCTGAGAATCAGTTCAAAATGGAAGTTTGATGCAGTTACCACATTCAGCTGTTGTGGTGAAACTTCTTTCCCCCTTTGTCCTACCCATCAACATAGTCTTGGCAAGAATCTCTGTTAAAAACTTTTTGTGGACTCCTTCAGGGTAAAGGAATTTCTCTAAATGTTTTGGACAACTAATCAAGACGAAACTAATCAGGATTTAATGTCACTATGGTAGTTTGAAATGGTTGCAAGAAGAGTTAATTATCCTTATGGTATCTTTTTCTTTGTTGTTTGTCTTGTGTAACAAGCATCAGGCTGTGAGTGCAGGTTCTGTCACCTTCCCCCTCACTCATGGAAGACCTTGCACTGCAGTCATGTATTAGGTTTCTAGCTCAAGGGTTTTCTAGCTTTGTCCACTGCCACCACAGATCGTTACCCTTTTCTTCTGCATCTGTTCAAGCAGCTATCCCCTATGGTTTAGCGGGATTACATGGTCTAAAACTGGCCAAACCACCTATGGCATCATCTGATTTGTCTTAAATAAACAATTTTTATCTTGTGATGGCATCATCAGGTAGTTTTATATAATGTGGGGGTTTGATTTTGTGAAACAGCTCCTGAAATTTAATTTTTCAGCTCCTTACAGCTATCTGAAAGGAGGTTGTAGCAAGGAAGGGATTGTTTTCTTTCTTTTCTCTAGTAATGAGTGATAAAAGGAGAGGAAATGGCTTCAAGTTGCATCAGAGGTTGTTTAGGTTGGATATTAGAAGAAACTTCTTCACTAAAAAGGATTCTGAAAGACTGGAACAGGCTGCCCAGGGAGGTGGTTGAATCCCTATCTCTGGAGGTGTTTCAGAGAGGCAGAGATGTGGTGCTAAGGGACATGATTTAGCACTAGCCTTGCAGAGTTAGAGAACGGTTGGACTTGATGATCTTAAAGGTCTTTTCAGCCAAAACTATTCTATGATTTACTTTTGTCACCATTATTTTGGGGTGATGCAGGTGTTTTTTGTTGCATGAGAGTTCTTATTGGGCTTTTTTTCTTTCCTATCTACATACACAGCCAAATAGGCTAAGATGTTTTCAGTTTAGTTATAGTAGATTTCATATTGAAACTGTGTAACAAATTTCCAACTAATCCTTAGAGGATATAAAGGTAATATGGGATTCTCTTTCTGTTTACACTGAATACATTCTCAGTAACACCATTAAAGTTTAATTTAAGCATAGTATTAAGAATGCAAAAGGATGATGCATGCTTTGAATTGTTCCCCCATAAAAACAGGAATAAACATGCAGGAGCTCAAAGAGCTTTAGTTGCTCTCATATTGTTGTTATGTTAGGTAATGCTGCTCCATGATTGTGGGTTTGTTTTTCATTGCTTCTAATGTTTTAATGGGGTTTTATTCTTTGCAGTTGTGGCAGAATTAATTGAAAAGTTGGTGTCACATCTTTCTGAGAGCCAACGGGACTGTTTTTTCAGCACGGGAAAATATAAAGGTCAGTTTCCTAATAATGTATTGCCATGCAGCCTCTTCATATTTAAATTGCTTTCCTTGTAAATGTATCTGTAGCATTCTGTTTGTTTGGTTTGGGGGGTTGTGCTTTAATATGTTCTTTAACAACTGAGAAATTCATTACCCAACTGGCAGGAAATAGCTCACTTTGGAGCAAAAGATGCTGTGCTTGAGTAAACAGTACAGATAGTTTTTGGTGGTGGGCTCTCACATATCTCTCTGTGTAATGGAGAGCTAGAGATGCAGAACAGATGAGGGTATGATTCAAAATATTTGTTGACATCTGTTATTGAAAGATTTGCAAAGCTGATAGCATAACCACTTAAGATGGTGTAAGCAATCTGGCTTACCCTTTGAGAGCCCCATAATGTACGATCAGCCCAAAGGTATGCCAGTTGTATTGCATAAAAAGATGTGCGTTGAAGAACTCTGTTGGAGAGGGAATGAATCTTAGTTTTGTACTTACAGGAAGAATAAAGGATGAATGATGAAGTTTAAGTGTAAAAGAATACATTTTAATGTTTTAAAGCATTTGCAAAATTAGAAGATTCAGAAGGACTGTTATTACCTGCTTGGAAATGCATTTGCATTCTTTATTCTCTGTCCAGAACTTTCCTCTTACATTGTAGTGCAGGCATTTAAGGTACTTACACTGCTGCTACCTCTGGAGAACCAAGCCTGCTTTAGGGAAATTCTCTTATTTATACTGATATTTTATTCTCACATCCATAGGATGCAAATATAGTACCCCTGGAGAATTCAGACTTGCCTTTGAAGTTTCAAAGCATGAAACCTCTTAAGCAATTTAGAGGATCTCTTTCTTTTAGGTAGTGGTCTTTACCTGCTGCATGGTCACTAACAGAGTGCTCTTAATTTTGAGAAGCTCTCTCTGTTTAATGAAGAAGAGAGTGGCTGAAGTGACAGTTGGTCCTGTCACTCTTTTATTTTTCCTTAAAAGATCCTTGAAGGGTGTTTGTGTTGTCCTGCATAAGTTTGTCCTTTACTTTTCAACATCTCCAGAGGCACAATAAGCAACAGAAATCTTTTCATGCATTCATAAGACTTGCTACTTACATGTTTCTGACACTTCCCAGTTGACATGATGATCTTGATGGTTCTTTTAAAAGCCCATGTAATGGCTTTGTGATGTGAAGAGTTGCTGTCATTGGAGGTGTTTAGGAGGAGACTTGATGGGGTGCTTGGTTGCATGGTTTAGTTAGTTAGATGGTGCTGGATGATGGGTTGGACACGATGATCTTGAAGGTCTCTTCCAACCTGGTCTATTCTATTCTAAAGGATTTGACACTTAGATTGCCTTGCTTGCTCCTCTCTGTACCTCTCTAGGTCCCAGGTCAAATTGTCAAGCCTTCTCCAGTGATATGGAAGGCCTGGGTGTAGTTTTCTGTCTTAGGGAATGTATATCTTCAATCTCTTTGGAGATCAGTATAGTCCACAGGTCTGAATTGTCAAGGTTATCCCTTCTAAACAGGAACTCAAGGATCTGAGGAACTAAAAAGCAGTTTGTAATACTTGTTTGATTGTAATGAGGAGAAGCCAGATTTGTCTTGAAAGGGGATTCAGGGCAGTGCCTAGATACTCTTTAGCACGTTTCTTGAAATGAGAAGTTGATTATCTTTAAAAATGACAGCTTTTGCTAAACTTGTAGGTAGTTGTAATTAGAATAATACAGGCTTCCATCTGCTGTGGAATTCCCTCAGGATTCCAGCCTGTTATAAAATTTGCAAATATGGAAAAAAATCAAATTAGTTTGGGTTGTTATCATTTTCCAAGATAACAAAGAAGGGGGGGAAAAAAAAGATCTGATGAATAACTCTGGGGTTGCAGTGTTTAATTATAAACAGTAACACAAATCCTGCTTGAAGTTTGCTTTCTGCTAGCAGCAATGTTACTGCTGCCATGTGAATTCAGATGCGTAAAATAACATGCAACATGTGCAGTAAGTGTTCATGAAGCCTGATGACAGAATCACAGAATTGTCAGGGTTGGAAGGAACTTCAAGAATCACCCAGTTCCAACCCCACTGCCATGGGCAGCAACACCTTGCACTAGACCAGGTTGCCCAGAACCACATCCAGCCTGGCCTTAAAAACCTCCAAGGATGAGGCTTCTACCACCTCTCTGGGCAACCTGTGCCAGTGTCTCACCACTCTCATGGGAAAGATGTTTGCCTCATGGCTCTGTCCAGCCTGATCTAGTGTGGGGTGTCCCTGCCCATGGCAGGGGGGTTGGAACTAGATGATCCTTGTGGTCCCTTCCAACCCTGAATGAAACTATGGTAAATACCCTTCAATTTGCTGGTTTAGTCTGTCACAATCTCTATTTTACAATGTTTTACATCCTAAAGAAATGCAAAATAATCTGGTGAACAGGTTATTTTATTTTCTTGTATTAGATAAAGAAAAAGGAAGCTGACAAAGCATGATGCCTATTCCATTTAGTAATAGCTCCAGTGCTGTACTGTGGTGGTATTTAATTCACAGTTCAGAGAGGTGTTCTGCCCTTTGTGTGAGGATAAATGGCATTCTTACTTAGAAAACTGATCTGTCGATGCCTCTTGTTATGAAACCCTTTGTGTTTCAAGACAAATATCAGGTGTTTTGATAAATATCTGTCAAATGAGTTTTGGAAATTAAAAATGAAATTAAAAGCAGCCAGGTCAGTGTATTAAATCAGAGGTAGGGGCAGCATTACAATAATAGTCACAATGTACTCATGAGCTTACCAGTCAACTTTTGATCCCTGGATTGCAATCTGCAGCATTACATTATTTAACTTGATTGTTAATAATTTTCTAAGCCTAATGGAGCATTCAAGCTTCCTAGGTCTAGTTTTTAATCAGGGGGAAGTAGTTCTTTGTGTATTCTACATGACTTTGTAGTTTACTAAAGCCTAGTCTTTCCAGTCTCTTCATTGGTGGGAAAAAAGTGGAAAAACCAAAACTTTTGACTCAGGACAAAGTTTGTGTGTTCCTCTCTGGGCTGTGGATTTGCCCAGTGTATGGGGCTCTGATTACATCCAAAACACTGGTGTACAAGAGCAAGAGGTTCTGCTTTGACAAGATATTGTGTGTAATACAGAATTATTATTATTCAATCCAAACTCTGTTAATTGTATCCTCTTTCACAGTACAGGGGGAAATAGCAAAGGAAAACTGGTAAGGAGGGACCTCTTTTCAGCAACTAAGAGGTTAATGCAACAGACAAGAAAAAGCAATAAGAATCAGTGAAAGCAGTTGTGCTCTTTTAATGGGAAATAGGCCTTCAGTATTTGCTCAGGCTGTGGGCTGTGATAGTTCATCCTGTTCACCATTACCCCACTGCTGGACTGGGATACCAGCTCCTGTGCTGCCACCCACAGAAGGCTCCACCTCCACACTGAAGTAAGGCTTCCTGGCTTCCTTGTGTCTTAAGAGGTTAACAACACTGCTTGGCCTCTCCACTAGCATTACATGCGATGGTGTCAGGACTGAGTTAGCCATTAATCATAGCCAACTCATTTAAATTCCCCCTGCTTTCCAGGACATGAGTATGCCTCTTGCCTTCACAGCTGCACACAAGACCCTGAAAATGAACTGACTTAATATGGTAATTGCAGCCTAGGTGAAGGGGGAACTTGGAACAGGAGCTTTAAAAAGATATGAACTGTTTTGTTCATCTTGGTGGGTTTTTAACTGAAATGCCCTGTGATTTTCATATCTGTTTTCCCAGATATTGAGTTGCTGGTATGCTACTGTGCAAAAGATATTTGGACTTCTTTGGGTGGAAAAAAAATTAATAATCTCTTTGATGTGGGCTTGCTATTTCTGTTCCATCAGATTGTTGAAGAAATTTGTTTCACTCAAAGGCTGGTTGATTTTTTCTTCTGTATAAATGGGAGTGAAAATGGTGTTTGTTTACCTTCTGCTGTAAAGCTAATGATAACCACAATAACAGTGAACATTTCCCTTTTTATAAGGTGATGTTAATAAAGATACATACTGCTACTGATGTGAAGGTTAAGGTCAGTTGTTCAGGTCATCCAACTTTCAAGTGAGGAGCTTGAACTAGAAATATGTGAGCTAACAGACCTAATTCCCTCTTGCTTTTTGCTCTGTAACCCAATGTATTTCAAATACAGAAATCAGTTTGGTATTGGCATGGTATTTCAAGTGCTCTGAGTTAAAATACCATCGCTCCTCTGGATGCAGGAGGAGGCTTTGGAAGAGAAACAATAGTTGTGAACAGCTGGAAACATGACCTAAAGGTACAATATGTCACCTGAAAGGGAAAAAAGAGTTCTAAATATTCATCATCCACACTCTGTCATGAAGAATCACAAATGAGGAATTACACATAAAGTATCTTCATCAAGGTAGAAATACTTGTCAGATTAAAGACTTGATGGGGTGCTTGGTGCCATGGTTTAGTTGATTAGATGGAGCTGGATGATAGGTTGGATGCGATGATCTTGAAGGTCTCTTCCAACCTGGTCTGGTCCTATGCTCCATTCTATGCTCCATTCTATGCTCCATTCTATGCTCCATTCTATGCTCCATTCTATGCTCCATTCTATGCTCCATTCTATGCTCCATTCTATGCTCCATTCTATGCTCCATTCTATGCTCCATTCTATGCTCCATTCTATGCTCCATTCTATGCTCCATTCTATGCTCCATTCTATGCTCCATTCTATGCTCCATTCTATGCTCCATTCTATGCTCCATTCTATGCTCCATTCTATGCTCCATTCTATGCTCCATTCTATGCTCCATTCTATGCTCCATTCTATGCTCCATTCTATGCTCCATTCTATGCTCCATTCTATGCTCCATTCTATGCTCCATTCTATGCTCCATTCTATGCTCCATTCTATGCTCCATTCTATGCTCCATTCTATGCTCCATTCTATGCTCCATTCTATGCTCCATTCTATGCTCCATTCTATGCTCCATTCTATGCTCCATTCTATGCTCCATTCTATGCTCCATTCTATGCTCCATTCTATGCTCCATTCTATGCTCCATTCTATGCTCCATTCTATGCTCCATTCTATGCTCCATTCTATGCTCCATTCTATGCTCCATTCTATGCTCCATTCTATGCTCCATTCTATGCTCCATTCTATGCTCCATTCTATGCTCCATTCTATGCTCCATTCTATGCTCCATTCTATGCTCCATTCTATGCTCCATTCTATGCTCCATTCTATGCTCCATTCTATGCTCCATTCTATGCTCCATTCTATGCTCCATTCTATGCTCCATTCTATGCTCCATTCTATGCTCCATTCTATGCTCCATTCTATGCTCCATTCTATGCTCCATTCTATGCTCCATTCTATGCTCCATTCTATGCTCCATTCTATGCTCCATTCTATGCTCCATTCTATGCTCCATTCTATGCTCCATTCTATGCTCCATTCTATGCTCCATTCTATGCTCCATTCTATGCTCCATTCTATGCTCCATTCTATGCTCCATTCTATGCTCCATTCTATGCTCCATTCTATGCTCCATTCTATGCTCCATTCTATGCTCCATTCTATGCTCCATTCTATGCTCCATTCTATGCTCCATTCTATGCTCCATTCTATGCTCCATTCTATGCTCCATTCTATGCTCCATTCTATGCTCCATTCTATGCTCCATTCTATGCTCCATTCTATGCTCCATTCTATGCTCCATTCTATGCTCCATTCTATGCTCCATTCTATGCTCCATTCTATGCTCCATTCTATGCTCCATTCTATGCTCCATTCTATGCTCCATTCTATGCTCCATTCTATGCTCCATTCTATGCTCCATTCTATGCTCCATTCTATGCTCCATTCTATGCTCCATTCTATGCTCCATTCTATGCTCCATTCTATGCTCCATTCTATGCTCCATTCTATGCTCCATTCTATGCTCCATTCTATGCTCCATTCTATGCTCCATTCTATGCTCCATTCTATGCTCCATTCTATGCTCCATTCTATGCTCCATTCTATGCTCCATTCTATGCTCCATTCTATGCTCCATTCTATGCTCCATTCTATGCTCCATTCTATGCTCCATTCTATGCTCCATTCTATGCTCCATTCTATGCTCCATTCTATGCTCCATTCTATGCTCCATTCTATGCTCCATTCTATGCTCCATTCTATGCTCCATTCTATGCTCCATTCTATGCTCCATTCTATGCTCCATTCTATGCTCCATTCTATGCTCCATTCTATGCTCCATTCTATGCTCCATTCTATGCTCCATTCTATGCTCCATTCTATGCTCCATTCTATGCTCCATTCTATGCTCCATTCTATGCTCCATTCTATGCTCCATTCTATGCTCCATTCTATGCTCCATTCTATGCTCCATTCTATGCTCCATTCTATGCTCCATTCTATGCTCCATTCTATGCTCCATTCTATGCTCCATTCTTTAGCAGTGCTTGCATCTAGAACCTGCATTCTGCAGACTCATCATGAGTAAGAAACAGCCCACTCCAGAATTGGTATTCATGCCTAAAAGCAGCTCTGCATTAGTATGCAGTTAAAATTATGTTTATCACAACACTTTCTTATTTCTGTTTATTCTTTTATTGTAGCTGTGGATGCAGATGTGAAGAATGAAAACCTTTCATCTGTGCAGCAGCTTGGTGTTGAAATGACTGTCAGGTACGTGGTAGTTAAATATTTTTCCTCATGCATTTGTAGGATGTGTTTGATTTCCACAGAAGGGCTTTAATGATCCCTAATCCATCAACTCAGTGTTTCATACCATTTAAATCTAAAGATCATCTTTAAGAAAATGAATTCTGACTTGGAAAATGAAGAAGGTATTAGTCCCTAATTAAATTATCTTTCCAGATTATATAGGTTATTATCCTTTATCATTGTAAAGCCTCACTGTAACTTGTTAGTGAGATTTACCATAAAATCACATTATCCTGAGTTAGGTCTCTTTTTTTTCCCCCCCCGACATAATTTCTCTAAGTGGTTCTGTTTAGCTAAGCTTAGTTATATGCCATTTAAACATTTTATTTGGCTTGTAATTTGCAGAGCAATGATGAAGGAAAAGCTAATCTGCCTGTACTGCCACAGATTGTTATCTTTAGCACTGATCTTTGAATTCTGATGTTAATAATTACACATTCCATACACTTGGATGGAGTTCCCAGTAATCTATGTAAAGAAAGTGAGTCATGTGCATTAGAGCACTTGCTCCTCCCCCCCACAGTATTTAAAACAGAACTACAGGGAATTTAGATGGAGAATAGTAACTGAGGAGCAGATGTTTGCTGTGTATCCTTCCTAGATAATAGGTTTTATCATCCACAGAAATGGTTTATCTACAACACACTGATTTGTGATGAGCAACATTATGAGAGTTTAACTGTCACAGACCTAGCAAATAAGAATTCTTGCTTTTTAGTATCATAGTAGTATCATAATATCATTCAGGGTTGGAAGGGACCACAAGGATCAGCTAGTTCCAACCCCCCTGCCATGGGCAGGGACACCCCACACTAGATCAGGCTGGCCAGAGCCTCATCCAGCCTGGGCTTAAACACCTCCAGAGATGGGGCCTCGATGGTGTTAAAACCCTAACACACACCTTTCAGCAACTTTGGGTTTTAACTTTCTGCGCTAGATATGGAAAATACCTCAATTTGCTAAAAGAACAACATGCAGAGGATGGATTGTGCTTCGTGTTAATGAATTGTGAGAAGTTCCTCAGACAGCAGCGAAGAACTGTGGTGTCCTCACTTTGTATCCTTTCTTGATGGCGTGAATTACATTGCCTACAAGTGACAGTGGAATTTCAACTTTCATTTGAGGGTTGTGATGGTGGTGTAAACGTGTGGTATGTACTGAAAGAAGACAAGGACTTTCACTTTGAAATGTCCTTAAGTTAAAATGCACACCCAGTGCACTCAATCTCCATCTTTTGGTTCCTATACTATGTTAGGATTCTGCCACTCATTTTGGTTTATAAAGTGCTTTGGAGTAGGGTCAGATCGTTCTGTGGCTGCAGCTGTGCACATGAGTGTTGCTCAGTATTTGTGCTAACTGCCACAGTACCAGCAGTGGGTAGTGGTATTGCCCATTCACGATGGGTGGCTGTCACCTGATCAGCAGGAATGTTTTTGCTTCTGACTCTCCTGGATCTTTTAAATATACTGTGAAATATTTTGTTTAAAAAAATAATAATAATGAAGCAGATGACCTTTTCCAGCAAGCTTCAGGTGTTAGACTTGCATATCACTATGCAAATGTGCTCCAGGCATATTAGTCAGAATATGCTTGCTTGATTATTTGTTTGTTTAAAGCCTTTGTGTCCAGTTCTGGGCCCCTCAGTTTAGGAAGGATGTTGACTTGCTGGAATGTGTCCAGAGAAGGGCAACAAAGCTGGGGAGGGGTTTGGAGCACAGCCCTGTGAGGAGAGGCTGAGGGAGCTGGGGTTGCTTAGCCTGGAGAAGAGGAGGCTCAGGGGAGACCTTCTTGCTCTCTCCAACTCCCTGAAGGGAGGTTGTAGCCAGGTGGGGGTTGGTCTCTTCTCCCAGGCAACCAGCACCAGAACGAGAGGACACAGTCTCAAGCTGCACCAGGGGAGGCTTAGGCTGGATGTTAGGAAGAAATTCTTCATAGAGAGAGAGATTGGCCATTGGAATGTGCTGCCCAGGGAGGTGGTGGAGTCACCATCACTGGAGGTGCTTAGGAAAACACTGGATGGTGTGCTTGGTGCCATGGTTTAGTTGATTAGATGGTGTTGGGTGATAGGTTGGACTTGATCTCGGAGGTCTTTTCCAACCTGGTCTGGTCTATTCTATTAAAAGAAATATCTCCAGAATTCCTGTTTTCCTCTCCACCATTATTCTTTCTTGTAGTGTAAGCACAGTTGTTATGGTGTGGTCCTTTGTTTTTTTGCATTTACTTTGACTTTGCTTGACTTCTCTGGATTGGAAAAAACCCAGCATATAGGGAAAAAGCATAAATCATTTCTTGTGATTCTGTTTGTGAGGCAGCAAAGCCTCAAGAACCTGGCTCCTGAGCAGCCTCCTCTTGTTTCATCTCTAACAAACAAGCCCTAGCCTCTGTGCGCGTGGGCCTAGGGAGTTCCTTAACCTTCTCACACAGGCTGCTTGCAGGAGCACTACGCTGGCTACGACTGGTTTGCCTCTTCTGTCTTCCTCCTCATGTCTGGAGATGGCGAGAGGACACTGAAGTTTCTTCAGCAATTTTCACATCATCTTGTTTCAGCATTCCTCTGGATACCAAGACTGCATTTATCAGTAAGAATGAAAAAGCTGGCTGTTTTTCCTTTGCAAGTTTCTAACGGAGGCTTTATCAACTTCCCTTAGTTTTGGGTGGGTGTTTATTAATGCATTAAGTTTCCATGAAAGCTGCCTAACTGAATACCTGACCCTGAAACAAATGGGTGGGGATAATGTAGATTTGACATTTGCTCAAATGGCTCTTTAAATTTAGGGAAATAAGAGGTGGACTGATAGTGAAGGCAATGTTAATTGAATTTTAAAGCTGGTAGGAAAATAAACTTTGCTGCTGGCATTAAGGTCTGTGGGAAAGCTGCAGTACTCTTGAGTGACCTTTTTTATATTGCAGGGGTGTTTTTTTTTGTAGTAAAGCAGTTTTAACTTTGACTAAATACACTAGAAATTTCAGAAATTATTAGTACTCAAATAGTGGATGCTTGAAAAATTAAAATCATTCATATTTTGGCTCAAATTTGTACTAGCAGAAGCATCACTACCGTCTTTCATTAAGGGTGATTCCATCTATGTGTAAACAAACCCTACCAGTTTGGCTTTGTACATTGTCACATTGTCTTGCATGTTTTGAACCTAGACAGAAAAGATTACAACTGTAATCTTTACTGGAGAACTGGGTCTATAGGAAGCATGGTTTAGTTTCTATACCTCTTCTGCATGTAGGCTTCTGTATTAATAGCAATTGGTATGTGACCATTCCAACCCTCGACATGGTATTTCTTGCCATCAGGAGTGGCCATGTGGGTTGACTCACCACTGAACCCAGCCCTGAGGTTCTTCCAGCACAACAAATTGGTTTACTCTATTGTGTGAATATAATTGTGCTGAGAAGTTCAGTGTGGTCTTCCCCACAAGAACTAGCCAGCACTGCAGGCAGCTTGCTGCAGTGCTAACATTCATTCTCAACACCTAAATGATTTGGTTTTCAGAAGGTGTCTTGAAAACAGAGAGAAAATTCCATAATTAAGCTATTTACATAACTACTGCAATGTAAACTGAAGTAAAATGTCAAAATGTGAATGTAGAATTACCCAGCTCTTGGATTGTGATGCTGCCTACCTCTAAGAGGAGGAAAATTCCAAAGGATGTACCTTGACCTTCTAGCATGAAGCGAATGATTCATTACCTACACACTAGGCACTGATATTTAGAGCTTACTTATGGTTCTCCATCCTTGCCTTGACAATTAAAGCTTACATGCAAGAAAGAACTAGATCTCTAATTTAAAGGAATAGTTGAGATGTTTCTGCTGTCTAATTTTCATTAGTTTAACTACATGTTTCTCCTGCTGTCAGTTCTGTTTATCACCTCGAAAATAACTGGGATGACTTACCTTACAAGTAAACAGTTGTGTTGTTGCATTGTTCTCAGCAAGGTATTTTAAAATAAGACATTTTAATAGTCTGAAATCCTTTCCCTAAATGTTGTTCATCAGATCCACCTGCCTGTTACCACAGTGGAGTCTGGCATCCATCCAGTCTATTTCTGCAGCGCTCACCACATTGAGATGTTGCTGAAAGCCGAGCTGCCGCTTGTCTCCTCAGCTTTTCACATAGCTGGTTTCACTCCAGCCCAGGTAACTGTTGACAGCCTGTCAAAGTATCATCACATTTTTGACTTAAATCCACAAAAAGCAAGGCTGCTCAGGACCTACTGTTACTTTTCTATACAGCACTCATGTGGTGGTGATGAAAGTGGGGTTAAGAGAGAGTATTAAATGTATAGTGTCTGAAAATAGACAGCAGCTGGTTTGGGTAGAATAAGGGCAGTGCACTGCAGATGACCACCTTCCCCTACATGTTCATGAAGAAAACTTTGCTGAAGCAAATATATACTAAAAAAAGGATGTGTCATTAAAAATAAATAGAATCTCTCATTCAGGTGATTTTCTAAATGTTCTACAGGAGGGAAATGAGTAATTTTGAGAGGTATATAATAGGAAGCAGTTCATGTGATAGCAGAGCAAAGTGAGCTACCTTAACTGCTACACCAGGTAACAGTGAGGTCATGGGATCACAGAATGCCAGATTGGAAGGCACCTTAAGGATCATCTGGTCCAGCCTTTTTAGGTGATAGTATGAGATGGCCCAGCACCCTCTCAAAGTGAGTCTTAAAACTGACAGATGCAGAGGCATATTTATCCAATATTTATCCTCTATCCAAAGAGGAATATTTATCTATCCTGTTTCTTTCATTTTCCTCACTTACTGCTGTTCCTGAGTAATGCAGAATGCTGTGTGTGGAGCATTCCTTGTGCAGACTGCAGTAATGAGTAAGGTTGCCAATGCAAAGGACATCTTCCCACAGCGAGAATGCTTATTGCTGTTCCAAGGCAAGAAAAATATGTTAAAGGAATTTTGAAGGTGTAAGATTACTAATAAGATATGGAACTTAAGAGGCTTCTTAAGGGGGGCAAGTGCTAGTGTGGTACAGGTATTGCTTGTAGTAATCAAGTTGGGATTTGGTCTTTGAGGGGAGAATAGCAGCAGAGGAGGGACTTACCTCATCATAGGAATGACATTCATGGTACTGATACCGGTTTGGGGTAGAAAAAGAAATGAAGCTCCTTCCACAGTTGTTGAAGTTATACACTCAATAATAGAGCAGTTACTGTTCTAAACTGCTGGCAAGGACTTTTTTAAACTCATTTATTGTGGTGGGTGCCACTGTCTGATTTTTGGAGTTCTGCTGCAGGATTAAAAACAAACCAACCTTGAACTGTGAAAACAGCTCCGATGTTTTTAAGTGCTTGTGTACATCAACAAATACCTGAAAACAGATTTCATGCCAGCATAGGGCTGCTCTCATCTAATTAGAATCTTGTTACTTCTGTTCCTGCATATTTTTAAACACTTGAAGGACAAATTAGCAGCTGATTTGGGGTCTAGAACTAAATGAAATGTGCTTGTGCACATCTTAATACGTTGTAATTTAGAACTGGCAAAAGGAGTCACTGAGTGTATTCCATACCCACTTCATTAAAGGAAAGTTAGATCCTTAGGGAAAGTTAGATTCTCAGGGAAGGATCTAACATTCATTTGTAAAGCAAGGAACTACTTCAATTTAAAGGAAAAATCCACATTAAACACACCTTCATTGCCTTCATTACCCTTTAGGCCATGTTTTAAAATACCTTTACTTTGATTAGACATTGAGTTTTGTGTCTCAGCTTCAGGAGTGGCCAGAATATACTCCTCAGTTAAGTGAGATGCATGGATGCAGGAGGTTAGATTGGGCAGAACTTACTGGAGGGCCATTCAGAGGCTGTGGTTTACAAAATGGTACTCTTGACCACTCCTGTACTTCATCCCCTTTGTTTTCATAAGTAGGGTAATGTTACAGGAAAAGTGGTCTGCAGTATAAAGAAGTTAATAGAGAAAGAAAGTTGATCTATTTTGATAATGTCTACAGCAATTTAAGTATATATCCTTTTATTCCCATCTAGATTTGTCTGCAATGGATAACTCAGTGTTTCTGGAATTACATGGACTGGACTGAGATCTGCCACTACATTGCTATTTGTATTCTCCTTGGTCCTGATTACCAGGTGTACATGTGCATTTCTGTCTTCAGACACCTACAGCAAGACATCCTGAAGCACACTGAAGCCAGAGACCTCCAGATTTTTCTTAAAGTAAGTGTTTGTATTTTAATGTTTCAATTGCTGAAGGGAAGCAAAGCTTTCAATACTAAAAGTATGTGTTGCTTCATCTCAAGCCCTTACTGATTTTCACTTATTGATTTTAAGTGAGTGAAATAATGCTTAACAATTTTCTTCCAGGAAGCAAATAAACTTTGTGTAGTATTTTCCAGAGAATAGCTTTCCTTCATTTTGTCCTGATTTGTTTGCTTTGTAAGCAAAGCAAATAGTCACATGAAGTCATGAGGGCATGTGATTCAGATCTCTCTGTGGCCCCAATCTCATTAACTGAGATGTTCTCTAGAAAGTCTTTATTCTGGTTTTATTTAAGGATAAAGCTCTTTCTTTAGCATTGGTTTTAAACAATCACTATCTGCTGCTACTTTCATCAAGGAACTAGTTGGATGTGGCAGCCACATCAACAAACATCTAGCATCCCATGGGACAGTACAGAAACATTTCAAAAGAATAGTTTAGTACCTGGCTTTGCCTTCTTGAAGCTGACTTTGTTTTCCTTAAAACCTTCATTTGTCATGTTTTCCACAAATGAGATGAACACCACCCACCTGAAAACAAAAAGTGTTTGTTACCAAGGCTGGCTGGAAGCAGCTATTACCAATTCTTTAGCTCTAAATAAAATGCACTAATGTGTGTGTATTTTAAACAGCCAGGCTCTGACAGGCAGAAAAAGAGATATCTTTGGATGCTTGGAATTCATGAAAGGTGAATCCTTTTATTCCTAGTAAATGTTTTCTGTGTGTATCTGTGCAGGAAGAAGCACTCCATGGCTTTCGAGTGAGTGATTATTTAGACTACATGGAAAGCTTGGAGGTGATCTACAGACCTATGCTGCTGAAGGAGATGAGCAGCATAAGAGAGCAGACTACACCACTGAAGCAAACAAGCACTTAAAGGATGTTGATACAACAGCTGTATAAATGTGTATGATTGATACATCAATCTCCCCTGAACTGTCAGGCTGTAATAAACGTACAGACTGTAAAAGAAGGAGGCTTTTCAGAGTAAAGCTTTTGCAAAATTACTTAATTGAAGTTTGACTTAAAACCCCACATTTTCCCAACAGCATCTCTGCACAGCTTTGTTTTCAGAAAGCAGCTTCAGAACCCACCTGTAGGATAGAAAAGAATAAACCCAGGTTGGAAAAATCCTTTAAGATCAAGTCCAACCTCTCACCCAACACCATCTAATCAACTAACCCATGGCACCAAGCACCCCATCCAGTCTCTTCCTAAACACCTCCAGTGATGGTGTCTCCATCACCTCCCTGGGCAGCACATTCCAATGGCCAATCTCTCTCTCCATGAAGAGCTTCTTCCTAACATCCAGCCTAAACTTTCCCTGGCACAGGGGCTGGTGAGGTGCAGGCTGATGCTGAGGTATCTTCCTTAAAACATCAGTCTCTTATAAACCCTTGAACCCGTTCCAAATTCAATGCATTACCCTCAAGGAATCATCTTTAGCAATAGATGAAGGTTTCAGGACTGTGCTAAGAGTCTGACAGTGATTAAAACAACTCTATGCATGAAAAGTCAATACCTGAAAAACAAATTCCCATGCACAGCTTTGTGGATGAGGTTGAGGAAATCACAGGTGAGAAGATTCATATTCCTGTCTTTTAAAAAAATAAATCATTTTGTCCTAAATTCTGCTGTTGGGTTGTCATATACACTCTGATGCTTAAGTGAGGGAGAAGTCCAGGAGGGGCCCTGGAAAATGAACGTTTTTAAAGGATTCTGAGTTTATCCAGACAGCAAAATGGAGTAGTTTTGTCTATGCTTGCCCTTCATCATCACTGAAATGCAAAGGATAAGGCTGCGAGATAAGTACATTTTTTTCTAACACCAGTAAAGGTAAAATTTCAACACTGAAGTTGACTGAATTATCAGTTTGAAAAGAAACATCACAGTATCACAGTATAACTTAGGTTGGAAAGGACCTCGAGGATCATCGAGTCCAACCTATCAACACAGACCCCATGACTAGACCATGGCACCAAGTGCCACGTCCAATCTCCCCTTGAACGCCTCCAGGGACGTCGACTCAACCACCTCCCCGATGACGAACGACTCGGTGAATAATTTCCTCCTCACCTGGAGTCTAAACCTCCCCTGGCACAGCTTGAGACTGTGTCCCCTTGTTCTGGTGCTGGTTGCCTGGGAGAAGAGACCATCACCCTCCTGGCTACAACCACCTTTCAGGTAGTTGTAGAGGGCAATGAGGTCACCCCTGAGCCTCCTCTTCTCCAGGCTAAACAATCCCAGCTCCCTCAGCCTCTCCTCACAGGGCTTGTGCTCGAGGCCTCTCCCCAGCCTTGTTGCCCTTCTCTGGACATGTTCAAGTGTTTCAATGTCCTTCTTAAACTGAGGGGCCCAGAACTGGACACAGGACTCAAGGTGTGGCCTAACCAAAGCAGAGTACAGGGGCACAATGACTTCCCTGCTCCTGCTGGCCACACTCTTCCTAATGCAGGCCAGGATGCCATTGGCCCTCCTGGCCACCTGGGCACACTGCTGGCTCATATTCAGGTGGCTGTCGATCAGCACCCCCAGGTCCCTCTCTGTTTGGGAGCTCTCAGCCACTCCGACCCCACCCTGTAGCTCTGCATGGGATTGCCGTAGCCAAAGTGCAGCACTCGGCACTTGGACTTGTCATCATGGTTTCCTTGAGGAGCACTGCTGTGAGGAGAGGTATTAAGTAACAACTGAGGAAAGATTCTGGGGCCTTGCTTTTCCATATTCTCTTATATCATTGCTAAATATTACTTAAGCAATCAATACAGATTTGTGCACTACTTGCTTTTTAAATCTGAATTTCAAAGCACTGGGCATGGTGCTGGTGAAGTAAATAATACTCAGCTGACAATCTCTGACTAAAGAGCTGCCTTTTTGTATTCCTCTTCCCCCAGCAAGGAAGAGAGAGGCACTGCAGAGCTGACCCTTAATATCAATGGCTTTCATTAATATTGCATCAGATCAATGCAAAGAGGCACAGTACACAGTAATCAGGAAGATGAGTCGAATATAAACCTAAAGCCAGCAGCCTCAGGACCAAGGGCTGCTACTGAGAAAAAGCACTCTCTGCTCTGCCTCCAGCTATTCAAAGCAGCTGCAGTTTCCCCATCTGCAACACAGCTACACATTCACACAAGGCCATGTTGATTAATTGCAGAGTATTTGTAAAATGTTTACTTGGAAAATTCTATGGAAAAGCTGAATTTTAATACCTGATAATAGCTATCAAGTAGAACAAAGCTGCTTCTGATATATTAACTAATCAGATGAATATTATCATACATAGAATAGAATTAACCAGGTTGGAAGAGACCTTCAAGATCATCGCATCCAACCCATCAACCAATCCAACCCACCCAAACAGCTAACCCATGGCACCAAGCACCCCATCAAGTCTCCTCCTGAACACCTCCAGTGATGGTGACTCCACCACCTCCCTGGGCAGCCCATTCCAATGGGCAATCACTCTCTCTGTATAGAACTTCTTCCTAACATCCAACCTAAATCTCCCCTGGTGCAGCTACAGACTGTGTCCTCTTGTTCTGGTGCTGGCTGCCTGGGAGAAGAGACCAACCCCCACCTGTCAGTCAAGGTCTGTGCTGTTATAGGGGACATGCCATTCTAAAACACCATAGAAGGGACCTCTTCTAGTCTAAACCCCCTGCAGTGAACAGGGACACTAGATCAGGTTGCCCAGAGTCTTTTCTAGCCTGACCTTGAATATCTCCAGGGATGGGGCCTCAACCACCTCCCTGGGCAATGTGATCATGACCCTCCTCTAGACCTGTTCCATCACTTCCACGTCCTGTCTGTGCTGAGGGCTCCAGAGCTGGGTGTAGCTCATTTATTCCAAGTTCCACAGCCCAAGTTACTATAGAAGGAGGTAATTCTGTGCTACCTGACCTTTTTGTCCCTAAAATATATTTAATAAATAAACACATTGGGTTAATATCAATGGAATATGATCTCTAGATTAGAGATCATAATACATCTCTATAACATACCTCTCTGATGCATTTTAAGCAACATAACCATAACACCACCCCAACAAACACACACAAGAGGTTAGAAAATTCTGCAGCAGAACAGCCAAAAATACAATATTATAGAGCATTAAAAAATAAATCATATAGAATTAAAGAATAGGTGGCAATGACAGCACAGCCTCTCAAACTCTCTACCATTGGACTGGAAGTGAAGATACCATCAGTTTGAGCAGAGAGAACATCACAACTTGTTTGAAACAGAACATTAGCCCTATAAGGAGAGGCTGAGGGAGCTGGGATTGTTTAGCCTGGAGAAGAGGAGGCTCAGGGGAGACCTCATTGCTCTCTACAACTACCTGAAGGCTGGTTGTAGCCAGGAAGGGGTTGGTCTCTTCTCCCAGGCAACCAGCACCAGAACAAGGGGACACAGTCTCAAGCTGCACCAGGGGAAGTTTAGGCTGGAGGTGAGGAGAAAGTTCTTCACAGAGAGAGTTGTTAGCCATTGGAATGTGCTGCCCAGGGAGGTGGTGGAATCACCATCCCTGGAGGTGTTCAAGAGGGGATTGGACGTGGCACTTTGGTGCCATGGTCTAGTCATGAGGTCTGTGGTGACAGGTTGGACTTGGTGATCCTCGAGGTCTCTTCCAACCTTGGCGGTGCTGTGATACTGTGATGGTGTCAGAAGTGACTGACTACTTTCCTTTAAGAAAGTCTCTCTGAGAGCTGCAACACTGGTACCATTTCTGCTGCCACCTCTTCTGGCAGGTTGTTTATTAGCTGCTCACACATAAACAGGCAGAGCTCTGACTCTTACTTCCAAGCCACATTACTCACCTTAGTTTGCAATCATTTCAGCTGCTGTTTCCAGATACACAGGACACGTCCTTTCAGATTTCACTTCTGTTCAAAATCTAAGCTAAAGCAGAACAAAGCTTTTAATTTCAGGTTATCAGTGAGGAATCAGTTTTTATTACTTCACCTAACAGGAACCAATTCAAAAAGTTTTGTATAGTCAACAGAAACTCAGGGCAGGGAATACTTCCCCTGTTCCTCTCATGCCAAGCCACTAGTAAATTAAAACAGCCCCACAGCTCCAGGGCATGAATGCTGCTTGATTCTGTTTCATCACACAGAAAAGGGACTGCACAGGGAGATATCAATAAGGTTTGAAAAACATTGGTTTAGATGGGGTTAAACTGGGAGCTGACACTCGACTAATATTTCATCAGGTCAGTTTCCTGCACAGAAATAGAATGAGACAAAGAGAATACCTCACATTCACTTGCAACGATGAATGGGGAAAGCAAACTGTTCCATGGTAGATTTCAAAACAAACAAACCAACCAACCAGAAATGAAAACTCCAGGGGAAATTTACCATTTGAAATAAATCAGTGCTTGCTCTCTTAAGAGATTTCTTCAGCTCTTGGTATTTCCTGTGCTTTGACTCAAAGCTCATCACAGTATCAGGTTCATCCATGATGTGGGAATTACCTGCTTCCAGAGTGAACTCACCTTAAAAAATGCTGCTTTAAAGTAATACAGACATTCCTAAGCCAAGACAGAAGTCCATGTATGTAGGAAAGCAGAAAGTATCTATGGAAGGTTTCAGGACAATAAAGTACAACAGGCTGCTGATACTGGATGGCCTGATGATAAAGACTGCAGGTAAACAACCTGAAGTGCAAGACAGGAGGATGCTTGCCTCCATGCTGGAGAAGCTCAACCTGATATGGGATGAAGATGACAATAGACAGATGCATATCAAAGGAGAAAACTCAATTAGCAGCAGTGGTGCAAGAACGTCAGGGAATTGCTTGGCCTGCTCAATCTCTCCTATATAAACTGCTTGTTCTGCACCAATAAACGATTCCTCCTTCACCAACCAGGGAGTCCGTGCATGCATTCCAACACACATACACAGTGCAGCTGTCCTTTGCACCGTGCCTGCAGGTGAGGTCACTGCTGACAACAAGCAAAAGTCCTAATACAGCCAGGAAGCTGAAATCTCACCGTTGATAAATGAACAGTGGTTGAAATGGGAAGCAGCCTAACAAAAGAACACACTACCATTTGTCAAACTGCTCTCTAGAGGGGGAGAGAACATTTCAAGCAAAGTAGTAAGAGTGATGCCTATTTCATCATATTTGCATTCATGAATTTGAACTTCCCTCTCCCCCCAGTTCTTGATGGTTTAGATAAGGTACATTTTCTAGAGTTATCAGCAGAATTTTCACTTAGAAGACAAATTCATCATCATATCATGGAATGGCTTCATTTGGAAGGGACCTCAGAGATATCTGCTCCAGTGTCCTTACCAATGGACTAGATTTCAGCTGCTCAAGGCCCCATCCAACCTGGCCTCGAGCACCTGCTAAGGGAGGAAGCATCCACAACCTCCCTGGGCAGCCTGTTCCTGAGTCTCACCACCATTCACAAGTATTTTGTTCAGATCAACCTTTTCTTGGTTTATTAACCCCACTGCTGTGAGCATTGCTGCCACCATTTGGGTTATGGACCTTCTAAGGTAAAGCTTTCAGGTCCAAAAGAACTTACTCCCCATTTTGTTCCAGTGTTTAGTTAGAATTTTATTGTTCTCCAGCTCTAAAACCAAAGAAAAGCCTCCTGCTAGATAACAGGAAACCAAGGTTTGGAACAACTATCATTTTGGCAAGGAATTCATTCTGAGGGAAATTACAGACCCATGCAGCCAGTTAGACCATCTGTCTAAATCATTTTGGAGTCATTCAGATACTCATAGGAAATTCATTTTGTACAGATCCTGGGTGTGAGGGGAACCACCATGGCCTCTGGATACCCCAACTCTTCCAGGCTCCTATGGAAATTCAATTTAATGATATTTCAGCCAAACCACTTGGAGCCAAGCAGCTTTCTCCCTTAGAGAAATTGATTTTATATCCTGAATGATTGCCTTCAGCTTCCACATGTAGAAGAACTGAAGCTTCCAACAATATCCTGAACTGTAGGAATGGGAGAATCTCAATTTAGTGCCTAACAACCACTGCTCTGGATTTGTTCTGTGGACCAGCACCATGGCTGTTCTTAGTGCCAGCTGCTTTTCATCTGTGAGGCTGGAGTTTCACACTGCTATGGACAACATCATGCAATACTAACATGCTATGCTGAGGAAAACAGCATCATCTTCCACCTGCAAGCTGCTAGCTCCTTCTCACTTGTGAATAATAATGGCATTGTTTGCCACTGGATAACTGACATCAAATGTCATCAGTTTCCAAGAGCACAGTGATTCTTCCCAGAGAGGGGAAACCCTCTTAAACATCTCCCATGAAGCAGCCTCCCCTTGTCCATCAGTACAGCACCTCTCAATAACAAGGAATTATTTGAAATGCACTCATTGGAGAAAAGAGAGTGATAAAGCACTTCCAGCACATGCCCTTACACACAGCTAGAACAACCTGACAGCCTGCTGCCTTCTGTTACCTCTGCTCCTGTGTCAAACACTCCCACCCCATGCACCAGTGATTCTTACCACATCTCTCCACTAGCTGGTTTGTGTCATTAAAACAGGAGAAGAGTATCTTCTGATTTTGTGGGGGTGTTCCAGAAGCTTGAGTGGGGAGTGGGAGCCCCCTGAGGGTTGCAAGCTGGACCTGTAACACAAGCAGTAGTGCACGTGTGAAAAAATCTCTCCTCTTGTGTCATGCACAGTCAGCCTGTCATTTCTTACAGTAGAGGAGATGAAACTGTCAAAACTCCACTGTAAGAAGAGTTTGTTTCCCCCTCCCACATGAATATATCCCTACTATAAATGTCAGCTATTGAAGTAGTTTGAAAGATTTCAAGAAATACATCAACATCCTTTATGGCACAGCATGGTCTGGATTGTCAGCAGCCAGTTTAACTTGATTTTACAGAGCAGAGGAGTTGAATGTCAAAACCTGACCTTCCAAATGAGCTTTTCAGAAGATATGAATGGGCAATAAACTAGAAAAAGCCACATGTTCTCTCCTACTCTGACCAAGGAAGCAAGCTTGGAACCTACACCGCAGCAAATGTTTTCCTGTGGGACAATGCCAGCTGAGACCCACAGTCAGCTCTCTTTGGCACATCGCTTTACTTCAGCTTGCTGACTGCGTTGCCCTTTTCCTCCACTACCAAGCACAGCTGCCAGTGTCTGTCTAAGGTCTGTGCATACCCATCAGTTCCTCACACTCTTTAAAAACCCAACAGCAGTGTTGTACAACGACTGCAGCAGTGGTTGGTATGGGATACACCTATGAGCCAGCTCAGATCAGCTCCCCTGGCTTTCGCAATTCCCACCTTAAGCTCCTGGCTAACTTGAAACCGCTAATGGCCTGCACGCCATGGCTGGCTCATGACTAACCCAGCAGAACAAGGACAACACAGGACAGGAAGGTATGAAGCATTCTTTAAACTACAGGAACAGTCTCATGATTTATGTTTATGAAAAGGTCAAAACCACAAAGAGAATGTGCTGCTGCTCACAAAGGCTAAGGACTTATCTACACTTCATCTCTTTAGCCAAACATGCCACCCTGCCCTGCAGCAGAGGCCAATGTTGACACATCTTTGTGGGTATCTAATCCTAGTGAAAATTTCACTGAGATCAGAGTAGGCTCTTTGCAAATTCAGTCGTGTCATCTGTGACTACAGAAAGCTGTGCTAAGACTTGCTGAATCTTTCCTGCAAAAAGCTAGGTTGAGGAATTTAGGCCAGGTGTGATGTCTGAGTTAATATGTAACTTGGGAGTTATTGAATCTGGCTGAAGAAATTCAAGTTTTAAGTGTTCCTGCAAAGAAAACCTTAGAATTACCACCTCAGTGAAGGAGGCAAGGCAGTCAAGTTAAAAGAGTAGCTTGGAAAAGTACAGACACTTCTCTACTGGCTTCAAACTAGTGGTGGAGTCACTGTCATTGGAGGTGTTCAGGAGGAGACTTGATGGGGTGCTTGGTGCCATGGGTTAGTTGCTTAGGTGGGTTGGATTGGTTGATGGGTTGGACGTGATGATCTTGAAGGTCTCTTCTATTCTATATTATATTGAGGTGCATCATTACCTTTAACAAAGAACAGGGTTGGGTTTTCAGGGTTTTTTTGAGACATTTCTTGGGTTTATTAATTCCAGAGCAACTGACCCGAATAAGATCTCAGGCCTCCTTCTGACAGAGCTGAACGTCAGGAAAGTTCCTATTCAGGTGTCAACATGGAGAGGGAGAGCTCATAAAATTCAGCAGGCACGCTGTGCTCCTTTGTGGGGTGACTGTGCACTTTGATAGATTGCAATTATTATCAGTTAAATGTTCAATTCTTTCCACAAAGTAATCAGCCCGCAAAGATTAGCTCGTTATGCAAATGAAGACAGTGAGCACTGCGTGCACAGTGGTGTGGCAAAGATGCTGCACTGGCAGCAAGCTACTTCAGGCACAGAGAGAAACTGGAATTTAAGAGAGTAAATGTAATAATAAAAAACAATTAGAGAGAGTGTAAACATTAGGTCTGAGACTGAGAAATTAGAAAAGAAATAACTACCAAATTAGTGTGCCAGCATGGAGCTGGAAAGCAAGGCCCTTCATAAAATAATGAGAGCACAACAGAGACCATCTGAATTGAAAACTGCAGCTCCAATGGATATGAAAGTGTCATCTGCTTGCAACAAAACTCAGCCCCAAGGGTACAGGAAATTAACAGAGCTCTCACCCTACTGTAGGACTGTGTCTTCTGAGCAACGCCGTCCTGCGGTCACGCAGCTGACAACATCCTGACGGAAGCATTTTGTTAAAGCTGCCTGTGTACTGGCCTCAGGCAGCTCCTTTGAAGCTTCTGACAGTGAGAAGTTTACCATAAACCCATGGCAGGGATTTAAAAAACCCTACCAGCCTCACCTGAGATCAAGTTCATCCTAAAATCCCGACCTGGCTGCTCTGGAAACGCTGGCAACCTCCTCAGAAGCAAGCGAGAAGGTGCTCATCTTGTAACACCAGACAAGTTGCTTAAGCTGGGGCCAAGAGGGTCAAGAGCATCCTGGCCTGTATCAGGACCAGTGTCACCAGCAGGGCCAGGGAAGTGATTGTGCCACCAGTGAGGTCACATCTCAATTATTGGCTTCAGTTTTGGGTCCCTCACTACAAGAACAACATTGATCCAGTGGAGCACGTCTAGAGAAGAGCAATGAAGACGGTGAAGGGTCTGAACATCAGGTCTGAGGAGAGGCTGAGGGTACTTGGGTTGTTTAGTCTGTAGAAAAGGAGGCTGAGGAGAGACCTTCACACTCTACAATTGTCCGAAAGGAAGTTGGAGCCAAGCAGATGTTGATCTCTTCTTCCTATTAACAAGTGGCAGGACAAGAGGAAACAGCATCAAGTTGCACCAGGGAAAGTTTAGACGAGATATGAGAAGAAACTTCTTCACTGGAAGGGTTTTCAAACACTAGAACAGGCTGCCTGGGGAGGTGGTTGAATCCCCATCCCTGGAAGTATTGAGAAGAGGCAGAGAATGGTGCTGAGGGATGTGTTTTAGCACCAGACCTGTTAAAGTCAGATAACTGTTGGTTTGATCGTTTGGACTTTTCCAACCGAAACAATTCAAGAATTCTATGGCACAGCCTAGTCCAGGTTGGGAAGCCTTTTAGAGACAGTGAATGCCCATGTGCCTGAGAAGAAGAGAAGGGCTGTAGAAGGTGTTTTTAAGTACCTTATTGGATACCAGTTCTGTTTTAAAGGCATCTTACTGGTACAAATACATCTTTCTTAAGCAAAGCAGTACTGGGCGCACCACAGCAGACCCTGATGCTGTCTAACACACACAGCCCCAGGGGAGTCATTGCCACCGTGTTTGCCATAGCCCAGTGATTGTAGTTCAAGAAGATTCTTTCCCTGTTGATGCATCATGTCAGGTATTGAAATAACACTGAGGAGCAGCAAATTGCAATGTATGCCAGCATGGGGGGGACTTTAATGAGAACAGAAGCTCCTTTGAGCTAGCTTAGCAATATTTCTGGCAATTTTTTCTCTTTTCCAGCAGATATCAAAGCAGTGGAAAAACTTCCCCAGTTATGTTCTTGAATAGAAATAGATCAGTGCCCATAAGGAGTTTACCATCACCCATTATGCTTTATATACCTTCCTCTCCCTTAGAGAGAGAAAAATTCAGAAGATTTCAATTGATTATTTTCTTTCTTCAGCTTTCCCTTCCCCACTGTCTCCACACAAACAAGTGGAGAGGAGATACCTCCTCTGGAGCAGATCCTATCCAAGCTCATTATGCCTCCACTACTGTTATTTAAGCTCTGATAATAAGTTGGAGGCAAGTGAAGAGGCATGAGTGAGATGCTGAGGTGTATCAGCCGGCCAGGCTCTCAGTATCTACTGCCAGAATAGGACTTTCAGCCATTTAGAGTTCATTCTGAGTTCACACTGGCCTCTGATAAACTCAGAGGAGTTTTTCCATCAACTCCAACAGCATCAATAAGTCACTTTGTTTTTCCACCTTGGTGTGTATGTATAGAGAAGGTTTAATAAGAATAAAAGTGCTTTTAGCTTCTGTGCCAATTCTTCCTCTCTTTTTCTTTAGCCTTTTTAATACTATTGGCAGAACTTGATGCAGGAAAAACACTGAACAATATGAACAAAAAGGAATCATCATCTTGCACTGTCCCTCTCCTACTTTAACAGCCTGCTAAGAGTAACACATGTAAAAGCATCACAGAAAACATTTCCCAGCTCTAACACTCTGTTTTGCTTCTAACTATCCAGACAACCTTGACTAATTGTATTGATTGTTAGACAAATGCAAGCCCTAAACCAGCAATGGATCATTATCAACATTTTGTCACCATTCCAAGAAAAGCAAAGCATTTGTTCCAATAAATTTAATTAAAGGTGCATTAAATTTGAATCATCAGAAAGAAGTATTTAGGTTATTAACATCCCAGTTCCACTTTAATGCTCCTGGCTTTAGCAATAGGTCAGTAACAAGCTCCAATTTTTCATCACAAAACAATAGCCAAAGAGAGCCACTCATTCAGCCCTTCCATATTAATGACAAATTTCTTTTGCTCTTTTTGAATGCCACTGCTTATTCTCTCTCCTCACAAAGCTGCCTGCAATGATTAGCTCTGACTCAGTCCTAGGCTCTGAATCAGCCATTAGCATGCCACACCTGCACCCAGACCAAGGTCAGGGCTGCCAAGGGATGGGTTTTTAAAAGTCCCAGGTGGTTAGCTCATCCCAGGCCTTTTAATGTCATCCTGCCTGAGTTTGCTACGCACCATGATGTGGAAATAAAATGATCTGCTCTTCTGTGAGGATGCCTGATAATCTAATAGCAGCAGTGAGAAAGGAGGAGGACTTCACGAGCAATAAATCAATGCTGGGCGTGCAGTGTGCCAGGAAGAATTGACGTCGGGTTGCTGCGGATTACAAGAATTGATCATTCTGCAACTGATAGAGACTGATTCGGTGCCTTAGCCTCTTTGAGGTGCTTGGGATGATTCCCTGTGCTCTCAGAAATATCTGAAACATAATCCCTTTAAGAAAGTAATAGTCATCACCAGAAGCTCAGCCTCGAGATAGCAGTAAAACAGAATATGTCTGTGCTTCCCTAATGCTGTGGTCTTGAACAAGAGTTGGTTTTAGTGCATGACTGACAGGCAATGAGACTTCTCTTACAGACTGTCACTGCTGGTGAATTGACTTGGTATTGCAAAACCAACACAGACAGCTGAAGAGGCAGATGAGGAAAATAAGGAGCTGTGCATATTGCTTTCCTGGTCCTTGTAAGAACTGACACCACTCTCCAGGGTGCTTTCATTTCCAAGCTGTCTGTTATTTGCTGTGAACACAACTGACACTCATTTGATCAGCTCTCCTTATCCCCACTGAGAACTGAACTGGTCTTTACCAAATGTATAGAAAGATCAGATTACATTTCTGTAAACAAAAGTTATTACTCTGATCATCAGTGCATGCAGAAACCATTGCAGCAGATGGACAGAAGTCTCAAACATTTAAATATACCCCCAGCCCCTCAGTTCCAACAGAAGTTAAAAGGGAAAATTCCTTTGCATTTCCATCACCTTAGCAGGAATGAGAAGCCATGCCCTGTTCTGTTATTAAATAAGCTCTGATTTGTTTTTGCAGTAACAGTGAAGCTCCATGGTTATCTTGCTGCAAGAGCTGATTCTATGCAAAACTGGAAAGACTCCCAGACATTTAATAATCTTTATAAATCAGGCTTGCAGGATCCAAATTTCACAGTTGAGACCTTTCCCACCTTTTGCCTGGGAGCAGTGCTCACCTCAGCCTACCTCACCTATGCACAGTTCCACAGTGTAGTGAGATGACTGTGGGATTCGATGCTGCACCACTGTACTCTTAAAAGCCAGCCAGGGTTCAAAATGAAGCTAACGAAATAAGCTCCCAGTCTATGCTTCTCCTTCCCAGAAACTGTGCAGATTTCCACACACCTCACACAATTCTGTAACTTCTGTGATTCTCAATGTAACTACAGAAAACTTTCTCCTTCACATTTAGTTATTTATTCCTGGATGCATCACAACTGACAGTGCTGATCTCCTCACTGCTCATTCAGCAGAGACTGGTGAGCAAGACATTTGTAAGGTCAACTCAAAAAAGCCTTTGCTGGGAGAATATTTCCTTTCATTCTTTTCTTTCCTTAACTTCAGTAAAATCAAGAACAACCATCAAACCAGTGCCCATTGGGTATCCTGGAGCTCGTTTAAAAGCCTTTCCTGAGGCTGTTTAAAGTCATTGCTTCCTGCTCTAGGCATTACTGTATGCTGACACCTTCAACAGCTCCTGTTAGCAAATATCTCTGTACTAAAACTTCTCCCAGTAGTAGTATCTCCCTCAGATAGGTATTAAAAAGAGTGGGGGGAAAAAAATAATGAAAGAAACCAAAAGAAACTTTTGGTTCAGCAATCTCCAAGCATCACAACTTTCTATAAAGCACAGATACCAGGCTCTGTTTCAGTACAGCCCCTTGGAACAATGTAATTTCTATTCTACAGCAGCAGACAAGGAATGATCCTCTTGTGCTGTCTCCTGGCAGCAGTGGTTATACTATATCTTTTAAACCTGTTATCAGCTCATACAGCATACTGATGCCTTTCTCTTCAGTCTAGCACACCATAATGAGAAAATCACTCTTCTCTGGCTTTAATTCATCTCCGTGACATCGCCTACTGCATTGAGTTCCCACTGTCCTCAAAGGGCCAGATTTGTGGTCAGAACCCAGGTGGTAGGTAGGACTAAATGCAATTCCTCCCCACAGTTCCTCATCCACTGCAGTACATGCAGGCTGGCCACATTCCAGACTCCTGTAGATACTACCTTTGTGTGAGAAAGATCTTTCATGAAAGAAGGAATATATGGGACTGCACTGCAGTGCATTCCTATTTCAGCTGCCTATTAGGGCCAGATATCTCAACTCTTATAAACCATTACACCTTTGTCTCCCCATCTCCACCTCCCTCCAAAATCAATCCTACAGTGATTTAAAGTTATGGAGGATATTGTCTCCTTCCTATAACTCCATTTTTCCTTCAAGAGCAGCTGAGAACATTCCAGGCAAGACAGATGGGAAGTTAAATCTGAGCAGAGACAATGCTCTGTTGACATAAACCCACCAGTCCTCCATCAAAGTTTCTGACAGCTACAAATATTAACCCATAAGAGGACCTGCACCTCGGACTGCAAGGGAGACTAGGTCTGAGCACTGGTTTTAACAACAAGCAATGTGAACACACTCAAGCAAGTAAGTACCTTGGTATTGTAATCAAAGATGTGAAGCCTTAGGTTAAAAAAACCAAAAACCACCACAGCAACAACCAACAACAATGGAGCAAAACAAGAATTCCATCTTCCTTGCCCTGAAAGACAGCTACACAATGCAGATGGTCTCTGGCAACAAGGAGATTTAGAGTAGAGTAAAAGTGCTAGATAAAAGCTGAAATAGGCTACAATTTGAAGAGCACCGGGAACAAGGTTTTTAAAAGCCCATTAAGACGAATGAGCTATTCAAGAAATCCCAAAGCGCTGCTCTGCACCTTTGCAAAAGTTCAGACCTCACATTTCAGTCCCAGAACGAAACAGCAAAAAGAGCAAAGGGCTTATCTGTTCTGAGCCTCGCTCCAGGATCTGTTAGTAAAAGCCCAGTCTCCATTCTAGAGCCACAAATGGAATGCAGCTGAGGATGGAATGCATTTGGCCTCTCATTCCCTTACGCCTGATGAACGCAGGAAAGTTTAGCTCCTATAAAAATTGCTTCAGGCCACACCTAGAAGGCACAGCCTGTGTGGCAATTTGCATCTCACTATAAAAGCAAGTGATTTCCTCCTGTTTTTTAGGGGAAGAGATGTCATAACTTTAGACTTCTGTGGTATTTCTGCTGTAGCTAATGAGGGCGTTCTAAACCCACACGATGCTGGCATTGCAAACAACTGCAGCTGACTTACTCCTTGCTTCAGGTTTCCTTTGGAACTGATACTCAGCCTCTGCCTATGTCATGCACAGATCTGCAAGAAACTAATCTTACTAAGGTGAGCAAAGATGGCACAGACTGTTTTGTTCTCACCATTTCAAAAATGATTCTTCCCTGCTGGGTTTCCTGTCAGGAACACAGTGAATGGTTTTCTTCTGTTTGAAGTGCAGGAAAAAGATTTTCATCTTGTAATGAAAGGAAAAGTGGCCAAATCCCATCAGTTAGGAGCTAAATGAAATGATAGAGACTGTGTCTTCTAGCTGCCACTTCATCTGTGAGCTGTCAGGCTTCCACTGATGGCATACTGGCAGCATAAAGAAACGTGGCAATGTCCTTGCTAAGATGAAACTCTGGATACTGGGTATCCAGCCCACTTCACCAGGAAACTTTGCCTGCAGTCACTTGGTCTCTGTTTTTATTGTTGCAGTTTAGTACCAAACACATCAGTTCAAGGATATTGTCAGCAGCCAGTCAGCTCTGACTTCCTCATGGCCAAGATCTACTGTCCAGTGGAAGCCTCTGTTTCACTCAAGCCAGCTTTTAGGACCCAACTTTCATCTCAACACTCCAAGGGTCAAGGGGTAGCTTTAAAGGCACTGCCTGGACAATGCAAGATCCCTGACTTTGTCTTAGTGTTCTGTGGTTAAGCCAATATGCACATAATAAGCTGATCTGAAGTGCACTTTAAGGGCTAACTCCTTAACAAGATATAAAAGCTATTACCTTACCAGCATTCTCAAGAAAAGGCAAGAGGAGGAGGCCCCTGCAGGAGGCTAAAGACAGAAAACAATGAATGCTATTTTAATGGAATGAAGGTGGAGGTGGGGAGATTCAGGCTAGATGTGAGGAGGAGGTTCTTCCCCATGAGAGTGGTGAAACCCTGGAATGGGTTGTCCAGGGAGGTGGTCGAGGCCCTGTCCCTGGAGGTATTTAAGCCTAGGCTGGATGAGGCTCTAGGCAGGCTGATCTAGTGTGGGGTGTCCCTGCCCATGGCAGGGGGGTTGGAACTAGATGATCCTTGTAGTCCCTTCCAACCCTGAATGATACTATGATTCTACAACGTGGTGGTAATAGTTCTGCAAAGCCACAATGGTGTCTCTCACCAGATTCAATTAGTGCAATCATTCTGAAACATCCCATACTGGAAAAGCTAAACAGGCTGTCTCTCCTGTTGGGATCAGGTAGAGGAGAGATGTGCTGCTGTAGTCCTGCCTGCTGTCTGCCCAGCCTTTTCATAAGCAATTTATCAAAAGGGTTTTATGTGTCCCAGGGTAAGAGCCAAGCACTATGAATGTCAGGATCTACTGACAAGGTAGATAATGCAATACCTTTTACTGGGCCAACAAATAAAATATTATGCACTAGCTTTCAGGCCAAAAGGGCTCTGTCTTTTGGATGTTGTCAGACTTTCCCTAGGATGGCATTTAAATGAGGTAGCTGATTTAAAGCGTTTCAGCTGTCCAACTTAAATCACATCTTAGGACTAAATCAAAGAGAAAAGCCTTCTGGAAGGAAAAAAAGGCAAGAATTATGTCCATCAGAACTATTTCCTCTGTTTTAGAGAGCCTGCCCTGATATGTCTTAGCATAGTGCATTAGTGCACTGTTTTCTTCAAAGCTATTTGACAAATTCTTACAGTCTGTATTTTCCTTCAAACTAAGAATCAGGAGAAAATACACTGCCTAATTAACCTGGCAAGCAGCTCAGGAAACCTTAAAGAGAAGCAGAGGTTTCTTAGAACATCTTCTGATGAAACTGTAAAACGAAGTAGAGACAAAGGAGAACTTTAGAGCGCTGTTTGATTTAACAGAAACTGAGGGATTTCTGAAGAAACCCAGAAAATTCCAGCGGGGAGGGGGGGGGGGAGAAAGGGGGGGGAGCCTAAACTCCCACAGTTCAACCACCCTGATCTAGGGAACTGGTTCTCTGAGTAACCTGACAACTTCTTGTATGCTTGACTAGCTTTTTTTGGGTGAAGAGAGGCAAAAGGCCAAATCACCTTGTCAATAAAGGCTCAAGTGTGAGACATGCAAGAGTAAAATTGTAAACCTTCCAGACTGCATTCTAAAGGCATCTGGCTTGCTGCCTATGATTTAGACTTTGAGACCTCTAACAGTCTCAAGTGTTGATGAAGTTTTTACCTGTCTTATCCAGAAGGGCAATAAAACACATTAAAGTACTTCCTGAAATGCTATGTGAGAATGGTAGAAGCTGTGAATGCCTCTTTGGGGAGTTAAGGTACTATTTTTTTCATTAGTAACTCCTAATGCTACAAGTGAAAACATCAGCCTCTTCTCACCCTCCTTTTTTTGGTGCCCAGTAAGTCTCATACATAGCTGCCACTGTTTTGTGAGCCATTTAATGTTTTTACCCCTTTCCAGAAGCGTCCACAACTCCCCTTCCAGAAGCGTCCACAACTCCCCTTCCAGAAGCGTCCACAACTCCCCTTCTCTTCTCACAAGAGTTAGTTTCACTACACATCATGCTGCTGCTGAAGGATCACTGTACTTTTAAATGATTTTTCATGTCAAGCAAGTACTGCCTGTGCTAAAAGACAGCCCTAAGCATTCTTTAAACAAGCTGCCTCAATCTTTAATTACCAGTGGAATGGAGGAACTACAGCTAGTGACAGGCAGTTACTTTAAAACAGTTGTGTAAGGGCACTAACTCATCAGCATCTTAGTCTGGAAGAGTTATGGAACCCTCAAATCCATAAAACTGCTTAGCCTGTGCTATGCAAAGGGTAATTTTATAGCTTGAATGCAGGAGAAGAATGTTTTCTTTCTTAGCACTGAAAGCAGGAGGCGCAGTTGTCTAACAGCTCAGACTAAAATCTGCCACTAAATCAGGACAAACTATGAAGTGTAGTGCACCCAAGCAATAGCCAGCACCTATTTTTGTGATTTGTAGACTAATCTTTCCTATTTGCAAAGAGTTACTGGGTCCTTTCCAACTAGTGATCCAGCAGTCATTTTTGCCTTGCTCCTAATCCCTGCGGCATTTCCTGAACACTTTGTAATGTATTACCCATGTTGATAACAATTAACAAAGTAGCACAGGAAGAAACACAGCTGTCTCCCTAGATTTGGAACCAAATGCCATCTGTGAATTAAGAGAGAACTGTAGATTTTCAGAACTCTGTATGCACTCTGGATATTTATTTCTCCAAGCAACAACATTAAGAAAGCAAGCATGACATATATTGCTCTCATTCCAAGCATGGATTCAGCAACAGAGATGTGAAACGATTAGCCTAGGGTCACACAAAACAAGGTGGGCAGTGGTACTGTTACTAAGGATTGCTCAGCTCCATTCCTGGTTTAGTTGGCAGCTGCACCCATCAGGAATGACATGGTTTTATACTTGAGTCAGGTTTAGCCTATAGCACAAGTCTAGCAACGGCAGTTAGGCAGAGGATAGCTTCCCTTTTGAGGTCCGGGTGTAAAACCCTTCCTTCATCTTCATACACCTCACAAGAGGCAAATATCTGCTGTTCATTTATCAGAGGGACTATTAAAACCACAAACAGACATTTTTATATAGAATCTTGGTCTCTGCCACAACCACATCTGAGCTCAACCTTACAGAGCAGCTGCCCTATCTCATTTGCTCACCAGATGCTTAGCAACACTTCATTTTGGTGACAAGTTGATAACAGCAATCAAAACTCCCTCCAACATCTCCATCCAGATGTCCTCCCCTCTCTCTTCTAGTGATGATTGTGAGAAAGATCAGAGTTGACTTCCTCTGTGCTCTGAGCAGTCAATGCTCTAGTCTGGAAGAAGAGACTGAAGGATTCCAGTTAAAAAGCAACCATATTTTAAATCAGAACATGCACAGCGCTTGAAACAAGCTAAGCAAAACAATGGCAAATGTTGATTTCTTACCATCCCCACATGAAAAATGTACACCTTCTGGAGCAGACATGCCTATCAGACACTGGAAACTGAGCTGAGTGAATTTCTGTGAGTCAGTGACCTGTCATACATGAATGAACAGACAGGATCCTATCATCTGAGGCTGCACAGCACAAATCTCATTATCACCTGTGTTTGAAGTTCTAACTTCAGATGCCTGAAAGAAGATTAAACATGTAGAGTTTAAGGCTTAACCACAGAGTCCATGGTTGAATCTTTTTCTGTGTATGTAAAAACATCAACTGTGTCCAGTTACAGAACACAGAATTAACCAGGTCACAAAAGACCTCCGAGATCAAGTCCAACCTATCAGCCAGCACCATCTAATCAACTAAACCATGGAGCCAAGTGCCTCATCCAGTCTCCTTTTAAACACTTCCAGTGATAGTGACTCCACCACCTCCCTGGGCAGCACATCCCAATGGCCAATAACTCTTTCTGTGAAGAACTTTTTCCTGACATCCAGCCTCTACCTCCCTTGGCACAGCTTGAGACTGCATCCTCTTGTTCTGGTGCTGGTTGCCTGGGAGAAGAGACCAACCCCCATCTGGCTACAACCTCCCTTCAGGTAGTTGTAGAGAGCAATAAGGTCTCCCCTGAGCCTCCTCTTCTCCAGGCTAAGCAACCCCAGCTCCCTCAGCCTCTCCTCACAGGGCTGTGCTCCAAACCCCTCACCAGCTTTGTTGCCCTTCTCTGGACACCTTTCAGCAAGTCAACATCTTTCCTAAACTTAGGGGCCTGGTTACCCCTTCTGAAAGTCTAACCTATCTTTCATTCTTAACAGTGAAGCACTGAAACTTATGAAAAAACAGAGACTTAGAGCCACTACAAAAGTCTTCTAGCAACAGGACAGTTTTGAACCAGATATTATACCTAGCTTCAAACACATTATACTTTGGAGAGCAAAGGTTTAAATATTCAGTGGTATAGATTAAACCATACAATACATCAAAATACAAGAGATGTTGCTATTTTCTTGTAAATCCTTTTAAAAATACTATTTGATTCATTCCACTCCAACTATTAGAGTGGCTTCTTAAAGATTCAGTTTCACTGAAAGCTTTATCTGTCATAATGGCAGCACAGAGTTTTCTGCAAGATGTCCCCTAAGGCATGTGCACTTGTTTGTTTTTGTATGGCTATTCAGGCCTTGACTGGTAAAACACTTCAGAAAGGAAACCAAAATAATAGATGTTCCAAACCCTTCTGAAGGGCTTCAGATTTGGCTGAGGATCTGACCTCAGACCTACTAGCCCTTTCCTAGTTAGTGTGCTTCCATGCAAAGATTAACAAGCTTGTGCAAGATTCCTTTTGCCTGTGCAGTTCTCCAAATCCTCTATGCTTTCCTTGTGCCTGTCACTCACACTCCTGAACTTTGCTTAACTTAGCATCTGTTGAACATTACAATCTATTGATGAAGGCAGAGACACAGCTCTTGACCTTCATGAATATGTGACAGCAGCTTTCAGACAATGGAGCATGACTCATTTGACAGACATTAGAGCTGTAATACTCACTTGTAATAATGATTTAGTTTCCACATCTTCAAAGAGCAAATATACACCTCCAGTCTGAACAAAATTAAGTTTACACTAAGAGAAACTTTTAATAAGAGTAAGGATTCCATCAGCTTTAGCCAAACCCTCTTGTGACAGTTTGGGGTGGGGGAGGATGAGGGGGACATGAGAGGAGGATGCTGAAAGGAGAGAGAGGAACACTCTGCCTTTTAATATCAACTGTGCCACCTGGCTTTTCTTGAGACAAGAAAGTCTCTTCAAAGTGTTAGAGATATAGTTGTACATAAAGCTGTCTCTGTTATGCAGTGAAGGATCCTACCTAAGCGGAGTCTGGAGATCACTCATTCAAGAAACACAGAAACAGATGTGCTGTGTGCTTCAAGAGACTTCAAGCAGTTTGTCAATACTGAGAACTGAGTAAGACCAAAAAAAAGCAAAATCAGAACAGCTATGGAAACTATTGACCTGCTTAGCTAACAGGCTGCATCTCCACAGACATGATTTCTGCTTGCCTAAGCCAATAGACTAGTGACACCACATTTTTCTTCTGCAGAGATTCCCAGCAAAACAAGGTGTGTACCCAATCCACCTCATCATTTTATGGTTTAGAATCACAGAACCATTCAGCCTGGCAAAGTCCTTCAAGCTCCCCAAGTCCATCTGTTAACCCAGCACTACAACATCCACTGCTTAACTACGTCCCTCAGCGCCACACCTACATATGTTTTAAATACCTTCAGGGATGATGATGATGCAACCACTTCCCTAGACAACTTCTTCCAGGGATTGTCAATCCTTTTAGTGAAGAAATTTTCTCTTATGCCTAATCTAGATGTCCCCTAGTGCAACTTCAGCCCATCTCCTCTCCTCCCATCTCTTACTACCTCTAGAGCATCCCAACACCCACCTTTCTCCATGGCTCTTTTACAGGACAGACTCTACAGGAGTTCTAGAAGTGTTTCTCAAAGCTGCAGTGCACTCTGTGAGCTCGTACTAAATGCAACTAGAAAAGACTTTTTGAAGTTCATTCTTCAAACAGACTGAAATCCTTCTGTCAATATTTCCCAAGACAAAAAGTCTTACACATATTTGTTATTCTGTTGAGAGTTTCTGAAAGGGTGAAGAATTTGCTGTAGGTATCAAATTTCCACAAGGATGCAACTGTTAATCAATTTGAACACAGGCTGAGAATATTTAGAGGTTTATATATTATTGTACAGAGCCTCTAAGGAATTATGCATTTGGAGATCACAGAATCACAGACACATTCAGGTTGGGAAAGACCCTCAGGATCACCAAGTCCAACCACTGACCCTGCTCTGCAAGCTTCACCCCTAAACCATAGCCCCAAGCACCACATCTAAACCACCTTTAAACACAGCCAGGGTTGATGACTCCACCAGCTCCCTGGGCAGCACATTCCAAAGGCTGACCAACTCTTGCTGGGAACAAATGTTTCCTACTGTCCAGTCTAAACCTCCCCAGTGACAGCTTGAGGCCATTCCCTCCTGCTCTGTCACTAATGACCTGGGAGAAGAGACCAGCACCAACCTTTCCACAACCTCCCCTCAGGGAGCTGTAGACAGCCAGGAGGTCTCCCCTCAGCCTCCTCTGTTTCACACCAACCATCCCCAGCTCCTTCAGTCTCTCCTCATCACATTTATTCTCCAGGCCCTTCCCAGCTTCCCTGCCCTGGCTCCAGCACCTCAAAATTAAGAACTGTCTACATATCAGAAGAAGAAAAGAGCCAAAACAAATCAGTGCAGTGATCAAGCCAGCAGTCCCTCACTTCAAGCCCCTGGTCAACAGTCCAGAGCAGACAGACAGGTGTAGGCAACATCATAGCAGGTTCTTCCTTTCAAATCCTTTCTGGGGATGTTTAGATTCAATATTAGCAAAATTGTCTCTTCTGCAAGAGAGGTCAGGCATTGGAACACACTGCCCAGGGAGGTGGTGGAGTCACCATGCCTGGAGGTGTTCAAGAAGGGGGAGGCCGTGGTCGGACATGGTTTACTGGCCATGGTGGTGCTCTACAGCTTTGTACAGATAGTTTGTACAATATTTTAGCCTCCCATTTCAAGACAACAATGTAGAAACAGCTACTTAAAGTAAAGGACAAAATTCAGATGAAACTGAGTCTTAGATTATTCTGATATTAAAAGGAAATGGGCACCTGTGCCCAGAACTCACAGTGAGCTCAGTGGCAGCCTAAAAAACCACAGGCATTGCTGACAGGAAACAATGCTAAAGTGATAGGACACTTAAAACACAACAGTTTTGAGGGGCTTATTCCATTGCTATTGGTTTCAGACACTGAAATAAGTTATTTAAAAGGCAGAATGTTAATGAGCATAGGAAGCTTCTGTTTCACACCACCATCACCACACCAAGCCAAAACCCAGGCATCACCTAATTCCAAAACCACCACCACTGCGTATGGGGATTTTGACTTGGATAGTACTTCCAGATGAAAACAGACAATGCCAGTGCTAACAGAAAATAAAGTTCATATTCTTAACCACACACAAGCCTAAATCTCAAAATCCTACTGTGGTTTGTTGGGGTTTTTTTTTGCCTGAATGTGGAATCTAAGTCAAAATCGCTGCCTATCTCTGTCTCCTCCTGGAGCCTGGAACCTCTTCTCCTCCAGCATTTTATTACTCCCAAGATCTAAATTTCCAATCTCACTTATACCTGTCGGGGCTGACAAGAGTTTGTCAGAAGCGTGAGATCTCACGTTCCAGATGCCTGGCAGTTTGAAAAATCTCAACTTCCCATCTGAGGACTGTGATGAGCAATTGCACCAGCAAATGAGGTAGAAGAGAACTTTAGTCTTTATCACTATTTTGAACTACTCCCTTCCCCAACACTCACAAGAGCACATTTTCAATCCGTGGGTAGGATTGCTCTTCTTCCCTCAGTTTTGAAACACATCACATAAAGAGCATTTCTATCCTAGACTTGTGCCACTAACGATGCCAGAATGCAAATGAGAGCGCCTTTTGTTCGCAACTGCTTTTATCTTCCAAGTCATAGTTGCTTTCTGCAAAACAACAGAGCGCACTGATTCCTTTTCACAGAAATCTCTTTGACAAAACGGCTCATACACCTGTCAGAGCAACAGAGGATGGGGGTGTGGGGCTTTTTTGTCAAGCAACCCCCCTAGCAATGCCAGTGTTAATTGCTGTATTGTTCCAAGGAACAAAAACTCGCAGAAGAAACAGCAGCTGCCTACACAACGCTGAGTATCTAGAAATTGTTGGAAGCTAATTGTAACAAGCCTGCGACACTTGTTTCAGCACTTGTATTTCACAGCGCAGAGCCTTCAGGAAAAACTAATTCTTTCATCTTTTCTGCCTTTTGAATCTTTGGGTTTCTTATCAGTTTACTTTGCATGTAGTGACTGTTGCTTTTAAGCAGCTATTGCAGCATAAACTCTTACTTGGATTAGAAGAGTCGCTGCTTCAGGCAGAAACACATTTCTTAGGGAAACCAAAAGCGCAACAGCATCTGCGCTGCTGTGGCTTGACATTGGCTGTGCCGCCAGGCACCAAACGCAGTAGATACCCTCCCATCCCTTGGTTCAGTCCAGAATCTCTCTCACCGCTGGTTTCTACAAGCAGCTGGGATGACCTTCTGATCAGTTAGGATTAAATCTGGTCCAGAATCCCTCTCATCTCTGGTTTCTACAAGCAACTGAGGTAAACTTCTGCTCAGTTAGGATTACATCTGGGAGTGGCAAGGTAGTGATAGGACTAGGGGGAATGGAATGAAGCTGGAGGTGGGGAGATTCAGGCTAGATGTGAGGAGGAGGTTCTTCACCATGAGAGTGGTGAGACCCTGGAATGGGTTGTCCAGGGAAGTGGTCGAGGCCCGTCCCTGGGGGTGTTTAAGAGCAGGCTGGATGAGGCTCTGGCCAGCCTGATCTAGTGTAGGGTGTCCCTGCCCATGGCAGAGGGGTTGGAACTAGATGATCCTTGTGGTCCCTTCCAACCCTGAATGAAACTATGAAAGGTGGGATGTGAAACAAAGGAGACAGGACACAGACACGTACCCATGACCAAACCATGAAACCATTTGGATTTGACTGTAAGTATCTGAATCATATCTGAATCATTCAACACAGACCCTCTTTCGAGTCAGAAGAGAGGTAGGAAGAGTTAAAGGTTTAAAACAGATGGACTAAAGCACCCAATTCTCTCCACTTTATAATGAACAGAAAACTTACAGCCAGTTCCCTACAGCCTGAATTTTACCTTAGGAATTCTTAGCCCTCATTGTAAGTGAAGTGATGCCCTAAAAGCTGCATTTCAAAAGGAGGTGCCTTCTCAAGTTGTTTATTAAAAACAACCAACCAACCTTTCAGATTTCAGTGAGCTTTCATTAAGAAATAAAACTCAAGGGATTACACTCTCTGTTAATGTCTGTTCAGCAGGCTTGACTTCATTCACTTTTGAAACTGAACAAGGATTTAATGATATTAAAGTCATCTTCTTATTGCCTTTTTTCCTTGTAGAAATTGACTGCTAGGGTGAAGAGATAATAAATAATAATGGTATTTGTCTCCTTAGTAATGGAAAAATCAGACAGAACAGTTCAAGCCTGTTCCAAAAGTCAGCAACCAATATAAGGGGGGTGGTGGTGGTGGAATAAAGTTGGGGAAAAGAGTTAATCTTTTCTCCTTTAGCAGGTGCTGTGGTGTTTGCAAGACAAAATAGACAAAAGTGGGCTGGGGTGCATGGACTGATGACAATAGGAAACTAAGTTTAATTAATTCTGCTACTCATGGAACAGTTTGGTTTAGCTCCTAAGTGTTCCAGAAAAAAAACTGAACAGCTGTTAGAAACTTTGAAGATTACATTTGATCATTAAAGTGTGAAATAGAGAAATTTATGTCTGTTTTAATTGAAAGGCTTAATGCAACCTTTTCAGAGGAGTTAGCTCCTCTGTGTCTTCAAATTTCTCCTGATTTTTTTTTTACTGTGCATACTTTACACATGCCAGGAGATTTGAACTGTGAGAATTAGATGGTGAGGACAGTATCACAGTATCACTTAGGTTGGAAAGGACCTCGAGGATCATCAAGTCCAACCTATCAACACAGACCCCATGACTAGACCATGGCACCAAGTGCCACGTCCAATCTCCTCTTGAACACCTCCAGGGACGGTGACTCCACCACCTCCTGGGGCAACCTGTTCCAATGACAAATTACTCGCTCAGTGAAGAACTTCCTCCTCACCTCGAGTCTAAACCTCCCCTGGTGCAGCTTGAGACTGTGTCCCCTTGTTCTGGTGCTGGTTGCCTGGGAGAAGAGACCAACCCCTTCCTGGCTACAACCACCTTTCAGGTAGTTGTAGAGGGCAATGAGGTCACCCC
The DNA here is from genome assembly GCF_026170545.1 of Melanerpes formicivorus. Lineage (NCBI taxonomy): Eukaryota > Metazoa > Chordata > Aves > Piciformes > Picidae > Melanerpes > Melanerpes formicivorus. The sequence continues at coordinate 2,076,698 of NW_027142415.1, read as the reverse complement.
TAAGTCTCCTCTTCTCCAGGCTAAACAATCCCAGCTCCCTCAGCCTCTCCTCATAGGGCTTATGTTTAAGGTCTCTCCCCAGCCTTGTTGCCCTTCTCTGGACACATTCAAGTGTCTCAATGTCCTTCTTAAACTGAGGGGCCCAGAACTGGACACAGGACTCAAGGTGTGGCCTAACCAATGCAGAGTACAGGGGCACAATGACTTCCCTGCTCCTGCTGGCCACACTATTCCTAATGCAGGCCAGGATGCTATTGGCCCTCCTGGCCCCCTGGGCACACTGTTGGCTCATATTCAGGCGGCTGTCGATCAGCACTCCCAGGTCCCTCTCTGGTTGGGAGCTCTCCAGCCACTCTGACCCCAGCCTGTAGCTCTGCATGGCAAAGGACAGAGGCAAATTAATGGAGATCCAATCAAGATGATAATAATTCAAATCTGTACACTTAAGACTGAACAATTTGTCCTTCCCACCTTTTCTGGTTGTAAAAAAAAAGGAGGGATAATAATTGGTGCCATCCTAAAGAGGTCATTTTAGTTCTTCTTAAGGGAATACTTGTGCATGTATTGGCAACCTGTAGATTTGATGGTGGGGAGGAAAGCATCTCAAATACCCACATGTGGCACTCTAAAACATTGGATTCATCTATTTCAGCTAGTCAAGTTTGTACTTAAGTGAGACAAAACAAAGATAATGAAGCTGCCAGCCCTACAAGAATCAGAAAGCCAACCCTCCTGCTCTGCAATGTATCTGATGTTGCAGAAACCATGCGTGGATACCACCTAGTCTCCTAGAATCTGTCAATTACATCAACATAAAAGAGTCCCAAGATGAAAGCAAATTTGATATAGAAAACGATCCTTAATACTTTCAAATATGTGCATCTCTAACCACACAGATGCAAAATTAAACTCCTTCACAAGTAGGTATCTGAGTTCATATTTAAGTTCTAGCTGTAAGTAGCTTCATTTCCAAATGTGACAAAAGTTATTCAAATCAACATGACAAAGAAGAGTCCTGTGGAAGTACCTGCAACTATAGCAGAACTTAGACCATCACTTGTGGCAGAGAAACTGCAGATATAACTCTCAGAGGAAAACAGGCATGAGGTGTGTATTAGGAGAATCTACAACATTAGAATAAACCTTTATTAGAATAAACCAAACCAGGTTGGAAGAGACCTTCAAGATCATCGTGTCCAACCCATCAACCAATCCAACCCACCCAAACAGCTAACCCATGGCACCAAGCACCCCATCAAGTCTCCTCCTGAACACCTTCAATGACGGCGACTCCACCACCTCCCCGGGCAGCCCATTCCATAGCGCAATCACTCTTTCTGTATAGAACTTCTATAGTATCCACCCATGCACCACAAAACCTGGGTTCCACCCTCTTGGACAGGATCAGAACAACTCAATATTAATGCATTAATCATAAGACTATACTGAAGGTAAATGTGAAAACAGAACCAGCCAAGAGCTGTCCCTGGTCACCCACAGACTGCAGTCCCTCAGGGTGTCCCTGCTGTGGTATGGGCTGCTGATGGCTGTAGCCCTTCAGAGACATACCTTTCCCAGCACAGAGAATCTTCTTCCAGGAGTGTGTCTCTGGCTATACTTCCTTTGTTTTCCATTACACTGTGTCACCTCCCCCAGTGGCTACTAGAGCCCTTAGGTGTGTTGGAGCACACACCATTTTCAGGGCTGTTGCCATCATTGGTAGCCTCGCAGCTAGCTCCTGGTATTGGAGACCACCCTGGCCATTGGTGCCTAAATACTGGATGTAGTGGACTGCAAGCTACAACAGAAACAGGTGAAACAGATGAAAGGAGGCATCAGAAATCACTGATGAGGAAACCTAACTGTAGCACAGCTTTTACAGTTATTGTCTGAATCTGAAAAGAGATGATATGTTTTGACCATGCAAGCTCAGAATAGCTGCAAAAGAAGCTGGCAACACCTCAAACAGGGGCTTGCTTTTTGGTCTGTAAGAACTGCAGCAGTTCCCTCTCATAAAACCTGTAAAATATAATTCTACTACAGTCTTAAAAACCATTTTGAAATCACACAGGCTTACTAAGTTTCAAAATCTGCTGGTTTTACTAGAGCCACTGACCTAGTCAGTATTCAGACAGAAAGAGAAAGCAGCCAATATCAAAACCACTGAATAGTGACAAATAAAACCTCCTCAGCTTCAGGGGGTAAAAAAAGCAGCACAATAATTCTCAGAGTCCTACATTTTAATTTGCTTCTATACTATAACACACACAATGGACCTGCTGCTTTCCTGTATTTTAATAACTTTCTCATGCCAGCAAAGTTGGCTGGTGGGAAGCTGCAAGCAGGCTGCAGCCATGGACAGATTCAGAGTTTAAACTGAGGTTGGAAACATGGGGCAGAAACCCTGCAGTTCATTTACGTCCTCTGAAGGTGTGCTCATGCAGAAGGGGTTGGCTCTTCATTAAGTACACCCTGATGAGAACATCATCTATGTTGGAAACTTGCCTCCCTTTCCCTTTCCTTCCTTGAAAGTCCATAAATTCATTCATGCAAGCTCTGCTAGTAATCTCATTTGGAAAAGCATTTCTAGGCTACTCTGCTCATCCACAACGTATGAATAATAAATTGAGAACCACCTTTCCTGGAATAAAGCTACCATCAATCAAAACACAGATGAAACACATCCACTCATTTATGAATAGAGAGAATATAATCTATTTTTTTGCTTCTTTGCACCTGTTCACTTGTCCATCTGTCACAGAACAAAGGGGAATGCAGCTGAGGTCAGGAATTAAGGGTACAGGTCTGATGCTGTTGAATATCCTCAATGGGCTTGTCCACTTCTAGAACAACTGCATGAATTAATAACATGAATGCTCAATTTATCTGACACAAAATTCCACTTTTCTGTGCCAGCTATCCATATAGCCAGCCTTTAATTTGAGTGTTCAGAATCCTACTTAAAACCACCAACAAGCCTCGCTGAAACCAAAACAAACAAAACCACCAACACCCTCTGGAATTACCCCTAGGATCATATTTTTAAGCTAGAATCTCTGTGCTCAAAGAGCAACTATGACCTTTAAAAATACCAGAACTTGAAAATACACAGTGACCTCTCCAAACAGTAATGGAAAAAAAGCACAAAACAAATAGAGCCAAGGGCAAGAGAAAGTGTTGAAGAAGAAACAGCAAGATGCTAAGGGCTCAGAGGAGCTCCCTTGGAAAGACCTATGAATTCACAGAATCACCAAGGTTGGGAGAGACCTCAAAGATCATCGAGTCCAACCTGGCACCACAGACCTCATGACTAAACCATGGCTCCAAGTGCCACATCCAATCCCCTCTTGAACACCTCCAGGGATGGGGACTACCACCACCTCCCTGGGCAGCACATTCCAATGGCTAACAACTCTCTCTGTGAAGAACTTTCTCTTCACCTCCAGCCTAAACTTCCCCTGCAAACTTCAAACTGATAATTCACAAACTTAGCTTCTTAAGATTTCTCACAGGATCACAGGATGTCAGGGGTTGGAAGGGACCCGAAGAGGTCATCAAGTCCAACCTCCCTGCCAGAGCAGGACTATACAATCTAGCTCAGGTCAGAGGAACACATCCAGATGGGCCTTGAAAGTCTCCAGAGAAGACTCCACAACCTTTATTAGAATAAAGGAATAAACCTTTATTAGAATAAACCAAACCAGGTTGGAAGAGACCTTCAAGATCATCGTGTCCAACCCATCAACCAATCCAACCCACCCAAACAGCTAACCCATGGCACCAAGCACCCCATCAAGTCTCCTTCTGAACACCTTCAATGACGGTGACAAACCTCTCTGGGGAGCCTGTTCCAGTGGTCTGTGACTCTTACAGTAAAGAAATTCCCACTTGTGTTGAGGTGGAACCTCCTGTGCTGCAGCTTACAGCCATTGCAACTATTTTTCCTCTTGGATTATTTAGCCAGGTGACCAGAAGTCATCTCCTATGCTTGAAATATAGATGTTTCCAAGATACCTGCTCATTATTTTTTCCCCCCTCCAAACACTTCATTTGCATTTTGAGTATTTTCCTCAAGAAAGATAAACTTTTTGAAAAGAAAGCCAATCAAAGTGTTGATCCAAGAAAGGATGAAGTGATTTATATGCTTTCATTCTCCCCTCCAAGCTCAATTAAGTCTCTCAAGATGTATTCCTCAGTAACAAGACACAGTGTAGTAGAATATATCATTGGGAGATGAAGCCAATTTGCATCGCTTCAGTTGTTCCACTAAAAATGCTGGAGGTTTCCATGGACAGAAGAAAAGAGGCATGAAATCATTCATTTAGTCAAACCCTCTCTTTCTTATTGCAACCAGTTTGGACAGAAGATGAGTGGTTAGGCCAAATTAAAAGGGTGGGGGAGGGAAGGAGCAAAATCACACTTATTTGTGCATTGAAATACTGCAAAACATCCACTTGGTGTTCTCTCCTGGAATAGAATCAACAAGGTTGGAAGAAACCTCAAAGATCATCAAGTCCAACTTGTCATCCAAGACCTCATGACTACTAAACCATTGCACCAAGGACCACATCCAATCCCCTCAGTTTAGGAAGGATGTTGACTTGCTGGAAGGTGTCCAGAGAAGGGCAACAAAGTTGGTGAGGGGTTTGGAACACAAGTCCTATAAGGAGAGGCTGAGGGAGCTGGGGATACTTAGCCTGGAGAAGAGGAGACTCAGGGGTGACTTGAAGAGATTTAGACTGGATAGTAGGAAGAAATTCTTTATAGTGAGGGTGGTGAGACTCTGGAACAGGTTGCCCAGGGATGTTGTGGATGCCCCTTCTCTGGTGGTGTTCAAAGTCAGGTTGGATGAGACCTTGAGCAACCTGGTCTAGTGGAAGGTGTTCCTGCCCATGGCATGGGGTTGGAACTAGACCAACTGTAAGGTCCCTTCCAACCTAAACCATTCAATAAATCTATGAACTAGTTATGTGACCTGGCTTTCCCTTGCATGAGTGTCACAAAGAACAGTCCATTTTTGTTTCCACCAGCCCCAACACATGTAGTCTTAGATGTTAATAAAGAATTATCAAGTAACTTCTGACATTTAACCTTAAACATAACTACTTATTTTTTCCAATATAGGCTTTGTTACTCTATTTTATGGCTGAAAAACTCCTTTGATTGCATTCACAATTATTGCCCAGGGTGCTCTTCTGTAATGAACTGTTCTGAAGCTAAGAAATTTTGGAAGGCAATTACAGGAAATCATCAGTTAATGAAGAACATGTCACCAAATTAAATCTCTTCAAGTTTTCACATGAAAGACCAATGCTAAGTTAAAGGAATCATAGTGTCAACTATTTTATCCAGCATTGTGGAGGAGTACATAATCATTTCAAAGCAAAAACAGACATGAAATTAGATGGTTTCACTCCTCAACAGTCCTTTGAGAAGGAGGAGAGTTAGAACAAATATTTATCCTACAGGCAGGAGTCCTAAAGAGGTCTACAGGCTCTGTGTTTCAACTTTCTTATAAAGTTGTTTGGGAGAACTGAAAAATAACAAGCTGATGACAGTGAAGCCTGTAAAAGGATACTTCTGATACCTTCAGTTCAATACTGCTTGACAATCTAATTTGTTTTTTCAGGTTGGCTCAGGATTAAGATTGATTAAATCAACTTAGCTCATTCCAAATGAAATAGGAGTGACATTTATTGTCATGGGAAATGGTAGAGTGGTGCCTCTGAAAAAAATCATTTGGTAGATGACACAATTTATTGCTAAAATGATTCAGAGTCCTTACAGTCTTTTGGGCCTCCAGTAAAAGGATTTGGACTCTAAGAGCAGCAAAGACTTGAATCACTTCTTTCTCATGGCTGATCAGATAGAAAAAGTAATGAGTTTTCTGTCATAGGTTTGACCAGAGCGCTTCATATTGCAATAAGAATTGTCTTACCATGCAGTGAACAACACCAAGCTAGCAAGAGTGAGTACACTTGCTCCATCTCTAAGCAGATGTATTAATGCCAACTTCTGACAGACATTCGAGTCCAAGCATGCTGAGCAAGACCTTGCAAACAGGCAACACTTTCCCTTAGTATCTGGTATACTGCAGGAAGCCACAGTGTTAATGTTTACACTTCCAGTCAGTCACTAGGGATTTGAAAATGCACAGGCCAGATGTTAGAAACCTACTTGTACTTTAGGAAGCCAAGTTTGAAACTTCCTACTGGATAATCCTCTTTTCAGCATCTCCAGAATGTTTAGATTAAATATGTCCTCTTGAGGAAACACAAGGCAAAAGATATTGAAGCTGATACTTGGAGCTAACCAGTCTGCCTTTCTTCACTCAGCATCAGTTCAGCATCCTGTGCCAGTCATGCAGAGCTGTACATACAGAACCTGTGAGGCAACAACCTCATGCAGTGCTTTGAACAACCTAAAAGCTAGCATTGAAAGGTGTGAAAGCAAACTATTATTCTGTATTTACTTCATCCATTTTCTTTCACAGATACTGTGTTTCTCTTCATCTATTTTATTCATGAAGTACTTGGAAATGCCTGCCTCATAAAACCTCAAGAAGAAAAGAGCCTTTGGAGAAGCAGATTAGCAACAGAATAAAATCTAGATGGAAGGCAGAGTTTTTCCTCTTCTGCTGTTTGAAAGAGAGTCAGGCCCACAGGGAAGGGGGCAAAAGAGCATGAAATGCGCAGCCAATGTGATAAAAATCAATCCTATACAAGGGAGATGATCCTCCTAACACATTATTTAATAAGCTGACCACCTCCTCTACAACATACCCTAACACCCAGTAAATATTTGAAGACACTTCTCCTATGAATGAATGCATTTTATTCTGCCGTGTCTAGCCAGACAACTGAGTGATTAAATGTGTACTTGACTCTGAACACCTTAAATGATCATAAACCGGCTTGGCTATGTGTTATCATCCAGCATCCCCGAGACAAGAAAGATGAGAAGGAAAAGAATATTCATTGCTCATTCTGCATTTTGAAAGATAGGTTTCCACATTCAGAAAGCCCTGGTTTGTTTGGGGTTTTTTTTGCCTCCAGTAGAGACATATTATCAAGACAAACTATGAACGATTCAATTTCTCCTGCTTCTCATCAATAAAATGAAGTACGTTTTTATTCGCAATGAGTCCTCAAAGTTAGCTCTGGATAGAGATTGAAAAAAGAAGATCAGGTCACTACAAAACAAGGATGCAAGCCCTCTCCCTTCCCTCGAAAGGAATGTAAATTTAGATTTCAGAATAACGAAGAACTCTAGGGACAGGTTGCTGTGCAGCAGCTACCCTGGGGACAGTGTCACAGAGCACTGCGAAAGGACCAATCCTGGTGTTTGCGAGCCGAGCAGACTTTTAAGCCGCTGCTTTTCCTCTCGGTAAAGCGCAAGCATTCTCCCATTAACTAAAATACCCACTCTTTTCTTCTCATCCTGACCTCATTAGCATCCTGTCGATTGTTTAAGAGTCTTTTTCATTGTAAATTCTCTTTCAAACACTGCTCCCCCCACCCGCACCCCCGCTTCCCTCCGCGGGCCTTTAATTGTGCCGACTACAGAGATTTGACAAGTATGACAACTACTTTGAATTAATGCTGCAAGATTATTTATGTGGTGCCTTAATTTTAAAGAGCAAACTTGATTAAAACCAAAACCTTGAGTCCCAGGCTTCTAAACAAAGGAGGCGCAGAAGCAGGAGCGCAGGATGGGCACTTCCAGCAGAGGACCATCTCACTAAGGCATTTCAAAGCAAAACAGCAATCAATTATGAATATGTACACATGCTCTGCAGTCACAATGTGAGGACTCCACAAAGCCTGGAGCCCTGAAATGCACCTGTTCAATATAGTCAAGAGAAAGGAAATCATTTTAGTTAAATGAAACCTTCAGTCCACTCTGTGCCTAGTTAACGCTGCATTGATTAAGGAGTCAACAAGTTCCAAATGGAAATCAGAGTTTTTTGCAGTATTTGAGAACAGTTATATGTTTATCAGAAAGCAATCTAGAAAAAGGAAGGCTCTTTGAGCTGGAGTAATCACAGAATCCTTTAGTTGTCTCCTCTGTCTGATCTTAAAGGTCTTCCAGTCTCAAGCCGCACCAGGGAAGGTTTAGGCTGAATGCTAGGAAGAAGTTATTCACAGAAAGAGAGATTGGCCATTGAAATGTGCTGCCCAGGGAGGTGGTGGAGTCACCAGCACTGGAGGCGTTTAAGAAGAGACTGGTTGGGGAGCTTGGTGCCATGGTTTAGTTGAGTAGATGGTGTTGGATAATAGGTTGGACTCGATCTCAAAGGTTTTTTCCAACCTAATTAATTCTATCTATCCTATCATCAAGGCTAACTCTACAGCCTCTGCTGTTAAACCACACCTTTGCATCTCTTAAACACCTCCAGGGATGGGGATTCAACCACCTCCCTGGGATACTACAGCAATGGGTGTGGAAAAACTGAAGGTGAGGACTTGGGGAAAGATTTCCACGCTAATGACTGTAGTCTCCTTTTTATTGCCATCATGTTGTTCTTGAGGTGTACAAACACTTGACCTGAAGCCTGTGACCATGAAATCCCTTATCTTGCTTACTGAGTTTGAACATAAATAGAGAGTTGTTATTCAGAACACCTGAAGAAGAGATGATACAGAGCTAAGCAGTACTCTTCCAAAATGTTTTACAAGCATGTGCAAATTATTACACTACCACAGATCATAGAATGGTCTGGGTAGGAAGTGACATCCAAAAGTCATCTAGTCCAAGCCCCTCTGCAGTAAGCAGGGGTATCCTCAACTGGATCAGATAAGTAGCTGTATCTTGGAGGAAGCAAAGCAACAAGTCAACAGCACACTGCATCTCAGTACATTTGCTCAGCTCACAAAACACAGCTGAATTAAGATAATAAAATAGGAAACTGTTAAGAGATGGGAGATAATTTTAGCTGACAACTGCTCAGGAGGTTTGTTAACCTTGCTAGTCCTGTAAGCAGTGAATCAGCACTTGACCAACAGCACTGTTAGGACATGTGATATGAAGCTGGTTTCCAGTGTCATGAAGGAGCAGAGCAGCCCAGTGCTGGCGAGGGGGAATCCCAGGACAGGAGTCCCTGTCCTGCCATGCTTTGGCAGTAGGATGTCAGATCCACAAGCCATCTCTGTGAGTCAGCAGGAAGCCCTGCCCTGAGATCACCTACAGACTGAAGGGTCACTTCTGAGGATATTGGCTCACTATGTGTACCAGCACTTGGGAACTGCATAAAACTTTTGATGGGATGTTTAAGGGCAAAGGCAAACAGGAAAGGGAGGCAGCTGGGGATGCAAGGAGCCAGGCAGTTCCTGGATGGACTGCATGTATGAGGGCAGTTGCTGAAGGGACACAGTGAATGTGTGTGCATTGATGTGTGTGAAGGGGGTTTGTACCAGGAGCTGGAGTGTGTCTATGAGGCTCAGAGGCTCACGTGCCCCAGTGTATGCAGCTGGGGAGTCCTGGGATCCAGGGGTTCTGGGCAGCCCTAGCATTTGTGCCAGACACTGGAGTGATCTGTATTGGATATTCCTAAGTAAATCTATATCTTTCCACTTAATGACCCTTTACCCTGATCTGTCCTAACAGTGGAAATGAAGTTTCCCTTGCAAGTCAGTCTGTAGCAGGACATGGCTTTTTTAATTGTGTGTTTGTAAATGCACCCCAAAACATGTACACACAGAGTTCAATATACATGTGCCTACTTATACACACTCATGCATGTGTCTGTATATAAAAGAAAGGCAAGAAAGAAAAGGCAGTGCTGCTAGGCTGGTAACTGACCACATGCCCTCCACAAGGACACAGAGTTTTCAGCTTTCAGATGAAGGACAGGTTGTTGTAAGGAAGCAAGCTCAGCACTGAGAGCAAACCAAAAGAAAAATTAAAACTTAGTAGAAACTACATTCTATTTTCAGTTGCTTAGCACAGTTAGTTTTTGGGGCTTTTTTTCAGTCTGAAAGGGCTCCACCACCATGTCAGGCCAGCTCACCTCCCAGCATGATGTGACCTTCCTTCAGGCTGGTCACTCGAGTGAAGTCAGACAGTTTCTAGGGCACTTCATTTTAGCTGTAGTAGTTTGAGGCTATTTCAGACCCACATTAGCAACTTTCTCCGGTATGGGTTACATAAGCATTTCCCATCATGTTGTTCTCTTGAGATAACCAGAAGTCAAAGTTGCATATGCATATGTAGGACAATCAAACACATTCATCTGTGAACCACAGCAAATCGGAAAAACAGAGACAAGCTAATGCTTAGCTACTAGGGGAGTTGCTTTTAGATGCTTCATGTCTGTAACTGATGAAAGGCACAGGGATTTATCAAAAACTCAGCACAGAGTCACAGAATGCCAGAATGCTAGGTGTTGGAAGGGACCTCTGGAGAACATCTAGTCCAATCCCCCTGCTAAAGCAGGGTCACCTAGAGCAGGTTGCACAAGATGCTGTCAGGTGGGTTTTGAATAACTCCAGACACAAAGGCTCTCTGGGCAGCCTGTTCCAGTGCTCTACCACTCTCAAAGTAAAGAAGTTGCTCCTCATGTTTCAATGGAGCTTCCTGTGTTCAAGTTCCTGTGCCAATGACCTCTTGTCCTGTTGCTGAGCATCACGGAAAAGAGACTGGCCCCATCCTCCCGACACCCACCCTTCAAGTATTGCTGAGCCATCCATGCATCCTTTTCTGCCTCTCAAGATGAGAAGTTTTCTTCCTGGCAGTCTAACTAGGAGTACAAATACTGAGATTTGAAACAAACAGTAACCATGCAGCTAAATGTCTTTGGAAAGAGTAAGCCTCAATGTTTTATTTTGTTTTAAGTCAGCCTTATTTCCCTCAGTCAGAAGCAATTCAAATAAACTGAGCACTATTTAAAAACAAACAAAGGAGTCATGTCTAAACTGGAGCACGGGGAAGAAATGAGGCATGTCATTTCCATTAAGCCATGCTCAGCATGCACAAGTAGGGAGAGAACTTAGTAGAGTTGCTCCCAAATGCCTTTGCTTGCATATGCTGTAAGTGCTTACCTATATTTGCATTGACTTCCTCTCTTGTTCTTGCATGAAATACTCCAATCAGTTTTAACCCTGGCTTTCACACAAGACAAGTCTGAAAAATAGGAATCTGCAATCCTCTTATTTAGCACTCATATAAAAGAGATATAAAAGATAAAAATCACTTAATAGATAAAAAAATCCACCTGCAAGAGAGCTGGCTTTCTCTCCAATGCAGCTTGCACTGATCTAAAAGGTCTACTGCACTTGAATCTTAAAACCTTTTCATCTCTCTATTACTCTCCCTACCCACCGTGCCCACACTCTTCTGACCCACTGTGCCCACACTCATAGTATCATAGAATCAGTCAGGGTTGGAAAGGACCACAAGGATCATCTAGTTCCAACCCCCCTGCCATGGGCAGGGACATCCCACACTAAATCAGGCTGGCCAGAGCCTCAGTCAGTCTGGGCTTAAACACCTCCAGGGATGGGGCCTCAACCACTTCCCTGGACAACCCATTCCAGGGCTTCACCACTCTCATGGGGAAGAACTTCCTCCTCACATCCAGCCCTCACATCCTTAGGGATAGCCACTGAGATTATCAAGAACACAAACAATGTCAGCAATTCCTTGCTTGCATAAACCAAGGAATTTTTGCCTTCAATTTGAGTCTCTGCTAAAGTTGCTTAAACAGGATAACTTGGTATGTCACTTTTCAGTCCTGAAGTCAATGTCAATTAGCTTTTCAAATGACAAAATTCCAGTCAAAGTTTCTGGCCTTTCAGGTGAGATTGGCTAACTAATCTCTTCCCTGAATCTGGACCAAATGAAGAAGGAGGGAAAAGAATTGATGAGACCTGGTCAAGCATTGCTGTTATTCAAGCATAAATTTCTGTCTCTTAACAGACTTTCTGTATGTTGCTTGCTGGATTTTGGAATAATAACAGACACCAGGTTCTCAGGGAAACAAACAAACAGTGAAATTCAAGTCCCCAGGCTGGTGTAAAAGTATCATATGTCTATTTCTTTCCTCAGGTTACCATTTGAAGCATTTCTATATCACAAAACTACCTCCCTAGTTGTTATTGTGTGCTTTTTACTTGCATTTTAATTGCTTCAGCAGGTATTCTTTCTCTGTATTCACATCATTTAAACTGAGCTCCTTCCTTCTCCCAAGAAAACCACTGAAAATGAAGGTAAGCTGCCTAAAACTTCAAACCAGCCTTGGCTTTACAAGCTGATATTTATCATTCACCACTTGGCTCCCAACATGGCAGAAGCTGCCTGATCTTTTTCTACCATTTAGGATTATGCACACCATCTCCCAGGGAGGAAGGAGGATCATTTCAGCTCAGAACTGTATGTTTCTGGCTTTACATCTCTCTCCCTCTGGAGACCAGTTACTATCTGGGCTTTCAGTCATAATTCCTGGAATGACTTGGTGCATATATCACAATCATTTCATTATTTACAGATATCCACAAGCAGCTGGCAGGAAAAGAGCCTAACAATCCATATTTGTGAGGTAAGGCTAGTATTTTGCTCTTCAGATTTTGAACAAAGACATCCAGTGACAGGATAAACACAAGGAGTTTTGAAAATAACTATTTGGTGCTTGTTGAAAGAGTGGCAATGAATGGACAGACAGAACAGACTAGAACATTTCAGTTAGATGAACATTGTAGATCACTTCCAAGTCCTACATAAAGTCTGTGTAGTCAAAATACCTCCAAAAGGAAAGGAAAAAACTGATCCAGGACAAAGGACACTGTTACTAAATGATGTCTCTTCTTGTATCTATCCACCATTAATTGACTCCCAGTAAACCAACAGCTGATTTCTCACTTTTCCCCTGCTGCTGTCTTCAGCTTGCTTATGTAGATCCTAGTGTGCAACACACTCTGCATCCAGCACTTCCTAATCCATTCCAGATGACAACCAAAGTTGTAGGACTAAATACCATCACAAGCCTCAAGTCTGGCACACCTGCACTAATGTCTTTTACTCTGTTTTCTCACAAGGATGTGTCAGTCATATCCTGGGGGCTGTTGTCTCCTGAGAAGAGATCCCCATCCAGGGGCTGGCTATTCTCAGTGCTGTGGCCAAATACAGTGCTGGTTTTGGAAGTGATTTCTGGCTGTGTGCTTGAAAACACAAGGATTTTCTTGGACAAGTCATTTAACTTTAGCATCCATACAGTATCACAGTATCACTAAGGTTGGAAGAGACCTCAAAGATCATTGAGTCCAACCTGTCACCACAGACCTCATGACTAGACCATGGCACCAAGTGTTGCAATCTCAAAAACCAATGACAAGCCTGCTGCAATCCTTATTTGCTAAACCTCTCCTTAAATCACAGGATCTATTTCCCTAAGGTACAGCCTGAAGACCCTAGGAGTACACTCTAGCCACAATATTTACAGATTACAACACCAGGTATAACTAACATGACCTCATAGGGGGGGAAAAATAATAATAAGAAAAGAAATCATCAAACCAAGCACTGAAGCATAGATAATGCAGGACTTGCTGCTCCTTTCATTTGTAACTGCACCAGCAGTCAGAACACTGTTGTTCCCTCTCAGTTCCTAGGGCAAGAGTCAGATTTCTCTCAGTGTGATGTCAGGTTTCCAGAAGCAGCATTACCCAAGCTGCCAGCCTCAAGGACAAGAAGTTAAACAAAAGCATAAATGTCACTCTACAGGGAGCCTGTATTTTTTCCAACCTAGAATTAGAACTGAAAGGCTGCAGGAAGCAGACCCCCATCAAGGCCAAAGATTAAAACATAATCACTTCCACAGGTGCACTGTGCATAATGCAGCAGTGGCCTGACATGAAGGTACCTCTCAAAGGAGACTTCTCAATTAGTGAAATAGCTTTTCCTGGCAAGCTAAGCATTACTGTGCTTTTTATGAAGCTACTCTGTTAGCACAAGCAAAGCCATACCTTATCAAACTAAATTCCTTATTCATTAGCTGCAGAGTGAAAATCCCCTAGTAATGGGCATGACAGTCCTCACACAGGACTGTATGACAGAAACCATGCAATGGAAATACAGTTCCATAATTGTGTAGCACAAGCATCCTATGGACAAGGCTGAGTTATCACCAAAAGCCTTCACAGCCACCAAGATTTACCTCTAGCCAAACCCAGGCAGTGACATCTCTGTGGGATGTGGTAATTTCTCTTCACTATTAATGAGCCTCTCCTATCTCAAAAGTAAGTTTCTCCCTAACGTCCTCCACCTTTGCTCCTATTCTCCAAGAGCTGACAAGTTTCTTCAGCTTCTGTGAAGGGCTCCCATAAAGATCAGCTCCCATTAGCTGGTGAGGATTTGCATCACCTCTTAATGACAAGGCTCTCTCTACTCACCCTTCATTTCCATTTTCTTACTTGCTTCCTTCCAATGAAATCCTCTCTCAGTTCGGTGCCAGCCCATGCACATCCTTTGAATTCCCCTCACACATCTCCTTCTGCTCCCTTAATTCCTCCCAGCATATTCTTTTTGGACACTTCTCCTGTTCATGAATATTTCAGGAGACCTTTTTGTCTGAGGCACCGTGCGATGCATTAGTTCAACTACTCAATTTTTATTAGCTTATTGCTTACTGTATCCTCCTTTCCCTATAATTTCTCATGAAATCTTTGCCTTCTCCTCCCCCCTCCTTGTACATCACACTCCTGACACAAGAGAGTGGAAGCCAGAGAGCCAGAGAAGCAGTCATATTACTTTGTTTCAATACTGTTTTCCATTTTACTAGGCAAATCCTCACCACACCAGCACCGTAAGAAAACAATCTGATTTCACCCATGTCTTGTTTAAAAGTGGAAGTGATGCATCACAAAGTAATGCAGGATGGAAATGTGTGAGTGGGTCCTTATAGACTCCTAAGGCAAAGCTGACTAAGCTTTAACAAATTAAATAGAGAACACTAAAGGTGTTTTGCTGCTGGCTCCTGTGGATAGCAGCAGGTCCCCTGTGCAAATCTGCTGGCTTGATGCAGGAGTTACTTGATACAGCACAAGCTTCAATTCTGCACCCCACTGCTTGTGCAGGTGGTGTTGTTTAGAAACCAGGAACTCTGCTTCCTTGCTTCCTCTGCCATTTGCTCATCCAGTTCAGCATCTGTCCCTGTGCTTTCCTGCTTGATACCACTGTAATTTTCCCACTTAATTCACAAAATGTAGCATCTGCCATTCAGAAGGCAGGCTCACCTTAAGGAAGCATCTGAACTAGGCAGAGCCGTGAGCAGGTGTTCCTTTCAGTCTTATCTCCCCGTCATCTCATTTTCTCTCTCTGGCTGAGAGGGGGTGGGGAAGGGAGGCAGGAACATCCCCATTTCCACAACGATTCCACTGATAAATCTTCAGGAGATTAAGAATTCTACTGAAGGATTTGAAAGTAGCTGCTGATCTGTTTTTGCAGAAAAAAGGACACGCCTTTCAACTCCAAACGAAAATGCACTGGAGGAAGGAAGGTGGGAGAGGAATGCTTCTGTACCTCTGAAACCCAGAAGTTAATAAGAACTGTGATTATATAACCCCAAAGCTATATTTGACCCAGTTCTGCTCTGAAATCCCTTCCTTCTAAATGCCCATGGCTTGCTAATTAACATTCACATATGGTCACCACACTGACTGCAAAGGCAAAAGGTCAGGGGTGTTTGTATCCAGAGTCAAAAGCTGCGCTCCACTGCTCTGATCCCGGAAGGTTCCTGAAGAGCAGGAGTGTCAATAACCTAACAGAGCCTGAATACCACTGTCCTGCTGTATGTGTGCTAGACAGAGCTATGGAGTGTATCCAAGTGTGGGCAGGGAAAAAGACAAGTAGTAACTGCGGGTCAAGAGTGGATACACTTCGGTGCCAGAATGGTCTCGCCTTCCTCAGCAGAAAGGAGATGTTCAACATTTGCTGCTGTGGAAGTGGCAAAAGGTTGTTCTCTTCTGTTTCAGAGAGAGTTTTCACTAGAGAAAGAAGAGCAAAAAGTAGAAGAAAGACTTCTGAAATTACTGACTGCTGCTGACATAAAAAGGAGGCATTCTACTCTTGAGTGAAAGCTTAGAGAGCCTTCCCTGGGCTTTTTGCTTGTTTGTTGGATGGAAGGGAGGAAAAGAATGTAATCCAAAGCCCAAGAGACTATCAACTATCCATTGATGCATCTTTGTAAACCTTCAATTCCAACAACTTGAACAGGCATTCCTCATACCTGTTCTGTAGATGGGGTCACTGGAACAGAGAACTGAAGTTGCTTGAAAAGTGAGAGAGATTGCTGATACTTGTAATGGAATAAGGGCTTCTCAGGATTCCAGCCCTGTCCTCCCACCCTCCTAGTCACATACAGCCCCAGGAGGAGCATCCACACGGACAACCAACAGCAGCCAGCAGAAATCTCAGAGTGACTTGCCACAGAAAAAGGGAAAGTATCATCTTTGCCACATATTTTAAGCCTGTTACATTATACAGGTTGTCCAGATGGCTTGTCAGCAGCACTTTGCCTCACCTCCTCCACAATTAGAAGTCCTGAGAGCTGGAAGTCTGACAGGCCACAGATATTTAATAGGGAGCAGTACAATTCACCTCAGGAAGCTCACAGTTCACTTTTGTGTTCAGAGACCTCTTAGGTGAAATTGCTACTTTATATTTAGTTTTGCATTGACAGGGGCAAAGTTACAGCTTGCCTAAACAGAAAGTACTTATGGGGTAAGTCTTGCATCCTAAACAGAGACATTCAGATCAACCAGCTCTCTGTGCCCACTCCAGATGTTGTTGCTGTGCCTGTTCAAGCACCAGCTCTGCCCCACCTGTTCCCAGAGCTCAAAAAGTAAAGCTTTCACAAAGAACATAGGTGACCCAAGGACAGGAGGGTCTTGTGAAGTCTTGTCTGTCCTACAGAGTGTATTAAAAGAAGAAAGTTTGCTGGAGTACTAAGATGAATTCAGTCCTACCTATTAAAAAACCAGTTCCACTGTGCCTGAGTAACAAGAGGAGTGAAAATAACCCTTCAGCCTGAGGACCTGAACTTCTTCCTAAGATGCTGCAATGACCAGACTTGAGCATGAAGAGTTGTGAATCTATGGTCACCATCTTGGCATGTAAGACCTGGAAAGGGCATGTCCTAAGCCAGACCCAGCTATAGCGCTTCTTATTGGGTGATTTAGGTGATACCCACCCTCCTCCAACTCCACACATCTGTGGGCTTTTCATAGTTTCATTCAGGGTTGGAAGGGACCACAAGGATCATCCAGTTCCAACCCTCCTGCCATGGGCAGGGACACCCCACACTAGATCAGGCTGGCCAGAGCCTCATCCAGCCTGGGCTTAAACACCTCCAGGGACGGGGCCTCAACCACCTCCCTGGACAACCCATTCCAGGGCTTCACCACTCTCATGGGGAAGAACCTCCTCCTCACATCTAGCCTGAATCTCCCCGCCTCCAGCTTCATTCCATTCCCCCTAGTCCTATCACTACCTGACATCCTGAGAAGTCCCTCCCCAGCCTTCCTGTAGGCCCCCTTCAGATACTGGAAGGCCACAATTAGGTCACCTCGAAGCCTTCTCTTCTCCAGACTGAACAGCCCCAACTCCTTCGGTCTGTCCTCATAGGAGAGGTGCTCCAGCCCTCTGCTCATCCTTGTGGCCCTTCTCTGGACACCTTCCAGCACCTCCACATCCCTCTTGTAATAGGGGCTCCAGAACTGGACACAGTACTCCAGGTGGGGTCTCACCAGGGCTGAGTAGAGGGGATCCTATTTCCAGGTGTCCAGCTTTACAGGCATCAAACATGAATCCCATCTACACCTGCTAGATAGCAAGATGAATAAAGAAGGATGGCAGAGAGTTCAACAACAGACTCTTTACTTGTATGATCTTTGATCATTCTGTAAAACCATGGACTTTTTAATTAAGAATAATGATTTTAAATGCCTTTGAAAAAATGTTGGACTTGAACATGATGATGTTGTCAATAACCACTCCTCCTGGTTTCTTCATCAGCCTGCTTTTGGTTTAGTGCAGAAAAGGGGGAAAAAAACATATAATACTGTGATTCAGAATATGAATACATTAAAACTGTTAAGTTGGCTTCAGGCAAGCCACTTACTTTCCTATCTTAAAAATTTGGCTGATAAGGTCTTTCTGCTTCCATTTTCTTCATTTAGATTGAGTGTTGAAGGCAAGGAACTATTTTTCAGCCTTAGTATGGGCTGGACGTAGTTCAGTGAAGTCTTCGTTCCTAGTTTGGGATTTCACTATTAGTATTTGAAGAGAAAGAACAGTGTAGGTGCTAGAGAAAACCTGAGAACAAGGGGAAGTGATTGCAAAACAGATGTAGTTTTGCTGCACAGCCTCAGAAAAAGGCATGCTGTTAGAGGAAGTGTTTAACCTCAGTGACAGAAGGACTGCACTGCTCAAAAGGGTTGGGCATCAAATTGTTATAATAATGCCTTCACCCTGAAGTGGACATGGATTTAAATAGCTGATAAGACTTCAAAGCAACTACACTAAGAACTGTTGAACTACAAGGAAATCTTTTAAGATACACTCCCTGCAGAGTAAGCTGAAGGGTCTTCCTCCTGGAAGGTACATGGAAATTGTACACCTTTCAGTTCTTAACATTAGAACTGAAACAGTGGGATCAAAAAGACATTAAATTGCCTGTAGTTGAATAACAACAGCAGCAATTCGAGCTGAAGGCCTTTTCTGGATACAAGGGAAACACCAGGTCAACATTGCATAGTCAAGCTGCTTTCTCTGCTACTTCTGTTCAGCTTGTGCAAAGGCCCCTCCATATCTATGTAGCTTTAACCGTGCATCGTGGTACTGAGGTCCTTCCTTTACCACACAGAGCTCCACCCTGCTTCCTCAGCAGCTGAGCCGCAGCAAAGAGAAAGCCTGGGACTGCCAACAGCTTCTGCTTTTGTGATCTTTGAAGGTGAGTCTTAAATAGCCTCTCTCTGAACTACAAAGCATATGAAGTGGATTGTCAAGCCTTGTGGCAGCTGATGATTTCCCCCACTCATGGGCTGCTCAATGCAGGGTGTGACTCCAGTCCCTGGGCCACATAGCAATCAACTGGAAAAGTGTAGCTTGCAGAAAGCAGTGCTCCAGGGCACTAAAACACACCCTGAACGTACCTGGCTCCTTCCTCCTCTCCTTTCTGAGGACAGTGGCAACAATTACCTGCTGCAGTAGACCTGACCTATTTCTGCTACAAGCTGGGACGGAACAGCCAAGAGAATTGCTTTCTTCTACTCTTCTGGAGACAAGTGCAACCTTTCCCACTTTTTGCATGTTATCTATTCCCTTGCCTTCCCCTCCTTACAGAACCCCTGCTAACAAATGTGAAGTTAATTAACTGCACACGCACTTTATCGATGGGGAAAGATACAGATTGTCTACCTGGGATCCCTTCCATAGAGAACAGAAGACAAAGCCTGGCTCATCTCTCAGAAGACAAAGATGTGCTGAATAAAAGCTCTTACAAAGTCTAAAGAGATTTTTACGCTGCCTGTAGAATAAGATTGGTGTAACAGTCAAACTAAACCACCTTTATCTTAATTAGATCACCTTATCCTTCCTTTCTCCCCAGGCTTAAAAATTGCACCTCTGCCTCTCCTTACACACGAGAAGATCCAAGCCCTTGATAATCCTTGTGCTACTTTGCTGTGCTCACTCAAGTACCTGTGTCTCATAACAAGAAACCCAGAACTGAAATCCAGATGTATCTCAGTGTTGAGCAGAGGGGAAAGACCTCTCAACCTAACAAGAACACCTAAGCCAGGGAAGCATCCTTTATTGCTGCACACAAAATGTATATCACAAGCATGAGTTGGTTTGGTACCAATAACATGGAATGGAATAAAGCAGGTGGGAAGAGACCTTCACGATCATCAAGTCCAACCTGTCATCCAACACCATCTAATCAACTAAATCATGGCACCAAGCACCCCATCAAGTCTCCTCCTAAACACCTCCAGTGATGGTGACTCCACCACCTCCCCAGGCAGCCCATTCCAATGGCCAATCACTCGCTATATGAAGAATTTCTTCCTATCTTCCCGTCTAAGCCTCCCCTGGCACAGCTTGGGACTGTGTCCTCTTGTTCTGGTGCCCCTTGTAATTTAGGTCACAAGGTAACTTTCCACACAAATTAGCCTACAAGTCTGTCTTACAAAAATGCAGAAGAGAGTCTCCTGGCTGACAGTCAGGTACTTCTCAATTTGTGATTGAGTTGTACTAATTTCTTTGCCTGTAATGCATATGGAAGTGGAAGATCAGGCAGATAGAACTTTTCAGGATACCCCTTTATTATGAAAGTGATGAGAACTATTTTTGTGAGAAATATTTATGCACAGATAGACTGACATGAAAATAGTCACTTGCTTTTGTAATCATAAAAATCCACAGAATGAGCGATGGAGCAACTGAACTACACCAAAAAATAGCCAGAACAGTACAAGAGCAGTGATGCTAGCCCCAGCTTTCCCTTTCATACTAGCATCTGACTCCTCCCTCACGTTTCATGACTTGAGGAAATTCAGCTAACTCAAAGCCACAAACTATATTTTGCCAGATCACTGTTTTGTTCCTCGCCCATCAACACAATTTGCATGGGCTGCCTGAGGCATCAGAAACTACAACACGGAGTCCGGACTCATGGAGCAATAAAGGAATGAGGAACAAAGGTGCACTGAGAAAAGCTGAGGAATAAAGGTGCACTGAGAAGAGTAATAACATTGGATTTTTGGCAGAAAATAGAATATGTATTAAAAAAAAAGAGAGAGAGAGATAAGTAGTCAGCTGCAGGGGAGAGACTAACAGGTGAAGAATTAATTAGGGGGTTAGGGCAAAGGGTGCATAATGGCCTCTTTATTGACATCTGAAGGAAAAATGGAGAGCCAGAGGAATAGCGAAGGACACTTGTCTAATTAAAGTACTGGACTTCAGGTAGAAGTAGGTAATTTTAATGCAGCTCAGTAGCCAGATTGCAGTGTTGGCAGGGAAGAGGACAGATTTTGACAGAGTCTTGGCTGGTTCACACTCAAAGCAGAATTCCAGCACGGACCAAAATAAACCTGCCCTCGGAGATTACATCATAGTATCATAGTATCATTCAGGGTTGGAAGGGACCACAAGGATCATCTAGTTCCAATCCCCCTGCCATGGGCAGGGACACCCCACACTAGATCAGGCTGGCCAGAGCCTCAGCCAGCCTGGGCTTAAACACCCCCAGGGACGGGGCCTCGACCACCTCCCTGGACAACCCACTCCAGGGTTATCATGTATCGCCGAAACAATGCAACTGGCCCCAAACCATGCTTTGGTTTAGTTTCTTAATTGATTTTCTCTTGTCTGTGTTAAATGAGGTGATTCTTCCCCTTTACTCTGCTCACGTGACACCCCCTCCTCAAATACTGTGTTAAGTTCTGGTGTCCCCATCCTTAGGAGTCCACAGGAGGGCCACAAAGATGACACAAGGGCTGGAACACCTCTGCTGTGATGATAGGCTGAAGGAGCTGGGGTTGTTCAGCCTGGAGAAGAGAAGACTTTGAGGGAACCTTAGAGCTGCCTTCCAGTACTTAAAGGGATCCTGATGGAAGGCTGCCAAGGGGCTTCTCATAAGGGTGTCTAGCAACAGGACAAGGAGGAATGGTTTTAAGCTGAGGGAGAGTAGGGTTAGACTGGATTTTAGGAAGAAGTTCTTCAGTATGAGGGCAGTGAGACTCTGGAATAGACTGCCCAGAGTGGTTGTGGATGCCTCCTCCCTGGGGGTGTTCAAGGCCAGGTTGGCTGAGGCCTTGAGCAGCTGAGTCTGGTTGAGAGGTTGGAGCAGATGATCTGAGGTCTCTTCCATCCTAAGCCATTCTATAATTTAAACCAGAAGATGGGCTGAGGGGTTTATGTTTTTATTATTCCTAAAGATATAAATGAAACTTTTGGAATTTTGAGATACTTAAGGATACTTAAATATAAATCTTAAAGATGCTTATGCATAATAATTCAAGAACTTAAATATACTTAATTATTATTAGAATCAAGTATTAAGTATATTCTATATTAGATTAGCTAATAACAGTTGATATAGCACTTAATGATAATGAAGTTAATATGCTGCTTCTTTCTGCTGAAAATCCTCTTTGCAAGGTACCTTCAAGCTGTAAACCATTTGGATCCTCATCTACTGTTAATAAAAACAATTATCCAGCTATATATCTAAAAGCTTCTAAAAAAAAAAAGTTCATCTATCAGACATTTGGATCCTGACTGCAAAAAGCAACTCTCCACAGGGAATCACCAATTAGAGGGTGGTACCAACAGGAGATGCTAATAGATCCATTAACATTTCATATTTAATGAAGGATCTGTAGGAAACCATAAAACCACTAAAAATTTTGTGAAGCATGAAGAGTGGCGAAACAGTAAATAATTATGACAAAAGGTCAGTCACAATGTGAGATCTGAGCCTCCTGGTGAGTGTTCCATGGTACTTTGTGGGTCACGTGGGAGCCCAGACCTGGTACACTCTGCCTCTCATTTAGCCTCTGTAATCCATGCTTGGCAGCTGCTAATGCAACTAAAATCACCAAGTGTGACCTCAGCCAGCACCAGCAGTAGTTTGTCAGTGTCTGTATGTATGGACAACCTTTGCTTGCTAGCCTGTTAAAAGGGGATTTTAATACTGACAAACTTGAAACAACCCTTTAAAACTATACTGCAGCCATACAATTGAAAGGTCACTGTGGAGTGAAGGAAATCCACAGGGATTTGAATTGTGCAGTGCAACAGAAGTCCCAGCCTGGTGATGTAGGCAGGGGGGCAAGAAATTCTGGGATGTGAAAAGGGAAACCAAGATAGAAAATTGGAATAGGGAAGCAGTGTTTAGAATCACAGAATCGTTGAGGTTGGAAAAGACCTCTCAAGTCTGCAATGCCTGGGTTTGCTGAGGGAGCACAGGTTGTCCTGGCTGCTGCAGAAACCCTGCCAGATGCCCCTAATATCACAGAATCATTCAGATTAGAAGAGACTCTGGAGATCATCAGGTCCAGCCATTAACCCTAGACTATCAAGTGTACCACTAAACCATAGCACTAAGCATCACTTCTAAATGACCTAAGCATCACTTCTAAATGACCTTTAAACACATCCAGGGGTGGTGACTCAACCACTTCTCTGGCCAGCCTGTTCCAAATCTTGACCACTCCTTCTGTGAAAAAAAATTTCCTAATGTCTAGCCTAAACTTAACCTGGTGCAGCTTGAGGCCATTCCTTCTTGTTTTAGCCATAATTATCTGTCAGAAGAGACTAGCACCTACCTCCCTATATTGTCCTTTCAGGTAGTTGCAGAGGGCAATAAGGTCTCCCCTCAGCCTCCTCTTCCCCACAGAATCACAGAAACATTCAGGTTGGAAAAGACCCTCAGGATCACCAAGTCCAACCAATAACCCTCCTCTACAAGGTTCACCCCTAGACCATATCCCTAAGCACCACATCTAAACGACCTTTGAACACATCCAGGGTTGGTGACTCAACCACCTGCCTGGGCAGCACATTCCAATCCCTGAGCACTCTTTCTGTGAACAACCTCTTCCTAATGTACCAGCACAGCAGCATCACAGCACAGGACACTATCTGCCTCCAATAAAGGTACACTTGACTGAAATTGTGTCAAGCTTGATGGAAAAGGCACTGTGGTCTGTGGCTTATGCAGCTCCATCTTCATCCCATTTATTCTTTCTTTTCTCTACCCTTTTATCTTTACTGGTCTTCAAGGAAAAGTCCTTTGTTCACCACCATAAGGTTTGGCAAAGAGCAAACAGTTTTGCCCTTTTCCCTGACAAGCCCAGAGGCTACACTTTGCTTCAGAGGAACCACGAGACTGCATCATCACAGTATCACCAAGGTTGGAAGAGACCTCAAAGATCATCAAGTCCAACCTGTCACCACAGACCTCATGACTAGACCATGGCACCAAGTGCCACGTCCAATCCCCTCTTGAACACCTCCAGGGATGGTGACTCCATCTCTGCTACTCTGGAATTTCTGAACTCAAGAGTGATTTTTCTCCTCATCTGATGTGTAAGCACCCCCCTAAAACTCCTCACCTTCACAGAAATTTGGTCTGTTCCTAGCAACAAGGTCCAAATGCTTGGGATCTCTCCACAGGTCCCACAGGCAGCTTCAGGAAGCCTACACAACACTGCTTCATGGTATAAGTGATGGAGTATTGGCAGTCAGGCATCCACCAAAGTTTAGTTGCTGACACAGCAAAAAAAATCAACACATTCAGCATCACTTATCAGAAGTGAAAGTCCTTGTTCCCTCAGCTGCTCTTCATATGACTACATAGGATGCACCACATTATATATCAAATATCCACTGACTTGCCATAACACCAGGAAATACATGAAGCTATCCACACTGCAGCTCAGAAGTCACCCATAGAGGAGGAGTTCATCTACAACAGTATTTTCAGCTGTGCCTTCTGAAAACAATTATGCCTCTGAATCATACAGAAAGCCAGTTGTTTGCTGCACTTGTAAATTAAGTTTTCCACAATGAGCATGCAGAAATGCCCGATGTGATTCTGCAAGGTATCATCATTTTGCTTTGTTGTTTCTCCAGAGTGAGATTTAAAGCACACACTCTTTTATTTACAGTTGATCTTAGTGGAGCACCATTAGGAACAAAGGGCTACACTTTGCAATTCACCAAGTGCATGATACCAAGCACATGCAATAAGGCTTTTTCCCCATATCACATAAATTATGAGCACATAAACAAACAAACAGTTCTTGCTATTGAAGGAGACTTTTGAGAGCTAATATGCTGACATATTGAAAATCAGAAGAAACCCACTGGACTCACCAGAATGCCTGCAGACTTTCTTGCTTACTGTTTCATCCAGTGAGTAGTTTTTGTAAGGTTAAATGCAAATATGACCTGCAGGAAATGATAACACAAATTACTGCTAAAGTTAGAGCGAGCCTCTGCAAACAGGAGATGTATTAAAATGTAAAAACACAGGGATTGCAAATCAGTTTGTTTTTTTTCCCCCAGAGGCTGCACACTGGAAAAGCATTAAAAACTATATTAATGTCTTCTTTCTCACAGAGTTTATGAATTAGGGGGGACACTGTAAGGAAAAGACCCTCAGTGAGAGAAAATGATTTGAATTTCCCTGAGCTGAAAGGGACCAAGAGTGTTGTATGAATTAAGCATAATGTAATTCTACAGCCTGGGAAATAAAAATAGCTCTTATAGCTCACTTTAAAAGTTAAATACCTTTCTAAGGGATAACAGGATGAAGACCTAAGTAGCAGTATCTGCTTGCTTTGAGCAGATCAACAAGCAAAACCTCAGCCACCAGAAAGGTTTCAGTGTTGAGTGCAGCCTTGCAGTCACGTTTTTCATAAGGTTTGAGCCTTAGCTCCTGAGTAATAAACCCCCACCAAAGGTCCACATAGATTATAAAAGGTAAAGGATTTCCCATAACATAGTTTAATAGAATTGACACAATTTCAGCTCATCAATACCTGGGATGTTACTGAATAATATTAACAGCACCGTAAGGCAGGTTCTGAGTTACATCAGAGAATAGCCTTCATAACAAGACTTTTGCACACTGGTCACCAGCTTTCTGACCTGTAATCTTGTTGCTATTTTAGTGGTGAGCTATGGTTTTAAACCTCAGGGTGGAACAGCTGCCCTGGTTGCATGAAACAACCACGTAGCATCAGTTGGTATTATCACAGACAGAAATTTTTTCCATGATGCACTAGCAAGGGTTCACAAAAACTGAAACAGGTTTCCCAAGGAGGTGGCTGAATCACCATCCCTGGAGGTGCTTCAAAGAGGCAGAGATGTGGTGCTGAGGGACATGGTTTAGCACCAGACTTAGTAGAGTCAAAGAATATTTGAACTCAATGATCTTAAAGGACTTTTACAACCAAGATGATTCTGTAATTCTATGACTTTATAAGCAAAAACATCACAGAGAAGTGAAATGTTGCACTAATTCTGATGTGACACCAAGAACACATGGAAAGGCAAAGAATCTTGGAGGTTTGAGGAAAAATTCAACCAGGTCTCTATTGAAAGAAGCCTGAATGTGTCCTTCAAACTGACTACAAGAGACTCCAGAAGCCTTCATAGTTGAAATCCACATTTGCCCTGAAGTATAAGGTGGTGTAGGGTAACTCTGCAGCTGCAGAGGCTGTGCATGTTTCTGTGTATTCTTTAAGTTTTAATCAGCCAATCTTTTGCTGGTTTGTTTGTTTCCTCTTCCCCCCCTTCCCTCTCCCCTGTTGGGAATCAAAGCCTGGGGAGAAACACTTTGCAGCTAACCCATCCTCATGTACACCTCTGTCTTGCAGGCCACACCCTGCCCTTTACAATTTGTTCTGGGGGGGAAAGAAAATCAATCCATCACCACAAGACTTTTGCTCTTTAAGAGCTGTCTGGAAGGAATATTCTTTCCCTTACTCAGAATTCCCCAAAGCCTTTACATCTGAAAATATCAAGTATACATTCTGGATGTATGAAATAGGAGCCTTGGGAGGTACCATGATTACCTGACCTAAAACCACTAGTTTGAAGACTCTTGCTGAAGAGCAATGCAGAAGTAATTCTTTAGGAAGAAGTGCAGAAAGACTTTTGCTGAAACTACCACCAGCAGACAGAAATTGGAAGTAGGAGAGAGCAGGAGAACTGTCAGTCAGTACATATTTATCTATTTAGCCTTTGAACCCACAGTTACAAAAAAAGAGAGTCTGAATGCCACATAGTATAGTAGAAAAGCTAAAATAGCACTGGTGAACCACTGTCTTACAAAAAACCCAGTAATAACTGACAACAGTTGTGGTTCAAATACATGGTTATGCCAAGATACTGCAGACTTCCCCACTGATTTGCTCCAGCTCATGGGAAGAATGTAATAGATGAGAATGGAGAAATTATATAGCACTACCTATCTCTTAGCCAATTCACCTGTGCTTGCAGGAAACAAGCACAAAAAGACAAACCTCCAATCTTTGTTAAAAGAGTGTATTTCTGTGAAGAATTCTCTCCCACTGAGATATTACTATCCTCCTCTCCCCTTTCTGCAACTGGATTTTCAGTTCAGGCTCACAAGCCATGCACGTGCAAGTATTGCCTACTAAAGGCATGTAGAATCATAGAATGATCCAGGCCAGAAGGGACCTCCAAAGGTCATCTAGTTTGACCTCCCTGAAGTCAGCAGGGATATCCCCAACCTGACCAGGGCCTTGTTGAGTCTTACTTTGAATATCTCCATGGAAGGGGGCTCAACCATCTCCCTGAGCAACCTGTTCCAGTGTTTCACCACCCTCATAGTGAAAGACTTCCAAGTAATTAAACCTACCCTTCTCTAGCTTGAAGCCATTCCACCTCCTCCTGTCACTGCAGGCCCTTGTAAATCATACAGTCCTATTACCAATTTCTGCTAGAGGATTCACACTGAAACCAACCCAAACTGGGTCTGTTTGGTTGCTGCCATTGTCCTGAGGAAAGGTGTAAAACCCCAAAACAATACCCAGAGCTCAATAACCTGATGGAAGAAGAGCCATTACTCACCAGGAAAAAGAAGCTATCAACATAAGTAATGGTTATTACAACAGAAATGATCTTGCATGAATCACATTAGGGAAGATTATTGATGAACTAACAAATATCCCTATGCTCACACAACGCTGCAATGCACCCTGCAGGCAAATGCCAGGGTTCCTTCCCTGACAATCCAATTTCAGCTTTGCTGCAAGCTTTGCTTTGTGAAAGAAAGTTCACAGATGCACTTTGCTAATAACTTCATTAAAGCACACCTGAACAGAATAATTAACAGCCTTTCTGGTCTCCCTCAACTAGATTAGTAATCAGTGTTGACAAAAGATCTGTTCACATCAAAAAGATAGCAGACTTTCTCCCCCCTCCCCAAGAGAATACCATAAATGCCCAGCAACTGTTGATTGTGAGGAATTATGCCTTTGAAATTTGTCAATGCACATCTGCTGTGGAAAAATTTTGTTGTTGTTGTTAAACAATGCTAAACATCCAGCAAAGCACAAACAAGAGATTGCTGTGCTTCGCCAATTGTCTGCAAATAAGCAGCAGAAAATTTCAAGCAAGGAGTAATCCATGTTCACTGTGAACTACTCTTCTCATCCCTGTTTTCCTCCCTAGCTCAGATTCTATTTACACAGAAAAAGCCAGACAAAATGACCAAGGAAACAGTTCTGTGTATCAAAGCGAGCTAGACAGCTGCCTACAGAACATAATCTAGTTCCCACCAATTCAACAAAACTGAAAACCAAACCCCAAATTAAATACTACTGCAAATGAATAAGACATAAAACACCTGGTATTTAAATAGTCATATTAAGGTGGTAGTGAAGAGCTGTCCTCTGAAGCAGCTTTTCAAGCCTAGCTATGTGAAATACAATGATAATGTATCTATTTAACATTTCTACTCTCAGGCATCCCTTAGAAGGATGAACTAGAGGTTGCTTACTAGAGAATTTCTACCTTTAAGCAGCCAAAAGGAGTTTGTCTTCTAAAAACAAAGAAGTCTAAACTTTGTGAAGATAGTGCAGTCAAGCCTGGCTTGCACTAGAACAGCTGAGCTCCAATTTTGCATCAGCATTCAGACACATACCTGCATTCCTGTCACAGAATCATTTCAGTTGGAAAAGACCTTTAAGATCAAGTCCAACCATTCTCTAACTCTACCAAGGCTGGTGCTAAACCATGTCCCTCAGCACCACATCTCAGGCTTTTAAACACCTCCAGGGATGGGGATTCAGCCACCTCCCCAGAGAGTTCATTCCAGTGGTCAGGAGCCCTTTCAATGAAGAAGTTGCTTTGAACATCCAATCTAAACAGCATAGTTTTCAAACCTCTTCATATAATTGTCTGATTTTTATCACTATTCTTTTTCTGAGGAGGACAGAAGCAGTAATGAGCAGTGCACAACATTTATGCTCCTGGTTACTGGAACCATGGCAGAGCTTCCAGGAGCCATAGGAGGCCTCTAGCAGCAAATCAACCTCCATGCTGACCCTACACCTGTCTGCTTATCCCCAAGAGTAAGGAGGCAGCCAAGCTGCTGCAATAGCCGGGAAACAAGAGACTGGCTAACCAAATCTGTCCCTACCAACAGTGTTTGGAAACTCAGAGGATGTCAAGAAAGAGATAATGAGTTTAATCTGCTAAACCAACAACTGTACCATAAGCAACTGGAGAACAAACCTACCCTCCTCCTGCAGGCTCTTTCAGAAGTCCTCTACTCTACTTCCCCTTCACCATAAGCACTGGAGAACCAGCTTACCCTTCCCCTGCAGGCTTGCAAAAGTACTCTCCTTAAATTTGCCTTCACCTGTGCTCAGGGGAACGGTGGTTCCTGGAGCACAAGGAGCCTAACACTGTCCTATCAACAGCTGCTACTGCAAGGACAACCTACTGTGCAGTCTGAGCAATTTTAGGGAAGCAGAGACTGAGCTTTCAGAAATCACTGTGGAATTACAGAGCAAACAGATTTAAGTTGAGAACAGGAAATACATTTTAAACTGGTGTATAAAAATAAGAGAAGGGAGTAATTTGAGGAGAAGAAAGGTAATTGCCTACTTTCTTCAGGGAGCAGCAATGTGAATCAGTGATGGTGCTTAACAACCGAGAAAACCAGTATTGCATCCTATTATTGCTAGAGCAGTACAAAGGACATGCCACTGCCACAAGATATGATGGCACCATTTAAATAACACAGTAAGTGCTGTTATAAAAAGCTCTGAGGAAATGCAAGGCCACATCAGTCCCTCAGAGAGTAGTTTCTTCATGTAGTTTTCCGTGCTTTAGGAGAGTTTTAAATGTTTCAGATAAAACTGTTTCCAGCTTGTTCTCTGTAATTACTCCTGACGTGCTCTTATATAAGCAGCAAGGGGTTTGCATCTGAAAACGTCCAGCCCACCTTCTTTATTTATGGAATCTTGTGCTGAAATCATAGTCATCCTGAATATCTTATACTGCATTAGTTTCTGCTGCAGCAGACAAATGCCACAAGCATGTGATGACCTAACAGTAGGACTGGACAGAAATGGAAGGTGAGTAAATAATGGAAACTGCCTTTATCATAGAATCACAGAATCAATAAGGTTGGAAAAGACCTCAAAGATCATCAAGTCCAGCCTGTCACCTAACACCTCATGACTAGTACACCATGGCACCAAGTGCCACGTCCAATCCCTTTTTGAACATCTCCAGTGATGGTGACTCCACCACCTCCCTGGGCAGCACATTCCAATGGCTAACAAATCTTTCTGTGATGAACTTTCTCCTCACCTGGAGCCTAAACTTCCCCTGTCACAGCTTGAGACTGTGTCCTCTTGTTCTGGTGCTGGTTGCCTGGGAGAAGAGACCAACCCCCTCCTGGCTACAACCTCCCTTCAGGTGCTGGTACCTGCAGACTCCTGGTTATAATTCTCACCATAGAGAAGGAAAACTTGGGCTGAACACCTTTCCCAATCAGGGTAGAAATGGGCCTTAGGCCTTCAGATGTTTAACTGTCATGTTTCAGACTGTTGAATAACAGCAGGGAAGTGCAAAGTCATGGACAGTGCATTGTGTACTTCTCGTGTTTACCCCATTCCTTGCCAGACTACCATCAGCTGACAACATTCTGTCAGAAGTAAATGAGCTAAGAAACAGTAACTGTATGAACAAAGTTGGATAGTCTACTACAGAGCTCTGTATTCTAAGAGAGAAGGAATAGATTTCTTCTGCTGAGACTATGGCCCCAACTTCATCCTCTGAGAGCAATTCATCTCTCTTTAAAACTAAGCATTTCAAAACACTTCACTATTTAGAAACACTTCTGCTACTGTAGACAGACCAAACACAAGTCAGTGATCTGGATTAAGTGTCTAGCCTGCAACCAAAAGATTTTGTCTCCTGCAGAAGTCTGACAATCGGATATTGAATGCACTGTTTTTAACAGGCAGAGACAAGAGTGCACACACTATCTGTTAATTAAGCTTTTTGTATCTCTCCTTCTGAAACACCTGAGAATGTCAAATGAGCCTTTATTAGTTATTGCACACTCCTAGTTATCTCTTGAGTTCAGCATTTTATCACCCTACAGAAGGGTTCAGCACTGCTCTTGAGCATACTTCTCAAGTGGCTTTGCTGAGAAGGTTGCTCTTCCTGACTTCACCTGCGCCTGCTTATCGTGTTAACTGGAGACACAATGGGCTCTAGCTCCAAACTGTTCAATCAATGTATGTTCACTTGAAAGCAAATATGCCTGAAAGGGACCATTCTGCTTCCAAATTGAGTAAATAAAGAGTGTTAAATATTATCTGTGCATTCTTTTTTTGGCCAAAACAAGAGAGAGAACCAAGTCACTGCACACACCTCAACTTTTTCCTGTTTCTTTTTCCCCCCACAGAATCACAGAATGTTAGGGGCCAGAAGGGACCTCAAAAGCTCATCCAGTCCAACCCCCCTGCCAGAGCAGGATCACCTAAAGCAGATCACACAGGAACATATCCAGGCAGGTTTTGAACATCTCCAGAGAAGGAGACTCCACAACACCCCTGGGCAGCCTGTTCCAGGGCTCTGTCACCCTCATAGGGAAAATGTTTTTCCTCAAGTTTTCATGGAACTTCCTACGTCTCAACTTCCAACACTGCCTTTTGTGCTATCATTGGGCATCACTGAGCAGAGCCTAACTCCATCCTCCTGGCACTCACCCTACACATCTTCATAAACATGAATGAGGTCACCCCTCAGTCTCCTCCAAGCTAAAGAGCCCCAGCTCCCTCACTATCTCCTCATAAGGAAGATGTTCTGCTCCCTTGCTTTTAACTCCCTGTTTTCATTTCACTTGTTCCTTGCTGATCTCCACTGCAGCATGCTACAGCAACAAAATTAACTATTTTTATACAGGAAATATTCATAATTTGATTGATGTATAATTATGGGGTGGGGAGAGGGAAATAAGTTGTCACTGGATGCTGCTGTCAGGAGATACTTGCCTACTAATTCAAAGTTGAAAAGAGCCTTAAATGAGACCAAAAAAAATTGTGGAGGGCAACTCATTGTCCCATTTAAAAATGTCTTACAGTTTAAAAACAAGTTTCAAAGCCAAATGTGAGGTTATTGCTAAAAGAAGAGTTTGGACTTTTTCCATGTTCAGATCATGTAAAACAAAATTGTAGGAAATCATAGCTTTAATCAGGAAAATATTTATAATGGTGAACAGGACTTGACAACGCCATCCACAACTGCACAAAGACATCACAGTATCACTAAGGCTGGAAGAGACCTCAAAGATCATCAAGTCCAACCTGTCACCACAGACCTCATGACTAGACCTTGGCACCAAGTGCCACATCCTATCCCCTCTTGAACACCTCCAGGGATGGTGACTCCACCACCTCCTCGGGCAGCACATTCCAATGACGAAAGACTCGCTCGGTGAAGAACTTTCTCCTCACCTCAAGTCTAAACCTCCCCTGGTGCAGCTTGAAACTGCATCCTCTTGTTCTGGTGCTGGTTGCCTGGGAGAAGAGACCAACCCCTTCCTGGCTACAACCTCCCTTCAGGTAGTTGTAGAGAGCAATAAGGTCTCCCCTGAGCCTCCTCTTCTCCAGGCTAAACAACCCCAGCTCCCTCAGTCTCTCCTCTTATGTGTTGTAAACGATGCAGAAATAATCTTAACTACTCCTAAGGTGCCTGGTTGGAGGATTTTAAGCTTTAACACAGAATACTTGTGCACAGCAGGAGTTCTTCAGCATCATACATCAAATCAGATGACAATGTGACTGGATATAAAAATTAGCAATATACTTAAGATGGAGCAATTCAGGGGGGAACCCAGCTGCATACATCTTAGCTTCAAAATTGAGTTATTCTCTCCCTTGCAGTTATTGCTGTTCCCTGTTTCCCTGCTACCTAAGTCACAGAACAAATTTGGGGATCTTAATTTTTACTGGTTTGCCAGTCTCTTCTGCTTCCCATTTTAACTCTTGTCTTTTCAGAGGTGCAAAATGATGACTGCCAAGTTAATTTTTTCTTCTTGCTGAAAGGTCACGAAGTGACCAGAGATTTTACTTTGAGCTAAGCAATCTTAGCAGAGGTTTGTGTCCAGAATTAAAGTCTTGTGCATTATATGTAGAGATACAGAATTAACCAGGTTATCATAGTATCATTCAGGGTTGGAAGGGACCACAAGGATCATCTAGTTCCAACCCCCCTGCCATGGCCAGGGACACCCCACACTAGATCAGGCTGGACAGAGCCTCAGCCAGCCTGGGCTTAAACACCCCCAGGGATGGGGCCTCCACCACCTCCCTGGACAACCCATTCCAGGGCTTCACCACTCTCATGGTGAAGAGCCTCCTCCTCACATCTAGCCTGAATCTCCCCACCTCCAGCTTCATTCCATTCCCCCTAGTCCTATCACTACCTGAGATCTTGAGAAGTCCTTCCCCAGCCTTCCTGTAGGCCCCCTTCAGATACTGGAAGGCCACAGTGAGGTCTTCTCGGAGCCTTCTCTTCTCCAGACTGAACAGCCCCAACTCCTTCAGTCTGTCCTCATAGGAGAGCAGCTCCAGCCCTCTGACCATCCTTGTGGCCCTTCTCTGGACATGTTCCAGCACCTCCACATCCCTCTTGTAATAGGGGCTCCAGAACTGGAGGCAGTACTCCAGGTGGGGTCTCACCAGGACTGAGTAGAGGGGGAGGATCACCTCCCTTGACCTGCTGGCCACACTTCTCCTGATGCAGCCCAGGATCTGATTGGCTTTGCGGGCTGCAAGTGCACATTGAGAGCTCATGTTGAGCTTTTTGTCCACCAGCACCCCCAAGTCTCTCTCCTCAGGGCTACTTTCCAGCCAGTCACTGCCCAGCCTGTATTTGTGCCTGGGATTGCCTCGACCCAGATGCAGGAAGGTTGGAAGAGACCTTTGAGATCATTGTGTCCAACACCATCTAATCAACTAAACCATGGCACCAAGTGCCTCATCCAGTCTCCTCTTAAACACTTCCAGTGATGGTGACTCCACAACCTCCCTGGGCAGCACATTCCAATGGCCAATCTCTCTTGCTGGGAAAAATTTCTTCCTAACATCCAGCCTAAACCTTAGGTTTTAAGGCTGTACTTGAAAAGCAGCTGCCCTGTTTCCACTGCATACCTAGTTACTTCTTTCTGACAAATAGCAAGGGTCATTAAGTACAAAAAGGGTAAAACAATTTTATAGTCTGATGAATGGAAGAGCATTGCCTGAACACACTGTGGGATTTGGACAGCAAAAGCCACTTTGCAGAGTGCCATGCAGTTGAAAATTCAAAGGGAAGAGTCCAGAGATAAATGTTCCTGGCATCCATTGTAACTTTTTGCAGCATTTCTCTTTAATTAAAATATAAATTCTCTCATTACTAACACCAAGAATACCTAAAGTCATTAGCAAAGCCCTCAGCAGAATAAGAAACATAAAATAGAAACCAATTACAAGAAGTCTGGAAGCAGAAATTGCTCTAAACAGAGGATTACATTTGTTTGGTTTAGACAGGCACAAATTAAGTGCTGTGAGGAAAGAAGGCAAAGAAGAAAGCTGACTCTTGAAATGCAAGCTCTCATTCTTTCCTTGCTCATTGCTTCTCCACACCAACTACTTGAGGAGCAAAGATCAGTGAGCCTTTGAGTTTGGGTGTTGTTTTAGTTTTCTTTGCATGGGCTGCTTCTGTAAGTTTGTGTGTAAAAAGCATGGTTTCTTTCAGAAAAGGGTGAGTTAAGGGGAAATCAGTGACCATGTAAACATGACTGAAGTTAGAGGAGCTGTAAGGGGTCCCTGAATCCTTAAAACATTCACAGTCACTGATGGCTCCCCTCCATGGGCACACAGACGGCTGGAAAATTGCTTACTGTTGGATTCTTACACTTTTGCTTTATTAGAATAAACCTTTATTAGAATAAACCAAACCAGGTTGGAAGAGACCTTCAAGATCATCGTGTCCAACCCATCAACCAATCCAACCCACCCAAACAGCTAACCCATGGCACCAAGCACCCCATCAAGTCTCCTTCTGAACACCTTCAATGACGGCGACTCCACCACCTCCCTGGGCAGCCCATTCCAATGGGCAATCACTCTTTCTGTATAGAACTTCTTCCTAACATCAAACCTGAACCTCCCCTGGCGCAGCCTGAGACTGTGTCCTCTTGTTCTGGTACTGGGTGCCTGGGAGAAGAGACCATCATCAGCCTGTCTACAGCCTCCCTTCAGGTAGTTGTAGAGAGTGCTGTTCATTTCTCCTTTGAAGAGAAGCTCTGCAACAACCATTCAGACTCTGGCCCCTGCCCCATGCTTCAGCCACATTGTTCTTACCACCTAGGCTCAGGACAAAGTTGTCATCTCTATAATTAACAGCTATAAGGGCAAATATTCTTTATTTGCCATCTTTTTAATACACCAGACACTGCAGAATCAATAGATTTCATTGCTTTCATGTCAGTTTTGATTTGCTAAGCTTAAGAGAGATGGAATACAATTGTTTGCTAAAACAAGAACCAGAATTTTCCCTGAAGTCTAAGTGCAGAACATTTTGTAGTTCACTGGAGGGAATGGAATTACCAATACCCTGCACTACCCTCTGCTCCCACAATGTATTTCTGCCTTTTCAGAGCTCCTGAATCATCCAGAGAAAGTGCATCCACTTTCACAGCCTCTGAAGATCAATAGAAGTCTCAAGAGAAAATATTTAATCCTGAAAATGTTGAGTCAGATTTCTTGATCAAAGAGATTGGGATATAAAAGCTCAAGTGAACTCCCAAACCTTTTGAGGCTCATGTGTCTGCTCCTGGAAACACACAAACACCACCAATCCCTCCATCAACAGCACACCAAAGCTCAGGCTGGCTGGTTCAGATCTGGATAATCCCTTCCTTGTCAGAGAGGTGTGAAGAAGACAAACCATAATGTCAGCTGTAGAACTCCTGAAGCTTTACTGAACTTCCTGCAGAAATGCTCAATTGAGCCACCTTGTTAATCACAACAGGTACAGTTTTGTACAGTAGCTATTATACTGGGTCTCTGTGACCTGCATATAATTCAATGTCTCATTCTCCCTCATAGCAACAGGGTAAGGTGAACACCAAATGAATCAATCCACGCCACTCTTCAAGCATGACACTGCATGGTACATGACCGTAGAACTGTGTGCACCAAGCCAGTATGTCCATGAATAAGAGAAATGAAGGGAAGTGAAGAGATGAAAAGTATTTTAGGGAGTGTTATTTTTCCATCAGGTATGGGGAAACAGTTCTTGCTATGATGAAGTAACTTGAATACCATTCTGTGAACTGCATCCTTTGAGTTACACAATTCTGTGTTACACAAAAGGTGACCTTTTCAGTATGCTTTACAGCAGTTTCAGTATTCTTCATGGGAGCTTCCTGGACATTCAGATCCTTTTCCCCAAAGGTTAGTTTGGTTATAATCAGAAAGGAAAAAAAGACAACAAGCAATTCAAAAAGAGGATAAAATGTCCAGGTCTATTCAGTGCCTTTTTACATTATTATTAGTAGTAGTTTATTTCACAACTATTCCTATGTCCAGTGAGTGGAAACTGCTCTTGGGTTTGGAAAAAGTCTCTGCATGTAAGAATTTACATCAAGCCAACAACCATTTAATTATGTGCATTTGCCAGCAAAGGCTCAGGTTTGAAATAGGTAGGAGAGAACCTGTTTCTGGCAGCAGTCTGGAGAAATTACACAAGCACTTCTGTAAGCAGCTGAATTCAAGAGCCCCACTGAACAGGACTTGATCCTGTGGTATGGTGGCAAGGTACAAGCTTTTGATTCCTATGGGGGTAAGTGAGGAATTCACTGATACCTAAGGTGTAAGAATTTACTTTGGAATAAATGTTGAGGGGAGAATTGAGGAAGGATGATTACATTTCCTTTGGAAATGAGGACTAACCACCACATTTAGCATGTTTGCAGACAGCTAAGACTAAAATCCTACTTTAAAATTCACATTAGTGCAAGAACTGAGATTTCACACTCTCAAAACAGAGAAAAAGATCTGGGAAACAAGCAAACAAATCAATCCAACCATCCTTATCCAGTTATGCACTTATCCACAGCAAAATCTAGGGCTGATTCATGGTTTTAAGTGAAGCAGGCTCATGGTTCATTTTAATTCGCTGCCTGCTCCTGTTTCTTTCTTCAGGGTTTGTATTTTTCTCCTCTAGATATATACAGCTGAAAGATCAGCCAAAACACCTTTCTAAATGCCTTGAAACCTGTCCTGTGATGAGGCAGGTCCTCCTAGGAGGCACAGGTTGTTATCTTGCTCACTAAAATGAGACCTGGAAGAAGTAGTCACAAGATATGGTACAGAAAGACCTATTGTCTGCATTTAAGCACGAATATGGAAGCTCTGGAGATCACTCTCTGCTAATACACACCATAATTGCCAGATTAGATTGGTTTGGGACATATGTATTCCTAAGGCTCTAAATCAGTTTCTGAATAAAGCTTCTACCTCCTTCATGAAGTGATAAAGATGAAAACAACATGAAAAGCTTTTTACCTGGTATCAGACTCTGTTGCACAGCTGAAATAGCTGCAAACACTGACAGTAGAGGACTCAGTGTCCCCTGAATGCCATTTCTTAGGGCATACACCGTGGCTAAAAAACATCTCAAGTTTGTTCACTCTACATTAACTCTAAAAGAATGATGTAGGTTCAGAAACAGCCTCCCTGGGATCACACAGTGTTGCCTCGGTGCTCACACAGCAACTGTTTTTTTGCTTCCATACCACAGCAGCTGTTTCTCTGTGACATTTCACTGTGCACTCTGAACCAAATGGTGTGGGGTCAGCACTAATTCAGAAATCACAACTTGTTTTCTTCAGCTAATCTCTTGGATGCAATGGCAAAGTGACTGCTTCTAGTCTCTGCACCAGGCTTTGATTAGGGTTTGATTTTGTTTTGTTTCTGTCCGGAGAAAACACACTGAAAAGCTGCAAATACTAAATTGCATTCAAGCTTTATTGGACTGCTTTCTCATTCAGCACAGTTTTGAGGCCTTCAGTAGAAAATCAGCAGGTTCATATTGACCCCTGGTCCTATCAAATGCTTAAAACTATGTAAGACTCTACAGGTAAACACAGCCTGCTCTCCCTAGACACTTCTTCAATTGTTAAAATGGAGTGTGCCCACCAGAGGAGTTAAAGGAGTTCTGATGTGGTAGTTCTGGGACATGTTGATCAGAACAGGCAGGAAATGTGAAAATCCAGGAATAAAGTCATCTGACATCACTAGCAGAGAAAGAGAACTTCTAAGTCCTGTTGATTAGAGTTTGACTTGTGCCCTGAAGCACGATGACTTATCTTCCTTTTGTGAACAGGCAGAGACACACTTGCAAAAACATTTTATATAGATAACAATAGTCTCAGCCCTGTAAAACTGTATCTGTGATGATGTTATTACAGAGAGTTTTATGGTTTAATTATGCACTGGGTTAAAGGAGTTCCTTTTAAATGCAATGCCTGTCACTTTCACTGAATGTTTCCACATTATTGTGTTGTAAGAGGATGCAAAGATAAACCTTTTGGGCCTTCCCCCCCACCCCACATAATTACTTCTGAAGAAAAGGAGTCCATGTGTGTTTTACTTTTCTTCTCCTTCCCCTCCTCCCCTTTTAATTTATGTTTCACATTCCAACTATTGCTTTAAATCCAACAAGCTTGTATCTTTTCTTTACTTATCCCTTCTTAAATGCCTGTTGGTCCCCATTTCTCCTTTTCCATTCTTCCATACAACTTCTGTGGACTATTTTCACCCTGGTATTTGAATCTTACTAGCTGAGGTGTAGGCATTGCTTACTTAAATACTATTTTTAGAGTGCTTAATTTGAAGAATAAGTTATTTTTCTATAGCACTTCACTTGAAAACCCCCCTGTATGTATAGCTAGAAACAGGCATTGCTGTGTGGCAGACTGGCCAAGAACAGTTTCATTTCTATTATCATCTGCTGTTCTTATGACAGTTGATGATTTTGGTAGAGACAAAAGGAAGAAAAAGGAAGAAAGTGGTTCCCTTCCTCATCCCCCAACCCCCCACTGATTTCCTCCCATCTTACTGCAGAGTAATGCAGTCTGGGAAAGCAAAACCGTGACAAAACCATCATGTGGTAATATCATACTGTAAAAGTTCTTGTGCTCGAGCCCAGCACAAAGTCTAATTGTCCAACTTTGAAGTAAAACCCCCCTTTTATTCACTTCTCAGGCATTTTCTTTCCCTTCAAAAAGGGATCCAGAGGGTTTAGAAATTCTAAGGAAAGTAATGTCCAAATGCACCCCAGGTACCTTCTATCAGGTACCAGAGATTCAACTCTTCCCTAGTTTGCTACTCTGTTCTTAACTAGGCAAAGAATAAGCCCTGGGTCTAATAATATGAAAGTCTGTCTTGTCTAAAGCATATCCTGTCATTCACCAGTTAATTAACTGAAACTACAAAGTGCTATATAAATTGACTCTGATGAAGCAAGTGTCATAGAGCCTCTAATGACTGAGCAGCAAGGAATTAGTGCTGTGTCTGTTTCAGTGAGAAAAATAGAGCAGGATGTATAGGACAAGTCTAAGATCCTCTTCAGTCTCAGAAAATGTCATTGCACAACAAGCTTCTAAAATCACTCTCAGCTTTCTCATCAAGCAATCCTGACCAGTCTAGAAGTGTATTACTGATTTATCTTGCTGTTGTACCAGTGCTAAGGCTTTAATTCCTCTACTCTTGTAGCCACCTAAGATGTGGAGAACAGGGAAATATTGAAATAGGACTTTCTTCCAGTAGCCTTAAATTTGCTTTAACTATCATCTGCAGACACACATAGGTTGAAAGGTCCAAAATACCAACTATGCAGTGAGTAGGGATCCACAAGGAGTACCTGGTGTATA
This sequence comes from Melanerpes formicivorus, assembly GCF_026170545.1. NCBI lineage: Eukaryota > Metazoa > Chordata > Aves > Piciformes > Picidae > Melanerpes > Melanerpes formicivorus. The sequence goes on along the minus strand of NW_027142415.1, from coordinate 2,036,716 downwards.
ATGCCTATGTGGAACTTGCAAGGTAGTATGGATTTTATGCACTAAATCTGCTAGTGAGGACAATTATTCCCATCTCTACTGAGAGAACTTGAAGAAAATAGGAGTAAACAGCTTGCAGATGTAAAAAAGCTAAACAAGTAATGTAAAAAAACATTCTTCCTTTTCTGAATATTAAAACTGACCTTAGGAAAGGGACAGCTTTTTATATGCTCATGTTTTATGTGTTGTTTGAGCCATCTGGCTTAGAAGTCAGAGCAACTGAACTGTCATCCTCTTTACCTCCACAAGAGAGGAATATAACCTGATTTTCCTACCATAATGTGGTTTGATGGAACAAGGCATAAAAGCTTTTACCTGGAACAGAGCCTGGGAAGACCCCAGTGACAGCTTCTATGGCATTGCCACTCAGTTCCTGAGCGGGAGCAATTGGCCAGCCCAGGGCTGGCGACAGCTCTTTGCTGCTTGTCAGAGAAGAACCTGACAGAGGAGGGCAGATGAGCAGGCTCAGCTACAATGTCTTTTACTGAACCTAAGCCAAGAATTCTGACCTGCAACATGATGGTTCATCCTGTCAGAACAGTAACTGGCACATTGGCAGCGGGTCAGTTGAAGGTTTAGAACTATACAACATTGCAGAACAAATATCGTGGTCAGCCTGCAACAGGGTTAGGCTCCCACACAGACACCTGGGAAAGGTTATCTTCCCCCTTAGACACTCCTGAAGTAGGCAACAGCTCCTAACATGCTCATTCCTTAAGACTGCACTTGTGTGTGACTAAGGAAAACAGTTACCTGGGGAATACTCAGCAGCATGCACTCTAGATGGTGGGGCCACAGATTTTGCCTCAGTTCTTCTGTGTTGCACAGGTCTCCAACCAAGACAATTAAACTTTTGAGAACATTGCTCAGAATTTTTCCCTGCCTGCAAATCCCAGTTACTGTTTGCAGGTGCTGGGTAGTGAAGTTTCATAGCGCTGAGCACCACAGGGTTTATCTCAACCTTTGGGTTATAATTCAGACAGATGTGTAAGAATGATCTCTCATAGCCTTCAACCACACAGAAGGGGATCTTGTCTCATAGAACTATGGATACAAGAGCTAGCTGTTGTGGAACTGTGTCTGCTAAGCCTCTTGAATGATCTAAATACAGCAATGGTCTTTCATTTTACTATGAAAGGGTTTAGCCTCTACACCTGACCAGCTTCAACACACACCCCTCTAGCACTGTTGTACCAACCATAGCCTGTTTGGCCCTGATGAATGGAGATTCATGATTAGTCAGCAGCCAAAGCTCTCTTCCCCCAATAAGAGCAGCAGATCACAGGTGTCTGCTTACAGCAGCTCCCATCACTGGCCTCCTTTTGTGGTTGTCTTAAGAAGGACAATTCCTTAATATTTCTGCCTTTCCATATATTTTCATCCTTTCAGAGGACTTTTTCAGAGAGAGGAATTGCACAGCTGTCCAAAGCACCTCACCAACAGTAGTGTCTTATTTTGACCATGCAGCAATGTAAAGAACACTTCATAGTAAATGCCTCATGCCACTAAGCAGTGTGTATTTTCAAGTTCATCCTCAAAACTAATCTCCATCCCAGCCCATCACATTGCACATTCTCACAGCAGAGGATCCTCTAGTCATTAGAATAGAATAAACCAGGTTGGAAGAGACCTTCAAGATCATCACATCCAACCTATCATCCAACACCACCTAATCAACTAACCCATGCAACCAAGCAACCCTGTCAAGTCTCCTCCTGAACACCCCCAGTGATGGTGATTCTACCACCCCCCTGGGCAGCACATTCCAATGGGCAATCACTCTCTCTGTGTAAAACTTCCTCTTGACCTCCAGCCTAAACCTCCCCTGGTGCAGCCTGAGACTGTGTCCTCTTGTTCTGGTCCTGGCTGCCTGGGAGAACAGACCAACCTCTGCCTTTCTACAACCTTCCTTCAGGTAGCTGTAGAGAGCAATAAGGTCACCCCTGAGTCTCCTCCTCTCCAGGCTAAGCAACCCCAGTTCCCTCAGTCTTTCCTCATAGGGCTGTGTTCCAAGCCCCTCACCAACTTAGTTGCCCTTCTCTGGACTCGTTCCAGCAAGTCAACCTCCTTCCTTGATTGAGGGGCCCAGAACTGGACACAGGACTCGAGTGTGGCCTAACCAGTACAGTGTACAGGGGCAGAATGACCGCCCTGTTCCTGCTGGCCACACTGTTCTTGATGCAGGCCAGGATGCCATTGGCCCTCCTGGCCACCTGGGCACACTGCAATTAGACCAACACATTAGACCAACATGCCCTGCCCTGGAAGGTTCTTTCTAGCTAAGCACTGTCTCAACATTTCTTTTCAAGTATAAATAAGAGGGTGGAAAATGCATCCTCTTTTATTTGAAGTTCTGTCATCTTACATACTGGTTATGCAAAGCCTGATTTGAAAGGCAGCACTGGGAACAGTTACAGCTTGTAGATGTGCAATCCAATATTTCAGACTGACGATCCAAGCACAGAGAATACCTGCACCACAGTGAATCTTGACTTCCTGCATACAGAAGTCATTTTTCCCCTCAATATAGAGTACTGGGTATTTGCAACCTCATTGCCAAGGGTTTCTGAAGGTCTTAGGGTAGCTTTAACTCAAGTAATCAGTCTAAAAACACAGCCTGCATAAGAAAGGAATCTTCCATCATTCACTCTTCTCTTCTTGTCTATTGTCTCTATCCTGCTAGCCCAGATCTTTACTTCTAAGTCCTCCTGTCCATTTCAGGCTCAGTTGCATCTCTGCACCCCAGTGAAACTAATTTCAAGCATGGTTTTTAATTCCCACATCAGTGGCTAAGCAACACTTATTTTAATTGTATATGAAACACAGTTAATTTGCATCCCAGTCTCCTCATCAATCAACATATGACAACAGAAAAACTGTCAAACCCAAACTCCAAATTACTTTCACCTAGATGCAATCTTATCCTCGAGCTAAATGGATTCATAGGTGAGTTACTTGTAAGTTCCTTGTGCTAAAGAAGTACCAAAGTGTAAGGATATTAGAAATTAAATGCACAAGATAATGAGAAAGCCCAAAGCATATGTAAATATGTGATCAGGACAACACTACAGAGCTTAAGGTAATCCAAAAGCCCATTACAAGAGGGATGTGGAGGTGCTGGAAGGTGTCCAGAGAAGGGCCACGAGGATGATCAGAGGGCTGGAGCACCTCTCCTATGAGGACAGATTGAAGGAGCTGGGGCTGTTCAGTCTGCAGAAGAGAAGGCTCCGAGGTGACCTAATTGTGGCCTTCCAGTATCTGAAGGGGGCCTACAGGAAGGCTGGGGAGGGACTTTTTTAGGGTGTCAGGGAACGATAGGACTAGGGGGAATGGAATGGAGCTGGAGGTGGGGAGACTCAGGCTAGATGTGAGGAGGAAGTTCTTTCCCCATGACAGTGGCGAAGCCCTGGAATGGGTTGTCCAGGGAGGTGGTTGAGGCTCCGTCCCTGGAGGTGTTTAAGCCCAGGCTGGATGAGGCTCTGTCCAGCCTGATCTAGTGTGGGGTGTCCCTGCCCATGGCAGGGGGGTTGGAACTAGATGATCCTTGTGGTCCCTTCCACCCCTGAATGATACTATGAGATTCTCTAATCAGCAAGTAAAAAAGTTGTTATTTCTGTCAGAAAAGAAAACAACCCACAAAAGAGCAAAGTTTGCAAGAAGTAAGGCATCTTTATGTCACATGTTAATATGGAGAAAATTGAATTAGGTAACCCATTAGCATTCTGTTGAACACCCAGATTTGGTTTGCATAGGTGCTTTTCTTGAATATTTGAAATGTAAATTGACAACACAGAGATAGCAAGATAAAAGGGTTACTACACGTTTCTGACTCCTCTTGGCACAGGCACATCCATCATAAAACCTGAGACTGGTCCAAGACTTCGTGCTGCGAGCGATGGGAGCACAACAAGTGTTAGCATCTCCATCCCTCTACTCAACCCTGGTGAGAGCCCACCTGGAGTACTGTGTCCAGTTCTGGAGCCCCTATTACAAGAGGGATGTGGAGGTGCTGGAACATGTCCAGAGAAGGGCCACAAGGATGATCAGAGGGCTGGAGCACCTCTCCTGTGAGGACAGACTGAAGGAGTTGGGGCTGTGCAGTCTGCAGAAGAGAAGGCTCCGAGGTGACCTCATTGTGGCCTTCCAGTATCTGAAGGGGGCCTATAAGAAGGCTGGGGAAGGACTTCTCAGGATCTCAGGTAGTGATAGGACTAGGGGGAATGGAATGAAGCTGGAGGTGGGGAGATTCAGGCTGGAGGTGAGGAGGAGGTTCTTCCCCATGAGAGTGGTGAGACCCTGGAATGGGTTGTCCAGGGAGGTGGTCGAGGCCCCGTCCTTGGAGGTGTTTAAGCCCAGGTTGGATGAGGCTCTGTCCAGCCTGATCTAGTGTGGGGTGTCCCTGCCCATGGCAGGGGGGTTGGAACTAGATGGTCCTTGTGGTCCCTTCCAACCCTGAATGATACTATGATACTATGATCCCAAGCCAGCTGCAGCCTTTGTCATTGTCCATTGACCCTCTCTCATCAGCAAGCTTCCTCCATCAAAGAAGCTCTCCACTCCTTCAGCATACTGAAGAGATCTATCAGGAGTATCTTTCAGTAACAATCAGCAGTAATCACACCTGAAACAGTTCTTACTACCTGAACACACAGGCTCTTTGGGGTCCCTGATGCCCAGAACCCTGATTTCTAGACTGCCACCCTGTTATAGGTGGGAAAACTAACAGCAGCAATTTCTGTCTCCCAAATCACAAGAAATGCAACTGTATCCACAGATTCTGCTTCTCTATTTAATTAAATCTGACAGCTTACAGAGTATTTTCTTAATGATGTTTCTGAGTCAAGAGGATTCATTTATATTAAGGGTGCTGAGTATAATTTCCAAATGCTCTAAACTCTTTATTAACTATTTCCTCTCATAATGTGTACTATGTCTCCCAGGTAATTAATGGAAACTCTGTGTTTCACTACAAAATATATATGCAAGGCTACTGCAAACAGAAAGTTACATGCACAATTGCTGGAAGCAGAAAGAAGAAATTGTGCACAGCCCTCATGTGGCTTCATTACACCTTTTAACCTTCTCTTACTGGTAGGATTAGCTACTTCACTTTCAAAAAGGAAAGAGGCTTCTAACAGGCAGTTCTAAGACACTGGAATATTTCTTACAATCACATCACTTACCACAAAAAGAAAGACTGAGAAATCTTTTAAAGCCTTAGGAAAAAAAAGTTCATATCATCAAAAGTAGGACTGTATTAAATGGGTAAATTTACAGAGGCAATCTTAATCACTGAAAGCAAAGAGTGCTCCTAGGAGGACTTAAAAGACCTTAATTGGATCCTTCCCAGTACTGCCTACTGAAAAGAAAAATCAGAGCCTGTGGGACATGCTCACTGAGGAGAGGGTCTGAACCATTAGAGCTATAAAAAGGAGAAAATATATGTAAAAGAAAAAGGGAAAGAGTAAGTAGAGCAAAGGAAGTGAAAAGTGAACATAATAGCAGCTGCATGTGGCATGAGAAAGACAGTTCTACTCAGTGCTCAAAACACACCAAGATTTGATTCCATTTAAATTCAGGGGGAAAAATTCCCCAAGTTTCAAACTCTGCATGAAAGGAAGCAGAGCCACCAGGTCAGAGCCCCAAAGCCCGCAGCTTGGAGGCAGCTTGCCTATTTAGAAGATGACTCTAGAATTAGGGCCTTAAGCAAGCATTAGCAAGAAGCAGAAGGCATGTTCCTGAGGGAAAAGCAGATGTATCACAGGAAACCTGTCTGGGACTCACTGAACAGCTGAAACTGGAATCAGATCTTTCAATGGAAATGATTCAGATAACTATCATCCACTTTTTCCACTGCTATCTCAAGCCATCTTTTTGATGCTGCACTAATAAGGGAGAAATAGTATTAATTAAGTTTACAAGTTTCCAACAGGAAAAATACTAAGTCTGAGGACTACAATATCCCAAACACACCTGGTGATGCAAGGGAACATGCCCATGAACCTTGGGTTTGTTACCGTTGCACCACAGCCCATCTGGGAACTTACAATTAGCTCTGGCTTTCAGCCTGACTCCATTCATCATCTCATTCTCCTATTCCCTCCCACTCACTGTGTAAGGGTACTTGAGAGGAGTCACTGTGGTGGAGAGCAGCAGAGCATAAAGGCAAGGGAAGTGTTAGAGGGTATTCAGTGAGACACCTTTGTCTTTAGCATGAGTCTCATTGCATTCAAACTATTCTCCTAGACCTTCCTTACTGCTTGAACAAAGAAAAACTCCACATGATGCAGGAGCCACCATGTATACCTGTTAGTAGCTTTTAAGGAAGCAGAGGACAACTTTTACAGAGCTTTTTGATGGTGTGCATTTACTCTCTTGGAGAATTTTCCTACTGGTAACCTCTGATGCACTTCTTTACTCCACTTTTCTCCTTCACCAGGAGGCTGCACTGAGTGGGCAGCCCCACAGAACTGTTTTGGTTAGGAAACACCTTTAAGTCCATCAGGTCCAACCATTCTCCAACTTCACCAAGTTTGATGCTAAGCCACATCCCTCAGCACCATGTTTATCCATGTGCTTAATACCTTTTCTGAAGAAAAATGAAAGGCTTGGCTCACAGTGTGTAATTTCCTACAGCAGCTTTTCAGAATGTTACAGTTTACCTGATCAGCCTGAAGAGTATTCTCTAAAGAACTTGTGTGCTTCTTAATTTCAGTATTCAGTATTCCTAAGGTTGGAAGAGACCTCAAAGATCATCGAGTCCAACCTGTCACCACAGACCTCATGACTAGAGTAGGGAGGACACTACTGCCCACTGTAGGCTTGAACTCACAACCTTCCCATTAAGGGTCCAATGCGCTACCAAACCATTCCTGAAACCACAAACCTGTGGTTTATGTTTTACCCACCCTTTGAGGACAAGAACAGAACTTGCAATCAGATATCCAAACCAAATGCCTGCTTCATTCACAGTAAGCACAGGACTACAACACTCTCTGTACAGAAAGGGTTTCCATTCAGATACAATATTCAAGGTTCAGCCCATTACTCTGTTTTTACCCATTAGCTGCCCAAGTGAACTTCCCTCTTCTGCCCATAGTTGGCAATTAGCCCCCCCATTTCCCCTCATGGTACCTCAAAAGAACAGTGGTAGGTAGGATCAGAGGAAGAAATAAAGCAGACCGCTCAGTAAGGACAGATGGCCTCCAAGACAAAAACAATCTCCATGCCAGATTGTGACAATTGAGGGTTTTGCTGCAGTTTCCATGGCAGCTGCAGCAACCACTGGCCAGGGCAGGCAAGGAGGCCAAAGTGAGTGTAAACACAGCTCAGCAACAGCAACTGATGTGCCACAAGACTGCTTCCCAGCAGCAGTCTGGAGTGGGGATGAGCAATTGGCATAGCTTGGCAGCAGCTTGCAGAGAAGCACCCAGGGGTGCAGTTTCCTTTCTCATAGGGGAAATGAAAATGAGGCACCAGCCACGATCCATCATGATGCAGTTATCCTCCTTAATGTCAGAGGGAACTTATTCAAACCCCATATTTTTATCTCCTTCAACTGCCTTGTACCCACAAGCCATCTCTGTAACCCAAGTGGCTGAGTGCACCGTGGGGCAGTGGCCTGGCCACCAGCCAAGAGCAACCTCCTGCCCTGAGCTCAGTCAGCAGAGGGTGTCACTCAGGAAGAGCTGGCACCATGACTAGCAACCTTTCATTTTAGCCTTCTGTAGGAGTCATTTTGTTGCTCTTTTATCTGCATGTGGAGAGCAAAGAGACAAAGGGTAGGCATGAGGTGCCTTTTTTTGTTTTGGTTTTTTTTTTGGGGTAGGTGAAATAGTGTTTAAAAACAAAAAGGAGCTTGTGGCTTATCAGACACTAATTTCTATGCCTGTGGTAGATCCCACAGCATGCCAGTATTCCTCTCAGGATGAGGAATATAGCAGCTGAACTAAGCAAATAAAAACCATTCATTCAATAAAGCGTTTGGAAGCCAAATTACAAGAGTTACAGCACGGTTAAGAATAAAATGTCACCTTAAGTTGTCCTGAACAAAAGCTAAACAAACAAAGTCTGTCATTGCCAAGGTAAGACTTTGGTGCCTTGATTTATTTGCAAGCAGACTAGGCTGAAGCAGGAGCTGAGATGACAAACCCAAGTGAATAGCCAAGTGTACAGAAAGGCACAAGGACACAACCCTAAGACAAATGAGAAGCAAGATTCAGGACACTCTGTTTCATGCTTGAATTAGAATGGGGATGAAATCATGACACCTATGCACACAAAAACCCACAACTGAAAAACAGGCATTTGAGGATTTCTTACCCCTGACCCACTTACAGCTCCTGAGGCATTTACTTGTCAGCCTGAGATTTGCCTAGGCAGCCAACTTCAGTGCCTGAGCAGAAGCAAACATCTAGTTGTAAGGCATCAGCTGAAGCATGCCTGATGCACAAGATGAGACTTGTACCAAGTGCAGGCAGCTGGAGTCATTCAAGGTCTTCAAAAGATGCAGGAAGGCTGGGGAAGGACTTCTCAGGATCTCAGGTAGTGATAGGACTAGGGGGAATGGAATGAAGCTGGAGGTGGGGAGATTCAGGCTGGATGTGAGTAGGAGGTTCTTCACCATGAGAGTGGTGAGACCCTGGAATGGGTTGTCCAGGGAGGTGGTCAAGGCCCCGTCCCTGGAGGTGTTTAAGAGCAGGCTGGATGAGGCTCTGGCCAGCCTGATCTAGTGTAGGGTGTCCCTGCCCATGGCAGGGGGGTGGGAACTAGATGATCCTTGTGGTCCCTTCCAACCCTGAAAGAAACTATGAAACTATGGGGTGCTAAGGAACATGGTTTAGCACTAGAGTTAGAGAATGGTTGGACTTGATACTAATAAAGGTCTTTTGCAACCCAAATTAGTCTATGAAATGGTGCTGCTGCTTTCATTAAACCAGTCAGACACAGGATAGGACTGCTCTGGTCAGCTCTTGTCTTACCTTCAGGACATACAAAACACTTTTCCACTTCCAACCACCCCATGGTCTCTTTTCACCCTGGGTGCTGAATCTCAGCTGTTCTGCATAAGGAGAGGAGGAAAGGAGGGGTCCTGCACCTCTGCCAGGCAATATTTCGGTGAGAAAACTGGAAATTCAATTCCCTGGCCACCTAATATGAAATGATTCTAAACAAAAAAACCTTAAGTGACAATATTTGAACCTTCTCAGTGACAAGTACCTATTTTTAAGGAGTGCACCACTTGTGTGGGAGTGACCAAGAATTATTTACTCTTGAACATTTCTCTATACCACCTGAAGTATCAAACTAGAGAAGATACAGAAGAGAGCGTGTTTGGTTGTCTGGCCACTATCTATCCATCAGGTATGAAATGTCACCGGGGTAGAACAGCCTCTCAGTCAATCTTAAAGTGGAATCAAAATCTAGGCAGATAGACATCATGCCCACAAACCAAAATTAAACTAGAACTTGACAATCCTGATTGATTACATTTCAGGCATGAAGGAAGAGAAAGTAAGTTTCTCAGTAAACTTTTCAGAGAACATTAGCTGGCTGAGTATCTGCCAGAATAATGCCTTGACAGCTAGTTATGGAACTTTTCCTGAGTAGTACCAGCCAGAAGGTGATGGACTAGAAGTTTGAGTGTACATATTTACTCACTTGCACACAAACATTCTTGCCACTGTACCTGAATATTTATGCTCGAGTCCTCTTTGAAACAAACTCCTGCCTGAAATTCCCTGCCAGAAAGCTGGGTACAAACTTGCTTCCTTCAGATTCTTGCATGTGAGAGGCATCCCTGCCTATGGCAGGGGGGTTGGAACTACAGGACCCTCGAGGTCCCTTCCAACCCTGACAATTCTATGATTCTATGTGTACCATCAGTGATAATTTAACGAGGCTGTTTTACATACCTTACTACATGTATATGTACTGCATATCCAATGTACATTTCTCTGTGTGCAGATACTTATGGAAGTGGGCATCTGTCTCTATGAAGACACATACAGGACAGGGAACTGCTGAAAGAGTCCAGTGCAGAGCCACAAAGATGATTAAGGCAGTGGAACATCTCCCTTACGAGGAAAGGCTGCCGGAGCTGGGGCTCTCTAGCCTGGAAGAGACTGAGGGGTGACCTCATTCATGTTTATAAAGATGTGAAGGGCAAGTGTTGGGAGGATGGAGCCAGGCTCAGCTCAGTGATGGGGAAACAGATGCAAGATGGAGCAGAGGAGGTTCCACATGAACATGACAGGAAACATTTTCACTGTGAGAGTGACAAAGCATTGGAGCAGGCTGCCCAGAGAGGCGGTGGAATCTCCTTCACTGGAGGCTTTCAGATGTGTTTCTATGTGATCTGCTCTAGCAGTGGGGTTGGACTAGATGATATTTGGAGTTCCCTTCCAACCCCTAACATGCTGTGGTACTGCTATGACCATGCAGACAAACTGTGACTTCTCACTTATAAACAGAGCTATGAACAGGCCTATCAATTGCTGGGATTCTTTGACTGTTAATTGATTTAGTCACATAATGAAAATTAATAGCTGCAGCCTAGAGATTTTGCCATTTTATTATTACTTGTATTTTTAAACTTTATTTTACCTCATTTTGCCTGATTGAATTTCATTTCATTATTTTACTTTGCTTTATTTTACTTAATTCCACTTAATTTCATTATTTCATTGCATTGTATCTTATTTCCCATTAAGAGAATTAGCAAACTCCACTATACAGCAGGCAGTAAACCACTGTTATGATTTCCTATTTGCTTCTAAAGCACACACATGTGTGCATAAATCTGAACATAGTGAAGTGCAGCAATTGTTTAAGTTGAGGAGTTAAATGCAAGGAAGGCTCAAGTAGGATTATAGTTGTTTATACAGAGTAAATTCTAACTTGAAATGCAATCTTTAATAGCATGGCCACTCATTAGGACTTTTCCTTAAGGGATTCAGGAGATATTTAGTCTGAGGATGGACAGGGTTTGTTGATGAACAGATTTCACTGTGTGTTTTTCCCTCATTCGGTGTTGACTGTTCTGAGATTAAATAACATAGCTGGGAAGAATGCAGTGTTTGGAGACAGGGTGTGCAGGAGGGTAATTGGCAAGAGTACCAAACTAGATTACATCCATGTCCATCAAAATGGAAAGCAAAACAAAACAGGAAGAAAACCCAATTGTCCTGACAAAACATTGGCCAGGGATTGCTGCACTTATTATTAAGCATGCCAGCATAAAGTACAGAATGCCCTAATGCCATGCAGAGAATACATGGCCAGACTGATTAAACAGTTTAAGGGAAGTTATGGGGGGAAAATTGTTTAAAAGCAGCAGGCAGTTTGAGGATGTTTTTAAATGAAATTTTATCACAAAAAAAAAAAAACCAAACCAAACAAAAAACAACACAAACAAAACAAATTTAGGCAACAAAGCTGGTGAGGGGTTTGGAGCACAGCCCTGTGAAAAGAGGCTGAGAGAGTTGGGGTTGCTTAGCCTGGAGAGGAGGAGGCTCAGAGGAGACCTTATTGCTGTCTACAGCTACCTGAAGGGAGGTTGTAGCCAGGAGGGTTTTGGTCTCTTCCCCCAAGCAAGCAGCACCAGAACAAGAGGACACAGTCTCAAGCTGTGACAGGGGGAGGTACCTAATCAACTAACCCATGCCACCAAGCACCCCATCAAGTCTCCTCCTGAACACCTCCAATGATGGTGAGTCCACCACCTCCCCGGGCAACCCATTCCAATGGGCAATCACTCTCTCTGTATAGAACTTCTTCCTAACATCCAGCCTAAACCTTCCCTGGTGCAGCTTGAGACTGTGTCCTCTTGTTCTGGTGCTGGTTGTCTGGGAGAAGACACCAATATCCACCTGCCTACAACCCCCCTTCAGGTAGTTGTAGAGAGCAATAAGGTCACCCCTGAGTCTCCTCTTCTCCAGGCTAAGCAACCCCAGCTCCCTCAGCCTCTCCTCATAGAGCTTGTATTCCAAACCCCTCCCCAGCTTTGTTGTCCTTCTCTGGACACGTTCCAGCAGCTCAACATCCTTCCTAAACTGAGGGGCCCAGAACTGGACACATGACTCAAGGTATGGCCTAACCAGTGCAGCGTACAGGGGCAGAATGACCTCCCTGCTCCTGCTGGCCACACTGTTCCTGATGCCATTAACAGATCTAAATGAGAAATATGCTTAGTATTATGTTCATAATTATCAATACTGTGCTATTACTGTTGCACTGACACGGAATATGTCCCTGTTAAAGCCATCTCAGAAATTTGTGTAAAATACTCCTAGTCAGTGACGAAATTTGAGAGCAGTTCAGGATCAAAGTATGCTTAAGGACTAAATCTCGGCAAATGCTAATATAAAGGAGAAATTTATAAACCAGATTTGTCTTGTGAAGAACAAGCTTTCTCAAGCTCACAGAGATTTCAGGGTTCTTACTGGGAGATTAATGAAGATAGAGTAGCTGTCTTTCCTCATCGCTGGTTGTGGTAAAGAGCTTCTAAGTCATAAATTTAGGAAAGACTCTTTTAAGGATATTGAAGGAAGCTAAAAAGAAGAATCACAAGAGAGGAATCTAACTGTGCAAGACACTTCGTATTTTGTGGTTCATTCTGCTACCAGTGTTTGCACAGGCATGGTAATTCTTACTTTAGAATCACAGAGCCATAGAATGCACTGTGTTGGAAGGGCCCTCTAGAGGTCATTGAGTCCGACCTCCTGCAGTCAGCAGAGACGACCCAGATTAGAACAAACCTTTATTAGAATAAACCAAACCAGGTTGGAAGAGACCTTCAAGATCATCGTGTCCAACCCATCAACCAATCCAACCCACCCAAACAGCTAACCCATGGCACCAAGCACCCCATCAAGTCTCCTCCTGAACACCTTCAATGACGGCGACTCCACCACCTCCCTGGGCAGCCCATTCCCATGGGCAATCACTCTTTCTGTATAGAACTTCTTCCTAACATCCAACCTGAACCTCCCCTGGTGCAGCTGAGACTGTGTCCTCTTGTTCTGGTACTGGCTGCCTGGGAGAAGAGACCATCATCCGCCTGTCTACAACCTCCCTTCAGGTAGTTGTAGAGAGTGATAAGGTCACCCCTGAGCCTCCTCTTCTCCAGGCTGAGCAGCCCCAGCTCCCTCAGCCTCTCCTCATAGGGCTTGTGTTCCAAACCCCTCACCAACTTTGTTGCTCTTCTCTGGACTCATTCCAGCAAGTCAACCTCCTTCCTAAACTGAGGGGCCCAGAACTGGACACAGGACTCGAGGTGTGGCCTAACCAGTGCAGTGTACAGGGGCAGAATAACCTCCCTGCTCCTGCTGGCCACACTGTTCCTGATACAGGCCAGGATGCCATTGGCCCTCTTGGCTGCCTGGGCACACTGCAGGCTCATGTTCAGCCTACCATCGACCAGTACCCCCAGGTCCCTCTCCGCCTGGCTGCTCTCCAGCCACTCTGACCCCAGCCTGTAGCACTGCATGGGGTTGTTGTGGCCAATGTGCAGAACCCAGCACTTGGATGTGTTAAATCTCATGCCGTTGGATTCTGCCCATCTGTCCAGATTAGATGAGGTTGCTCAGAGCCCCATCAAGCCTGACCTAGAATGTCTCCAAGGATGAGGCTTCCACAACCTCCCATGGCAACCTGATCCAGTGTTCCACCACCCTCCTGGTAAAGGACTTCTTCCTAATGTCCCATCTAAATCCAGCCTTCTCTAGCTCACACAGGCAGTTTTCTACCTTTACTGGAAGTGCTCAAATACTGCATTAAGAATGCTCTGAGACAGTCTTATGTGCATTAGGTACATTAGATGTGGGTATAAATATTAGGTGCACACCTCAGTATTAGGCACCTTATTCCCCCACAGCATTACATGAATTATGTGTCACAGGAAATACACTTCTGCAGGCAATGTTTCACTGACGTGAATCAAATAAGACATTGCAGAGAAAGAAGCATTAGAGTCAAGTCTTCAGCTTGGAAATTAGATTGTCATGATGCCAGGACAATTTATTACTACATTGCTGGTAATGTTGTTTATGAGTAAGAAGGTTGTTATTCTAACACTATTGTTGACTCCTGTGAATTTTGTTGTGTTTTTTTTTTTTCAAGGAACAAATAAAACAGATTAAAAATGGGATAATAATCCTCATAAACCATGGGGGGTGTGTGTATATAAAAAAACCTAACTTTTGCTTTTGGATTTTCAGAAGGCCTTAAGAGGATGCAACTCCTCTTCTTTTCTAGGGAAAATTGAAACAGAAAGCAAATATCTTGGTGACTACCTGATGCTGTCTTTGGACCTTCATGGCAAATTTTGACAGCCATAAAACTTCAAGCATTAGAATGATCTCATGGAAAGCAGCAACAGAAGATGCTAATAATTCTGCAACAACAAAAATGGTTCTTTTCTATCCCTGATAACAACCATGCAACATGGGACAGTTCTTACTGCAGCTTTGATTGAAAGTTTCTAAGTACTCAATTTTTTTCTCACCAGGGAAATCTCCAATGAATATCAAAGATGGTTCAGAGCTACTATTTGAATTAATTCTAACACATAAAGCCTCACTCATGGCATATAATAAACTATTACTGATGCTGGTACTGTTACACCATACAGAACAAATGGCTAAATGACAGTTCTGGTGAAACACAGCCCTAGAGTGCCCTCTCGTCTCACCTACCCAAAACAATCTTGGAAAACACTTATCTTTATTGTTTCATTGTTTCATTCAGGGTTGGAAGGGACCACAAGGATCATCTAGTTCCAACCCCCCTGCCATGGGCAGGGACACCCTACACTGGATCAGCCTGGCCAGAGCCTCAGCCAGCCTGGGCTTAAACACCCCCAGGGACAGGGCCTTGACCACCTCCCTGGACAACCCATTCCAGGGTTTCACCACTCTCATGGGGAAGAACTTCCTCCTCACCTCCAGCCTGAATCTCCCCACCTCCAGCTTCATTCCATTCCCCCTAGTCCTATCACTACCTGAGATCCTGAGAAGTCCCTCCCCAGCCTTCCTGTAGGCCCCCTTCAGATACTGGAAGGCCACAATTAGGTCACCTGGGAGCCTTCTCTTCTCCAGACTGAACAGCCCCAACTCCTTCAGTCTGTCCTCATAGGAGAGGTGCTCCAGCCCTCTGATCATCCTTGTGGCCCTTCTCTGGACATGTTCCAGCACCTCCACATCCCTCTTGTAATAGGGGCTCCAGAACTGGACACAGTACTTCAGGTGGGGTCTCACCAGGGCTGAGTAGAGGGGGAGGATCACCTCCCTCGACCTGCTGGCCACACTTCTCCTGATGCAGCCCAGGATCTGATTGGCTTTGCGGGCTGCAAGTGCACACTGAGAGCTCATGTTGAGCTTTTTGTCCACCAGCACCCCCAAGTCTCTCTCCTCAGGGCTACTTTCCAGCCAGTCACTGCCCAGCCTGGATTTGTGCCTGGGATTGCCTCGACCCAGATGCAGGACCCTGCACTTGCTCTTATTGAACTTCATGAGGTTGGCTTGTGCCCACCTCTCCAGCCTGTCAAGATCCCACTGGATGGCCTCGCTTCCCTCCAGCGTGTCTGCTGCACCACACAGCTTGGTGTCATCAGAAAACTTGCTGAGGGTGCACTCAATGCCACTGTCCATGTCATCACCCACAAAAATGTTGAAGGCTTATTCAGCCCTTTAGTTGTCTTCCTGCTCTGATTCGTCAGTGCAGGGTGGTAGGTTCATCCAGAAGAAAACTCAAAAGAAGATTCCTGAGGTGACCCTGTAGAAGTGACCCTCCTTCCATTGATTTTGAAGGGAGTGAGGGAAAACTTGCCAGTGAACCTACGTGGCTAAGTTCAGTGCTTAGGATAGAATTAACCAGGGTGGAAAAGACCTTTGAGATCATCAAGTCCAACCTATCACCCAGCACCAGGGATATGGAAATAATCAAGTTTTAGCAGCAGTCATTCATTCTTGGAGCATGAATAGTTTTGCAGGTGGGGATATGTTGGGGATGACTTCCTACAGTCTCATGCACACATCTGTTAATCTGCTTGGTGCTGAAAGGATGAGTACCTCTTAAAAATCTCGGCCATATAAGGACCCTTACTGTTCTCATCAGAGGTAGCACTGTCAAATAATCTTAGTAAAATAAAGCTTTATATCTCATAAGATAAAACAACCTCTTTAAGAGAGGTGAAGTGGCTGGCAGCCTTCATAGGCCTTTGTACACACTACGGCACAACTCACATTTCTATCTTAGAACCATAAATCAGTATCTGAGCAGGCTTATTAACTCATCTAATATAATTACTGCACTCCTTCAATTTCAGCTTATTTTATAAAAATATTAAGAGCTCTTCTAGTCTGCTTCATCAAACAGCCAGACTGGGTACTGTAGCTGGGTTCATAGATCTGCCAGAAGAGAGAGATGATCATATTTTATGTCAAGCTGGATTCAGCTGTGGTCAGTGATGTTACATTGTTCCTGTTCATAGCTGACTACTGGGGGAGGGGAATAATAAAATGATACAAATTAAGGGCAATTTAAATCTAGGGAGAAACAGTAATTTGCCCTTTTTAGTTTTGTTTGGTTTTTTTAATAGATCTTTTTATAGGTCTACCAAGATCTGACATATTCTGCTGTGGTGAAGGAATAGAGTGTCTTTGACGCTCTCTGCACCTCACATTATCATTTCTAAACTGCCCAACACATCTTGGAATTGCTGAGCAATATTATCCTGAGCCATGCTGCCTTTTCATCACTGTTTGGACTCTGTTTGGTTGCTGTGTTCGCTGTCTGAGCATGACTCACTTTGCAAGCAGCGGTTTACCATTGCTGCCCTCTCACACAGCAACACGCACAGCGGTCACTGGAGCCAGGATTCAGATGTTCAAAGAAACACTTTCAGTCTGAAGAGATTAAGAAATGGATGCAAAATCTCTGCTGTAGTGTATAAGTAGGGTTTGGTCTGTTTTGAATTACATTAGATCTGGGAAAAGTTGGAAAAGGAAGATATCTAACCTAGTTGTGTCCTATTTCCACTGGGATTTTAAGCATTTCATAGTACATGCTGATGAGTATCTTTCAACCTGTGCTCATGTATTGATTCTATGTAGGTACAATTTAAGTGAGCATAAACCAGCACTAAAAGATCAAAAGACAAAATAGCCAAACTAGTCTCTCATGGTAAATACAGGTTAAAAAAAAGATAATTCTGAAGACCTGTACCTGATATGGAATTAAATTGTGTGAAGTTCCTGCTTAGAACAGGATTTTCACGTGTGTGGGAATGGTCATTTATGGACTGTTATTGTAAAACTGTGTTGTGTTCATGCATGCTGAAACTGCACTGGATTTGTAACGACCTGTAACATTTATCCTTCACAAAAGCTTTCAAAACCTACCTGGATGCATTCCTGTGCAGACCTAGATGATCCTTGTGGTCCCTTCCAACCCTGACTGATACTATGATACTGTCCTGCTCGGGCAGGGGGCTTGGACCTGAAGATCTCTGGAGGTCCCTTCCAACCTCTAATGCACTGTGACACTAAAAAATGATTATGTTTTAGATTAGAGCACTTAAGCACATCTTCATCTGAGTTTACATACGATACAGACAGATTTCTTAAGCTCCTCTGGCTAGGTATTTGTTTACCTTCTTTAGAAACAGTATGAACAAGTACACAGCCTGCTGAAATAAGTGAAATATCTTCCTAAAGTAAGTTATGCTGAGAGTTGCAGCGTGACTCCAAATTGCTCTGGTAAGAAGACAATCAAAACCATTCACTCATGCATATCTGAACAAGTGTATGTTTGTATAAACATACATCACATATCCATTACATTACATAAGGTCAAGACATAAGACATTTCACAGGATGTTAGGGGTTGGAAGGGACCTCCAAAGATCATCAAGTCCAACCCCTGCTAGAGCAGGACCATAGAATCTAGCACAGGAACATATACAGATGGGTCTAGAGAGTCTCCAGAGAAGGAGACTCCACAACCTCTCTGGGGAGCCTGTTCCAGTGTTCTGTGACCCTCACCTTACAGTACAGATGTTCCTCCTCATGTTGAGGTGGAATGTTCTGCGCTGTAGTTCATATCCATTGCCCCTTGTCCTATCACAGGGTGCAACTGAGCAGAGCCTGTCCCCTCCCTCCTGACCCCCAGCCCTCAGATACTTATAAACACTTATTAAATCCCCTCTCAGTTTTGTCCAGACTACAAAGCCCCAAGTCTCTCAGCCTCTCCTCACAGAGCCTTTGTCATGTCCATTGCTTCACAAGTGTGGTCTCAATGCAGACTAAAAAGAAACTCATTTAGGTTAACTATAATTTGACTGGGGTATGAACTTTTCTGTGATATTCCTAGAAAACGTTATTTCACGTTACAAAAACAGGGGAAAACAAACCCAGCATGTTTATTTTTGTTAGTTTAAAAGACAGTTTGGACTCTGACATTATTAGTACACTGAGTTTTTAACAGAACAGAATTGGTTTAGTTGGGAGACACATTTAAGATCATCACCAGCCCAACCTTTAACCCCACACTGCCAGGGCACCACTAAACCATGGCCCTCAGCACCACATCTGTGAAACCCCTCCAGGGATGGGGATTCCACCACTGCCCTAGGCAGCCTGTTCCAGAGCCTGGCAACTGTTCCTCATGTCCAGCTTAAACCTCCTCTGGCACAGCTTGAGGCCATTTCCTCTTATCCTATCTCTTGCTCCTTGAGAGAAGAGACCAACACCCACCTGGGAATTGTACAGACAGAAGATCATAGAATCAATAAGGTTGGAAGAGACCTCAAAGATCTGCCCTAGGTCTCCCCAGAGACAGCTTTAGCTGAAGATAACCAAGATGCTTCACATGTCTTAGAAGCTAATTGCAACTTCCTGTTCCTCAGTGCTACTCCCCATCCCTGGGCCTGTGAAGGATAACACTTGTGGAACCCACCCCCAGTGCACAGCCATACTAAAGCTGAGCTGATCACAAGCAAGCAAGCAAGTTGTCCTCACATATACACATATGTATTTTTGTTGTCTGTCAAGTGAGTAATCTGAGTTAGTACCAGGGTAAATTTACATGGAGATATAAACTGAGATTTACATGGGAGGGTTGCATTAAGTTGATTTTTAAGTCATTGATGTTCTGCTATAAAGACCTAATGTGAAACATTCAGTCAGTTCTATGGATGGAAGCACTCACACTTGGCACTTGATTCCTGCTATGAAATATTTACACTCATTTGCTACCTCAACATGTTTTAAGCTGCATCTTCTACGCATTTCCAATAATTATCTGTTTGATGGTACAGACTACACTCATCATCACGGGGTGTGAATGCTTAATGACTTTCTAATCTCCACAAATGAACTTCATAAAGGGCTAGAGAAGATCATTTTGTTAACTCAAAATGTAGTGATTGTATTGGACAAAATGCAAAGAGAGAAAATATGGAGCTTTATACACACTGCTTCAGCAACAGCAAAATATAAAGGGACACAGACAAATGACAACTCAAGCACAAATAAATATTCCATATATTGCTTGCAAGACCTCTCTTGAAGACTAAAGCTCCAGAGGGGGCAAATGTCCTTTAGC
Organism: Melanerpes formicivorus; assembly: GCF_026170545.1. Classification (NCBI taxonomy): domain Eukaryota; kingdom Metazoa; phylum Chordata; class Aves; order Piciformes; family Picidae; genus Melanerpes; species Melanerpes formicivorus. The sequence continues at coordinate 2,017,072 of NW_027142415.1, read as the reverse complement.
GCAACCATTTTGCCTCAGTCTTAGCTTATTGGCACTGATGTGTCAGACAACACAGCTAGCAATAAGGAGGCAGTGATGGCTAGCTCTGCACATAACTTCTGGCACCAGGAATGGAAAGTTTTAACTATAGGCATCAGGAATTGATTGATACCTCACCATGAACTAGCTGGCTTTTTTGTCAACACCATGGGAAGAATATTGTTACAGTGTCTGACGCTGTAGTGTCTAGAGCCTGAGACTGCAATGGCACCCTTGCAGAATTAGTTTTTTGTATGTAACATACACAGTTTCACAACTGGGTTAGTCAGGAAGGAGACAATTAAATCATATATAAGCTAGCTCATCACTGTCTCATCAAATAATCATATCTTTAATTTCTCAGAAGCACAGATCTTGAAGATCTGACAGACATCATTAACTCTTTTAAAATTGGTCAGGAAAGGTGGTCAGATGGGTAAGCAATAAAGGCCATTTGAAGAACTGATAAATGCTAGCAGTCACATAGAGAGAAAGACAGTTAAAAGAGGGCTGCAAGGCGGTGATCAGAAAGTCTCTTTGCTCTTCTGATCGATGGCTAAGTTAACAATGCCAGCTGACTACAGTGTGTGCACTCAGCAGGATTAATACCTCCATAAACCCAGCTTAAAGAAATGCTCTCAGAAGCAGCACTAATATGTAGTTAGTTTGCCTTTATGAGGTCATAAATACAAATCATGATGTTACTGAATATCAACACTGTCGCTTTCACAACAGTGCAAGGAAGCATCTTGCTAGACTCAGGGATCTACAAACAAAGCTTACAGGAAGGATTCCATTTAAGAAATAGCTTATGCTTAACTTATATTGGTTTATGTCTTATGGTTTTTTCTCTCTCTTAAATCAGATGACTTCAAGCAATGCAATTTATGCTCATGCTTGTCTCTCACTTGCAGAAGTCTATCTCCTTCCTCTCTTTCAGCTTAGGAAGCAAATGTTCCATGTGAACAACTACAGCTTTGACTTTGTCACAATTAAAACTTTTTATTTATACCCCCCCCCCCCCTAATTATTTAAGGGCTGAAAGCAACAACCTATTCCAACCCACAATATAATTTGCACTACAACTCTGAATCTAAACATTGTGGGTAACTTGCAATAGGGCTGAGAACGCAGATTTACATTTTATTAAGTGACCTTTTTGTTAAACCAGGCAGAATTAAAACCCCACATCAGCCTGCCAAGCTCTAGTCTTTGAGTTTCTGAAGCTTTCATCTAAATGTCATGGTTTGAGGCCATGTCTTATTTTCCTTTTTGTGATCTGATAGAGGGTAAATTTGATAACTCTAAATCATAACCCTTAGAGATAACCTTCAGACTGGCAATGCCTGTTTAAAACATATTAAAATCAAACTTCCACAGTGACCACACCAGTCAGATTAAATGGCAGCATAAACAGACATCTGAAAGAAAAGACTCAGTTACACTGACAGAAATGAATTCCAAACCCCAAAGATTTGTGTCCTCAGCTGTGTGCATTATGTAAAGTTATTTCAGAAAGCATTAATCACATTCATATCTGGTGCTCAAATAACTCAGCTCTGCCCTTGAAATAGTTTTATTGCTTTTTGTGGTGTTTGTTTAAACACAGTGTTTTCTGTGGCATTCAGGCATTGCTTTCCAAGATAGGTGATGATTTCTACAGTATTTAGGTTGCCAAAACATAGGTATGAGGAAAAAACCAGCAAATTCTCTGTGGAATTAGGCTCCCTCCACACCTCCTCCCCCCCCCCCCTTTTTTTAATGGGTCTAATTTGATACAGACTTTATTAATATAACACAAACCCCCCACATTGTTTCTCACTGACATGAAACCACAACTGTATTAATCTTTGGACTCAGAGGCCCTGACTCCTATAATGCTGAGCACAGAGCAGTAGTTTAACAAATGCATAATAAATGTTGCTTCCCACCAAGCATAAACAAGGTCACTTTGAAATTAGATGTCTGAGGTACATTTAACCACCTACATAAACTCCTTCTGAAAAATATTTGCCTTTCTGTGACAGAGGGAGAGTGCTGCATTAAAGAAATTAAATTTATGATTCAATTTTAATACTTGAGAAACCATATACTCAGGAGAATTAAGAGCACAAGGTAATTCAGGCTGCCCTTGAGGAGCATACACCAAGCACAACTGAATGCCTCAGTCTAATTGGGGCTGCAGTCAATCATTGTGAAGCTCAGAAATGGAGTGTCTCATCTTTAGGGATAGATTTGTATCTGTCATCAGCATACAGCTGATCAGGGTACAAAATTCACAGTCTGACTAAAACTACTGGAAAATCCTGTCCCTTACCATTGAAGTGGACGTGAAACGGCAGTTCTCAGTAGTCTGACACTGGGTTTAGGAAGGTGAATTCAGATGAGCAAAGTGAAGCGGATAAAGACATAGCCTGGAGAAGAGAAGGCTCCAGGGAGATCTTACAGATACATTTCAATATTTGAAGGGGACCTACAGGAAGGCTGGGGAAGGCCTGTCTAGAAGGACTTGGAGTGATAGGATGTGAGGCAATGGTTTGAAACTGGAGAAGGGGAGATTTGGGTTGAAACATGAGGAGCAATTTCATAGTATCATAGTATCAGTCAGGGTTGGAAGGGACCACAAGGATCAGCTAGTTCCAACCCCCCTGCCATCGGCAGGGACACCTTACAGTACATCAGCCTGGCCACAGCCTCATCCAGCCTGGGCTTAAACACCTCCAGGGAAGGGGCCTCAACCACCTCCCCGGACAACCCATTCCAGGGTTTCACCACTCTCATGGGGAAGAACTTCCTCCTCACCTCCAGCCTGAATCTCCCCCCCTCCAGCTTCAATCCATTCCCCCTAGTCCTATCACTACCTGATAGGACTATAGGAATTTTTTTATAGTAAGAGTGGTAAAATACAGGAACAGGATGCCCAGGGATGTGGTTGAGGCCCCATCCCTAGAGACATTCAAGGTTACACTTGAAGTGGCCCTGGGCAGCCTCATATAGTTGAAGGTGTCCCTGCTCACTGCAGGGCATTTGTACAAGATGAGCTTTCAGGGTCCAATCCAGCCCAACACAAACTGAACGCACACAGAAGAATGAATTTGGGTGTTAGGACCTCTGTGTTATTTGTATGTCCTGAGGACTATCCCAGCACGGTATCCCAACCTAACAACTTTACATCCACAGCACAGGCCACCCAGGTTCCCAGTACACATGCCCTGCCTACTACCAGCCTTGAACTTCTACTCTGATGTCACTGCACCAGTGGAAGTTGTGAACTCTGAGGTACAAGTAGGAGGATGAGCTTCTACGCATGCCTCAGGGAGCCTCCAGTAAAAACTTCATTGCCAGTGACAAGAGCAGGATGATATCGCCACAGGAAACTCAGCTCTGAAGAGGTGGCTCAGACAAATGCTGAAGAAGCAAACAGATCTCTTTCAGTCATCACTAGAATAAAAATCACGGCAAAGTGTGTGCTCAGGCTGCTACACTTGGTGAGCTTCCCTGAACAGTAGTAAGATTTATCACTGAAGTTTAAACACAACACTGTTCCAGAATCACAGAGTGTTAGAGGTGAGAAAGGACCTCAAAAGATCATCTAATCCAAGCCCCCTGCCAGTGCAGGATCACCTTGAGTAGATCACACAGGAACACATCCAGGTGAGTTTTGAGTATCTCCACAGAAGGAGACTCCACAACCTCTCTGGGCAGCCTGTTCCAGTGTTCTGCCACCCTGTTATAAGCTTCGTTCTCCCCCTGCCACCTTAGATGAAAGAAGAACTGGAACAATTCCTCCATTCCCCCCCCCCCCCCCCCCCCGTATATTAGCACAGCTGTACCTAAAGTTTTCTTCCTATACTTAGTCATTTCCACTGGTGTTAATATAACTGTTTCAGCATTTAATGCATCATATTGTATTTAGACACACAAAAACACATGAAAGAGAAGACAGAAGCTACTGAAAGGAGAATAAATTAACATTTATGATGATAGCAGTCCTCAAAATACTGGACACAGTGTTCACAGCCTTTGAAAGCTTTACTAAATAGTAAGATCAGTGGAAAAGTCTAATCTACTTCTTTCTCCAACTATGTTCTTCAAAGCCTTATTTACACAAGCAGACCCATCTGTTTTCTTAAGATGTTTATAATTTCTTAGCATCAGCTTTGATATTTAGATTCAACTGAAGAAAAAAAGAAGTAGTTTAATTTAATTACTTGTTTTTAACAAGGTCATTTCTTTGCAGACAGCAAGCAACTATAAATCATTGACTACATCAGTATTATTCCTACCTACCCATATGTGGGCTTTAGATGCAGACTTCTGAATAGATGAAAGAGTTTCCTGTGTCTCTAACATGCACTGACAAATGCCAGTACCACCACTGAACTTCTAAGATCACTGGATCTACTTGGCCTCTGTATTCTCTCAGAACATCATTAACTTCCATATTATGCTTTATTAAATACCTATAAATGGATAAATAAATTCATCAGCAGATTTAGTAACTTAAAGTAATTTTCCACCTTGGGTGTTTATTATTTCAATGGGAGGATGTTGTGATTTAATTTCTCCTGAATGCATGCAGACAAAACTATAGGATAGAACAGAACAGTTCAGTTGGAAGGGGACTTGTGATCATCTATTCCAAATGCCTGACCACTTCAGGGCTGTCCAAAAGTTAAAAGCATAGTATTAAAGGCATTGTCCAAATGCCTCTTTAACACTAACAGACTTGAAGCATTGACTGCTTCTCTATTCCAGTGTTTGACCATCCTCTTGGTAAACAAATGCTTCCTAATGTCCAATTTGAACCTTCCCTGCTGCAACTTCAAACTGCTCCCATACATCCTGTCACTGGATACCAGGGAGAAATGAACAGCACTGCCCTCCTCAGGAAGCTGTAGAGAGAAACAAGGTTGCCTCCCAAGATCATTCAAGCTGGAAAAGACCCTTGAGATATCAAAGATATTGTGGTGGTTTTGAAGCACTCTGTCATTTTCTCATCTCCAGTCACATTTACCTGTTTGCCTTCTCACATCAGTGACAGCCAGAATTTTAGTCTCAATACTGTTTGGTTTTGGGTGGGTTTTTTGTTTGTTTGTATTTTGCTTGAGAAGTTACTCAGTAACTTTCCACAACTGTGGAAAACAATTTTTTTCTTGCTTTGCTTTTGCTTCAAAAGTGACAGAATTGGGATAGCTCACTTAGCAGCCAGTGTTATACACTATAGCACCATGAGGACTGGGGCCCCCAAATTGTAGGCAGTTAAGATGCTTTGAAAGGTCACAGTAACTCTGACTTTCTTCAGTGATTGATTTCCTAGTTCACCACCTCAAAAATATTAAAGTGAAGCCAAGTCTCTCCCCAGGGCACATGTATGTACTTGAGCATCTGTGAGTTGAAAGCCTCAATTCAAGGAAGCAAGGATTCTTCATTTGAGTATTTGGTTAGCCTGATAATCCACTGGAATAAATCTGCCACATGCTTTAGATGATTTAGATCCCAAGCATTCTCTGATTACCAGCCACTAGGGTCTTAACAGACCACCAGAACTCTTGAGAATGTTTTAACTGACTCTAGTAGGCTATGCTAGGATGGAATGAGACTATAGGAGCTAGTAAAGCAAGGCACAGAAATAGATTATCCATAACATGTTAATTAGTTCAGTATTAACTGTATGCAAGAAATACCAAAGGTCCTTAAGAAATATTAAGTGCCTGAAACAAATTAAATGAAAATGTGAAGTCAGTGAAAAAATTACTCCAGAAGCCTCTTAACTGAGGCCACAGGCAAAACATTTTCTGCAGCTAAAGGTGACAAGCGCTTCATGTTTCACTAACTCAGAAAGGTTCACTTACAAGCACATTCTGCTTCAGGGGACTCCAGGTGGGGTCTCACCAGGGCTGAGCAGAGGGGGAGGATCACCTCCCTCGACCTGCTGGCCACACTTCTCCTGATGCAGCCCAGGATCTGATTGGCCTTGCGGGCTGCAAGTGCACACTGAGAGCTCATGTTGAGCTTTTTGTCCACCAGCACCCCCAAGTCTCTCTCCTCAGGGCTACTTTCCAGCCAGTCACTGCCCAGCCTGTATTTGTGCCTGGGATTGCCTCGACCCAGATGCAGGACCCTGCCCTTGCTCTTATTGAACTTCATGAGGTTGGCTTGAATCGTCATGACAAATGTAAATGAAACCTGAAAATGACCTAAGACCTCTCTAAGATCCTTCAGAGAAAGTCTTTCTTGAGTAAAATAACAAATATTTTTTTTAGCTAGAAAGTTCATTAAGTAAAATAATGCAATGACATGGCCTAGAAGGAAGTATGCATACAAAAATAGTAGAAGAGGAAATTAAAGATGAAAACTGCCTCAAATATCAATGATTAAATGCTTGAAACTGTAGAAAATTATAAGGGAAGCAAAAGGAGAAGGAGAAATAACTTGGCAGCTGATTACAAACTAATAAGTCTTTTTGATTATGAAGAATAGAAATAACCCTAAAAATAGGACTGGGATTTGGAGGTGAAATTATTAGAATATTAAACAATAACCAAGAGGTTATAAAAATACTTAATTTCCCAACAAGACAATATTGAAAGGAAGTATTTTCATAATACAGTGGCTTCCAAAGCCACTGCTTTCCATCTGAACAGGAAACAGTATGGGATTGAACAGAAATCTCTGAAGTACATCAGTGGATGTAGATCGTAAAAGTCTAGGAAATAAACTATCTGGGGGGGATTCTCCTATCAGTTTTGTTGCATTTCCATAAGTGTTGGGACACATGGAAAATTCATGGTATCATAGTATCAGTCAGGGTTGGAAGGGACCACAAGGATCATCTAGTTCCAACTCCCCTGCCATGGGCAGGGACACCCCACACTAGATCAGGCTGGACAGAGCCTCATCCAGCCTGGTCTTAAACACCTGTGAGATCTGTATTTTGCTAGTAGTTGAGATAAGCAATTTGCAAGAGAGAAGTTGAGAATCACAGAATTATTGCTTTTGTTTGGTTGCAAAAGATCTCCAAGATCTTTGAGCCCAACTCTCAGCCTAACACCACCATGCCCACTACACCATGTCCTAAAGTGCCACATCCACACATATTCTGAACACCTCCGGGGAGGGTGACTTCACTACCTCTTTGAGCAGCCTGTTCCAATGCTTGTCCTCTTTTAGGCATAAAGGAGCTTTTCCTAACATCCAAAATATGAAAAGGACTGTCAGAATGAAGCAAAAGCAACAATTCAGTTGCTGGTACAGAGTGATATTATTAGGGTTGATCCTACTTCTCTCAAAAAATAGATGCTGACAAACCAATTTGGTTTCTTTCTTATGAGCGTATTGATTTCATAACAGGTTTTCAATAACAGTTGTTCTAGAGTAAAATACCCCAAAGTTATATAGAGGCTTTTTCTGCACTTGAAAAACTGTTAAGAGAGAAAGGTTAAAAGAATTGGGAAGTGCTGAAGTAATTTCCAAGATATTCTGCAGGTCTGGGTTATTAAAGAGGAGGCAGAGCCAACAGCAAATGAGCACTGAAGGCTTTAATTAGATTAAAGCTGACAGACTGATAGGTTTCAAGACACAGCTATAAGTGGGAATCTTCTTAGGGAGGGATTATTCTACTGGGTTCTGCAAGGCTGAGTTCTTGGCTGTATTCTATGCAACATTTTTATCTGTGCTCTGGAAGGACACACACACACAAAATCATTATTAATGTTGTTTGTAGATGCCACAAAGACTGCAGAGATGGAAAAAAAAAAACCCTGAAAAGGATTAGAAGTGCATAATGGATAATCAGCTCCTATTTCAAAAGCAGCAATACATTCCTCTGCTGCATAAATACAATAAAATCTGACACTGGCTCAGAAATATCCTATTCCCTTTGTTCTTGGAAGTAATGCAAATGAATTGCATAGTGATGCAATTTATTCTGGTGTCCCCAATTCCCAAATAATGTTGATAAACTGAAGGATACGAAGATGATGCATGGATTGACTCAAGTGTTGTGAAATAACCCTAGTAGTAATTCTCTCCAGGAACTGGAGGCTGTTTAGCTTGATAAAAAGAAGACCAAGGGATATATCAGCAGCTGCATAAACCTCAGGAGAATGATACAAAGAAGGCTGTTTAGCCAGATTGACAGATGTCTAAGATCCAGAAAATAGCTACAGGTGGAAAAAAAATAAGCTAGACCTATTGCATAAAAAATTAGGATACTGCTAACAGGGAGGGTAATCAGGCCAGGTACTCATAGTTTCATAGTTTCATTCAGGGTTGGAAGGGACCACACGGATCATCTAGTTCCAACTCCCCTGCCATGAGCAGGGACACCCCACACTAGATCAGCCTGGCCAGAGCCTCAGCCAGCCTGGGCTTAAACACCTCCAGGGACGGGGCCTCGACCACCTCCCTGGACAACCCATTCCAGGGTCTCACCACTCTCATGGGGAAGAACTTCCTCCTCACATCTAGCCAGAATCTCCCCACCTCCAGCTTCATTCCATTCCCCCTAGTCCTATCACTACCTGAGATCCTGAGAAGTCCTTCCCCAGCCTTCCTGTAGGCCCCCTTCAGATACTGGAAGGCCACAATGAGGTCACCTCAGAGCCTTCTCTTCTGCAGACTGAACAGCCCCAACTCCTTCAGTCTGTCCTCATAGGAGAGGTGCTCCAGCCCTCTGATCATCCCTGTGGCCCTTCTCTGGACACGTTCCAGCACCTCCACATCCCTCTTGTAATAGGGATCACTGGAGACATCAAAAAAATTGTGACTGACTTTCTCTAACATGTCAAAAAACCCCAACCAACCACCCAAAGCAAACCCAAAGGCACTAATATTCTTGAAATCAGCTTGAAACTATTCAAAGAAATGAATAGAGTGACCCAGCTCACGGTTCAATTAGCAGAAGACTTCTGTGCAATGAAATGCCAGCTCTCTTGAAAATGTTTGCCCTTTGTTCTAAGCAATTTGTTGTTTTCTTTCTTATGAAGGTTACAGATAAAGTTGCCAACAATATAACTCAATTCAGTGAAGATGGTCTACATCACCCCTCTTTTTAAACCAGCTCCATCAGCATGACAACAGTGTGGACACACAAATCACCACACACCTATTCAAGGAGCTAATCGCTGATCTAGGAGAGGCTGATCCTAAAATCTAACCTCTGTCCTAAGGTCACCCAGGGGAGGTGATCGGGCCCTCATCCCTAGAGGTATTCAAGGCAAGGATCTGGGCAATTTCATCTGGTTGAGGATGCCCCTGCTTACTGCAGAGGGGGTAGCACCCTTGGAGTTCCCTTCAAACCCAGACCATTCTTTTCCATAGGGAAATACTCTTTTCACCACCCTCAGAATCCTACTGGAGTAAGATTTCTACTAAACCAAAATTTTGAGTCTGAAACCAAAATATTAAAAGGCAAAGGACTACTAAATATTTTTGAAGAAAGGTTTATGGTTTTGCCTGGAAAAATTGTTCTAGGATCAATAAAGAAATGTGCACCAGCTCAGGATTCATAATCACAACTTCTGGTTTTAATTCTGAAAATAAAAAGCCATGGCACCTCTCTACATTTCGTGCTGAGATAAATAGCGGGGAGCAGGGAGGGAATTCATTCACTACAGCTCCAGAAGTACCTAATATCCTAGTAATTCAACTTCCTGTTCAGCCCCAGGGTATTGTTTAGACCTTCAGTTGATAGTGAGGGTCAGTGTATAACTGGTAAGTGGTCATGCTTGCAGAGCTGAAAATTAGACCTTCAAAAAGATATTGTTCTTTGTTTTGTTTAATCTAAAAGACAATATGAGATTCAATACATCTCTAGAAAATGTGATAATAGCCATTAAAAAACTTACTGTCAGGCTAAACAGCTTTCTTGAAGTTCCTACTCAGAAAGGTCAAGCACATGTGTGCCTTAATGTGGCAAAGAAGTTTGAACATACCCCTCTGGGACCATTCTATTCCTTCAAAACTGTGTGTTTAGTACAGCTATAACTCCAGACTAGCCAAAGGGAAGTTTTCCCAACTGGGCCTTCACAGAATGCATATCATCATTAGTCAATATAATAAATCATTGAAACCAAGGCTTTTGTTTGGGGAATTTCAGTAATACTGTTTTGTGCAAAAAAACCAACCCCACCCAAACACATGAAGACTTAAGATATCTAAATACAAACAGTAAATATCTGTGCATGTGTCTAAGCTAATTATAACACCAACTCAAAAGGCCCATTTCAGCAAAACACTTAATCACCTACTTAACAACTGAAATCACAAGTATATCACCACCTTCCTTTACTATTTCTATTGCTGTCAAGTGTGTTTTATTACTTCCTTATCTGCCACAGAATCATTTTGATTGGAACAAACTTTTACGGTCATCAAGCCCACCACCAAACCGTGATCCCAAACACCACAACTACATACCTTTAAAGCACTTTCAGGGATGATGACTCCACCACTTCTCTGTGTAGCCTCTTCCAAGCTTAACAACAATTCCAGTGAAGAAATTTTTCCTCATATTCAATCTAAACCTCCCTGGTCAACATGCAACTGTTTCCTTTCATCCTGTTACTTGGAGGAAAAGTAGTTTTAGAGAGACAGAAAGTCTCCCCTCAGCCTCCTTTTCTGCTGACTAAACGACCCCACTTCTCTCAGCCTCTCCTCAGCTCACCTGTGAGCCTAGAACCTTCTCCAGCTTTGTTGCCCTTGGTAGATAATCATCCCATCATTTCCTACACCTGTGCCTTGGGCCCTGCAGCAGTGTGCTCGTTAGGCTAACAAGGAACACCGGAGAGCAATTTGCAGCATTTCAAGAGGCTCTGTAAAACCTTTATGAATGTGTGGCCCAAAAAAGTGATGTTTACCTTGTTGCTGCCGTGGGATCTCTTTTGTTATCTACCTAAATGAATGCTTTTTCTAGGAGGCACAATCCATCTGTATTTGCTATTTTGTCCCACTGTTAATTCCTCATACTCTGGGGTGCTTTACTTATACTTTATGAGGGAGTGATCTAAGTACACTTTGCCTGACACTCATGTTATTTGAAGTGTTACTTTTTTGTACCTTAGAACACAAAGAAACTTAGTTTAATGACAGTTTGACAGCTTTTCTTCCTAGTGACAAAGTGAAATGGATCAAACATGCAGTAGAGCTTTTAACTCTGAACCATGTGGTAGCCTGTAGGGAATGTAGCTGGAATAAGCCGTGATGCATGAAAAACACTGCATTCACCAAACTTCCAGTTGTCTGCTTAGCTGACTTCCCAAAGGTGCCCAGGACAAGCAGAACCACTGTAGATCAACATTCTTTAAGGTATTTGTCACAGTCCTACTGTGTAGCCAGAATCCAGGCACTGTGGGTCACATGTTGAAGTAGTGCTGCGTGGTCAGTACCACAAGACGTCAGGGAGAAGTTCAAACCCCAAATGGTATAGCACCCATTAAAATAATAACACCACCACCAACCAACCAAACCCAGAAAAGGACAGAGTGAGATTTATTATTTGCTTGTTTAACAATGTTGAACATCATACTAGTGTAGTGTCAGCCATGACATTTTAAAGTGGAAAGAAAAAGGTCCTTTACTCTTTACAGTTCAAACACCTGATTGATTCCTTGCTTAGGATGACATTGATTGTAACTCCACATATATTAAGCTGTGTTGAGCTATGTGGAAAGGGCATGAAAAAGTATTCAGCTGCAATTCTTTTCTGATGGCTTGTTGCAAGGATCTTTTCATGTCACAGCTGTTGGGATTTTCTGATGTACAGCAAATGTTTGCAGGCATCCTGAGCGTAGAGCAGTTTCTAACCACAACAGAGTATTAACAGCCACACATAGTTTTTCCTATGTAGACTCTTCCCCTGTAGTCTATCCAATTAAATTGTAAGATATTATATATCTATTCACTCTGGATGAATGCTTCTGTTCAGGAAATATTCTTGTTGAGTAAATCCAACACATGATCCCATCAAATATATTCTTCATAATGACTTTTATGGTATCTTGATTTACCATGGAACGGTAGAGTGGCTTAGGTTGGAAGGGACCTCAGAGACCACCTACTCCAAACTCCATGCCATGGGCAAGGATACCTCTCAATTAGATTTGGCTGCTCAAGGCCTCATCCAACCTGGCCTTAAACATTGCCCATGGATGAGGCATCCACAACCTCCTTGGGCAACATACTCCGAAGTCTCACCACCCTCATACTGAAGAGCTTCTTATCAAGATCCAGTGTAAACCTACTTTCCCTCAGCTTCAAACCATTCCCCCTTGTCCTATTGCTAGACACCTTATGAAAAGTCCCTCTGCAGCCTTCTCATAGGACCCCTTCAGGTACTGGGAGGCCATTTTCAAAGAGAGTACCTGTCTAGAAATTCAACACAGACGATCCTTATGCATCTCTTCATTCCTGTAGAACAATGTGCAGGTTGAGCTCAGGCTAATATTTTGCAGGTCAGTGTAGCTGAATTTTACTTTTCAGGCATTAGTATTGCAAGATCACATGACAAGATGCAGGCTAACAGGGGTTTAACCTGCCTTTGGATTTATCCTAGCTACTCAAATTCTTCATGTTACATTTAGAGCAATATGGTCCAGCTGCCTGGAAAAAAAATTATAAGGACAGTCAAAAGATTAATTAAAGAAGGTATTTCTGTGGTTTTTTAAATCTGCATATTCTCTTGCTGTGGTATACATTAAGAACTACAGGATGATCAATTCTGACTGCATATCAGGATTAAAAAACCTCGTGATATATGGCTTCTTCCTTGCAAAATAATAGACTGGCAGAGTTTTCCCAGCAGACAAAATTAAATGATGATGGGTGGTCTGTCAAGAAATGACATTACATTAGCAGAATGAGAAATGATTGCAAACACAGAAATGTAATAACCAGAGAGAGAAATTATCAGCCATTGGAACAAGCTTGACTCCCTGCCAAGTTTTGCATAACTTCAAACAAATTATCTTATGAGGGAGGTTGAATTTACAGTGACATCTGAATACCAGGAGGCAAGACATTTTTACCCTTATTTTAGCCTTACTGTTGGGGTTTTTTCCCTTCTCCCCTGGCACCTTCCTCCACATGTAGCTCTGGGAACACCTGGAGATAACCTGGTGGAATCAGCATGAGAAATTATGTTACAAAGAGACTATGACACTGAATTACTGAATACTGAATTACTGAACTAGCACTACTAGCAAGGTTTCCATTGTGTATCACCTGTGAATAGACTGCAGAGTGACTCCAACATGACCTCAAACAGCAACTGTAGAACATCCACGGTGCAAATATCTTTTACTTCATTTGGTTTAGGTGTGAAACTGAAAGACCTGATTATTATGTGAGTCACTTTTAGTAAAACACAGAGGAGAATCTTGGGGTTTTTTTTTCTGTTAAAATTGCAGGAAAAGGTGTAAGGTGTTCCAGCCAGAGCCCAGGTGACCTTCTGATTCCCTTCTGATCTGCAGAGCAGTCTTACACAGGGAAACAAATTCTGCCTTCACATCTAGGAACATTCTGACAAAACTCCTAATAAAGACAAAAATCACAATATAATCTGATACCAAAAGAGTAAAAGCTGTATTTTAAAGTTAAGAGCTTTAAAAGTTTGCAAAGCACAGAACCTGCATATGTAATTTAGGTCATTGTTCTATGCACTGTTCCACTCCCCCTCCCCCCCTTTAAGTCTCATGGTTAGAGTGACTGGGTTCATGTTCTGCATATACATTTCTATATATTTCACCAATCATCCACTAGAGTGCAAAAGAAGGGAAGAATTCTGAGTAGGTGGAACAGATATGGAACATCCCTGCATATAGTGATGCCTTATAAAGGGTAGTAGTAACCTCATTGGCATTATAGCATGTTGCTACTATACAGGTGGGCATTTTTGGAGACAGAAAAAAAACATCAGGAGTTGGTTGAAAGCAATTAGAATCAGAAATTACCATGAGAGAAGTTACCAGAAAGAAATGATGAAGTGTGGTGTGAAGTGTTTTGCCTGCGTCAAGAATAGTGTGGCCAGCAGGAGCAGGGAAGTCATTGTGCCCCTGTACTCTGCACTGGTTAGGCCACACCTCGAGTCCTGTGTCCAGTTCTGGGCTCCTCAGTTTAAGGAGGACATTGAGACACTTGAAGGTGTCCAGAGAAGGGCAATGACGCTGTGGAGAGGCCTTGAGCACAGCCCTGTGAGGAGAGGCTGAGGGAGCTGGGGTTGTTTAGCCTGGAGAAGAGGAGGCTCAGGGGAGAACTTCTTGCCCTCTACAACTACCTGAATGGTGGTTGTAGCCAGGAAGGGGTTGGTCTCTTCTCCCAGGCAACCAGCACCAGAACAAGAGGACACAGTATCAAGCTGTGCCAGGGGAAGTTTGGGCTGGAGGTGAGGAGAAAGTTCTTCACAAAGAGAGCTGTTAGCCATTGATATGTGCTGCCCAGGAAGGTGGTGGAGTCACCATCTCTGGAGGTGTTTGAGAGGTGCCATGGTCTAGTAGTCATGAAGTCTTGAATGACAGGTTGGACTTGATGATCTTTGAGGTCTTTTCCAACCCTACTGATTCTATGATTCCAAAAATAAAGCAAACTCAAGTGGTTCATAAAAGGAGCAAAGATATTTTAGTTTTTTGGTCATGTAGAGCAGATCAACAACAATCAGAAACTGTGCTGTTTGTTTCACAGGTTTGGTCAAACAGATATGGTGCCTGAGTCAACTTTAAAGCCTAAGCATGAAGAGCAAAAGACGACCACATCAAATAGTAATGATGTTTTTCAGCTGTTTCAGTAGAAAGATTTGAAACTAATATAGAAACACATATTTCCCTCTAAGTGAAGATTTAAATGTGATAGCATGGCCAGACAAAGTTAATTTGCACAGCTGATTTGTCTTGTACTGCACTGCACCCATCTTCTGAAGTTTTTCTTCTATATCCTGGTCCACAAACCCGCATGCTTACACAGAAAAGAAACAGAATTTATACCTTAATTGCTGGGAGTATGAGAATAAATTCTGCCCAGAAAGGACAATACCACAGCTGCATACAAATCCAGTGCAAACTGATCAGCAAGGCTAGAAAACAAAGTGGAACAATTATTAACAGGCTTGATTAACTTTCTAAGAAACCTATCCCACTACCTAAGAGCGGCTTTGGATTTACAAGATTTGCCTCCCTTTCCTAAAACCCCTGTAGCTCTCTACAGGGCAGTATCAGAGATAAATGCATGCATAAGAGATAATGTTGCTCTGCTTCCTTTGGGTCTAGAATTGAATGATTCATTTTCAGTGTAGGTTTAATGATCCAAACACTTGACTTGCTATCCATTATGAGCTACTTATAGCAACGTTTTCCCTAAGCCAGTAAGCTTTCAAGTCAAGCTAAGACCATTTTCCTTCCTCATTATATTATTATTTTTTGGAGGCCAAGTTCTGATTTGTGCTTTCAGCTTCAATGGCAGTTTGTCAGGGAATAAAAGACATCAGGCCTATGAAAGTCAGTGGTAAAGAGATCATCAAGTCATTTTGTTTTCACTGGAAATAATAAGGGCAGACAATATGATAAATGGCCAGCTGTTATTTCTAGGAAACACATGGCACAATGTAATTGCACATGACCCTCTATTTCCACTCAGGTCTCATTTCAAAGATTTGGTAACACTTCACAGTTGGAAAAAAATTCAAGGTACATGCTCTGGAATTCTTCTTATTGCTTTCTGTCAGAAGAGCCCAACTTCAATTCTGAGGACACAGAAGAATGAATTAATATACCAACCATTCACAGTATATTTCTGACTCAGTCTCATTTAGGCAGCAAAGATTCAGGAGTAAATAAACGCAGCTAATCTGTATTTAGAGAGTGGACTATATTTTCTAGCTCCTGTTGAGTAGATTAAAGTGTACTCATTTGGATATGTTCTACAAACACCTTCAAATGCCCCTTTAACCCCATGCTGTTGCGGACTCTAGAAAAGCTGCACCGCAGCAGAATGTTGATAAGGCTTTTACTGACCCCTTCAAAGTCCATCAGTTTCACATCGTTTGACACATGCATCCTGGACTGTGTGAAATGGTAGTGGCTGGGCAGATCTGCATCTCCTCCCTTCTCTCTAATCCTTATTGCTGTCACATTCAACCCTTGTAAATTGTTGGGTGGCGCTTCTGCATTGTGTGACCCCGCGGCATGAGACCTGCAGTAAAGGCAGACTGTTCTCCAAACTGGCATCAGAGGACCTCCTGAATCAGAAAGGAAATTGTCTCATGACTCTGAATTGTTTAGTCTTTCCTTTTATTTGTATTTTTTTTAGCTAGACAGAAGAGAATTTGGCATCATGACAGTAATCATAGCTCTGCTGCGGCCCAGTTGCCATGTGGCAGAAGATGAAGACCTCCAGTTGTTACTATTTATTATGGCTGGGTAAAGCAGTTAAATAAATATTAGTATCAATTCACTGCAATACCAAACTGCAATCAGCTGAACCAAAACAACAGGAAAAAAGTTAGTTTCCATGAAAAAGTGGGTAAAAAAAAGTCTTACACAGGGATTTAGTTGGTTTGGGATGAGGAAACATATTTAGCTGAAGGCTCCTGGATGACTGAACTAGTCTAAAAGTTCAAGCTGTTATCTTTTCTTAATTAGCATTTAACAACACATTTTAGCATCTTGCAAAGTAACCTCCAGTCAAAAGGAGGGTTAGACCATAACATAAATCCTTCCATGACCATTTCACCACTTCACAGTATCAGAGTATCACCAAGGTTGGAAGAGACCTCAAAGATCATCAAGTCCAACTTGTCACCACAGACCTCATGATTAAACCATAGCACTAAGCGCCACATCCAATCCCCTCTTCAACACCTCCAGGGATGGTGACTCCACCACCTCCCTGGGCAAATGTGTGCTTGCTGCTTGATACACTCTGGCTAAGAACTGAGCTGAATGTCCAAGATGAACACGAGGAGTTATGGACTCTCAATCCTCATATCACATCATCAGCATGGAAAATTGTCTTCCACTTTATGGGCAGGAGCAGCGCTGATCATTTCTCAGCATCACACACCGCTCTATTGTGTAATATTACCATGATTTAAACCCCATAGGCTTTTAAGGGGCATCATATTTAATATTATCTATCTGAGCTGCACCATACTTCATACACTTTCTGTGCTGCTTTACCAAACGGGGATGAGGTTTCATTGTTTGCTTTTAAATGATGACCCTGAAGTGTGAGTATTCCCAGACAGAATTAGATCTTGAGTGGCTGACTAACTCAGTGTGGCAAAGCAGCACTAAGTAAATGTAGAGATATCCCTACTCTCATTCTGAAAGGCCAGGAATGAACCACATGACACCACAGATGGTCAAATAACCCAAAGCAAGAAAAGTTCTAAGTGTCACTTGACTCCCTTGCCTTTTTTTTCCTTTTAAGAATTAATTATTATTATTACTACTCCAGTAGATTATTTCAACATTAGCATTCTAAAAGAGAACTTCACCCTCCCTTTTCTGGAAGACAGAGTTTCCCCTATTTTCTATGAATTCTTGATGATGAATGAATTCAAACCTCCTGTTCCTGTGTGCTTCACTCTGCCTACATGTTCTCCTTAATACCTTTTTAACCTGTTAGCTGATTTCACTTCTAATTAATGAAGAAACATAGTTTCAAAGATAATTATGTTTTTTTAATGCTTCACAGAAACTTGTCTCCAAGAAGATGAGTCTATAAGCATCACTGCTGAGCTATTCTATTCATTTAAACACTTCTAGACTTTGTGGAATCTGTTTGGGAGATGAAAACCTTACAACTCTCCAGACAAGAAAAAATAATAATCATGGAACATGAAGGAGGCGAGATGCTGAAACTATAATACCTGACTGTATTAAACACAAGCTAATGAAGAAGTGCCTGGAAAGAAAAGTGAGACAGTTGGGCAAAATAATTAGTTCATCTGGAAACAGAGGGCCTGTAGAGAATTCACCTGCCTTTCCAGGATGTCTAAAGATATAGCACAGATTCAAATAAATCCTCATTGCCTTCTCACTCTGTGGGGAGCAAGGGAGGGAATGCAGAACTGAGGAGTTTCCCAAATCTTTTATTGAAGCAGCTGTTCTTTCATAGCTTAAGCTGAGAACTCCTCCATCTTGCCACAGTGCTGCACTTTGGCTACGGCAATCCCATGCAGAGCTACAGGCTGGGGTCAGAGTGGCTGGAGAGCTCCCAAACAGAGAGGGACCTGGGGGTGCTGATCGACAGCCGCCTGAATATGAGCCACCAGTGTGCCCAGGTGGCCAGGAGGGCCAATAGCATCCTGGCCTGCATTAGGAATAGTGTGGCCAGCAGGAGCAGGGAGGTCATAGTGCCCCTGGACTCTGCTTTGGTTAGGCTGCACCTTGAGTACTGTGTCCAGTTCTGGGCCCCTCAGTTTAGGAAGGACATCGAAACACTTGAGCCTGTCCAGAGAAGGGCAACAAGGCTGGGGAGAGGCCTTGAACACAAGCCCTACGAGGAGAGGCTGAGGGAGCTGGGATTGTTTAGCCTGGAGAAGAGGAGGCTCAGGAGTGACCTCATTGCCCTCTACAACTACCTGAAAGGTGGTTGTAGCCGGGAAGGGGTTAGTCTCTTCTCCCAGGCAACCAGCACCAGAACAAGGGGACACAGTCTCAAGCTGCGCCAGGGGAGGTTTAGACTCGAGGTGAGGAGGAAGTTCTTCACCGAGCGAGTCATTCGTCATTGGAACGGGTTGCCCAGGGAGGTGGTGGAGTCATCGACCCTGGAGGCGTTCAAGGGGAGATTGGACGTGGCACTTGGTGCCATGGTCTAGTCATGGGGTCTGTGTTGATAGGTTGGACTCGATGATCCTCGAGGTCCTTTCCAACCTAAGTGATACTGTGATACTGTGTGATACAGAAGGCAAGAATACTGCAGGAGTTGAGCAACACATGGTTGTTTTAAGAAAGCTGCTGCAGATCTCTTACCTCTAAAACATTTGGTTTATCCACGCTGGTTCCGAGAGTCCTGTGGCACTCTGCGGCTCAACAGGAGTCACTGCTCCAATCCATTCTGCGCCTTCAGAACAAAAATGCTTCTTCCCACTTCTCCCCACTGTTCCTTTTGACAGTAGAATCTTTGGGAGGAAAATTAAAAGCATAATGTATTGCACTGTAGGCAGAAAAGAACAAAAAAAAAAAAAGAGGAGAAGGCTGAGTGTACCAACAGGCTTTTAATGTTTGCAATTTTCTGTTCCTGCTGGGAGGAAACCAGTAGAGATGGCACTCTTCAAGCAGGTGAGACAGCTGCTGGGCTCTGCAGACAGGCTGCACTAGCTCAAGGCATTCTAAATAACTTTTTTTTTTTCCTGCCATGTGTTTTAAGACACTCAAACAGAGACACATTATAAAGCACCACGGCAACAACTGCAGGAAGTCCCTCATCCAGACTTAGAAGAGCAGCGACAAGGGAAGCTGATGGCTGATCCACATGTAGGGAGCTGCGTTTGGCTGTGCCGGAGACACCTGCCCACACTGCATGCGCCTCAGAGCTTCTGTTAGCATCAAATCTCACAGGATTAAAGATAAAACATGGATAAACAGGAACGCTCTCAGAGCCTCAGTACAAATGTAACTAACTTGTTAAACACTTTTAGTGGGGATCAAGAACAATTTGCATTGGAAATGAATTTTAATTTATTTGTGCAGTTAAGCAGGGGATAAAGTTCTAAATTGTTCTAAGACAGCTGTTTCCATTTGAGCTGCTGTAAATGGATGATCATGAGATCTTGTACACACAACCAGGTGGGGCCATTAAATGCCTCCTTTCTCTGGATGCTTTCACTCCTCCCCATGAATGTAGCCAGTAAAAGCTGTACAAAGCTTTCCTAATGGAACCACAGGGAAACTCCCAGTCCCTTTGGGATTTAAAAACCAATTACAATATCTTGTTTCAATTACATGAGGAAGTTTTCAGCCACAATTGAGCCCAGCTCCTTTCCACAAGTCACCACTGAGGCTGAGGGCAAAAGTAAATGTTCCACCAGAGGGAGAAGGGGCAAGTCCCAAGAGGGGATGAGATTAGCTGATGGCTTTGCAAACATATTATGAGATTATTTTCTTTGTCTGTCCAGTGCTTCCATTTTCCCAAGGTGACAGTGGTAGGAAGGACCTGGATCCTTTCAGTGGAGTCCTTGGAGAAGCAATACACTACATCACATTTTGGGTTCAGGTCTAGTATTCTTCTAAGTAACAAAACCAAATTTAATGGGTTTGCAGCAGGTCATGGCTAAAGGCAGGGATCTCACATAGCACGGACCCAGTGTAGGGTGTCCCTGCCCATGGCAGGGGGGTTGGAACTAGATGATCCTTGTGGTCCCTCCCAACCCTGACTGATACTATGATACTTCTAAGTTCATGCTTCTCATAAAGACAGCTGAGTCAAGCAACTTCCATTAACCAAGGATATTATGCTTCAATGCAGTTGAGGCTGGAGAACCAACTGCATGGCTAAGCTAGCTTGCTTTTCAGTGGGAACATTTTCTTACTGCAGCACTGAGGTCTAAGTAAAAGTACATAATCAAACTGAGGTACCCAAAATAGCCACAGTATGTCGAAACTCACCTGCTCTATTCACTCACCTACCACAGAAAATAAGAGCTAGCACTGATGGTTGTGAAGTGCCTTTACATTCACCATGCCATTCTCTCCTGTCATGCAACATAACATAATATGCTCCATGGGTTGCACACTTTGTACCAGCAGGGAAAATCTGGGCAGCTGTTTGCCTCTTGAATGACACACACACAAACATAAAAGCAAAGCCTCCAAAATCCAAGACAGATCACCAAATGCAACAATATTTCATCAGGTGCATCCCCCAAACTCATGTTTTCTTTACAAGGGAATTAAATTAGAAAGATGAGAATGACTTGCATGCTAGCACAATGCTGACTCAGCAGAAAGCTGAGAGATTCAGGAATAAAAGCACCAAGCTTCACCTGCTGTGGTTTGCAGCAGGTTTTGCTACTTGTAATACATTTTCTTATTAAAGTTTGTATGCATCCCAGTGTTTAACACAAATGGTAGGGTTTTTTCCATCTTTAATATTTACTGCTGTGCTGGTTTAAAATGCTGCCATGCAATGAGAGGTTAAATCCCAAATTTAGATAGCTCTCTGTATAGCCAGATTAAAAGTAAATGCCTAATTTTTGAATGAACAGTGTTAGAATAAAACCTTTATTAGAATAAACCAAACCAGGTTGGAAGAGACCTTCAAGATCATCGCGTCCAACCCATCAACCAATCCAACCCACCCAAACAGCTAACCCATGGCACCAAGCACCCCATCAAGTCTCCTCCTGAACACCTCCAATGACGGCGACTCCACCACCTCCCCGGGCAACCCATTCCAATGGGCAATCACTCTTTCTGTATAGAACTTCTTCCTAACATCCAACCTGAACCTCCTCTGGCGCAGCCTGAGACTGTGTCCTCTTGTTCTGGTGCTGGCTGCCTGGGAGAAGAGATCAACATCCGCCTGTCTACAACCTCCCTTCAGGTAGTTGTAGAGAGTGATAAGGTCACCCCTGAGTCTCCTCTTCTCCAGGCTAAGCAGCCCCAGCTCCCTCAGTCTCTCCTCATATGGCTTGTGTTCCAAACCCCTCACCAACTTTGTTGCTCTTCTCTGGACTCATTCCAGCAAGTCAACCTCCTTCCTAAACTGAGGGGCCCAGAACTGGACACAGTACTCGAGGTGTGGCCTAACCAGTGCAGTATACAGGGGCAGAATGACCTCCCTGCTCCTGCTGGCCACACTGTTCCTGATGCAGGCCAGGATGCCATTGGCCCTCTTGGCTGCCTGGGCACATTGCAGGCTCATGTTCAGCCTACCATCGACCAGTACCCCCAGGTCCCTCTCTGCCTGGCTGCTCTCCAGCCACTCTGACCCCAGCCTGTAGCACTGCATGGGGTTGTTGTGGCCAATGTGCAGAACCCAGCACTTGGATGTGTTAAATCTCATGCTGTTGGATTCTGCCCATCTGTCCAGCCTGTTGAGCCTGTTACAGTGAGGTAAGGTGATGAAGCAGGACAACAGAGCAAAACTAGGCTGGAATCAGGGAATCTCTTATTATCTTCAGCCATTAAGCTTACAGCCCCCAGAGCTCAGAGGAAGAAGTTGGCAGTAAAGAAGAAAGAGTAATATCCTCAAAATTACTGATGCAGTGATACAATGATAAATTTTACATCATGATACAGTGCTAAAGTTTACCAGCAATTCTGACTGCATCCCAGCTGGAAGACATTCCCTTCATCACAGCATGCCACATAAAAACTCATTTAAATGTCTATGCATAATTTGCCATCTGAATCTTTTACCCAGCTGCTCATAGATACGCTCACATTATCTTACTTCAGTGATGCAAAGAGATTTTCTTCAGCTTTTTTGGACAAAGTTAGTTGGGGAAATTCTGTCCATTTCCCACCTCCTCTCCCCCTCTGATGGTGTAATTATACTAGTGTGAAAATGGCCATTGTGAAAAGCACAGCTCTTTAAGGATGGTTTATCTCTAGCAGATGTGTTACTATACACCTCTGGCCCTCCAATCCACAAGCAATTAGGCTGTGCTACACTACAGAACCAGTCATTCACTCTGCAGTCCCATTCATTGTCTGGGAGCCTTGCATGGCTATGTTTGGGCTTTTCCCCCCTGTATTATTGAAAGAAGTGTCTTTTTGAAAGAGCATTCATAAAATTGAAAGTGTAATGCCAACGGGTGGGTGCCTGGCTAATGTTGGCAGCTCTCAGCTGCAATTTGCCTTGAGCTCTCACCTGAATCACTCTCTGTGCCCTAGAGTTTTTATTTAGAGACCCTGATGGTTTTACGTCCCCAACATTGAACATGGGGATGAGTTTGCTTCTCCCAAAGGTAACTAAACATCAAGGCACACAGATTTTGCTATTTTTTATTTCTTCTTGATATAGACTAAAGTTATAGCCAGTCTGTATTTCCTTCACAGACTTTAATTTTCATTCTAAAGATCCAGCTCATTGTGTTGTGGGTTGGTTTTCCTTTCAGAGTTATCACATTACATAAGAGCACACTTTAAATTATTTAACATCTCAACCTGTTGCTGAACTACTCCTTTTCCACTGCTGCTTGTCAGCACTGAAATGCCTTCAGATTGAGGAATGCTAAACCCTTCCTCTTCCCACTGATATTAAAACTTCAGAAAGTTCAGAGGTGGTTGTTCTCTGCCTCTTTGCCCTGTGGGCCACCTCAGCCCAAAGCATTAATGTGATCTGTCTCTTATTACATCTCCAATTCTTACCTGAAGCAATTCTTTTGTAGATAAGTGAAAAGCCCTGGTAAAATGGAAATATTCCTTGAAATGTCATCACTGAATCTGAGCAAAATGTGTGATCACAGCTCCCAGTGCAGTGTGGGGTTCTTGGCTGTGGAGAATGCCAGTGCTGTCCCTCATTCCTCTTCTCCTTTGGGAGAAATGGAAACAGGGTTGATTTCTTTTTGCTGTAGGCTAGTCATGTGCCTCAAATATTTATATATGACTCTTCTTTCCCCCCCCTCTGTCACATGGGCTGCTTCTTCAACCATTTGGTTCAAATTATTTTGAAAAGGTTTTGTAAGTTTTGTCAGAGTGCATCTTAAATATGAAATTAATATGTCAAACTAATAAATACAAGACATAAATCCATTGCAGAGTGATGCTGTATTGCTTATTAAAATGGCAATAAATACCCTTGAGCTCACATTTCAGTCTCTACTATGGCTACATGCTACAACTTTAAGTTTCCTCAGCACAAAAGCTCAAGAAGAAAGCCATTATGCTTATCAGATCAGTTTCTTTACCAAGAAGGCCACTCATTTATCATAACCTGGAGTACTGCGTCCAGTTCTGGAGCCCCTATTACAAGAGGGATGTGGAGGTGCTGAAACGTGTCCAGAGAAGGGCCATGAGGATGAGCAGAGGGCTGGAGCACCTCTCCTATGAGGACAGACTGAAGGAGTTGGGGTTGTTCAGTCTGCAGAAGAGAAGGCTCCGAGGTGACCTCATTGTGGCCTTCCAGTATCTGAAGGGGGCTACAGGAAAGCTGGGGAAGGACTTCTCAGGATGTCTGGTAGTGATAGGACTAGGGGGAATGGGATGAAGCTGGAGGTGGGGAGATTCAGGCTGGAGGTGAGGAGGAGGTTCTTCCCCATGAGAGTGGTGAAGCCCTGGAATGGGTTGTCCAGGGAGGTGGTCGAGGCCCCGTCCGTGGGGGTGTTTAAGAGCAGGCTGGATGAGGCTCTGGGCAGCCTGATGTAGTGTGAGGTGTCCCTGCCCATGGCAGGGGGCGTGGAACTAGATGATCCTTGTGGTCCCTTCCAACCCTGACTGATACTATGATTCTATGAACCTAAAAAGAGAGGGGAGGGAAAGCAGAGGAGGGAAAGCAGCAAGGAAACTCACGGTCTGATTGTCAGGAACTCTTGAAGCCTGCTGTTCCCATTGAGTTCAGCAGCCCCTGCACATGCTTTTCACCTCTGAACAAATCAGGCCATCCAGCCACTGAAAGCCACACGACATCAGGCATTGAAAATGCATTCACTGTCCAATTCTGCCTATACTAATCAAATTGACCTTTCAAAGCAGAGCTGGAGGGTCAGGCTCATCGCTTTGACAGGATTGCGTAAAATTTTCCTATCTAACAGGACAGATTGCTGAAAAATGCTGTTCTAAGAATTATGTCAATTCACCTGCCTATGTAGAGTACACAGGGCTCGATTTGAGGCAGTATCTGAGGACAGCAGCTCACCACTCATTACATTTATTGAAGCAAACATCCTAGAACCTGTTCATTCACTGCTTTCTTATCTATTTGGAATAAAACTACCAACCAACCACAACAAGAACAGCACCCACATCATATACATGTTTTAATAAACACAAAGATTCTACTGACTAAATACCTGAGGGTAAAGCAAAGTGTGGTGACATTTCTACTGCTTTGCCTTAGGAGGGGGCATTTTCTCTTTTAGGCCCTCTGCCTCTTTAAAATTTCCATGAAGAAAGTTAAGTTGAAATTAATGGTACATGAAGCTCAAGAATCTGTGCAGCATTGTTGATTCTATGATTCTAAAGTCCACACCACTCTGAGGAAATGATGTAAGGAGAAGCAATGCCATCACATTCTTTTTTTGCATTAGAAACCACACTATTTGCACACAGCTCCAGAAACTCATGGTGCTGACCAGCAGGTTACCATTCAAACAGTGAAAAAAAGGATCCTGACATAAAAGACAGATATGGGAAATGGGAAGCCAACTGATATATGAAATACAGGAACACCATCATCTAAATGTAAATATTAATTGCTTATCTTTCTCAGCATAACCCTGCCTCACTAAAATACTTCTACATGTTTCCTGAAGTTGAGGTAAGACTTTCCAAGGGGCCAATATTAAAACAACCCAGGGTTAGGTAGAGAAGAGAGAAGTCAATCTTTTCTGATTCCTAACATGAATATTAGGACATGCTGAAATGAAAGGGACCTAGGAAATGTGAATGAAATTCATGTGCTTCCTGGCCATAGATATTATTTAAATTTATACAATAACATTCATAACTTAGACTCTTGTAGGTGAAGGACTGCAGGCAACAAATCAAGTATTTTTTCCATGCACAAAAGACAGAGTTACAATTTTGTGCATGATAGATTTAGTACAGCTCTCTTGGAGTGATTAAGAGAAACCTCCATGAGGAGTAATAGTGAAAGATTTTGGTACAATTTACCATCTGGCTGTGGGGTCAAGGAGAGATGATGACCCAAACCGACTTTTCTGCATGGAAAAAGAGGTCACAGTATCACAGTATCACAAAGGTTGGAAGAGACCTCAAAGATTATTGAGTCTAACCTGTCACCACAGACCTCATTACTAGACGATGGCACCAAGTGCCACGTCCAGTCTCCTCTTGAACACCTCCAGGGACGGTGACTCCACCACCTTCCTGGGCAGCACATTCCAATGACGAATGACTCTCTCAGTAAAGAACTTTCTCCTCACCTTGAGACTAAACCTCCCCTGGTGCAGCTAGAGACTGTGTCCCCTTGTTCTGGTGCTGGTTGCTAGAGAGAAAAGACCAACCCGTTCCTGGCTACAACCACCTTTCAGGTAGTTGTAGAGAGAGTTGTAGGTCCTGCAGAGAATGGTTGGAAGAGACCATCAAGATCACCATGTCCAACTCATCAACCAATCCAACCCACCTAAACAACTAACCTATGGCACCAAGCACCCCATCAAGTCTCCTCCTGAACACCTCCAATGATGGTGACTCCACCACCTCCCTGGGCAGCCCATTCCAATGGGCAATCACTCTCTCTGTATAGAACTTCTTCCCAACATCCAACCTAAACCTCCCCTGGTGCAGCCTGAGACTGTGTCCTCTTGTTCTGGTACTGGCTACCTAGGAGAAGAGACCAACATCCGCCTGTCTACAACCTCCCTTAAGGTAGTTGTAGAGAGCAATAAGGTCACCCCTTAGTCTCCTCCTCTCCAGGCTAAGCAACCCCAGCTCCCTCAGTCTCTCCTCACAGGGCTGTGTTCCAAACCCCTCACCAACTTTGTTGCTCTTCTCCGGACACGTTCCAGCAAGTCAACCTCCTTCCTAAACTGAGGGGCCCAGAACTGGACACAGGACTTGAGGTGTGGCCTAACCAGTGCAGTGTACAGGGGCAGAATGACCTCCCTGCTCCTGCTGGCCATACTGTTCTTGATGCAGGCTCTTGTATGTTGGTTCACCAGAGCAGGTTAGCAAAACATCTGCCCTAGACAGGTTAATTTTAGTCATTTCTGCTCTGTGTAGGACACAGGAAGTGAAGTCAATTAGGTAACCTCTTCGCTCTACGTCTCTTGTTATTCTCTGCTACTGTTTTGCAAAGAAGAAAACACAGCAAACAATTTTGCAGTCAAAATAAAGCCAATACTCAGAAGACACGTGCAAGGTAAATGATTAATGTAGCCATTTAATTAAGCCACATCTCTACTGCAACAAGCTTTCAATCCTGCTGAATTACAGGTTAAAGCAGCCCCAGAGGAAGAGAGTAGAAGATTTTTTGTAATTTCCATACACTTTTCATTATCATTATGGCACAATATGTCTGCAGTGAAGAAAGCCCAGACTGATAGGATTTTGTCTTTCAAGCACAAATCGAAGCAATGTGTCAGAAGAATAATGATTCAAGGGAAAGAAAAACAAAAATATCACTCAAGAGATAATTATTTGAATATGATCTTAAATGTTTGGGGGATTCTGAGAGGTTTTTATCTCATTTATCACAGTATCACCAAGGTTGGAAGAGACCTCAAAGATCATCGAGTCCAACCTGTCACCACACACCTCATGACTAGAGCATGGCACCAAGTGCTCTCAAGAAATAAACACTGTTGCTTAATCAGTGAACTTCAAGCTAAATTAAATAATACCCCATAAAATTAGTTGGGGGATTTTAAAGAGGTGGGGGGGGAAGTGTTGTTTGTTTGTGGGGGTTTTTGTTGGTTTGTTTGTGGGGTTTTTTGTAACATATCTTCCTTGGCAATGAAGTTCTACCTCCTGGGTGTCTGGCAAAATCAGATATATATTTAATACAGCATCTTCTCAGGACAACTACTTGAATGCAGCTCAACAAAAATCACTGCATTCGGTAGAAACAAAAAGTAGTGACATAAAAGTATTTACACAACAATATCAAACTTTATATGAAGGGAAAGCATACAGTAACTATTTTATTTGCAGTGATGCCTGTGACTCCCAAGTGGTACAGAAAGCTATTGCACCAAAAAAAAAGAGAGAGAGATTTGTCTTTATGTTCTTGGGATTTTGCCTCTTCATTTATCTTGCTGCTTTTGGAAATCCAATTTGCAACACTTTGAAAACTGTTCATATTTTCTCAGAGGATCATAGTTTCCTACAGCAATTCTAAACAGAACACAGAGGTGTTGGTTGGGGTTTTGTGTGTGCGTGTGTCAGACTTGATGGATGTAAGTTGAATTTTGCAGCAAGCAGTTTCATAAAGCCAACTTCATAAACAATACTGTAGCAATGCAGATTACATGCCAAAGTGATAACCAGATAATCTGAGTTGAAGAGAACAGCCCACCACTCAACAAATCAGAGTTTAATATATTCTACATCAGCTTGCCACAGAATTTCTAGGAACTTTGATTTGGAAGAAAAGAGAAGTGAAGGCGGTCCACTCAGCTACGTTTTAAAAGGCCCAGTAAGGAGGAAATAAATCTTGTGAGAGTGATAATGTCATTCTCTCATCTAACTTTAGCTATTTATTATCACTAGCCACTTCCCTGCAAGGAGTACTGTACCTCTCATGGGCACTTCACCCTATAGAAGGATCCCTCAGGTAGGCAAACTGCAGCCCAGGAGAGAGAGCAAGCTCTCTCGTCTTGGAAGTCATAGTATCACAGTACCATAGTATCATAGTATCAGTCAGGGTTGGAAGGGACCACAAGGATCATCTAGTTCCAACCCCCCTGCCATGGGCAGGGACACCTCACACTACATCAGGCTGCCCAGAGCCTCATCCAGCCTGGGCTTAAACACCTCCAGGGACGGGGCCTCGACCACCTCCCTGGACAGCCTATTCCAGGGTCTCACCACTCTCATGGGGAAGAACCTCCTCCTCACATCTAGCCTGAATCTCCCCACCTCCAGCTTCATTCCATTCCCCCTAGTCCTATCACTACCTGAGATCCTGAGAAGTCCTTCCCCAGCCTTCCTGTAGGCCCCCTTCAGATACTGGAAGGCCATAATGAGGTCACCTCGGAGCCTTCTCTTCTGCAGATTGACAAGCCTCAACTCCTTCAGTCTGTCCTCATAGGAGAAGTGCTCCAGCCCTCTGATCATCCTTGTGGCCCTTCTCTGGACACCTTCCAGCACCTCCACATCCCTCTTGTAATAGGGGCTCCAGAACTGGACACAGTACTCCAGGTGGGGTCTCACCAGGGCTGAGTAGAGGGGGAGGATCACCTCCCTCGACCTGCTGGCCACACTTCTCCTGATGCAGCCCAGGATCTGATTGGCTTTGCGGGCTGCAAGTGCACACTGAGAGCTCATGTTGATCTTCTTGTCCAGCAGTTGAAGTAAAATGATAGGAATTCACTTCTCAGTGACCTTAGTCCACCACTAAGTAACTTGTGATCACACTCCTGCAAAGCTTTCTTCTGACAGAAAATATTTAATAAAGAGTGCAATGAATAATAGTAATGGACAGGCAGCACAAGTCCCTAGTGTCTTGAAGAGCTGCAACCTGCTGTAACCTGGTTTTGCAAACTTCTTGAACACAGTGTGACAGCATTTATGTTTGTAAAGCAACAAAGGAAAAAACCTTGCTTATCAAAGGTCCTGGCAAACTGGCTTTAAGAGAGTTTTCTTTTACGTTATCTATACATGATTAATGTTCAAAACCAAGCAGAAGCACTTTAAATTATATCTGTGTATTCAATGTCAGAAGACTTTATTTAGTCTGACGGTTCTGGTCAGGAATTGTGGCTTTTTGCAAGCACTTTTGGCTTCACATTCAAAAATTTTATTATCTAAGTGCAGGAGGAAATGGGAATTAAGGTCTGGATGTGAGGTGAAGAGTTTTCACAGGCAGAAAATTGTGCAGTATAAGGGAATGGAGCTGGAGTGAACGAAAGAGGAAGGCTCAAATGTATAGGGAATTTGAAGGGTTAAATAAGAAAGGGCAGAGGGACAGGATAGCAAAGCTGAGGGAGAGAAGAACTAAGAAGAGCTTCAGGTGAAGGAAAAGTCAGGGAGAAGATAACATGCAAAGAAGGGGAGAAAAGGTGAGAACAATGACAGAAATCTTTATAAGGGATGTCATGTACTTGAGGAAAGCAGGTGCCAGAAAATAAGAGAACAGGAGCAGCAAAACCATGAAAGGCAGAAGAAATGACTTATTTTGGTTTTCTGCAACAGCAGTGGACTTGGTGGCCCTTTTGCTTCTCTTTGGCTGTGTCTGCTCAAGTCAAAACAAGAAAATGATAAATGCCTTTTCAGCAAGGTGCCATGGGCCAAAGCAGCAAAGCTCAGCTCCCTTGGCATTTCTGGAGTAAGCACCAAAACTCCTGCCTCCAGGAAACTGAGTCTTCCATCCTTTCACTTCTGCCTGTCTACAGTTTATTTCTTTTTATGGACTGTCTTTTCATCCTCGTGTCAGGAACACCCTGATGATCTATAACCAGTGGTTGGCTGGGTTAGAGCTCAGGAGGCCCGTTTTCCAACACAGCTCCTTCTTTAGGAGGCCATAACTTTTCCATCACCTGAAGCCTAATTTTCAAAACTGCTTTGCCATAAATTAGAACACAAAATAAATAATCCTGAACCCACATTTTACTGTTATTGCTAGCTTTTATTGTTTTGGGCAAGGCAGACCTAATAATTAGAGTGACAGAAGGTGGACTCTGAAAGGTGGCTTTTGTTTACAAGCGTAGGAGAAATGCTTCTCTGAAGACAAATTGGACACAGAGCATAAGCAAAGTAATTAATTTTAAATTAGAATAAATAACTCTTTTACCTAAGAAAGAGGAATACAAAGCATAAACATTTCATATTTTTTTCTATTAGTAAATCTTCCTTGAGGGATTCTCAGTACAGATTGTGTACAATCAAGAATGGTTTATGCGGTGTAATGAAAGCTCAGAAGACGACTGATGAGGATGTTGTTTTGGTCGTTGCTTTGACTCAGAGATGTTGTAATATTTTTTAATATAAGCAATTATGCAGCAAGTAATTATGCACAGTTGTTTTGCTTTTGTTCTGTGCAAAAACATTCAGAGCATTTCCCCCTGAAGTCTGAGCAAGGTGTTAAATTCGGTGTAACAGACGCGTCTTCCTCCTGACTTGGTTATTTTTGCTGTTTAAAACTTCACAAAAAAGGATCCAATACAACATTCTGACATATTTTCCTCTTCATTGCCTATTCTTGGTATTACAAAAAGAAGAAAAGGGAAATTAAAAAGACCAACCCACAACAAAAACCCCCAGAAGTAAGTGAGAATGAGAACTGAAAACCAGATATTCTTCAGTTTGCACATACAGCACTGGATCTATTTACCATGCTGTGAGGCGTGCAACACTGAGATACCCAACCTGCTTCAGCTCTCTGCCTGCCCTTCTGGAATCACAGAATCATGTTGGCTGGAAAAGACTTTTCAGATCAGATCAGAAAAGCATCACTGTCAGCAGTGAGGACTCTGACAAACTCAGCAATGAAAGATTACTGGAGAGCATACTGGATTAACAGTCATCTCCCATCCCCTTTACCATCCTGGCAAGTTCATCTCTGTGATAGTCACTTGCACCAAAGCAATTTTAGAGCCTGGACTTCCACAGTATTAAATGATTGCTTTCCCCTTAGGATTCAGATATGATGAGTAGAACAGTTTCTTCATTGTGGCAAAAAAGTTCCTATCAACATTAAGAGGACAGGCTTTTAAAGTTCTAAGGTTTTGCAGTGTGTTTTATAGTCAGGGCAGGTATCACAGTAGCTCACAAGAATGCAGCAAAGGATCTAATTTCAAAGCCATCTCTTATGGGGTCCCCTATTTAGGATTACAGTGCAAGAGCAACTACTGATATTATGCAGCTTGTCTGTCTCTGAGGGATGGAAGCAGATTTTTTTGCATCAAGTAGTGATGAGCCTGCATCAGAATTTCCTCATTCTTATTGCTCGTTAGCTTGTACAGTGCTACTCTCAGAAGGAAAAGATCAGCATCCTTATGATTTCAGGAAGGTACTGTCAAAATTAGGCACTACTGCTTGCTCATGGTTGTTAGCTGGTTGCCACCTCTTCTTCATAGGCACAAAGTGCTAGTTCTGAAAGACCAAATGCACAGTCCATGGTTGAGTTTTGATGCTGCTTATGCATGTACAACAATGAACAAGCAAGCCTCGAGCCATGATTCTTCATAGCTTGATGAACGCCTGGCTAGCACAGACAGGAAACACATTTTAAAGTATTGCTGAGAAGTTCCCTGGTAACTCATGCTTAAGACAAATGAACACTCAAGACTGAAGAGATCTAGGAAAGAAATATTAGATGTGCAAGGGAACAGAGAAATTATTTTACCCAAGGACATGGGAAGACAATGGTTTACTCAGCCTAGTAAAGGAAAACTAAGTGAAGAACTAGACATGAAGTGAAGATGTTTATGTAGAAATACTAGTGAGGGAAAAGACTCATTTAAGACCTCATATTAACCTGAAAACAAACTCATATTGGCTTTGTGTGACAATGTTTTGGTACTGGGGGAGCTACTAGGGGGACTTCTGTAAGAAGATGCCAGAAGCTTCCCCTGTGTCTGACAGAGCTTGGAGCCAGCTGGCTCCAAGATGGACCTGTCCCTGGCCAATGCAGGAGAGACAACACAGTATCACAGTATCACTAAGGTTGGAAGAGACCTCAAAGATCATCAAGTCCAACCTGTCACCACAGACCTCATGACTACTAGACCATGGCACTAAGTGCCACGTCAATCCCCTCTTGAACACCTCCAGGGATGGGGACTCCACCACCTCCCTGGGCAGCACATTCCAATGATGAATGACTCTCTCGGTGAAGAACTTTCTCCAACGTGGCATTAACAGATTGCAACCTCCATTCCCCATCCTCCTGCACAGCTGAGAGAATTGGGAGTAAATTCAAGTCTGGGAAGAAGGCAGGGCTGGGGGGGGAAGGTGGTTTAGGATTTGGTTTGATTTCTCATTAGTCTACCGTGATTTGATTGGTAATGAATTCAATTAATTTCTTAAAGTCAAGTCTGTTTTGCCCATGATGGTAACTGGTGAGTGATTTCCCCCTGTCCTTATTTTGACCCATAGGTCTTTCATTATATTTTCACTCCCCTGCCCAGCTGAGGAAGGAAATGACAGAGTGGCTTGGTGGGTACCTCATGTCCAAACAGGGTCAACCCACAACATAATGAAAATAAACTGAAATCAAACTGGAAAAAGCTTTCTCCAGTTAGAATAAACTTGGAAAAGAAGAAGGGAATTGAATGAGAAAAGAGCAGAGGAGGATAGAGATTGAGCCAGGGCAAACAACTGCACACGTATTTTTTTTCTTGCCTCAAAACATCATGTCAGTTTTGAAATAGCTTTGACCTGGAAAAAAAATATGAACAGATCCAGAGATAAAGGGCAGAAGACATGAAGCCAAGGAAGAAATCATTACTTGGTGACAGAAAAAGAACTTAGTAAAGTTATGTTAATTTCTGGCCTCAAGAAGTATCTATTCAAAGAATAAGAGAAGTTCACATCATAGTATCATAGTATCAGTCAGGGTTGGAAGGGACCACAAGGATCAGCTAGTTCCAACCCCCCTGCCATGGGCAGGGACACCCCACACTAGATCAGCCTGGCCAGAGCCTCAGCCAGCCTGGGCTTAAACACCTCCAGGGATGGGGCCTCGACCACCTCCCTGGACAACCCATTCCAGGGTTTCACCACTCTCATGGGGAAGAACTTCCTGCTTACATCCAGCCTGAATCTCCCCACCTCCAGCTTCATCCCTAGTCCTATCACTACCTGAGATCCGGAGATGTCCTTCCCCAGCCTTCCTTTAGGCCCCCTTCAGATACTGGAAGGCCACAATGAGGTCACCTGGGAGCCTTCTCTTCTCCAGACTGAACAGCCCCATCATTAAGGAGAACAATTTATGCATGTGTCACTGAAAGAGCCTTACTGCATTGTTTTATTTAATTGTTGTATATGGCTTCCTACTGATGCTTTGCCCATCTGGGAGACATGGAAGATAGGGAGACATCTTAATCATCAGCCAGGAATTCACGGATCAAAACATGGTGGCAGCAGAAGCACAGAATCGTTCGTTCCTCTAAAATAACAATAATTAAATGCATTTTCCTGGAGGTGCTATAAAAAGGACACTTGGCAAATCACAGCACAGAAGACACCAAGTGCTCACTGTTCCATGAGGAGTAAGCTGGCACGAATACTGAAACGCTTTCCTGTGACACGAGCAAGGCGTGTCCCCCATCGCCGTTCACCTTTCCACCTCTGCTCTTTTCCCATGCTAATCAGCCCATTGAGCAAATTGCATCCTGAGAGTAATACCTGAGAGTAATGCCTGAAAGGCTCAGTATTTTCCTCCAAATTAAATAAACAGCCTAAAGGCTAAGCCCAGCTCACTCGTTTTTCTTTTTAATTCCATGTTAGTTAAGTGTATTATGCAATCTAAGGCAAGGTGACTCTAGCAGGATTTCCCACATGGCTCTTTGTTTTTATAGTAGAGCCATTAAAAACCCAAAACACATAGCACACTGCTGCTAAACAGGAAAGGAGATGTTGTGGTTTGTTTCTAAAAAGAACTACTCAAAACCACAGTGCAAAGGGTCTGCGTTTGTCAGATCAGAAGGGTAGTGTTGCACTGATGCAGATTCCTCTAGGACCTTATTAATTATAAGGATATTCATGTACATTAACTAAAATACAGAGGAGAATTTGGAGAACAGCCAACAAATAACATTTAATGACTGTTTTAAAGCTTCTCTCCCACACATCCATGCTAATTAAACCCCATGAATATAAGAACAGAACAGTGGAAACATTGGTTTAGGACTCTGCTGGTGAGATTAAAGGGTCTGTCATGTGTTGTCTAACCTTCAGATATTAACCTATAAACAGACTTTCAAAGCAAGGCTGATGATAGGCTTTCAAGTGAGTGTGACAGTGCTGGAATAAAGATCAGTGTGCCCCAAAAGACCACGGCAGCATACAATGTCTAAAGGCCTAAAAGCCAGTGAAAGATAAACTCTCAACACCAGGGCTGGCATAGAAAGCAAAAGGTACAAGGAAAAGGTCAAGGCAGGAACAGAGCACAGTCTGCAGTGACAGTGAGGGAAAGACTGGAAGAATGAAGCTGTGCAATCCAGCCTGATCTTCTGACTTGTACAAATCATTATCCTAGCAGATATTAGTTTCTGGTTTCCAGTGAATTATGGAAAGTCACTACAAGCAACTTTAACGTGGAGAAATGCAAAGAATATTTATTTAGTAACAAGGAGTTTAAAAGCTTTTTATTGTGTTTTATCTATTCCTGAAAAGTCACACAACCAAGTACAGCTACCTAAAGTTTTAGAACAGATTTATCACTTTCCCATAAGATAGTGGACAAGATCATTCAAGTATTGTTCATTTTACCTCTGAAAATTAAGAGGTTAAACTTTCTCTCCTTTGTGTAGAGTAGTGTCCCATGAATAATCCTGAATGTTGTGCAGTGCGTTACTGGTGGCTTATGACAGCACTCAACATGAATCTAGGAGCAGATGTTAGTCAGTTAGAGGGTAGAAAGGCTCTGCAGATGGACCTTGACCGACTGGACAGACGGGCAGAGTCCAATGGGATGGCATTCAACAAGTCCAAGTGCCGTGTGCTGCGCTTTGGCTATGGCAATCCCATGCAAAGCTACAGGCTGGGGTCAGAGTGGCTGGAGAGCTCCCAAAAAGAGAGGGACCTGGGAGTGCTGATTGACAGCCACCTGAATATGAGCCAGCAGTGTGCCCAGGTGGCCAAGAAGGCCAATGGCATCCTGGCCTGCATTAGGAATAGTGTGGCCAGCAGGAGCAGGGAAGTCATTGTGCCCCTGTACTCTGCTCTGGTTAGGCCACACCTTGAGTCCTGTGTCCAGTTCTGGGCCCCTCAGTTTAAGAAGGACATCGAAACACTTGAACATGTCCGGAGAAGGGCAACAAAGCTGGGGAGAGGCCTTGAGCACAGCCCTGTGGGGAGAGGCTGAGGGAGCTGGGATTGTTTAGCCTGCAGAAGAGGAGGCTCAGGGGAGACTTCATTGCCCTCTACAACTACCTGAAAGGTAGTTGTAGCCAGGAAGGGGTTGATCTCTTCTCCCAGGCAACCAGCACCAGAACAAGAGGACACAGTCTCAAGCTGTGCCAGGGGAGGTTTAGACTCAAGGTGAGGGGGAAGTTCTTCACCGAGCGAGTCATTCGTCATTGGAATGTGCTGCCCAGGGAGGTGGTGGAGTCACCGTCCCTGGAGGCTTTCAAGAGGGGACTGGACGTGGCACTTGGTGCCATTGTCTAGTCATGGGGTCTGTGTTGATAGGTTGGACTCGACGATCCTCGAGGTCTCTTCCAACCTTGGTTCTACTGTGATACTGTTATACTGTAATGAGTAAGGCAGGTCCTAGGTCAAAGATTCATTTCCCAAAACAAAGCAAGTAATTCCTAACATTGTTCTCCTCTCCACCAGAACTTGTTGCATCCCAGGGACACCTGCAGAAAACACGAGCTGTCGTGCAAATACTACAGCAGCTCCCATCTGTGTTCTGCCGTGGATATGATGAAATTCATCAGGACACAAGTGATTAACTATCTGAGAAATTCATTAGGAGAAAGAAATGAATTCAAATAAAGAAATTATTATTTCTTTATATCCTAGTGTTTTTTTAAATTACAGTTTAATTACAGTTTGTCTGAGCAGGGCTAGGTTGACAAATGAAAGCACATTTGATAGGCTGTAATGATCTCTGTTTGTATTAAAGCAGCCTTAAAAGTTTTAGGGAGAACTGGCTCAAAAGCATGTCCAACTGGAATTTTATATCCTAATCACAGGTTTTGCAGAGGGTACAGATTTACCTTGGAAGTTCTAAAGTGCATTCTAAGTGCTTAGTTTTCACGATGCCTGTGTAAGAATTATGAGGCAAAGAATGAGAAAATAAATCTGTTTAGTAGGAAGAGAAATCTTCATCACTGCAAACAAAGGTCATCACGTTGCTACATGACACAAGCCGGTTTCATGTCAACTGGCTTGTATCTGTGACTCACAAAAATGCTATAGGGAGCCCTGAAGATATAAAAAGTAGATTCCTGTTAAACTTTCACCTGTATATTTCTGTTGAATTGAGTCACAAACTGCTTTGGATGGTTGGAGAAAGGAAGGGCTGTGGGTAGCTTTCACACGGGGCAGATGGGCGGCTTGGAAAGAGGGAGCAACTTTTGCTTTGAATTTCTCTTGCTTTTACAGCAACTGATCTTTTCTTTTCCCACCTCGGTCTGTAAGGTCTCTCTTGGCCACCAAATACTGTGCAAGTGGGTAGGAATGGAAAATTCTCACCAGAGCATACTGAGCACTCATTAGAAAAACCCACATTGTGCTGGAAGAGAAGCTGCTGCGGTGTAACCTTTATTTAACCGACTCCCCCTCCCCCACGCTGAGGATACATAAGATTCAATTACATTTTTGCCTCCAGTTATGTCAAGTTTGAAAAAGAAAATGAGATCTTAACAAGGCTGGTTTTAAAATAGCTGTGAGTCATAACTTTCAAATGTTGGAACTCACTGTGCAGAGTTCCGGGCATCTTAAGTGAATAGTCCAAATGACTCAACACTACTAACGCTTCCAATATACACCTCCAATGCATTCCAGGTGAGACAATTTGCAATTAAACCCCAGAGGATGCTAGTGAAATTTTAAAAGGGCCTCCTGCTTTCTCTTGGAATAAGATTGACATGCTTGCTTAATAGTTTCCCAGGCTTCAGTAACTGGATTGCCTTCTTTGCATTTTTCAAGTCACAATCCATTATTTCAGTGTTTTAATTTGTGACAATCCACTGTGTTTTCTTGTTTAGAATGTTTGGTGAAACAGCAGTCTTGGGACTTCTGCTCTGCCTTCATTCACCATAACCACCTAGCATGTATTTGCCCTCCCTTTTTTCTTGTGTCCTTTGGCCCATTTGTTTAGTAGTAGCTGTTTGGATCCTTAAAATACAAGCAATACCCAAGGCTGAGAGTCATGCTACACTGTCTTCTCACCATACAGCAGGTCATAGTGGCTCTCCATCAGCAGCAAGAATGTTGCTTCTGCACTGAATCTTAATTCCCTTTCTTTCCTGAATTTAGGGCAAGCATCCCATGGGGGCAAAGACTTTTAGACAAGATCCCATAGTTTAAAACACCTCTCTGACCTGGTTCAATACTTCAAACATTTATTCTATTAGCATCTATTTATATGATATTACTTAAATGTCATAGCTGTGGGAACCTTGAGTGCTTAGATAGTCCACCTGCAGGAGCTCTTGACACAAGAAAAGAAGGCTACAGAACATTCTCAAAAGCAGCCTCTTGCCCTAAGGTAGAAAAAGAGGATATCCTTAAACTCCTGAAAATGGGAAATGCAGAAGTGATGAATGTGATACCCTTGCAGTTTGACTTCTGTCTGACCTCTTGCAAGTAGCAAAGAGTACTTGCCCGATGAGGAATCACGTGAGCTACAGCCACAATCCTTAGCACATACTTTAGGGACCCTATACAGCTACTAACTCAATCTGACACACTCACAAGCCCCAGTACAATGCCATATAGAGATATCAGCAACAGTAAAATCCTCTTTCAGGCTAGAAAGCCTTGCCTCATATGTTTAGGAGTGCACAGTACCAACATACTATTTCTGGGTTTAGGACCAAGCCAACAACTGAACGACATAAACACACCAGTTTCAAATGATTTCAGTGTGTCCCAAATCGGAGTGCTTGATCCAGCATGCAAAAACTGACAGACAGACAGTTTTATTGGAGTTCTGCACAGAAAAGCCTGCTAGGTGGCAATTATACCAAGCTAGCATACTGGTTGAAATTCACAGCAGATATTTATTCAATAGAATAGATTAACTACACCTAATGCTAACACCTACCAAGTAACCACTGGTTAGTTTCCTTCTTGCTTCACCTTAAAGATGCAGCTCATTTTAAATTCACTTCACATGCTCAGAGGGTAAGGGGCATATATAGTTAGGGGGGGCTCCTCTAGTTAGTTACAATCAGCTAAAGGCAACTAAGGGTTGCATGTGGTTTTACCATCCATTAGGGTGTCCATGATCACTCTTGTGTTCTGTTACAATTCCTGCACAAACCTTATAAAAACAATGCCCACAGTTGATGCCAACAATAGTTAACTTGGAGAGTAATTACAGCTCTGTTCTCAGGGACTCTGCATCCTGGGTGTCTTGGATTCAAAACAGACTCTTCACGGTTGCCTGACTTTGTGTTCTACTTGATTTTGATAACTACAGCTTTGTCTTGACATCACTACCTTCAGAGCATGTCTCCCTAGCATCAACCTAAGCTATAAATAATCTAGTTAATCTGGTTAATGTGCTCCACTGACCTTAACTCAGAACCTCTGACATGTAGCACTGCTGCTTAACTATGGCTCATACTCCACCAGCTATTTGAAATCTACTTTGAGTTAAGCAGGTGGGTGTGCAAATGCCAGAGCAGACAAGGAAAAAAGGCTGTACATGTATAATTTCTAGACATAAACTGTTGAACAAGTCTGGGACTAGGACTAGATCTAGCTGCACCTAGGTTCTTCTTCTAGAAGGGGTTTAGAATGTAAAGAGGTCCTTTCAGAACCCCATGACTCAGTGGGAGAGGGTGTCCAGACAGTTTTATCTGACTCTATCCTCTATGCAGCAAATAGCAAGCGAATCTTGCAATCAAATCTTGCTAAGCCACTGCCAACATCTACTGCCAAGCTTTGTTAATCTCTGTTTTACATCAAGATACATGTGGCTACTCTCTTATGAGTGAAGTGAGTCACTCTGTGCTATGACCCAACAAGATAAAACTAATAGATGCAATCATTTATTCCTATCATATACACAGCAAAGGCATAAAAACCTAAAGCCAAATTCAGCCTCCCAGTCAATTCCCATTCATCAGATTTCCTGCCAAGTGTGGTTGTCAAAACTGGCTTTCTTGTACATTGTGCATGAACTTTTTTTCTCAAGTCCATTGGAAGTATTCACACTTCAGCTCCATGAACTTGCTATGTTTTCTAATTGCTGTAAGTTTCAACTTGTTCTTCTCTGTTGATGCTTCACCACAAACACAGCCGTGGTGCAAATTAATACTTACTGCGCTATCACTGAATAATGCAGTGGCTCATGCACTCAGCAGTGGCTCAAAACATAACTGGGCTCCTCAGCTAGAAGTGGGCATTTTATTTGGAGGTGTTTAAGACCAGGCTGGATGAGGCTCTGGCCAGGCTGATCTAGTGTGGGGTGTCCCTGCCCATGGCAGGGGGGTTGGAACTAGATGACCCTTGTGGTCCCTTCCAATCCTGACTGATGCTATGATACTATTTTAAAGACACAACTTGAGACAAACCTCAGGCAACATCCAGGTCCCTGTTTGACTAAAACATTCTTTACTTCAGTTCCCACTCACCTTTCTGCAGAAAGGAAATGTCTCTTGCTGTTAATTCTGCCCAGTGTGCCTTTGGATTCCTTGAAGGATTTTTTGCTCCTTGTATCTGCACTAGACTGAAAAAAATTGCTGCCTTTTTATACAGATTATTGAAGTACTGTGCAGAAGCTTCTGTGTGACGCTCATAAATAGAAACACTATCAGAGAATGAGTGCCTGAAATCTTGAAAATGACCTTCATAGCATGAATGTCTATGTTACACAGAGTCATTAAGAAATAGCATTTTATGAGAAATCATTGGGTAATATGCATCAAAGAACTGCTGTGAATGTTTGTCTAACAAAGACAACAGCTTAAGCATTAGCCCCATCCCACTGGTTTGGGAAGAATTCTGATCACTGTGATGTCAGCAGATGAAAAATAGGCTATATACTAACCTAAGCATTTATATAGCTGCTTTAAAAAATGCATCCAAAGCAAGCAACTGAATTCATTAATTCCAAGAAATATACTTTGTTCC
The DNA here is from genome assembly GCF_026170545.1 of Melanerpes formicivorus. Classification (NCBI taxonomy): domain Eukaryota; kingdom Metazoa; phylum Chordata; class Aves; order Piciformes; family Picidae; genus Melanerpes; species Melanerpes formicivorus. Next base: position 1,976,291 of record NW_027142415.1, on the reverse strand, counting down.
TTACTACCATCATTAGGCTGGAAAACAGAAGTGAATAAAAAGCCATCCTTAACCCATGACAGCTCATAAATACAAGGGTGCAGCCTTCCAAACTGACTATGAAACCCCATGGTTAGATGAGAAAGTAGCAGGCTCAAAGGATAAGAAGGGAGCTGGTTGTTAAGGAGAAGTGTTATCACTTTATTATTGCTTCTGGAAAGAGCAGAAGTCATTTGTCTTTCCAAACACAATCTCTATAAATAATGAAGGATGATCTGTAATGGGGATAATATACTGTCAGTTGTGTTTTTATGGCACTAAGACACATATCAGGATTGGCCTTGTGGAAATACAGCTATGTAGAACAGCAATAAATATTGTCCCACATGTTTCCATGATCTATTATTCTTATTTTTAATTGCTACAAACAGCCACAACACAGGAGGAGAGCTTTGGTATTCACCAGGGGTTTGGGAGTTCTCTGTGCTTTCCCAGCTTTTGGTTGCAGGATTTTTACAACCTCAGACCTTCTGCAGGAATAGAATAGAATAGAATAGAATAGAATAGAATAGAATAGAATAGAATAGAATAGAATAGAATAGAATAGAATAGAATAGAATAGAATAGAATAGAATAGAATAGAATAGAATAGAATAGAATAGAATAGGTTGGAAGAGACCTTCAAGATCATCACATCCAACCTATCATCCAACACCATCTAATCAACTAAACCATGGCACCAAGCACCCTATCAAGTCTCCTCTGAACACCTCCAGTGATGGTGACTCCACCACCTCCAGTTCATGCTCAGGCAATGGTCCTTTCATTTCCCTGGGAAGCTGATTTTTGTCTCCCTGCCCATACAAGTGCTACCCTCTAGAATTTGCCAAGTACTGGTTTATTTTTTACAGTGCTGCCCCATGAAGGCATTCATTTCCTGACAAATAGTTTTACAATGAGAGGATGTGCTTTCTCTACACAGGCACAAAACTGTCCAAAAAGATTTCTAAGGAGACTCTGAGACACAGTGTAAACTTTCTGAGCCAGCTGGTCTCTTATCTTGTCATAGCTTAATTCTCCATAATCCAAACAAAGCAGCCATCAATTCTGTAGACTTCAGAAAGATCAGTCCCTAAAACAGCATTACTGAGTGGGATTTAGGCTTTCTCCATGTGGCTTTATATAACAAGTGAAAAGCATAAATCTTACAATACTCTTCAAATACACCTTCAGCAAGCTCATAAGGCACACATGAACCACAGACTGCAAGTAGGCATCTGAATCACACACAAAGCACTACAAGGTGAAAAAGAGAAGCATGAAGCACGTATCAGATGTTTTTATCCAATGGGAGGAAACAGTAACAAGTAGGCTGGGAATGTTTGAGAACACCACCTTCAGTGGGAATGCCACAGTACCAGTCAGCAGCAGCCCTGCAGTCAGCAAGGATATCTTTAACTAGGTCAGGCTAATCAGAGCTCCATCCAACCTGACTTGGAATGTTTCCAGGGATGGGGCATCTACTGCCTCTCTGGGCAACCTGTTCTGGTGTTTCACCATCCTCATTGTATAAAGTGTTTTCCTTATTCCTAGTCTAAATCTACCCTCTTTTGGTTTAAAACCATCACCCCTTGTCCTGTCCCCCCCCCCTTTAAATTAAGAAGCTCAGAAATGTAGCTTGTAGGGCTGTGTTTGCTCTCTGTATGACTTATCTTCAGGGATCTTTAGATGCCTAGCACAACCCTCTAATAATTTGAGAGCCAACTGATTAAAAACTGGAGAAGGATTCAATTGCTGACAGCGTTTTTCTTTTGAACTGTTTGTAAGCAACGTGGACCTGTCACTAAAGCGTGTGGAGACACTTGCTGCATCAGAATGGTAGCCATTCACACACAAAAAAATAGCTGAGACTCAGAGTCACTCTGCAAAGTCTGTAAAGAAGCACAGCTTGACATTTCTGATTAGATCTGCTAGATGATTTTGCTCCTCTCCCCACCCCCCAAGAATGGTTTCCTCTGTGTGTACAAAACAAATGGTGGCTTTCCACAAAAGGGAACTTGCAAAGAGACCTTTTGAAAGTGGGAGAAGCCTGTGGGGCTGGGATCCAGAGTTAAGTGGCTCTGTGGCAGTGGAGAAAGTGCAGTGCCAAAGTGACCCAAGAGCCAACAGGATCTTGAGGAACTTAGAACCACAGAACCATATCACTGCTGAGTTTGGAAGAGACCTTTAATATCATCAGGTACAACTGCTCACTTGGAGCTCACAGTTCCACCACTACTGCTAAGCCACTACCACTAAACCATGTCCCTAAGCACCACTTCTGGTTACTGCCTCAAGAAAGGGATGAAGAATTTTACCCAGTTTTAAAGAAAGCAACCAACTATATCAGCATAAGATTCCAAGGCCATTACTGGAAGCAGGGAGAGAGATGATCTTTAGTTTCACTTGACACATCCTTATGTTCTAATGAAATTGCAGCTTACATATTTTAAGCATGCCAAAACAGATCCAGGCACTTGAGATCTCAAAATGCACTGTGAAGCATCAGCCCCTGGGAATACATTGAAATACTGAGCTTTCCTAGCAGAGTCAAATAATCCCTTCACTCCAGCATTTCTCTCTCTGGTATCCCCCAACCCCCCTGACTTCATCTTGCCATTACAAACAAATACTTTTCCACTTCTAAAAAACCCTTAATACTATCCTAAAGCGATAAATACCTCAGTAGTAGAGGATGGCAAATGGTCTGAAGCCTTCCCAGCCATGGCATCACTGAAATGTCTCCCTCTGTCTGAACTTAGCAGCATATTTCATCAGAGAAAGCCAAGGAGCAGGCATCAATGGTTAAAGTCCAAGTGCAATGCTTAGAGAAGTGTGTAAATCCCACTGGAGTTCTGCAAGGTGGATAGCACTCAAGCTTGAAGGTTATAAGATGTCAGGAGTCCTCTCAGGGCTTGGACCCTGAAAAGACTTGTGTATGTATTTAACTTGGTGCCCTCTGAGCAGTCCCAGCTGCTTGAAAGAAAACCCTCAGCAGAATACAGAGCTCAGACCTGTCAGTCTGCAAAGAGTACAGAAAGCCCATGGATGTTATATACTTGATGCCCTTTATTAGAAAGCATATTTAAACTCCAGACAGAGTTCCTCAATGTGTTTTTGCCCTGCTTTTTCCATTGATTTGATCCATCTAGCTGTTAAAAATGTTGGGTTTTTTTTCCTCTCTTTTGAACTTGTCTGGCTCCAAGTTTCTAGACTCTGTTTCTATTTTTTGCTCCCCTAAAGAACACTTCCCTGATGAGAAAATGGGAGAACAATCTAGCAGAGCTGAACACCAAAAACCACTTTATTATATTCACAGCATACAAAGAACATAGTCTGGAGATTTTCCACATCAATGGGGCAATGCCTTGGTGGAGACACTGCTTACAAACAGCACCTTTCTCCAGCAGCTGTGTCCTTCTTATGATGGGGACACCCTGAGGGTGCTCAAAGCCAGGCTGGATGAGGCCCTGAGCAGCCAAGTCTAGTTGAGAGGTGTCCTTTCCCACAGTGGGGAGATTGGAGTAGATGATCTCTAAAGTCCTTTCCAATCTAAGCCATTCTATGAAACCTACATGGGAAAAAAAGGAGAGGGAAAAGGAGAGGGAAAAGGAGAGGGAAAAGGAGAGGGAAAAGGAGAGGGAAAAGGAGAGGGAAAAGGAGAGGGAAAAGGAGAGGGAAAAGGAGAGGGAAAAGGAGAGGGAAAAGGAGAGGGAAAAGGAGAGGGAAAAGGAGAGGGAAAAGGAGAGGGAAAAGGAGAGGGAAAAGGAGAGGGAAAAGGAGAGGGAAAAGGAGAGGGAAAAGGAGAGGGAAAAGGAGAGGGAAAAGGAGAGGGAAAAGGAGAGGGAAAAGGAGAGGGAAAAGGAGAGGGAAAAGGAGAGGGAAAAGGAGAGGGAAAAGGAGAGGGAAAAGGAGAGGGAAAAGGAGAGGGAAAAGGAGAGGGAAAAGGAGAGGGAAAAGGAGAGGGAAAAGGAGAGGGAAAAGGAGAGGGAAAAGGAGAGGGAAAAGGAGAGGGAAAAGGAGAGGGAAAAGGAGAGGGAAAAGGAGAGGGAAAAGGAGAGGGAAAAGGAGAGGGAAAAGGAGAGGGAAAAGGAGAGGGAAAAGGAGAGGGAAAAGGAGAGGGAAAAGGAGAGGGAAAAGGAGAGGGAAAAGGAGAGGGAAAAGGAGAGGGAAAAGGAGAGGGAAAAGGGAAGTTGTAAGGCTTCCACCAAGCTATTCAGCTGAGCAGTGGCAGCTGTCCAAGAGAAGACTAAGATGCACATGTTTGCAATGGATTGATGTACTGTCACTTAAGTGGAGCAGTAACTCAGGGAATATAACAGTGACAATATGCAGCTCTGAATTACATCATCTTTAACTTACAACAAAAGTGATTACAGTGAGCAGAGACCGGTGCCACTCCTCATTCCTGCAGAAGAAGTCACCATGGCCCTCTCCTGTCACCTCAAAGGCTTGAACTCCTCTGCTTTGTCTGGAGGGAATTATAGCTACAGCCCAGCTGCCTGTACCAGCATCATAAATCCTGACAAGGTCATGGGCATCAGTAAATACCAATTCTCACAGGGCAGGTAGACAGAGAGGGCCTGAACTCACTTACTCCAAAAGCCGCTCTGCACATTAAAGATTCCAAGATAAAACATTCTCATGCAACAGAATGAAACAGTAAAAGAAACCTAACAGGGTAATGACTAATGGCCATTTGATAATTTAATTGTAACCTCCTGACTTTTGCTAACCTGAGCAGAGAGTATTCTGCTGTGTACATCCCACCCTTTCCTCAGCAACACTGGCACTACTTCTGACCAGGAAATATGCTTTCAATGATATTACTATTTTAAATCTAACCTTTGCCACATTTCCTGCAGAGATTTTAATATGAGAATATCACAGAAAGATCATCAGCAACCTTTGCTCTCAGGCTGGAAACAGACATCTATCAACTGGTGCTAGCAGATGGACAAATCCATTGCAAGGTCTACATGGTTTCATGGTTGATAAAAGTTCATGGGGCCAGATAGCTAACAAATGTTTTACTACCACTGGCTGGCAGTAAACCAGATGAAAACATTTACTTTTTGTTAATTCCTGCAGAACTAGCTGAGAGCCATGACCACAGTGACAGCAAAGCCACCTCCTACTCCTACTCCACATACTTTGCTGTCCCTTTCTACAGTGAGGCCAATGGCATCATGGGGTGCATTAAGAATGTGGCGAGAAAACCAAGGGAGGTTCTGCTACCTCTCTCTGTCTGCCCTGGTAAAGCCTCATCTGGAATACAGCATCAGATTCTGGGCTTCCCAGTTCAAGAAGGGCAAGGAACTACTGGAGTCCAGCAGAAAGCCACTAAGATGATGAAGGGACTGGAACATTACAAGCAAATGCTGAGAGACCTGAGGCTCTTCAGCCTGGAAACAAGGAGACTGAGGGAGCATCTCATTAGTGCTTATAAATATCTAAAGGGCAAGTGTCAGCAGAATGGAGTCAGAATCTCCTCAGTGGTGACCAGTGACAGGAAAAGAGCAATGGACACAAACTAGAACATAGGAGGTTCCATGTAAACACAAAGAAAAAAATCTTCACTTTGAGGGTGGCAGAGCACTGGACCAGGCTGCCCAGAGTGGTGTACTGTCCATCTCTGGAGGCATTCCAAACCCACCTGGATGTGTTCCTGTGTGGTTTACTCTGGGTGATCCTGCTCTAGCAGGATGGGTTGGACTACATGATCTTCAGAGGCCCCTTCCAACCCCTGCTGTGTTGTGATTCTGTGAAGCTAGCTAGGCACCTGCCCACCCTCTGGCCAAAGGACACAGCCACAGCTGGGCAGTGAGGCAGGAGAGCTGCCAACCTATCAGTCACTGCAGAAGTGTACACGTGAGGACTGACAGATGGAGATCAGGCAGTCGAGGCAAAGCACCACAGTCAGGGCTCTGGGGCAGGGTGGAAGAGTAACAGCACATTAAGTCCAGTGAAAGGGGTGCAATAAAGCCCTGAACCCAGTGTAGCTTCTAGACATGAGTTTCACTTGAATTCAATGCCCTGACTTCAAATCAGACCAGGTGGGAGCCAGTTCTGTGTGGCAGCTGCCTCTGCCCTACCTGTGCTCCCAGATTTCCCTAGCAACTGTGCAAATACAGAGTACATGCATGAGTGTTTGCCTTCTTTCCTGTGAGCCCAGTACCTGCTGGAAGTGCAGAGATGGAAGTGGTTCAGTGGTCTGACAGCGCCATTGCATGCTTCGCAAGCCAGAGCACAAGGAAACACAACTCAGAACAAATGACCTGCATGCTAATAGTTACCCAGCTGGAAGTCTCTTATGGGTTCAGATGCATTTCACAGGATTGCTTTGGTTGGATAAGCCCTTTAAGATCATCGAGTCCAACCACTCTCCAACTGCCGGGTCTGGTGCTAAACCATGTCCCTCAGCACCGCATCTCTGCCTCTTTGAAAGGCTCCCTGGGGAACCTGTTCCATGCCTTTCATCTTCTAATGTTCAACCTAAACCTACCCTGCTGCAACCTGCATCAGTTTCCACTTGTCCTGTCACTTGTTACTAGGGAAAAGAAACCAACCCCCACCCGGCTATAACCTCCTCATAGGGAGTTGTAGACAGCAACGAAGTTTTCCCTCAGCCTCCTCTTCTCCAGACTACAAGGCCCAGTTCCCTCAGCTTCTCCTCTCCAGACCTGCTCTCCAGAACAGCTTTGCTGCCCTTCCCCGGATTCGCTGCAGCCCCTCAATGTCCTTCTTGGAGTGCGGGGGGCAGACAGAGGCACAGCCATGGGAACTGCAGGGAGGCGCCCAGGGAAGCCCAGGAGCAACGGGGGGGTCACAGCATCACGGCCGCAAAGCCACGGCCGCAAAGCCGCGACCGCTCCCCGCCGCCACCTCCCAGCCCTCCCCTCTCCTGCTTACTTTACGGCAATGTCGTGCAGCGCCGGCTCTTCACGGCAGGGCAAGCGGCTGGCCGTAAGGCAGGTGCGCGGTAGTGCTTGTGCGGGCTGCAGCGGGAGGCTGGGGCTGGCTGGGCTACTGGCGGCGGCGGGAGGCCGGGGCTGGCTGGGCTGCGGGGGCTGCTGGCGGCGGCGGGCGGCCGGGGCTGGCTGGGCTGCTGGCGGCGGCGGGCGGCCGGGGCTGGCTGGGCTGCTGGCGGCGGCGGGCGGCCGGGGCTGGCTGGGCTGCTGGCGGCGGCGGGAGGCCGGGGATGGCTGGGCTGCTGGCGGCGGACGAGCGGTCTCGGTGGCGCGCCGGTGCACGGGGAGAGTGCCGCTCTTTCCTGCGGCTGGTGCGGAGTCGCGGTCCGATCGCCTCGGTGAGGAGTGGGACTGCCCGGTCCCAGCTGGCTGCCGCCGGTGTGTGGGCCTTGGGGAGGGAGCGCGGATGGGCCAGCGCCGGCCTGCCGGCGGAGCTTGGCTGTTTGGGGCTGCTGGCCGGGGCTAGGCACCCCTTTGGCTCTGCCAGGCTCGCCTCAGGACCGCAGTCCGCCGCGTGGGCAGGGTGCCCTGGGCCAGCCAGAGCCCCAGCGCAGACCTCGCTGCCAATCGTGAACAGGGGCTATGAATCGTGAACAGGGGCTACGAATCGTGAATAGGGGCTTGGTTCCGTTCCTCTGTTTGCGGTCTTGGTTGCGAGCGTGGTTATTGGAACGAGGTTAAGAGACGCACTGGCAGGTGGGGAACAGCACAGGTGTTGCAAGTGCCTGAACGCTTGTGCTGCTTACTGTTGGCAATTAACGTAAGGTACTAGGAATGAAGAATGACAAACCAGCGTGAGATCCACAGGACTTCGTTTTCTTTGTACGGACCAGAAGAAATGTTTCTCAACAGAAAGTAAAAAAGCAGAAACTCATCTTAGTCGTACTCCAAGCTCCTGAGCCAACACAGTTTATCTTGTCTTGTGAAAGCGAGTGATCCTGGTAACTTTACTGGCTTTTGAGCCTTGGATAGCCCAACAGTAAATTTCTGTTATGTCCATTGGCATTTCAATAATTAAAGTTACTTTAATTTATCCACAAGTGACTTTCTGAAGCCATTGGAATCATCTCCCAGGTGAAGCAGTGGAGTCCCCATCATGGGACACTCTTCAGATTGAGCTGAACACGTGCTAGGCCAGCTTGTCTAGACCATGCTTTTGGCAAGAAAGGTTGGAGCAGGTGATCCTTGAGGTCCCTTCCAACCTGACATTCTGTGACTGATTGTATGAAGCACAGGCTGGATGATATTTAAAGGTTTGGCTTGATGTGTGTAGAAGGTTATTTTTCAAGCAGACTACACACAGCAGAGAAATAAAGGTTGCTTTCTGTTCCTGCCTTCCCAATAGAGCTCAGAAGAAAGATTAAAGCTTACTAGTTTCCTACTGCAGTAACTGTGATGCTTGCTGGTTAGCTTACACATTTTCATTCACAGGTGGTTGCTGGGTTGCTTCTCTGTGTAGTAACTTCCATTATGATGAGGCTCCAGTATGATCCTTGATAACAGCCAGGAAGTTTTGCTTTTTGGGTTTGGAGTGTTTGGTGGGGTTTGGGTTTGTTGGTTTTATGTTTGTTTCCATCCTCCCTCTCCCCCCCACCTTTAAGTATCCTGACCTAAAGTTTTACAGTCAGGCAACCATTTCAGCAGTACAAGACCATTAGAAAACATCTCTAGGGCAAGATACAGAGTTCTCTGAAATGAATGGAAATATTCACATTAACTTCAGTGCACTTCAGTTACAAAATAAAATGTAAAGGTCATTTTAATACATATTTTTTGCCTATAATTAGGTGGTTTTGATGGAAATTTAAGAGAGCAAAAGCAGAGAGGGATAAAGATGTTTAAGTAGCTGTAATGCAGGCATCCTGATAATCTATCTGTGCAGCAAGTTACTGAGCCAGGTACATCACGCACTGCTAGTCCAAAAGATTACTCAGTCTCTGGGTAAAATTCATTAACCTTTAAGTACTACTTAAATAAATCCTGCTTTACAAGTGCCTACCTCACTAAAACAGCTTTAAGCTGTTTACAGTCCTGAGAGAGGGAGAGAGCAAGGTATCTGAAAGCCTGGTATGCCTCTCTCCACTGATAAAAGGTATGCTGTGCAGTTATTGACTTGCAAATTTTGACAACAAAATAAACATGCAAGTGGAGGTCATTACAAGGTTTTGTTGTAATTTACTACTCTGCTGCGCTGGTGTTGCAAACAGAACACTGGTTGCCATTGCTGTCAATTAATATACCTCTGTTTTACAGAGAAAATGCTCATTGTATTTCTCAGAGTTGATTCTAGAATAGGGACAACCCAAGCAGCTCAGTTAAAAAAAAAATCAGATGTAAAAAATCATGTTGGGGGGAGGAAGCTTGAGTTGGCTTTCAGGGAGGAAGACCTGGCTTAGAGTGAAATCTCCTTTGAAAGGAAGAAATAAAGATCCTGAAAGAAGAGTGAAGTGCTGTTAATCATCCTTCTCAGGGACATGGACAGTGGGATTGAGGCACCCTCAGCAAGTTGTCTGACACCACCGAGCTGTGTGGCACGGTTGACATGCTAGAGGGAAGGGATGTCATCCAGAGGGACCTTGAGAGGTGAGCTGATGCTAACCTCACAAAGTTAAACAAGGTCAAGTGCAAGACCTGGATCGGGGCAATCTGACTTGCAAGTGCAGGCTGGGCACAGAATGGATAGAGACTGGTCCTGAAGAGAAGGATTTGGGAGTGCTGGTTTGGGAGAAGCTCCATGTGAGCTGGCAATGTGTGCATGCAGCCCAGAAAACCAGCTGAATCCTGGACTGCATCAATAGAACTGTGGGCAGCAGGTTGAGGGAAAGGATTCCCCCCAGTACTCACTCTTGTAAGAGCCCACTTGGAGTACTGTGTGCAGCTCTGGAACCCCCAATATAGGAATGAAATAGAGCTGGTAGACTGGGTCAAAAGGAGAGTTGCAAAGATGATTGGAGGCAGATGATCAGCACCTCTCTTCTGAAGATGGGCTGTCAGAGTTTGGGTTGTTCAGCCTGGAGAAGAGAAAGCACAGGGGAGACCTTGTTGCAGCCTTCCAGGATTTGGAGGAGGTCTACAGAAGATCTGGAGAGGGACTTCTTACAAAGGCACATAGTGACAGGACAAGAGGTGACAGCTTCAAACTGGAAGAAGCTAAATTTAAATTATCATTCCTTCAGTATTCCTAAGGTTGGAAGAGACCTCAAAGATCATCGAGTCGACATTATGAAGCAATTTCCCCCTCGAGGGTGGTTACCAGAGAAGTTTTGGAGGCTCCAATCCTGGAGCAAGGTTAGATGGAGGCTTGAGCAACCTGATCTAGCAGGAGGTACCCATGGCAGGAGTGTTGGAACTAGAGGCTCTTGAAGGTCCCTTCCAACACAAACAATTCTATGGTTCTAGGAAGCAGAGACAAGCAACATGCAAAGTGTAGGAGATTATCCATACCTTTGCCAGTTGCTGAGTAAATCTCAAATAGATTAAAATAAGTAAAGATTGCATTGAAAAGATGAGTGAATGCACAAATTAGCATAAGCCAAGCTGCTGTACGAGTTCCAGAAGCTAATTGAAGAAGGGATTTTCTTTTTTTTAATAGCAGAAAGCAAGGTCAGAAGTAGAGGTGTGAGATGCCCAAATCATCAGAGCACTGGGTGGTCAAAGCAGGTAACTAAACTATGGAAGGGAAAATTGCTTTGTCAACTTAATCTGTGAACATTTACAGGTGAGTCAGATTTTTCCTGCTGAGATACATGGCCAATGTTAAAACAAACAAATAAATAAATGTAGTGGTTGGGTTTTTGGTTGTTTGGTTGTGGTTTCTTTGTTGTTTGGTTGTTGCTGTTTGGGTTTTTTTCCTTTCTACTGAAGGACAAAAAGATGTGTAGGATGTGAGTGTCTGTGGGGTATAATCTGCCTTGATCTCAGGTTCTTCCAAGAATAAATTGTCCAAACATGCAGGCACTGTATCTTGGCTGTCCTTCAGAAAGTGTAGTAATACTTATAAACCACCAGATTTATCACCTTCTCCTCTAGTTTCTTATTGCTGCCATTTGTTTTGTTTCACCCCTCCTGATAATGACACATCATCTTTCCAAAGTGCAAAGGTGGGACAGTTAAAAACTTACACACTGGCAGCTTCTGAACACCACCACTTCTAATTCTAAAGAATCTACAGGCTGGCAAGAGGCCAACTGGGATTTACTTTTCGGAAAGTAATAAATGAGCAGTTCCCACATGGACATATTCTGTGCACAATAAGCAGCATCAGAACGGGAAGAGACCTTCATCAGAACACATACTGTTTCACCTTGGTGGGAAAGGCTGATAGGACACTTTGAGAAGAAGCAGCCTGGACCAAATTCTTCTTACTTGCAAAAGCCTTTGGCACTTGACACAACAAACCCAAGCAAATTGTAAATGGACATTTGTTCCCCTGACCATTACTGGCTCTTCCAGAGTAAACCTGTTGCAGCTGGCAAACATGACAGAAGAGCTCAGTAACACTGGGACAGGGGGAACAAGGGAGGGAGCATGGCTGAGTTCCACAGCCTTTGTTGATCTCCTCCTATGTACTATGGGTATTTGAGGAAGAGAGATAAACAGTCCTGCCTCAGAGATTTCCCCAGTAACTGTGGGGAATTGTTCTTTTCACAGGGATACAGGGCTGTTTGGGAGCAGCAGCCCCACTGAGCAGACATCCTTAAGCTTTAGCAGTGAGAAAGGGAGCAGTATGGAGCAAGCAGGGCAGCATGATGACCTATTCAAAGAGTTCCTGGACCTCACCCCTGATTCTGGTAGTAAAAAAAAAGTCAAGGCCATGTTAGCAGCACTGCATTTGGTGTGGATGACAGAAATTGAATACTGACTTAGAAGGACTTTTATGTGTTATTTCAAATAGATCATACCTTGGGTGCTCTGGTTGTTGTGATCTGATTTACCATGCTGGATCTTAAGCTGTTTTGGCAGACAAAGTCTGTGAGTATTTAATGAAATTACTTCTGGCTTTTGCACAGGGAAAACAGGCACATCAGTTCCAAACGGTGAGCTCCTGTCTAAGCTAAGTGTCTCAAGGACATTAAGTGCACAAAGTATGCCTGTGATATCAGGATGTCCACTTTTAAAGATGCCTTTCCTCACAAAACAAGAATCCCAGTCTCTACCTGGTATCCGTCATAGGATGGTCATCTGGGGTTCAAAAAAACCTGCAAGGCTGTGCAGCTCTGTGTTCCCAGCCTCGTGCACCACTTGTTGGCACCTGTGCCTAGACTTTCCATAGACCATAAAACCCTTCAGAAGCAGAACATCTGCAGGTCAACAAATTAACATGCTTGTACACCACTTGGCATGCAACAGAGCCCTTACACATATGCAAATCATACCCCTGCCCTGTGTCCAGCTACATCTGAATTCTGCAAGAATTAAATGCCCTCTGAGCTCCCCACAGCAGGTGTGCCAGATTTCTCAGGCCATCACTAGAAGAAGTTCTTCCTCGGAAAGAAGAAAAAGCAACATATATGTGGGCACATTTCCCTCTGCCAGCAGCTCCTGAAGGCAGGAGGAATGTCAACAAAACCCAATCTCAGTGTTAATAGGACGGGGAAAAGGAGTAACAAAGGAGTAAATTGGCCTAATTACAGAAACTCTGGGGTGACCTTATCTGTAGAGGAGGTGGAAAACACTTAGTAAAGCTGGAAGGGAAAGATAGCAGGGCAACACTTCAGAGAGGGAAAAATCATATGTGAAGTAGATTTGTTATAGCACAGCAACAGAGTGAAAAATGTTGGCAGTTGTCGGTATGCTTAACCCAGGAAAAAACCAACCAAACCAAAACAGAGTTTTAGTGCAACCATATTGGAGTATGAAGTGGTAAAAAGTCTGAGTCCTGCTTTCCAGTGGCTTGGGAGAGCATGTCTGCCAGGGCCATAGGCCTCAGCAGAAAGTAAACTGCAAAGTGGTGCCCCCTTTTCATACGATTCACAATTAGCTTTAGCTAGATGACAATGACAACTCTTAGTGAGCCAAAGATCAGCCAGATTAAAGGAGCCTATAGATACCTATGCTTTACCTAAATGGCTACAGCCCTTACCAAACAAAGACCCTGCCAGGTGAAAGGAACACACAGAGACAACAGCAATAAAACTTTTATCCTCAAAGTCTGTTATTTTTACTTACATGAAGTAACTTTGCTATAATGTGCAAGGTAAACGAAATTCTGAAGTTGTTTGTTGTTGTATGATAGAGTTTATATGTTTAGGACAAGCAGAATGATTAATTCATGGTTTTACAGATTTCTTTGGGTGGATCTGCCAGCTGTTCTGTGCTTGAGCCAATAAAAGTGTTGCCTACATGTCCAAGAAAAGCAGCAAATACAACGTGAAGAACCATCCAGAACAAGTACCTACTGAAAGTAGATTGCTTAGTCTCTTGGAAATGGTATTAAAGAGTGATTTGAACGTCAAGTTAATAAAGATATACAAAGTCACATCTTGTCAACCTCAGCATTTTCCCATCTTTGAACCACAGTGGATTAGGTTTGTGCATATTCTGCTAGATGTAGATATAGCCATGAGGAAAATTTCTGAGGCAGGCCTTAGAAAAAAAGCTCTTAGTGATTAGTTTATGAATCAAAGATGCATCTTTCACGTTTTATAATCATGAAGTCTACTGCAGCATTTGGAAATCATCTGTCAACATAAAACTTAATGACAAAATAAATTGAATTTCTTTTGCTGTTAATTTTTCTTCCAGCTGCTCTTCCAAAGAGCTATCAAGGAAAGATTTCCATTAGCTGCTAAGCCAGCAGTGGCTTTCCAAAACAATTCTGTAAACCTTCTGTGGGTGCTTTCCAGCCACCTCACTTTACAAGAGCTTGGTGAAAGATGTGTTAACACTAATTCATCATTAGTCCTGCTCCCAGCTCTTGCAGAATTAACAAGTCAAAGAGCTTCTAGGGGGGAGCTCAGCATCCTGAGAATCCCTAGAACAATTGTAAAGGACCAGACTGGCACATTAAGGAGGCATTTGAGGTCTCCCCTCCTTTTTACCAATATTAATAGCAACTTAGCTTTTCCCACTGACATCTCCTGTTGTTACTTGAACATACTGCATAGGGCTGCTTCAGATGCTATATTGAAGGCCTCTTTTTTTCCCCTGACAAGTATTCAGTTTGCCCTTGGCTATCTGCATTGCTAGTCACAGGGGAACATCTCAATGATCTCTTTCAATTTCCTGTCTGCATTTTCTTGTTTTAGACCACCTTGTCCTCCTTCATCAAAGATGCTTACAAACAGTAAAATGTCACTGTTTGCACTCAGCATTGGATCTTGCTGCTTCTCACAAGATCTCTCTCAGAAAAGCATCTTTCCTTCATGTGCAGACTATTAACTACATGGACACATAATCACTCGCAGTCCCTCCAAAGGTTCACCTGTACCTCCAAGACTTTGCAGTTCACCAGACCATGAGACACACAGTTACTGCCTCTGTTTCTTACACTGAAAGTGACCAGGCCCATTGGAGATTTTAATGAGTGGAAATCATGAGCTTCTTCAAAATCTTAGCAAATACATCCACTCTCAAACTGTTTAATACCTGTACCTTTTCTCTGTGAAGTGAAAGGTATCAGCAACCCAAAAGAAGATCCAAAGCATATCCAAAAGCTGTTAAAAGTAGATGCAGTTCATTCCAACCCAAACCATTCTATGATTATATGATTTTTATGAATATGCTCCTTGATCATTATTCTTTAATATTAAACATTAAGTAGCATTCCAAAATCTCCAGTGATAGTTCAGCTCAGTAAGGACAGCCTGGGCAGTACTCACTTCAGTATTCCTGGCTTTATCTGTATTTCCCCAGCCTGATTCTTGCCACCTTTCAGTGATGATGGCTCATGAAGTCTCATGCATCCACTTGCCACCATTTCAGAACATACACAAATAGCCTGCTTTTCCAACTCCCTTTCAACAATTTTTTCCTTCAGTCTCAGCTCAGAATTATTCTGCACGTTTCTTGTTAAAAATAATGATAACTAGGAATAAATTCTAAACCAACCAGAGATGTTCAGAAAGTATGTATGATAATACTAATAATAATACTAATAATACTAATAATAATACTAATAATAATAATAAAAGAAAATATGTTAATAAAGAGTGGTAGAGGTGAAAATCTGAGCATAACTGGAATTAACTGGAGAGCTCCCAAACAGAGAGGGACCTGGGGGTGCTGATCGACAGCCACCTGAACATGAGCCACCAGTGTGCCCAGGTGGCCAAGAAGGCCAATGGCATCCTGGCCTGTATTAGGACTAGTGTGGCCAGCAGGAGCAGGGAAGTCATTGTGCCCCTGTACTCTGCATTGGTAAGGCCACACCTTGAGTACTGTGTCCAGTTCTGGGCCCCTCAGTTTAAGAAGGACATCAAAACACTTGAATGTGTCCAGAGAAGGTCAAGAAGGCTGGGGAGAGGCCTTGAACACAGCCCTGTGAGGAGAGGCTGAGGGAGCTGGGATTGTTTAGCCTGGAGAAGAGGAGGCTCAGGGGTGACCTCATTGCCCTCTACAACTACCTGAAGGGTGGTTGTAGCCAGGAAGGGGTTGGTCTCTTCTCCCAGGCAACCAGCACCAGAACAAGAGGACACAGTCTCAAGCTGTGCCAGGGGAAGTTTAGACTTGAGGTGAGGAGAAAGTTCTTCACCGAGCGAGTCATTCGTCATTGGAACGGGTTGCCCAGGGAGGTGGTGGAGTCACCGTCCCTGGAGGCGTTCAAGAGGAGATTGGACGTGGCACTTGGAGCCATGGTTTAGTCCTGAGGTCTGTGTTGATAGGTTGGACTCGATGATCCTCGAGGTGTCTTCCAACCTTAGTTATACTGTGATACTGTAAACATACCAAACAAAGTGAATTTAAATGCAGCAAGCAAGAGAAAGAGAAAGAAATTAAAGGTACAAGGGTTTGGGTTTTTTTGGGGGGGTGCCACTAAAAAGCTTATTCTGTGTGCAACAAACATGGATATAGCATAGAGATGCTTCAATCTGAAAGAGAGAAGAGAAACTGAAGTAAGAGAGGCAATAAATATGACTGGATGTTGTAGATACAAGGATCCTTTGACGTCTTTAAAAGGAAAAACACACCAAAACAACAATTCTAGGGACTTCCCTTGACAGTTCTTGAGATTGTTTAATCTCTGCTTACACAAGAACCCAACACAGAGCTAAAATTCAGTTTTAGCTAACCATACTACTTCTGAAAGTCGCTGGAATCTTCTAAGATATTTCTACTGTGTAATTGTTTCCATTCTTTGTTTCCCTTTCTATGTCTACTTGTTATGTTTTAGTGCAGTCTGTCCCAAAAAGCAGATGCAGTGCTGATTTGGCTCTGAGAAAAGAAAAAAGGGGGGGAAAAAAAGAGAGAGATCTCATACATTTTGTGTCTAGATGACTTACTAAAGGATATCAGGCAGAAGTGCTGTTGCAGAAAATTAAATGCTCGATATTGATTATGACATTCATGAAAAATGTTGATATACCATATGCAAAAAGGAGTATAAATTAACATCTGCCTGCCTAGAAGATGATAGATATCTGTTATAAAGTACCTGCATGGTCTTTTCTTTCAGGCTCAGCAACCTGCTCAAATGTCATTCAATTAAAAAGGAGGAAGGAGGGGAAAAAGAATAAGGTAACAGAAATGACAGGCTTTTTCATATACCCAGGCATATACTCTGCAATTTGTCAGCAAGGAGGGTGCAGTAAAAGTCTTTTCTTCCCTTTAGAGAAAAGCGTTGAGCGTGGTTAATCCAAAGCCCCCACCCCAGTCCCAACACCATGGGCTTGCAGGCGGCAGACAGATCCTGGGTAGTGGGTGTTGTGACAACCATTGACTAAGTGCTGGTGCTGTGACTGATTACTAATTCACTGTCTCTAGTGACTGTTTACTAAATCATTATCTCTAAGGTATGGATAACTCCTCAGTTTAGGCAAAGGAGGTACAGGCAAAGAAGAGCAGAGGAACACAGAGAGGTAGCATGTGTTCAAGCTTAGGAAACTCGGTTGTTTCTGCTGTTACTTGGGAAGGGAGGTAGAAAAGAAGTATCATTAATCTCATTTCCCAACAGTGCCTGGTGGAACAAGGTCACTTCCCTTCCAACTCTCAACAATTAGACAAATGTGGTAGTGTAGGCTATGGAGAAGCTAACAGATTGTGAAACTGCATCTCCAGAAATCACAGGGGAAACAGAAAGATCTGCAGAACGCCTTCGTCTTGCAGCCCAGGATCTGTGAGGATCACAAATGCTTGCCACCAGCCTAGGAGAAACTCACAAGTAGAATTCTCAATTCTAATGTGCTACAAGAGATTAATAGAAGATATTAAGACCACTGCCATTATCTGTGTCTCAGTAGTAGGGATTTGATGACTGAAACTCTGACAGTCGTAGGAAGTGGCTCACACCCTATGTGCCAGAGGAAAGCAGCCCCAATGTTTTTTTAGTTTAGCTTCATAAAATTCTTGCTATTTTCTCCTAACTGAAGCATACTCACAGCTAAATTAGGAACACATGGATTATTTCCTCTGATAAGTATCAAATGGATAATGCCTAGCAGTTTTCTGTTTTAATTCTCTTCAGACATGCAAAGGGATGCTCAGATTCACAGGCTTTGAGGGCTCATGAGAATTCGCTGGGACCCAGTCCAACTTGCTGCTTTGAGCACCTCCAGGCTTCACCTTCTGACACCAAAACTCACAAAGCTCCCTCTAGAACACGCCTAAGGAAGTAAAAAACCCTGTGCAGAGCTCACACTGACAGACGCAGAGCGGCCAGTTGTTGTTTCTGGACATATGTTTGATTATTGCTTTGGCCATGGAAGTTATAAACCTCAATTACCACTCAAGAGAGATGTCTCTTCTCATCAAATCATCTCGTAAACAGCCTGGGCCCTCTCCAGTCACTGCACTTTCGTTTATTCTTTGGTGGGATGACTAAGCATTTCTATCAGTTTGCCTCTGAATTGAAATCAAGTGTGACCTGGTTTGAGTTAGAACAGAACTAATTCTCTTAAGTTCTAATGAATTTTATGTGTCATATAGCAAAACCGTTGGGCAGCAACTGCATCTGTGCCGTGTTACTAAATATTCTTCTGGTTCTCCCTCAGGAGGTTATGCTTCTCCCCCTCATACTGGTGTGACTCCACTACATTTTGGGATCCCACTGCATTACAAGGATTATGAATATGGCTATTACAATCAAAATATGTTCTTTTGGTCATCATTGAATTTCTTGATTCTGTTTATCATGTTTAATCTGACATCACATCAGTGTACATGGCACACAAACACTGTAAAAGGAAAAAAAAAAGCAGCACAGGGGAACCCCAAATCCATTTCTTTCTTTATTTACATGCAAGTAAATATTTCTAGGATTTGTCTTTGGATGTGGAGTAAGTGCCAGCACAGAAAAATGTAATGGGGTGAAGTCTTTTAGCCTGGAGAAGAGGAGGCTCAGGGGAGACCTTATTACTCTCTACAACTACCTGAAGGGAGGTTGTAGCCAGGTGGGGGTTGGTCTCTTCTCCCAGGCAACCAGCACCAGAACAAGAGGACACAGTCTCAAGCTGCACCAGGGGAGGTTTAGGCTGGAGGTTAGGAAGAAGTTTTTCACAGAAGAGAGATTGGTGATTGGAATGTGTTGCCCGGGGAGGTGGTAGATTCACCATCACTGGAGGTGTTTAGGAAGAGACTGGATGGGGTGCTTGGTGCCATGGTTTAGTTGATTAGATGGTGTTGGGTGATAGGTTGGACTCAATGTTCTCAAAGGTCTTTTCCAACCTGGTCTATCCTATCCTATCCTATCCTATCCTATCCTATCCTATCCTATCCTATCCTATCCTATCCTATCCTATCCTATCCTATCCTATCCTATCCTATCCTATCCTATCCTATCCTATCCTATCCTATCCTATCCTATCCTATCCTATCCTATCCCACTACTTATCACTTGCTTCTGTTATCAGTACTTTTAGCAGCCCTTTTTAAAGATGTGTGCTCCCTCCTAATGCTGTTCTAGGCCATTCCATAATGACTGCATGACAGAAATCATCACCGGGGCGCTAAGGGGCACGGTTTGGGGTGCTAAGGGACACAGCGTTAAGCAATACTGATGAAATTCGATTCAAATCAGTACATGTAAAAATTCCCTTCAGTGTTAATAAATAGGAAGGAACACAAGTCAAAAATAAACAGACCTAACTATGTGAACCCTTGGCTTTACCTGTTATCACTAAGGACAACATTTTGGAGCCCCTGAAGATAGCTCTCTGCAAATACTGTTTTCGTATCTGTGATGTCAAAGATTAAATGAAACTATGCAAATTACTAGGACAAGAAGAGAGGATAAAAAAATCATAAACACCACTCTATATATTCATGGCATGTCTGTGTCTTGATTCCTATATGGAGTTCTTGTCAGCTGTTTCACAAAGGGCTGCAATGCAACTAGTAAAGCTACAGAGAAAAGTGAAACAGTTGATCAAAGGTGTGGCAGGATGTCTGTATGATGAGAGATAAAATTAATTAGGATTGTTAAGATGGTAAAAGGAAGGACTGCAAGTGGGAATGTGGTAGAGGCATATAAAATAATGAGTGGCTGAAGAAGAAATACTATCCAGATTATCATAATGTCAGAACAGAGGGGCATCAAATTAAATTACCAAACTGCAGGCTTAAAGCTGAGCATACTTAAACTACAGAACCATCTGCCACAGGAGGCTGTGGAGGCCAGAACTCTAAATGGGATCAAAAAGTAATTAGATCTAGGGAAGAAAAGTTTCAGACTATTAAATGGAAAACACTACCCTCAGTTTGGGAAGTCCCTGCACCAGGAGATGCAAGCACGTGAGCATGCAGAATCAGAGAACCCTAGCTCCTTGCCTGCAGTCTGGTCCAGGAACCTGCTGTCATGGTTATAAACCTCCCCAAAGCTAGACCAGTTCATCACAGCTGCTTTAAAATTGAGATTAGCTGTGGAGACACTCCTCATAGTTTTCCTATTTCCTACTGGTTTTGTGAGTGCATTAAGCCCTGGGCTATGAGGGAGAATCTAAGTGCAAGAAGTTAACTTACCTACACTCCCAGTTTTGTAGAGCTGTGGAGGAGGCCAAAGTCTCAGACTTATGCTTCTCTTTAGTGTCTCAACAGAGGTATCACTGCACTCAACATGTCATTGGGACTCCTAATATTGGATTTTTACTCTTTCCATAATAGTGTAGTGCCATCTTTTTATTCCTAGGTCAACCTCAAGAGTTCTGCCCCTAGAGCTGGCACCTACATTTTAACACTGCTAGACCTTACAATCCCCAGAAATGCTTGGTGAGCTGGAACAGAGCTTCTTCCCTCTGACTCCCAAATGCTGTTTCACTGGGCTGCAAATGGTACTGGTGGGTTGAGGGCACCTGTGACAGAGCAGAGGGTACAGGTTGAAACCCCACGCTAGGCAGCAGCTCCTATTGCCACGATATCCTCTGATCCACCTGAGCAGATCTGATCCTAGCTTGTCAAAATGTCTGAGATTAGACTAGGGAATCATAGAACAAAATAACAGAATCCTTTCAGTTGGAAAAGAACTTCAATATCATTGAGTCCAACTGTTATCTAACTCTACCAAGTCTGGGGCTAATCCTTGTGTCTCAGCACCACTTCTCTGCCTCTTTGAAACACTTCCAGGTACAGGGATTCAGCCATCTCCCTGGGGAGCCTGTTCAGTGTTTGAGAACCCTTTCAGTGAAGAAGTTTCTTCTAATATCCAACCTAAACCTCCCCTGGTGCAACTTGAGGCCATTTCCTCATCTTATCACTTGTTTCTAGGGAGATGAGACCAACTCCTGAGAACAAAATAGCTGAAGCAGGATGACACAAAAGGGTCTGAAGAAACGTGAAAACAAATGCAGCCCTCAATGAGCACAAGAGGAAAAGCTCCAATTTCAGTGCAGCCTTGCTGTGAAAGGAGCCCTGAAATAGGCCATATTTAGAAAAATAAGAATGGGATTAAGATTTCTGTTCCAAGTCTGAGAGATTACCCACTGTGAGCAAGAGCTGGCCAACTCTGCAGTGTTGCAAGGGTTTTAAAGAGAAAAAGGCAAGAAGGTGAAAAAGAAAGTCTAAGTTGAGACCCATGGCAGTGCCTGCTGCTGCTACTGCTGCTATCTTTGCTTTAGTCACACTGCATACATACTGGAGTGCTTGAGTGGTCTTACAGAAGCTGAAAAAGCTGTGTGGAATTTCATGGGTCAGAGCACTACTACCATCATGGTACAAGGCCAGAGGGCACAGAAACAAATCTTGCATGTAGCTGCTCAGAGAAATGGTTACCTCATCAACCCTGTGGAGAGGAAACAGCAATTATCCCACATCCTTCCCTGTTTCAGACTCCCGGGGTGCAGTAGTTTGGCTTTTCTAATCTGATGCACCCTTTAGATGTCCTGAACACCTACCACTATCCCTCAGGAAAAGCAGATGGACAGGGCTGTCAAAGTAAGCACTGGGACCTGTAGTGTCTGCTTGCCATATTGATGTGTTTACAAAATACTTTCCCTATACAGCCTTGGAGACAGGAACAAGGCAAGGGTATCTGCACACAGGATCAGCAGCATCCTATCAGTTCATTCTCAGACTCCCCTTGCACTGTGCTCCAAGCAGTGGCAATGGAAGCAGCCAGTCCCAACTCTGTTTCACAGCCAGAGGAAAGCTTAGATGAAATCTTAGTCAAATTGTCTTTCCAGACAAATTGTCTTTCCCAGTTCTCTGCCAATATAAGTTCAGCACAAAAAGTACAGCACTAAAGCATCTGGGAAAAGGAAGCAGAAGATAACCTTAGCTTTTTTTTCCCCTTCAACAAGACTTTCTGGCAAATAGCTCCATACCATGATTTAAAAAAAAACCCATAAAAGATATCAAAAATAAGCGTGATGCTTTCAGGTGAAAATTATGGACAATTAAAAACCCACATATAAAACTCTTTGAGATGCATGAGAGCTGAGCTCAAGCTTTGCACCCTCGGAATCAAAAGCAAAGGTTTAAGCCTTGCTTCCCCAAAGCCCAGGTGGATCCTGCCTTTGGAGTTGTTCTCTAAACTCCATGAAGGAAAGAGATTACCCTTCTGACCAGGGAGGCCTTTACACAGCCATTGCCAATTACATAAGCCACTTTGCACATGATGGAAAGCCATGCAGTGGTACAGCAGACACCCAGGATATTTGTTCCTGTTGCCAAGAAACAGTCAATCCGATCCTCATTAAGGAAAAAATATCAACCTTGGTATTCATTGTGGGTCTTGCTGAAGCACTGCTCAGCTCACATAAATGCTTTGCTGAAGGGCAGGGTAGGTCTGAAAGGAACTATTTGCCACACAAAATCCATCACCTTTAATGAGGTCAAACATAAAACATGCAGAGCCCAGACCAAGAGTATATAAGGGAGGTGAGGTTATTCGGCATAGAAGAGTCAGGTGCTGGTTACAGGTATCAGTGTGAGGATAGAAGGCAATATCTAATCTGTTTTGATCTTTGTAGCTTGTTTGGATCGATGTGGGAAAGAAAAGCTGGAAACCACATAGCTGTTATTGGATCATGGGGTTTGGTGTTAATACCCTGTCATGTCAACATCAGCTAACACCTTGCTGGGATGAGCTCCTTGCTGTCAGTAAATGTGTCTCAGTCTTTGCTTCCTAAGCTTGTGGTCTTTATCTGTGGACCAAAGTCCACCCCAGAGTCTCAACAGAGCTGAATTATCTGCACAAGGAGCACTGAGACCACCGGGATGTTACGGCATGCAAATCTTTTATACCACCCTCGATTTATTTGTTCAAAAGTATCTTTTCAATGTATTGTGACACCTTTTTGGATCCACTGGCATCTGATACAATGACTCTTTAATTTGCATGTTATTTTAGTACTTCTGAACACCAGTAGAATATTGAAGAGAAAATATATCATTTTTGAGGACAAGGAAGAGGCTCTGAGATGGAATTTTTATGTACCAGAAAGCAGCTGCTGCAAGGGACCTGGGGGTGCTGGTTGATGGTAGGATGAACATGAGCCTGCAGTGTGCCCAGGTGGCCAGGAGGGCCAATGGCATCCTGGCCTGCATTAAGAACAGTGTGGCCAGCAGGAGCAGGGAGGTCATTCTGCCCCTGTACACTGCACTGGTTAGGCCACACCTCGAGTCCTGTGTCCAGTTCTGGGCCCCTCAGTTTAGGAAGAAGGTTGACTTGCTGGAACGAGTCCAGAGAAGGGCAACGAAGTTAGTGAGGGGCTTGGAACACAAGCCCTATGAGGAGAGACTGAGGGAGCTGGGGCTGCTTAGCCTGGAGAGGAGGAGACTCAGGGGTGACCTTATTGCTCTCTACAACTACCTGAAGGGGAGTTGTAAACAGGCAGAGGTTGGTCTCTTCTCCCAGGCAGCCAGCACCAGAACAAGAGGACACAGTCTCAGGCTGCACCAGGGGAAATTCAGGCTGGAGGTCAGGAGGAAGTTTTACACAGAGAGAGTGATTGCCCATTGGAATGGGCTGCCTGGGGAGGTGGTGGAGTCGCCGTCACTGGAGGTGTTCAGGAGGAGACTTGCCAGGGTGCTTGGTTACATGGGTTAGTTGATTAGGTGGTGTTGGATGATAGGTTGGATGTGATGATCTTGAAGGTCTCTTCCAACCTGGTCTATTCTATTCTATTCTATTCTATTCTATTCTATTCTATTCTATTCTATTCTATTCTATTCTATTCTATTCTATTCTAGTACTAGTGAAGAGTTTCTTGACCAAAGACTGATTCGTGATTTTAAGCACAGAATCTTCTGTGTCTTTGGGTTAAAACTAGTGTTGCAATTAAAAATGAATGCTTCCTTTAGCATCACACTATCACATTTTCAGCTATTGCTTTTTAACAGCAAGGAAGCAATCACCATGACTAACAAAGGGAAGTCGTTACGCGATTAAGATTCCTGCTCTAATCCCTGCTAACCTCAGAGATCCTTTCACCACGACACATAAACACATTTCCTATTCATTGTGAGCACTGATGTGGATTACATGAAATACTTTCATTCCATCAAGGGAAAGGAGTGCCTGTGCTTTAATATATTTGCTCTTTACATGAACCACTCTGCAGCTCTGGCAGCGCTGACGGCTGCCCTGAGCGAAGGTATGTGACACCCTGACACCCATTTTATGCTCCCAGATTATTAGAAGCCAGAGCAGTGCTGTTTCTAGAGATACATGCATGCCCTGGTTTGCTGAGTGAAAGTAATTTACAGGCTCTTGAACGTTGTATTAGCCACAGTCATTGCAAAAGGCTCTCCGTTGTAATAGCAAGCAAAATGCACAGCATATGGGCAGGCTGTAATGGCTATTTACAACTTCTCCTTGCTTCATGAAGATAAGCAGTTTAAACAACATCCAGGGGAGAGGCACACATGGTACCAGGGGGGAAAAAAAACCAAAACCAAAAAAAGCCCATACTATTGGCTAAGGATATTTTATTCACTTTCTCATTTCCTGTAAGGGTCTATATTATATGAATCTCAGTTCAGCTGCAGAGCTTCAAACAGGGAAAAATGAGCTGGTTTACTGAGCCAAGGCTGGTTTGTGTTGGTTGGGTTTTTTTTAGTAAATGAAACAAACCTCAGCTTGAATTGCCCTGGTTACAGTGCTCATCACTGGACTGAGAATCTGACACAATGAGCAACACAGAAAAGCTTTCTGAAATGTCACTGCAGTCTTGTTCACATCTGGTGCAGCTGCAGAGTTAAAACCATTTAACTGAGCTGGGTCTCATCCCATTTCCCTCACTCTCTTATCCCAACTAAACATACTGCTCCTCCCACTCAAATATCTGAGGGACTTGAGAGCCACCCCATAAGGCCACATTCATTAACAGCAGCTTAGAATCCACCAGTCTTTGCATCTAGCATTTCCAACTAGCTGGGCTCTACTTGGCTTTTTGCTGCAAGCAGCAACTTACCCCGGGTGCTCTAGTCATGCTTCAGAAGCTGTCAGGTCCTCCTAGCACTCGTTGTTAGCCAGAGGGGGAAGGAAGATTTTCAGGTCTCCCAACGAGCTTCTCAATTTCTTTCTGTAGTAGATCCTCCTTAGTTGCAGGTACTTTGTCTTAAGCAGTTGGTCAAATGTAGCTCCAGACAGTGTCAGGGGCAGCAACACCAGCCTGGGTACAGCTCCTTCAAGGAGTGAATAAAGGATTTTCCTGATTTCTTTATCATAAGCATAACACTTACTTTTAATTTACAGCTTAAATTGACCAGGTGCTGGGTTTCTTAGATGAGCAAACCACAATGCCTGGGCCCATGCACCAGAGGCCAGACTGCACCAGCTTTTCAGCCAGTATGGATCATTGCTGGCAGGAACTATACACTGAGCATCTCTACATTCAGAATAATAAGGTTTAATGCAATGGGTTTTTTTCCCCCTTAGGCAAAATCTTCACCCTTGCCTAATTTCTCCACATCTCCTTTGATGGCATCTTTTCTGACATTCAAAAGTCTGGCATCTCTTTCATTAACATAGGATTGCAACAGATAATCTTGAGTAAATTGGAGCTGCATTACAATTTCCCAGCCACTGGCTTGTACACAAGACAGGTATACTTTGAAATCCATCTGCCAGTCAGCAGTGATACTGCAATTACAAAAAGAGACAGAGCAGCCTCACCACTGTATGCTCTTGAGCACCTTGCTGTCACAGTCATTCTGTTGCTGAAAACACTCCCAAGCTAGAGCTGAGCTGCAAAATAGAAGTCCTCCTGTTTGACAAATGTTGGTTAAGCAGGTTTGTATTTCATTCCCTGGTTGCAGCTATAATTTCACCTGCCAGTTTCATCATTGCCTCCACCTGGATCTAAACATGCACTCTATTATACTCAGGACTAGCCTTTCTGGAATACACAGGCCAGCTTTTTGAGCTTAGATGTCTGAACTTTGTCCCAGATCTGTATTTGGCGTCTCACAAAGCTCCTACTAGTTTCAGATGAAATAGGTTCACTCTTAAAGAGCACAACCAGCTGAAATCACATTTTAATCCTTGTTTTGCTCTTATATAAAAAGTATGTTTTTTTTCCCTCTGTCAAAACTAGAAAAGCTAACTCAGAGTAAAAGTAAAACAGTGATTTATAGTTCTTCCTTTAATAACCCTCCTGGTTCAGCTTGATTTGCACACTGTGAGCCTTGGACCCTATCTACTTGCTCCTTGCCTGCCTGTATTTGCCCATTGGAATGTACTGCCCAGGGAGGTGGTGGAGTCGCCATCACTGGAGGTGTTTAGGAGGAGACTTGATGGGGTGCTTGGTGCCATGGTTTAGTTGATTAGGTGGTGCTGGATGATGGGTTGGATGCAATGATCTCAAAGGTCTCTTCCAGCCTGGTCTGGTCTATTCTCTTATATTTGTTACTCTGTCCACAGCCTTTTTCTCAGCATTGGTAACCAGTGCCAGAGTGCCTTCCTCTGCTACAGACCTTCGCTACAACTTGTGAAGATCTTCTTACATCTTGCTACTTAAGAGCATTTTGTAACAAACCCCTCACAGGATGTAGTGCTTGCTGCAGCTCCAAAATTGAAAACTATCATGGATATAATGTCTGCTTTTTCAGTGTCAGCATGTTGAAAGGCGTTTGTCATCTCTAGCAGTACTCTCTGACTCTGTCTATAGTTATGATGCTTTTAAGATGTTTTAGAAAAGACTCTACCATTATGTATGTAGCTTGGCTTGCATCAAACCATACTCCCTATAGGTGATCAAAACTTTGAAGACCACTAAGTCACCTGAAATGTTTGCCAAGAGCAGTTACATTTCTGATGACTCACTAAGGCATGGCAGAAGAAAAATCTCCTATCATTCTGTGGGAAACTACTGTGGCAACCTAAGCCACAACTTCTTATTCTTTGACTTAAAGGGGTCTGTGCTTTTTCCCTTTCAAAAACCCCAACCATCTTAATTCAGTGGAAGAACAAACCAGGAATTACCTTCCAAAAAATTGCCCTCCACTCCCCAGGCAAATGTTCTTTAGCCAGCAGAGCCAGGCCTTCCGCTTACAAAGATGTCATCTACTCATTATTTCTCCAGAAAATTATGTTTTGACTTCAGCTCCAAAAAGAATGAAAAGGATTTGCAGCTACCACTTACCAGTCAAAACCACTGAAGCATCAAATCATATCAGACTCATAAAAGTAGAAGACTTTCCTAAGATCAAAAGCTATGCAAATGCTGCACTGCAGCTCAGGTATCTCACATCAGGAGGACCACAGCAGTACAGTCCTCGAATTACAATAAAAAAAGGCTAAGTGTCTGCACCATTTTTGCAATCATGCATATTCATGACAAGAGTTTGCTCTTTTTTTTCCCCAGCTGTCTACAGCTTTACAAGAAATCACAACTGTTTTGCCTAACAACATTTGTTAGATAGTTATGAAGATGCTGGACAGATTTAACCTTTTCAATAGCCTATAGTTTTGACTAGCTGGCAACGTGACCCTACCTCGCAGCTCAGAAGCTGAGGCCACAAGTGTTAAGAAATCAACTGAGCTGGGGAAGAGCTTTGAAAAGGTCACCACAGCACGTTCAGCTACTGACTTTCAGAGCTTGGAAGCACTTTCCTATGCCAAAGACAGCAAGCACAAATCCAGAAGCAGCAGTATGCCTACACTGTAGTTTGGAGGTATACACCCCTTCTCTTGCAAGTGCCCAGGGGGGTGCCAGCAATGGCTGAGAGCAGTGACCTCTCCCTCCTGCGCAGCTGCTCTCACAATGTGAGGGGTCTCACTCCCCTCCCAAAGGGCCAGAGCCATAATGACAGCCAGGCACTGCCTCAGCAGAGCTGGGCAGGGGGATTCCAGGCGTCAGAGGTAGAAGAAAGGCTTCCTCAGCCCCTCTGGTTATCAATTGCTCTGTAAAAGATGAGGCCCCAGCAGCCCAGGCAGGGTGAATCTGGTCTGATGAAAAAGGCCAGCAGGAAGACTCCACCTGGTGCTCAGCACCTGGTGGGAGAGAAAACGTGGATGGTGCAGTGCAAGCCAGGCTGGGAAAGGGAGAGAGAAGCACTCTGCTGCCTGGATTTCAGTCCTGTGCCTCTCTCACCCTCTCCCCTAAGTGACCTGGCACTGATGTGTGTCCCTCTGCACTCAGAGGCAGGCACAGTTCCTCTGAGCTGGTGCCAGCCCTGGAGCCTTCCCGCAGTACACTGGGGATGTTCAAGAGGTTCAACTAGGTGTTCAAGAAGGGGATTGGATGTGGCACTTGGTACCAAGGTTTAGTGGTTGTGAGGTCTGTGGTGACAGGTTGGACTCGATGATCTTTGAGGTCTCTTCCAACCTTGGTGATTCTGTGATTCTGTAAAAAACTATTCTGCCCACTGTGGTTGGATAGGACCCAGCTAAGATCTGGAAGCTGCATAGAGATATTTGCATAGAAGTAGGGACCTGTGTTTGATTTCCTCTGAGGCACATCAGCAACAGACAAGTGAAATGTTTCACTGCATCTTCCATCTAGCAGAAAGTCTTAGGCAGTGCAACCTTAGGAAATGTCATCCTCACAAAATGCCTTGAGAAAGAGAGGGTGGAAGCATAATCACAATCTTCTCTGTCAGCCTCCTTTCCTTCATAGAAATATTTTCAGATGCTTCATTAACAGTACAGACTTTGGGAAGGCATCAGATAACTCCAGCCAACAAAGGGCCAGTTGATAGAATATACAAACTTGTCTTCTATTTGATTTTGCTTCTCAGCAAAAGGAATAAGCATTTGAACTCTGACTTCACATAAATGGCAAGTATGGGGAACAGAGAGAAAGAGAACCTAGGAAGGAAAGATCTGCAATATTTCCACAAATGAGGGTTCTAGATAGGATCATGTTATCATTTCATGAACACTAATGTCAGAAAGCACACTCAAGTGCTCTCTGTTGACACAATGCCAGATTTTGGGACTATTTCACAGCTTTAAGCAAAGTAAAGAAAGGTCACTTCCTTCTGTGCTTTATATTTACTTTGGAGTAGAAGTGAATTCTCCAGTCTTGTACCCAGGCTGGTTAGAAGACAGGACATGTGGGACAGGGCATCACAAGCCCATAGATGGAATATTAAACAGAGGGTTGTACCTCGTTATCTTTTAAGTCTTCCCCATCTCAGAGAACCTGGCATTCCTCAAGCCAACTGCAGCATTAAAACAGCCTCACACCAAGCAGCAGCTTTTGGAGATTGGCCTTTTCATCCTCCTCTGTCAGGCACCATTTGCCTCTGACTCCTCTTATCTTCTTCCTGCAGAGAAGGTAGTGGGAGCAGAGGCTGTAAGATCTCTTCTCCATCCAGGCTAACAGAAACAGTGGTCATTTCAAAGGTTTCATTTTCACCTATGGGAGCTGCTTCCTTTGAACTTCTCACCTGCTCTGGACAAGTTTAAACAAAACATCAAACTCCAGTTGAAGTGTGAAGATTTCAACGTGTTAGTTGTGTTTTTTCTTAGCTAACATCTGGCAAAGCAAGTAGAAAAATCCACAGAATTTCCTGAAAGATTAAAAAAAGAGAGAGGCCTTCTAAACTCACAATTCCAGTCATCATCTGTGATTAAACAGTGTCATCAGAAACTCTTGGAGATTCAGTTCAAACACCTTTGGGTGGCAGGAAGGGTAAAATGTATGCACAGAAGATTTCTTACTGAGTAAAATGATTTCATTCACACACCATAATTTCTCCTTCCTTGCCTCATACTTCAGCCAAAGGCAGCAGATAGTGCCAATGACATCTCTCATTCATCACCATGACCAGAAGCAGGATTTATATTGGTCACAAACAGATAATCTGAGGAAGTAGGGAGAGGAGGAAATATCCCAAGCAGCACAGCCCACCTCTCCACTTCACATCCTGTGGGTCTGCCAACCTCAAGCCATCTCAGCACACTTACCCTGTTTATTGAGGCAAGGGCTATGTTGTCCTATGGTTGCTATGGTGGCAACATGTGCCTTGTGGGGGCAGAAGAGTGCCAGCACATGCAAGTGTGTTTGGCAGTGGAAAATATCCTGAACAAACATCTTCAATTTGCATGGAATTACCAAGCTTCATAAAAGCATAGGAGAAAAAAAAAAAACCACCATATTGTGTGGCACTCCACTCTGGTGCTGGTGACTGAAATCAGTTCTGCAACAACTTCAAGCCAATTTAATAAAGAGGGACAAGGCTCAGACTCATTGCCATCTCCAGGTCCGAGACACAGCCAGGTTTTTGTATTCCACTGGCCAAACCAGGAGTGTAGAAGTTAAAGAAGAAAAAGAGATACTTTCAACTGTTCAATGAAGACAGCAACATAAGGTGATAGAAAAAAAAACCTGAAATGAGACAGGCAGCAGCAGAACTTCTACTGATTCAACATGGTTTGGGATTTGAAATCAGGGGCAAGGTCATGTCCAGCATCCCTGACTAAAACTTCCTCTAATGCTGACAGTGACCAAGGGCATCTTGACATAAACTCAATACTGCTTTACCTTAAATAATAAAGTTAAATGACATATAAAGCAAAGAGATGAGTAGCTCTGGTGTAGGGAGGTGGTGGAGTCACCATCCCTTAAGGTGCTCAAAAAAGGATTGGATGTGGCACTTGAAGCCATGGTTTAGTTAGTCATGAGGTGTTGGCTGCTAGGTTGGACTTGATGATCTCTGAGGTCTTTTCCAACCTGGTTGATTCTATGATGCTAAACTGCCACTTGCCACAAGACCTTGCCCTCAGCAGAGATGAGCTGGTGAGTTTTTTCTGTTGTTATTGGTTTCAAGTGGCTCAAGCACAACTGATTTCTTTTCCTAATAGCACCCAGTACCTCTGCATTCTGTGCACGCCAATAGAAGTCAGTGGCAAAGCACAGGCACCTCTTCTGCTATGCTGCCTTTTTCTTTGCTTTTCACCCTCTGTGGTTCTCAGTGATGTGAACACAGCTTAAGGTGCTCCCCCGTGGCAGAAGAAACTTTTCAAACTAAAAGCATGACATGACACTTTTCTCAGGTGCTGTCCTGAACATTATCTGCACACCTGAGCAAGGAACTGCATCAAGATGCTTATCAGGATAGGAAAAGTTCTGCATTGGACATCCCTTTCATTTCCATCCTGCTCTCTACTTTCTCTTTTTAAATTCACCTAACTTATTTAGTCACCACTTCTTGGATTGGGAAATGAAACACCTTCTTTATAAATAGGTAGAGTGGGATAGTTACTTTTTTCCCTCCCTCTTTCTTTTCATGAGACTTCTCACTGAGCCAAGAGCTCCTGAACATTCAGAATTCAATTTTGTTTTACTTTTAAATCAGATGTTAATGATATATATGATTCATGCTCTGCAAATTGCATATTCCAAAGGGGAGGGACTGCTGTTCAAAGACACAATAAAGTGAATATCTGGATAGAAGAAGATCTGCCTAATAGATGGAACAAGAAACAGATAGTCTGAGGAGCTTTTCAGGTAGAGATGAATGTCACAAGTGTGTGTGAATGAAGAACAACAGATCCATTTGTCTCTGTCTCTTTACACCTGGGCTGAATGCTATGAACCATCTGTCAAAACTGCATGTGTGATAACAGTGTTTTGTTTATCTGTGAATAAATTAAGAGCCCTGGACAGGATTTCAGCAGAAGCATGGTAGGTTAAGTTGATTCTCTCACAATCCACTCTCTCAGTTGTACCTCCTGAGGAACCCCAAGAGGTCTTTTGATGGATTTGCTCAAAGAGGGGGCAGATATCCAAGGCATTTCATAATCAGCTCTTTCCTGTCAGTGTTGCCTTTCTGATTGTCACTGTTCTCCTTGCAGAGAAAACAGATGTTATATTTGCAGAACAGAACAGGCCAACTGGAGCTACTAGAAACTTGTCAGGACTGAGCCACCAAGGGATGAGTGGTTCTAAGAAGCAAAGAAGATGCCAGATTGGCAGCAACTGAACATCACTGTGGCCATCATCACTGATGAAAGAGTGTTTCTACATGTAAAGTCAAGGGAGATGTTGCTAGAACAGTCCCAATATACAGGAATGCTTCAACAGTCCAGACAGGCCTCCAAAAAAGGATAAATTAAGTATTTTTACTGATGGTTAGAACCACAGGAACTGTAATTTAGTTGTTACTTGAGCTGTAAATAATGTATTCATTTGGGCAAGTTATTTAACTTCCATCCTTCTGTTGGAGCAAGTAGAAAAAATAGTTTATATGGTATCTAGAATATAGTCTAATAGTAGGCTATATTTATTCGATGTATTTCTCAGTCTGTTTCCATGGGATTTCTTTAATCAGAGTGACATGAGATGGCAATCAACTTCAAAACAATCCTGAAATCTTTAAGTAAATAATTTCTGCATAGCAAAATAAAACTTCCTAAGTCTTTAGAATGCGCCCAGGATTCAATGAAATTTGTAATAACAGAGACTTGGGTGGGAAGAGGAAGGGAAAAGATCTCAGAGAAAGAACTGGAGATAAAGTAATGCCTAAAAAAAAAATGTTTGTTCACTCTCATGGAAGCATGACCTTGTAATTATAAGAGGTCTCAAATGAGCCAAATTCAGCTCCCACCTCTTCCACAGACTTCTGGCACAGCCTTGGCTAATTAACCAAATCTTTGTAGCACAGAACGGGCAGGAATAAAGGTAGCCCTCCCCACTGCCTAGTCAGGTCTACTTAGACTGTTAAAATGAATTGTTTTTTATAAGGTACAAGTTGTTCCCTTTCATGCTTTTGTGCAGGGCACTTAGCACAGTTGGAGTAAAGGCTTTAAGTTCTCCAAGTGAAAAACAAGGAAGGAAGAAATTTATTGCTTCTTGTTATTATTCAAGGCTCTTGCTGGAATGAGTGAAAGAGCTTTTCTTCTAAGGACAGATTTTGCAGGCTGACACAAGATCCTCAGAACTATCGACCTTGCCATCTCAGCAATGCAAATGAACAGCAGAGGATTTCCACATGAAATGGTGGGAGAGACAAACTGCTGGACCCTCTGTAGAAAAATGGCAAGGACCAAGAGCATCCTGGCACCCTTGATCTATTATCTGCCGGGAGATTTTGAGTATTTTTAGCAATCTCCTTGTGGGGAGACAGAGAATAAATTGTTGTCTGACAGGTTATGGTAGGGATTTCAGTGTACTGCACTCACATAAGCTAAGAAGTATGGATATTGAGCACAGAGAGAGAGAGTATAAGGTTCCCTGCCTCATAATGCTCAGGGATGAAATCTCCCTAGTGTGAGGTGTAAGTAGAATAAATCTGACCCTACATTAAATGGTTTTTCAATCTGACTTAATTAAGCTGGCCCAGCCTGGGGTCTTCACACTATCCCATAAATTAGTAGTAGCCTCTGGTTTGGTGATCCCCAGCATAAATCTAGTAGGGCAGTTGGAGCTGTCATTCTGCTTTTCCTGTTTACAAAAATCTCTGTCTTTTGTACCTTCTGCCTACACATTCTCTAGCCAGCAGAAAAAAAACCCAACAGCAACATAAAAGCAGACCATGGTCTCTTCCTCATTCTCCATGTACTCACACCTGCTCGAGTAAAGAACAGTGCTGATAATCACAAACATCCCAAACCTTTCTTGGTTAAACAAAATCCCCAAGGGGTTAAATACTATAGGAGATGAAATATTCATATAGATAGCAGTAGCCCAGAGGGAATAGAAACAAAGAATCACTTTGAACTTTAGAAGCAGCATATTTTTAAAGGAGATATACCCTAGATCAAACCTGTTTACTCTGAAGTTGCTCAAGAGTTTGGTGGCATATCTCTGTAAGGAAAAACACTAGAAAAGACACATTCTGACAGAGATCTGCTAGTCCAAACATCCATTCTATTCCCAAATTGTCTATTAAGTTGTTCATTTAAAAAACTCACTTCCCATCAAATCTGATCAGGCAGTAAGCACTACTTTAAGAATTAATGTAGGCAGCTAAAATGAATACAAAGATTTGGCAAACACTGTTGACAAGTTTGCAATGCAGTTAATGCTGCAGCTAAGTCTTGGCTTTGCCTTCTTCCCTTGACTATACCCATTACAGTTCATCTGCCTTTTGGTCCTTATTTGAAGAGTTTGTGGACCTCATAACGAATTAAATGAGGAAATATTCATCTAGCAAAAGTCTCCAACAAGTTAAAGGAAGGCTTTTAATTTTTTTGGAGAAGTGGTTTGTTTTCTTAATTTCCTTAGAGTGCCACTGGTTCCATCTCAGTGATGCTCTGTAAGATTCAGTCATAAACATGCTCTTGTCAGAATGCTCCCTCATTTATCTCCTTGAGTCAGGCTGATGGAGATTCCAGTTAGACTGATAGATTTATAGGAGAAAAAGAATTATAACTGTAAGAGAGTGTGGAGCTTAAATCTAGATTTCAAAAGCCAAGAGGTGGCTTTTTCCTTCTGAGCAGGTTTGTGGCTCTTCCAGTCCCAAGAACCTTTACACACAATTGTTAAAAGAAAATGGAAGACATAATTTTGCATGTAAGAGAATTAGTAAAGTGTTCATCTGAGGACATTTAAAAACTAGGTTAAAATTAGTTTAAACAGAATTTGTCTAATTTTTTTCTTAGTGCAGCTGAAAATGTAGAAGCTTTTGTTATCCAAGCTGGACTCATGCCTTTATTATCTAGTGTGCCAAGAGAGATTACATAAGACAGTAATGAATGCATATTTCATTTCAGATGTTGCTGTTATTGTAGCAGGGCAAGGTATTGTTCATACCACTGAAGCTTTAACATGCACAGCATGAACACAACCATTGCAGCTGACAAGCATCCTCCTATATCAGCCACCTTCCCACACTTAGCTCTCCATCCCTGCTTGCACAGTTGTTTAATTCCTGTGCAAAAGGCACCCAGATCCAAAATATCTGTGGGTTTCCAAAATCTGCTAGAATCATAGATTCAGTAAGGTTGGAAAAGACCTCAAAGGTCATCAAGTCCAACCTGTCACCCAAGACCTCATGAGTAGAATAAACCATTTAGAAGTCACAAACTTTCTGGTAACTCTAACCTATCACTGAAGCAGGGTGAAGGTGAATGAGGAGGTTAAGCTGGTTCATTTGATAAGCTCCACAGGGAGGCTTGGGACATCAGCTTAATACAGTTCAACAAGTAACCTTACACCAAAGGGGCAATGGAAATAGGAGTATCAGAGTATCAGTCAGGGTTGGAAGGGACCACAAGGATCATCTAGTTCCAACTCCCCTGCCATGGGCAGGGACACCCCACACTACAGCAGGCTGGCCAGAGCCTCATCCAGCCTGGGCTTAAACACCTCCAGGGACAGGGCCTCAACCACCTCCCTGGACAACCCATTCCAGGGCTTCACCACTCCAAACCCACAATCCATCCATGCATTGATATTCCAAGACAACCAAGACATGCTTGCAAACAACCAAGGTGTTCTTATAATCACACAATCTTCAAGGTTGGAAAAGACCTCTAATGTCTTCCTGTCCAGCTGTCAACCCAACACCACCATGCTCACTAAACCATGTCCCAAAGTTTGAGCACCTCCAGGATTGGTCACTCCACCACTTCCCTGGGCAGCCTGTTCCAATGTTTGATCACTGTTTCCTCAGTTCCCTATCACATACAGAGGACTGTGTGTACTTTTGGTCTTCGTTATTGATAAGCCACAGGTATTAAAAGAGACTTGCATGCAGGAAATAACAAGTAGCAGTGCCAACAAGATGACCAGCCACATTGCAGAGAATTCAGTAAATGATCCATAAAATAAACTGGGTTTGCTGTTTGGCAAATGCATGCAAGTGATGATTGTTTCCATAAAATTCTCTATCTGCTTATGAACAGGAGGGGGGAAAAAAGGCAACTTTCAGTCAGATAATTCACAGTAGTACTTTGACACAGATAATAGAAAGTGTCATTACCCTTGAAAGAAACTACGATAGATGTGATTCTCCCTTCATGATAAAAACTGTTATTGCATTGTTCACAAACTCCAGGAGCATTACAATTTTAACAGCTGAAGAAGTTAAACAAATCTATCACAAATATCTTTCATGCTCAGAGGTAGGTCAGAAGTACACAGAGAAGCAAAGCTAGCCAACCCAATTTTACAAGATCAACAAATCCTCTGGTGCAAAAATGCACCAGATCCTAACTGGTAAGACCCTAACGTCCTGGGTTTGTTGTCGCTGGTTTTCTGTTGGGGTTTGGGGTTTTATTTGTTTTTTTTGTTTGTTTGTTTGTTTTATTTTTCTGCAGTAAAAATAAACCCAAACCCCCCAAAGCCCCAAAAAACCCCATTAAATAATATTGTAGGGTATTGTTTCACCTACCTCTGTTATTTTGTACCTTGACTAGAATTAGAATTAACCAGGTTGGGAAAGATCTCAGAGATCATAGAGTCCAGCCTATCACCTAACATCATCTAATCAACTAAACCATGGCACCAAGCACCCCATCCAGTCTCTTCTTATACACTTCCAGCGTATAAGTAGTGACTCCACCACCTCCCTGGGCAGCCCATTCCAAGGGCCAATCTCTCTTTCTATGAATAACTTCTTCCTAACATCCAGCCTGAACCTCCCCTGATGCAGCTTGAGACTGTGTCCTCTTGTTAGAATAATTAGAATAAACCAAACCAGGTTGGAAGAGACCTTCAAGATCATCGTGTCCAACCCATCAACCAATCCAACCCACCCAAACAGCTAACCCATGGCACCAAGCACCCCATCAAGTCTCCTCCTGAACACCTCCAATGACGGTGACTCCACCACCTCCCCGGGCAACCCATTCCATAGCGCAATCACTCTTTCTGTATAGAACTTCTTCCTAACATCCAACCTGAACCTCCCCTGGTGCAGCCTGAGACTGTGTCCTCTTGTTCTGGTACTGGGTGCCTGGGAGAAGAGACCAACCCCCACCTGTCTGCAACCTCCCTTCAGGTAGCTGTAGAGAGTGATAAGGTCACCCCTGAGTCTCCTCTTCTCCGGGCTGAGCAACCCCAGCTCCTTCAGTCTTTCCTCATGGGGCTTGTTCTAGCGCTGGTTTCCTGAGAGAAGAGATCAACCCCCACCTGTCTACAACCTCCCTTCAGGTAGTTGTAGATGGCAATAAGGTCTCTCCTGAGCCTCCTCTTCTCCAGGCTAAGCAACCCCAGCTCCCTCAGTCTCTCCTCACAGAGCTTGTGCTCCAAACCCCTCCTCAGCTTTGTTGCCAGCAGGCTACAAAAAAGCAGACAGCTCAGACAATACATCTAAAACTTTTCATTCTCCTGTATTTATTTAAACTAATTTAAGCTGCTTAATCACTTGGTGTTGTGCCTAATGTTGTCATTAATACCTTACTCTGTTCACACAATCTTCTTCAAAGATACATGTGCAACGAAAGTGTGTTGTGATCACAAACATGTGACACTTTCTAGGGTGAGTATTGCTACCACAGACAGCAAAATCCCCACAGATTAGGATCTTCTCTATCCTAATCTTCTCTATCCAGCAGAATAAAGACATTCAGGCATCAGACTCTGAGAGAAAGTAATTTTCCTCCCACAACAGCACAGACTAAAGTCTCTGCTGATTTTCAGTGCGGAGTTCTTCCATTGTTCTGAGTAAGATATTATCTCACTTGTGCATGCTGGTAGCAATTCACAACGTGTGTTAAAGAACAAACCAGCATTGATAAGCTTTTTAAACTAAGCAGCACTGAATGGGAATCATCTAATTATTGATCTTACCTGCAGCATGTTTTCATGAATGGGAAATGTGCATAGCGCAGATGAACAAATTCCCCTGTCTGAGCAGAATTTTGCTTTTGAGACACACTCTGCTGTTAAACAGAGCCAACTTTCAACAGGTTTAAAGCACAACTAAATCTATACTTTTATCAATATCTCAACTTGTAATACACTGCCACTTTTTCAGTTTCTTAGCTGTATCATAGGATTACAGAATGTCCTGAGAAGCACATAGCACAAGAATAGAATAGAATAAACCAGGTTGGAAGAGACCTTCAAGACCATCGCATCCAACCTATCATCCAACACCATCTAATCAACTAACCCATGCAACCAAGCACCCTGTCAAGTCTCCTCCTGAACACCTCCAGTGATGGCAACTCCACCACCTCCCCGGGCAGCCCATTCCAATGGGCAATCACTCTCTCTGTGTAAAACTTCCTCCTGACCTCCAGCCTGAACCTCCCCTGGTGCAGCCTGAGACTGTGTCCTCTTGTTCTGGTGCTGGCTGCCTGGGAGAAGAGACCAACCTCTGCCTGTTTACAACTCCCCTTCAGGTAGCTGTAGAGAGCAATAAGGTCACCCCTGAGTCTCCTCCTCTCCAGGCTAAGCAGCCCCAGCTCCCTCAGCCTCTCCTCATAGGGCTTGTGTTCCAAGCCCCTCACTAACTTCGTTGCCCTTCTCTGGACTCGTTCCAGCAAGTCAACATCCTTCCTAAACTGAGGGGCCCAGAACTGGACACAGTACTTGAGGTACAAGCCTCAGCACAGTGGAGGTATTCCTCATTGTCCTCCCAAAAGGAACACAGGAATAGAATCATAGAATCACCAAGGTTGGAAAAGACCTCAAAGATCATCAAGTCCAACCTGTCACCCAACACCTCACGACTACTAGACCATGGCACCAAGTGCCATGTCCAATCCCCTTTTCAACATCTCCAGGGACAGTGACACCACCACCTCCCTGGGCAGCACATTCCAATGGCTAACAACTCTCTCCATGAAGAACTTTCTCCTCACCTCCAGCCTAAACTTCCCCTGGCACAGCTTGAGACTGTCCTCTTGTTATGGTGCTGGTTGCCTGGGAGAAGAGACCAACCCCCTCCTGGCTACAGCCACCCTTCAGGTACCTGTAGAAACCAATAA
The DNA here is from genome assembly GCF_026170545.1 of Melanerpes formicivorus. Taxonomy (NCBI): domain Eukaryota; kingdom Metazoa; phylum Chordata; class Aves; order Piciformes; family Picidae; genus Melanerpes; species Melanerpes formicivorus. The sequence continues at coordinate 1,937,441 of NW_027142415.1, read as the reverse complement.
GGTCTCCCCTGAGCCTCCTCTTCTCCAGGCTAAACAGTCCCAGCTCCCTCAGCCTCTCCTCACAGGGCTGTGCTCAAGGAATTTTCATGCACTGCAAAAAGCGGTGAAATCTCTACCTACCAATGAGTTGTACATAGACAGTGGCTTCCTACTACACGGAGATAATTCAAACCCTTAATTGATTTCACAATCCAAAGAGTGTCAGAGAACTTCTATGATCCAAGTGCTCAACTTGGCACACTCTCTGAATGAAAAAAAAAACCTGATAAAGAAAGTAAACAAACTGCAGTTGACTGTTAAGGAGATTTGTGTGAGATGAACAAACAGCCTTAATCCAAAAGCCAAATTAAGTGTCAAGGTATTGAGGATACTTAAAATGTTAAGTATCAGATGGAGCCACTCTAATTTAGTGAATGATTGTTGAAAAAAACATACCAAAGTCCAGCTTGTCAAAATATTAATGACTGCCATGGACACTTTTCTTTCACCCTGTTGATGAGTGGCTCTGTGTATGTAAATTACTTCATTACATCCTAGTGCTTTAGGAAATTTTCAGGAGCTAACAGTTTAGCAAACACCCATAAATGCTCATAATTTCTTACAAGAGGATGAAAGTTCAGCGAGAATGATGGAGCTTATCTCCCCTCATGCCTGCATATCCAAAACCTCATCTCTGTAGAGCTGAAAAACCCAAACAGAACACTGCTCTCTTGCCCTCAGCCACTCCAGCTGTTTTGGCCTTGGTACTCCTCCAGCTTCAAAGAAAAATGAGCACTGAGAAAAAAAAATAACACTGAAAGAACAGCAAGGGAAAATTGGGGCATTCATTTAACTCTGGTTTTATTTCAGTGTTTAGCATCAGCATGAGGTGGAACCAGGAGATTGTTTTAAGAGATCTGCCTGTTGTGACAGCCTCAGAAATGGTAACTTTTTAACACAGATGAAAATATCTTTTAAGTATGTTTTTGAAGTGATAGAAATGCTGATTGTTTTCATGGGAAAGCATCTGCAAAGAGGTGGAGCTTTCATTGTATTCACCACTGGGAAAAGTGGAATCATAATGGTACCTGGCAGACAGTTCATTTCCCCTTGGGTCTGGTTCCCTGGCAAACATCACTGACAATGTTGTGTGGCTTTGGACAGTTCTTATTCTTCCATCTCTGAAGCCCAACTTCAGAATCATCAAGCTGAATTTAATCTGGGAGTAGAGAGAGCAAAGCATGCAGAAACCAGGAATAAGGAACATTTGTTATCTTGCCATACCATAAGAACCTCACTGTGCATTGTAGAGCACAAAGCACCATGCAGTCCTCCATGTCAAAAGTCCCTCTGGCTACCCCCAAAAGTCTAATTGGTATCTGTCACACACAGGAGCAGTGAATCCCTTGATATTACATGAGGAGAGAAGTTCAGTCCTGGCAGCAAGACAACTGTGACCAGCAGGTCAAGGGAAGTTCCCTTTCTCCTTTACTCTGCCCTAGTGAGACCTCACCTGGAGCATTCTGTCCAGTTCTGGGCTCCCCAGTTCAAGAAAGAGGGGGAAATGAGGAGAGTCCATCAAAGGATTATTGAGGGACAGTAGTACCTGTCTTATGAGGACAGGCTGAGAGACCTGGTGCTGTTTAGCCTGGAGAGGACAGAGGGGATGTGACCATGTTTACAAATACATTAGGGATGGGTGTCAAGAAGATGTGGCCAGTCTCTTTTCACTGGTGCTCAGTGACAGGATAAGGGGGAATGAATAAATACCAGAATACATGAGGTTTCACTTCAACATGAAGAAAAATGTCTTTACTGTGAGGGTGCCAGAACCCTGGACCATGCTGCTCAGAGAGGTTGTGGAGTCTCCTCTGGAGACTTTCAAACCCACCTGGATGTATTCCTGTGCATGATTTAGGCACGAGGTTTGGACTAGATGGTCCTCAGATGTCCCTTGCAACTCCTAACATTCTGTGATCCTGTGCTCCAGAAGAAAAAGATGCTACTGAATTCCTGAATATTTGAGCATTAAACAGAATATTTTGATATTAATCATAGAAGTGTTTGGGCTGGAAAGGACCTGTAGAGGTCATCTAGTCCACCTCCCCTGCAGTGAGCAGGGACAGCTTTAACTAGATCAGACAGTTGATCCACTTCACACATTTCAGTTTGCACAGGAACATCAGAAAGCTGGGAGAGACTTCTGAGAAAGAGCTAGAAATTCAAATTTAGCAAGCAATAAAACACCTCTTTCTGCTGAACCTGGGAAAGGTATATTAAATATGGAGGTCCCATTGTCTTCACACATCTTTGCATTCAACTAATTTTGCTGTGTCACTTGAAAAGCCTGTCCTCCATTCCCCAGTGGATCAGCCTGTCTCTGAGTTATGGCAAGAAAATGAGAGAACATCACTCCAGTGCACAGCACCTTTGATGCTCAGCTCTCTAGTTAAGTCCTTATCTGCTTTCCAGCAGCAGCCAGAAAGCTGTTTTCCTTCAAGGATATAGCACAGCAAGACCTGTACCTTAAAAAATAGCCATATTTGCAAATTTCTTCCTAAAACGTGACTGCCAAACACAGTGTAAAGGAAAGAGTGATTTGTAGCACCAGGTATCATCCACAATCACTTGTGTGGATTTTGGATGCTTCTGGTGCTGCAGATATGTTTATTTTTTAAAGAATTACACCCAGAGTCAGTTTTACCTTGGTGTTTTTTGCACTTCTGTCTGTTACATGGCTTACCTGCTGTGCTTCTTAGGCTTCCTTTTTTCCCTTCCATCCTTACCCTTTTTTCCCTTCCATCCTTATCCTTTTTTCTTTTCCTCCCTTCTTTCCTCCCTTCTTTCTTCTTTTCCTCCTTTCCTTCCTCCCTTCCCCCTTTTCATCCCTTGCTCCTCCTGAGCTCACTGTTAAGGAGCTCTACTGACTGCTTTGCATTTCCTGTGTCTTTCTGGGTATGTTTTGGACTCACTGAGGTCAGCCAGCCTTACCACATCAAGTCTCATGAGGCTATTCATTCTCATCCACTTCCAAGTCTCCACAAAATAAAGAGCAGCTTCCTGTAAACTAAACCCTTTAAAATTACTCCTGTTCATGCACAGGGCATATTCTACTTTGCTAAAGAAGATTTCAGGATATTTCTCAATGGTTTGCCTGTCTGAACAGGTTAACTGTTGTTGTTTGTGTTTGTTTCTTTGTGTTGTTTGCAACTCCCCTCCCACAAAGATACCACCAATAAAAAGCACCCTCCCAGAGGAAATGTCTCATGAAAACAAGCCTGTCCACTTTTACTTGGGTTTACCAGAAAACAGGGGCTGAGGAAGAAATCACTCCTGAGCTACAACTAAAATGAGAGGTTTGGCTAACTATTGTTATCCATATTATGAATGTATATATACAACATCCAAAAACTACCTGCTGTAGGTCCTGAGTTTCAAGATATGACTAAAATGAGAGGTTGGGCTAACTATTCTTATGCACATTATGCATGTGTATATGCAACATCCCAAAACTACCTGCTGTAGGTCCTGATTTTGTTGCAACCAAACAAGCTGAAAATCAATTTTCTTTGGGGTTTGTTTTTGGAGTAGACCAAAGACAAGAAGAAAAACGGTCACAGTCCTCAAATAAACAAACATCTATCAGTGGATTTCATATGGGCAGACAGAAAAAGGTAGAAAAGCAAGAACCTGGGGGAGAAATAATAAATGTAATTTCCTCATGGGTGTGTTAACCATCTCTGCAAACAGAACTTTTGATTTCTCCATTTCCCATTGACAGATGCTTCAAGTGAAATCCATTTACCTCCTGCAGCTGTTTTGTTTGTAGACATGTATGAAATGAGTATACTGTGATCTGCATGGACATAATGATCAATAGGAAAAAGGTTAAATTCATTTAGAGTTTTGGTCAGAAACTCTGAGTGACTTTTAGTTTAATCAGGATAACAGTTATTGTTCTCTGCCTTTGGTCATGGATGCTAGCAGAGTTGTTAATTGAATTTAATTTAGATTTGGTGAAAGAGGTTTCAAAAGAGCCAAAACATATTTCCTTCTTGGATGTCCCAAATAATGATTGGACAAATATAGTATTTGGTCTTCCCATTAGTCACTCTAATCCAAATCTTGAGCCACAGTTGAAGTCATAGAATCAATAAGGTTGGAAGAGACTTCAAAGATCATCAAGTCCAACCTGTCACCACAGACCTCATGACTAAACCATGGCACCAAGTGCCACGTCCAATCCCCTCTTGAACACCTCCAGGGATGGGGACTTCACCACCTTCCTGGACAGCACATTCCAATGGCTAACAGCTCTCTCTGCAAAGAACTTTCTCCTCACCTCCAGCCTAAACTTCCCCTGGTGCAACTTGAGACTGTGTCCTCTTGTTCTGGTGCTGGTTGCCTGGGAGAAGAGACCAATCCCCTCCTGGCTACAACCTCCCTTCAGGGAGTTGTAGACAGCAATAAGGTCTGCCATGAGCCTCCTCTTCTCCAGGCTAAGCAACCCCAGCTCCCTCAGCCTCTCCTCATAGGGCTGTGCTTGAGGCCTCTCACCAGCCTTGTTGCCCTTCTCTGGACACCTTCAAGTGTCTCAATGTCCTTTTAAATTGAGGGGCCTAGAACTGGACACAGTACTCAAGGTGTGGCCTAACCAATGCAGAGTACAGGGGCACAATGACTTCCCTGCTCCTGCTGGCCACACTGTTCCTGATGCAGGCCAGGATGCCATTGGCCTTCTTGGCCACCTGGGCACATTGCTGGCTCATATTCAGCTGGCTGTCATTCAGTACCCCCAGATCCCTTTCTGTTTGGCTGCTCTCCAGCCACTCTGACCCCAGCCTGTAGCACTGCATGTGGCCAAAGTACAGTACCTGGAGAGAGACTCAGAGAACAAAATTGAACAGCACTCCCAGCTTTCTGAGCCCATGTCACAGGAGTGAACACCCTCAGTCAGAATTCAGATCTGAGGCCAGAAATATTCAGTATGGCATTTCAGGGATCTCACAATAGTTTAAAGGAATAACACAACAGAAAACAGCAGCCACGTTTCATAAAGTGGTGTTTGGCTTTCCAGTGACAGAAGGGTTGGTTGGCACCAGTGAAAGGTCACATTTAGATGATGGCTGTCCCCAAGCCAGGAGAACTACAGAAGGCTAATGGCTCAGGAAAGAAAATCAGAGTAACAGCCCTTGCACCGAATACCTCACCAGGCCTGGGTGAATCAACTCCTGTTGATTGACTCCAAAAATCAACTCTTGTTGATTTTGGGGCATTTAAACTCATGTTCACTGGACAAGAAAACAGAGAAAAAAAAACCCAGAGATCAGACCTGACCTGAGAAACCGCCTGTACTAATGCTGAACAGCAAATGTGACTGAGCATCAGAGGTGCTCCCAAATTATGCAGTGCCAGCATGAGTGCTGCACTAATCCAGAAGGGAGTGACCTGAATCTGAAAAAAAAAAGGTCTCTATTAAATGCTGAGAACTTAGAAAATAGCTCATTTATAAAGCTTTGAACAAAAGAATGGTTGATAATTTTTGGAAACTCTCTTTTGGAGTTGCAGCTAGCAATTACTGTCCTCAGGACTGAAAAGTTCCTTGGTTGTGGTAGAAATCATACTCCTACTTTGCCAAAATATCTACTAGAAACATAGAAGAAAAGGAGGTCTGCTGCAAAGGGATTTTAGTGGGGTAGTTCAGAGGAACAGTACAAAATGTCACCACTGGTAACACCAGCAGATGCCAGGATTCATTTTTCATAGCTGAAGTTGTCAAGAAATTAGGGTGTCTGAATCTAAACTAACCATCTTCAGCTCCTGTTACAATCAAGAGGGGAAAAACCCAAGCACTGCCCAAGCATAATTTGCTTGAAATGTCTTAGATATTTGTCAGGCATTTACGTTCTGTAGCTACAGGAAACAAAACATTGGACTGTTTCACTGTAATTAATGTGTCAGTGCCTAACTAATAAACTCAATTTTCATCATAATCTGCTGTAATATCATTTCCTTTGAAACAAATGTTTAGTGGACATTTATGCTTTTAAAAGCTCACAATAAGAGAATAATTAGGGAGAGGCTCACAGGATGTTAGGGCTTGGAAAGGACCTCCGACATCATCAAGTCCAGGTCCCCTGCCAGAGCAGGACCACAGAAGAGCTTTGCTTCAAGATCTCTTGGAGTGTCTCCCCCTTCCTAACAATACTTACTGATCATCAAGTCCAGGTCCCCTGACAGAGCAGGACCATAGAAGAGCTTTGCTTCAAGATCTCTTGGAGTGTCCCCCCGTTTCTAACAATACTTACTGATCATCAAGTCCAGGTCCTCTGACAGAGCAGGACCACAGAAGAACATTGCTTCAAGATCTCTTGGAGTGTCTCCCCCTTTCTAACAATACTTACTGATCATCAAGTCCAGGTCCCCTGACAGAGCAGGACCATAGAAGAGCTTTGCTTCAAGATCTCTTGGAGTGTCCCCCCCTTTCTAACAATACTTACTGATCAAGTCCAGCTCCCCTGCCAGAGCAGGACCATAGAAGAGCATTGCTTCAAGATCTCTTGGAGTGTCTCCCCCTCTCTAACAGTACTTACCAATCATCAAGTCCAACGCCCCTGCCAGAGCAGGACCACAGAAGAGCTTTGCTTCAAGATCTCTTGGAGTGTCTCCCCCTCTCTAGCAATACTTACTGTGAAAGTAACACAATATAGGTAACAACAATGGGTAAAAAAGAGTAAAATAATACCACAGTGGCCACTAAACAACTCATGAAAATCATCAAGAGCATTTGAGGAAGAGAAGTTGGAAATACTCTTGAGTGGGCTGTACAAGATTTATCATCATCAGATTAAACTGGCAGTTAAATGAAAGAAGAAATAAAAGAAGCTTCCTCAAAGTAAGCTTGTTTGGCTTCCTGCCTCAGTTTCCCTACTCACACACTGTGGGTTTTTGTGATTAAATACTGGTAAGATTAAGTATGTTCCTCACATGATCAATCTAAAAGGTATTATAAATTCTATAGCGGAATGGTTTCCCACCAAGAGTGAAATAAAAATACATTTCTGCTGGCAAGTGATTTATGAATAGCTCAGACCTTGGGTTAGGTAAAAATATATCATAAACTCCCACCTCATGTTCCAGTAGACACAAGCAATATTTACTTTCCCCATAATTTTTGAAATTGCTAAAAGATTTGAAAGCTCCTACTGCCTTTTCAGCCCAGAAACTGTATACTATAATCAGTGTATCATTCCAATAATACCTGAATAGAAACCTACTGATACTCCTGTGCTTAAGGAAGCTGGAAAGTTTACTGGACTCCTCTGCACTGATGTGCATTGGGGATGAAATACTAATTATTAGATCTTTTCTATTATGGTCTGCTTTTCATATTTTGAAGAGATATTGAATCCCTTTGGTATCCCCCTCATTGCTATCCTTGGCTGTATATTATGCACTGCAAAATTAAAGCAATTCATCCCAGTCCTGTGTCATTCCCCCCCACCCCCCAACCTCATTTCTGCTGCTGTTATTACCTAAGGCAGGGAAGTACACAGTGAAAAGCTACCTTAGTCTTGTCACCAGCGGTTGTCACACTTTGTTCCTCTTCCATACAAATATATGCACACACATATCCTTCAGGGCTTAATCCCTGACGTCTAATGCACAGAAACATATCAACACATACCCTGAAAAATCAGCTTTGCTGAAGTTCATTTGCACAGAGGACAGGACTTGAGGCAAGTCACAGATTAACTGCATTTCTTCTGCAGAAGAGAGAGATTTGAATACTTGTGAGCTGAGCTTACTCAGTGTGGGTGAGTCCTGAGTTTCTCTTGGTCAAAATCAGGAGCAAATGCCAAGGAGTCCAACATGGCAAACTGAAAATGAAATTCTTAATTCGTGCTGCTGCTCATCTTGATCATTCTGGAATGTAACATCAGCCTTTCCTAAACACTATCTCATAGCAAGTCACACATGTGACCTCAGCATGTATGAAATGAATGATCATATACTAAAATTATGGAACTTAATCTATCCCCCACAGATAACTGCTCAAAAACAGATGCCAATGAGAACAGAGAGGAAAAATGTTTAAGGAAATGAGGTGGTAGAGCAAAAAAGAAATGGATATACTGAACTCTGTAAAAATAACACACATACCATAATCTTACCTTTAATGCTAATGCTGCCTTGTGAGTAATATTTTCCTCTTATAAAACCTCAGCTTCTTGGATAAGTGCACCACACCCCTACATCTTTTGCTTATGATCACAAGCAAACAAATATTTCTAATGACTGCATTTTCATCTCAATAAACTTTTTTCTCACCTGAGCAACAAGAAATGTTTCCCTTGTTAATGGTATGATCACCCTTCAGTGCCTTGTTTGCAGAGCTTCCCACTGAAACTCTTGGATTTGTGTGGTAAGTAGTTTCTATTTCTTCATATTGCAATAGAGCTTTCAGTGGATGAAGGCATACCAGGGTGCAGGAAACCACCTCTGTATTTCTGTTTCTCTGCATACTGCACCTGAGAGGAATGGAGCAATAATTAGCAACCTGCAGGCTTCTGGCAAAGCCTCCTGCTTGTATCAGCTAGGAGGGTAGTTGGAAGAGGCTGGTCCCAAACCAGCCATTCCCTCTTTGCATCTTGTGCAGTATGTATATGCCAGCTTCAAACCCACTGCACATGCACATACAGATACAGACACTTTCAGTGTTTACCACCTCCCCCACACACCTAGGGAGCATGCAAGGTCAAACGTGAGATAAGCAGATCTTAATGGTGTCACTTTTATGCTTGGTGCTTACTGCCAATCCATCCAAGGATTTACAGAAACCGTAGGGCTTTTGAAAATAAATCAGCCAAGAATTTCTAGGTTTCCTTCCCTTCTGTAAGTCAGGTCATGCAAAGAATCATCATCTTTACAATACAAAGACTTTGCACGCTCTTTCCTCCTCGAGGATCTCCTTTCCAGGGACTGTGGGAACAGCAGGCGCTGCGTTCCACTAGGTTGTGGCGCAGGGCTGGCCTGCTAGACTCTCTCACTGGAAATCAAATGATATTGAGTTGTATTTCAGGGTTATTTGAAAGTTGAATACTTTCCTGAGGAATTGTTTCTGCAGTGATTGCCAATTTTCTGCTTGAGAGGTTTATGATCAAATAGTTTCTGGCAGGAGCTTTTTGTTGGGTTCTTTCAGCTGCTGGTTTTCAGAGGACATTTGCTAGTGAATGTTCAAATTTCTGCTGCCACTTCTGTTAACATTTACAGAACAAATTTCAGCACCTGCACGAAGACGTGAAGCACTGATAACACATCGATGGAGAGGATATGGGATCAGCTGTGGCAAGAAATAATAAGTTGAGTACTTTGACTGCAGAGAATAAGATAAAGGTACAAATCCAGTGATAGATGCTAAATAATTTAACATTGAAAAGAAAAGGCTTGATACTTATTTTAAACTAACTTCAAAAGCGACCCCACTGGCTGGTAGGGCACATCTGTCCCAAATACCCTCCCAGGGTAAGTTCATTTCCAATGCAGTTTTCAAGAAGTGCATGCTGAGGTCACATTTAGATGTCTGAGCATAGCTGTTATAAAAACAAACCTGAATTACAATATTTATGCTGAGGTGCACTTGTGAAATCAGGGGCGATGAAAAATCCACAGCGAACTCAGCACGCAGCAGGCATAAAACGACTTGCATGTACTGGGAGAGTCAACACAAAGTGAGATGCACTGAATAACCTGGCACTTGCATGAGTCAATATTACAACAATAATAATAATTACTTGATTCCTGTGCTGTATGCAGCAGAAGGTTGAGTAAATGAGTCACACTTAAGCTAATACTGGACATAAAAAAAAGCCATTAAGAGGCCATCCCTATATAATTTGCATTTACAAGGAAAGCTGCTTTAAAAATACATCCTTAGAGAAATGAAGATATGCTGTGGAGACTTGAGATAAGCTGAAAACAACATTATTTACCACTGTTCTCTTGAGATAATCCCAGCATCTGAGGAAGTGGAATGCTTCTCACCATTACAGTGATGAGCAAAGAACTTTATTCATAGGGGACTCTTGGGTTTGTCATTTGTTTTAAGCTGGTTTTGGTTTTCTTCCTAGTTGAATGGAATGCTTGTGAGAGCTGGGCTGACAAGGTTGGAAAATTAAATCCAATATGCTTGGGTTTAAAATCAGCAGAGCAAAGACAGAAACTGTACAGCCTCACCCAGCTAAATATGCCTTCTGTGTTGTAAGCTAGGGAAGAAACCATTAGAATCACTGCTAAAATGCTCATGTTCTCTCTGATGCAAATATCTTCTCCCAACAACTGCATTAAACCCTTCATTCAGAGTCAATTATATCTAACCTAGAGATCTGTCTGTTGACTGTTATTATAACTGCCAGCCTTATCTCTGTTATTATTGGCATCACACCCTTCAGAGCCAACTGGCTGCTTTGTGGCAGGCTATGTACTGTGTGTATACATTTAGAGAGAGAGAGCATATGAGCTACAGTAAAAGACATGTGTCAATTAAGACATAGTGTCAATTAAGACATAGTGTCAATTAAGACATAGTGTCAATTAAGACATAGTGTCAATTAAGGTCACAGCTTAGGCAACCTCTACAGTGGGAACCCATTATGCACCAGTGAAAGTCCTTCCCCAAACTCTTACAATTTCCTTTCATTAACAAGATAGATGACAGATGAAACAGGACCATTTCATAGGACACTGAAAACACAGGCAGATGAAGACACTTGCCAGAACCTGTTTTAAGGTATTAAGAGCAATCTTTTCTGGAACATCATAAACACACCATTGCTAAATTTATTTTATGAGAATCTTTCACTCTTTTCCTTTCTGTCCATGTGCAACTCTATGTTATACACTCTGCTCCTGCTACGATGGCAATGCCTGGTTCATGGGGTGCCTTGGGAAGACTCAAATGACTCTGACCACCTCCTTATGTTTGGGTGACTATGTCCATGCTGGCAAAGTTTCCTTGACCTCTGTCAGCAGTCCCTTTGGACTCAGCTTTTCCCTACCTCTTTATCCTCTTTCTTAGTTTCTTTTTCAATGCATACTTTCATCTTTCCCATGACAACAGTGCCACAAGAAGAAAGAAAAAATATTTAGAATAAACCTTTATTTATTTAGAGTAAACCAAACCAGGTTGGAAGAGACCTTCAAGATCATTGCGTCCAACCCATCAACCAATCCAACCCACCTAAACAACTAACCCATGGCACCATATGATACAGTCACTGCCATTTACTTCTTGTTCCTGATCTGTAACTCACTAAACAGTTTCTTTACCCACACTGTGAGAAGTCTACTTCAATTTTTTTGTAGCCATCAGTGACTCAAAGTCTTTAGTTTCTGCTTTATGGCTTCTTACAAGAATCTGTAGCTGTTTGTAATACAGTTTCCACATCTTCAAGCAACTTTGTCTTCATTTGTTCAGGAGTAATATTGGTAATTGTTTTGATAATTAGGAAGTGAGGAGACATCCCACCTTAATGCACCTTATCTCTTTTCAATATTTGATATGCACTGTTTATAGCTCTCCATTGACAATTTGTGTCTTAGCCAAAGCAAAGACAATTAATGAAACTGACACAATACAACACCTGCTTTGTAGCTTTTTCAAGCACTGGTGGTTTGTTTTTTCTCTTTTTTTAAGATCCAAGCCAGAGGGAGAATAATTTATGAATGCTAAAAGATAACTAGTAACAGGGCAAAGATGACAGGAGGACACAGCATCTCCAGCAGGGGAACAAACATTGCCTTCCAAGTAAAGCCTAAGGTAATATTTCAGTTAATTCTTCTGAACAGGGAAAAAAAATCTGTTCAAAATCAGCCAAACAAGAAAGCACAAGGTCCCAGGTGAATATATTTTTTACTTTCTGTAACCTTCTCAACAAAGCTATCACAGCTAATGGTAGCATTAATAGCAGGATGCAAATCAAAAGTAATCCTTGGACAATTTATATCCAGTCAGCAAGCTGGGCTCTGAAAATTAACACTTTGTCAGATGGGAACAATGATGAGAGAATCTCAGGATTACAGTTTGGTAGTTAAAACAGATATACCAAGACACTACATTTTCTTCCCTGGTTTCTTGCAACAGTCCTACAGCTTTAATAAATGAGCAAGTCAAAGATCATCCCTTGCTAACTGTGATGCAGGCACTTGCAGATCTGCCTGCTGTAAAGATTTGCTAGTTCTAAGTTAATGCTTTTGAACTTGTTGCTGGGAGTCATGGTTACAGAACCATGTGTGAATCATAAAGCTTCAGAGGAGAGCACCTATGAAGTCTGCTATAATTCACATACTGGGGGGGTGGGGGAGATATGCTCCGCTGCACATTTCCATATCATTAAATCGGCATTATGCCACCAGTCATGGGAACGAGACAAAGATGGTTCCTAACAGCAAATAGTCTTCTGATTAAAAACCCTACAGATGCAGTTCTTCTGGGAACGTGGAGATGGATGCCTTGAAACTGTCTGTTGTCAACTAATGGCAGTTTCTCAGATTCATAGAATGGTTTGGTTTGGAAGGGACCTTCAAGGTCGTCTAGTTCCAAACCTGCTATGGGGTCCACTAGACCAGGTTGCTCATGGCCTCATCCAGCCTGGCTTTGACACCTCCAGGGAGGGGACATCCATGACCGAATCAGAGAAACTTACTCAAGACACTAGGTGAGAAACTAGCATTCTGGCATGCTGTGAAAATGTGTTTGTTTTGTGACTAATATAATTATTCACAGCTTCAAACATAAGGACATGGACAAGGTCTGCAGCAAATTCTGGAACTGAGCCTACAATCTCAAATGTAACAAATACCTCTGTCAGGACATTTTGGAACTTAGATGCTAGAAGACTGACGGTGTTATTTTTAATCCTGTATTTACTCTTGCATTCTGTAAGTTAAAGTCTTCCTTATTTTTATGTTACTGAACCAAAAGCTCTTTTAATGCTAGTTTCATCCTTAGTATCCCTTCTTGTGGCCACTGAAACTGCATGCTTTCAAGGTGGCCATGTACTTAACCTTAACCCAGTGGTCCTCAGCAGCTCATTTGTACCGGAGGAAGAGTCCTGAAGGAGTAATCATTGCTTGCCTGAAACTATTCTGGCACTAAGGAGAGGGAACTTATGAGAGCTGCTGGAAGCTTATTGTCTACCATCATAAATCCTTAACTATCAGAACTTACCCAGTGTTTTAATGTTGCCTCTCAAGATAGGCAGATCCAAAAGCTACATGTCTTCACCCACAAGTTTAACTAGCAGCCACAGGCACCATAACCCTTAACTGAGTGTTGGTCAGTTATAATCTTTTTAAGGACAATTTGTCCTGAAATCCCACTGTGCCCCAAGACATACAGATAAAGACAAAAAATGTTGCCATAATTACTATATTATTAGTATTACTAGAAAAGTAATAGAATATTTATTGATAACCCCACCTCTTTAATCAAAGATTTAGAAATGATCCTGCAGTCATGGACACTGTCCAATCAAATTGACATTTACACTGAACACTGTCCAATCAACTTGACATTTACACAGAAGTAATAAGATCCAAGGAGCATTTGATTTTTGAAGGAAAAAAATACAACACATGTGTAGTAATTATTTATCTGTGCAAAACAGTACAGACACTTTTTAATATCTGTTAAAAATGCATCAGTAGAATTGCACATTGAAGTGGCACTGGCACAGAGAGATCTTTGGGGAGTTTCAGGGAGAAAAGAAGCTGAAATAATTGTTAACAGGTTATTTTTTTCTTTGCAGTTTGAGTTATCTAGAAAATCTGTCTATGGAACTTCTGAAATATCTGTGAACCATTTCCTTAGTGGAGCACCAGGACTCATTGTAAGAGTAATTGAGGAACCCGTGGTAGCCAATATTAAATCTGCAACCCTTCACAGCAGTGAGTTTAACAGGAGAGTTTTCAATTCAGAACTTATGAGCTCCCCTGAGCATAGCTGTGAAGCATATATTTCTTAAACTACAGCTCTTTGGTCCAAGGAGCTTACAAGCCTAGTTCCTTGCCAAGTCATTCAACCTAAGCCTTGCAGGTCTTAAATACTACATCAGAGACTCCACTCTCTGCTCATAAAATGTGTATTCTCATTTTCAAGGAGAAAACAAACAAACAAAACCCACAACACAAAACAACCAACCCCCCAAAAACTTATAGTTTGATATTGCAGGTTCCAGGAAGGATTTGACTCGTTTGGAAATGTTACTGATCTGTCACATGCATGCAGAACTGTCACCAGACAGGCATTGTCCCTCAAGTAATAAGAGCTCAAACAGTACAATTTTAGGCTAGACAACAAGTTATTCCTAATTTATTTTACATTTAGTGGCAAGAGAGAACAAGAACCTTGATTTGAAGGTATTTTCTACACCTTCATGATGAGCTTAAAAATTCCTCATGCTATCTCGCATTATTCTTGTCAGGGCATATTTAAAGGAGAACTTGAAGCAATACCCACACTCTATCACAGTGTGCCCAAGAAGAATACTTTTCTCTGTCCTCTTTGGATCCTGACGTATTTTACTGAATATTTTGAGTCCAAAAACCACACTGGAAACAGGAATGGTTTGTATAAATAAATAGAAAGAGTCATGAATGTGGGAAAGAACGATAATGACAATTCATCCACTGAAGCCAAGGGGAATCAAGGAGTCCTGAGATTAAGAAAGGAGTTTTTGAGACTATCACAAGGAAAACTCTTCAAGGAGATGAGTATTTATTATTATCATTATCAACATCTCTGTTAGTAAAGATAATAATAGTAATTTAAAGAGTATAGAGAGGCCTCTAGCAATCAGATACTATTGTGTTAGGGCCTGATGAAAACTGGAGTCAATGCTAAGGTCAGACATGAGGATTATGTGCACACTGCTGAACAAAAGGGAAAATGGAACAAGGATGAACACCATACCTTTCATGGTATGTGGATGGATATATTTACTTTGCTTGAAGCACATAAGTTGGAGGCATGCTCCTACAGAATGAGGGAGAGACATTGATATTCAGATACTCTTGTAGTCCTCAAAACTACCTGGCCAAATAACCTAACAGTAGAGGAAGTGATAGAAAGCTGACCTTGTATCAAAGAGAGTTTTAGTGCCATTGAATCCCATTTAGTGACAAGACAAACCAGATGGAGGAAATTTCAAAGTGCACAGCATCTAGAGAGCAAGGGAAGGGCTGGGTGTCTGTGGTGAACTTGATGAAGTTCCTCACTGTACAAAGCAAGATAATTCTGAGAACCACTTTTAAGCTCATAAACATGATGGTGGGACAGGAAGTGGAAACAAGAAAACAAGAGAAAGAAGGCCTTCTTCAAAGGAAGGACAAGGGCACAAGAAACAATACCAGAAGTCAGATTGGACATAGATTTGATGGGGCAGGGTCCAGGTCCAATTACTACACTTTGGACACATGGCAACTCTGCTCTGGAAGCAGTTATCCTTATTCAATGTGGAGATGTGTCACATATGTCACTTACCCCAATGGCCAGAGATCATTCATTCTGTGGCACTCTTATCTTAGCAAGATAGACAGAGAAATGAAGTAAAAAGACAGATGAAAAAAAAGGAATATTAAGAATAAAAATGTATAAATCAAGCAACCTAGGATCCTTTTGCCCAGATGCAAAATACATAGCAAGTTCTTACTTCTCTAAGGGTTCTGATGACTGGTTCAACTGTTCATCATGGTGCTAAATCTCCATATACTTCCCAGTTTTCAGAGGAGCAGGCAGTGATAGAAGATTGATGCTCTGTGCTTTACACATCTGTTAAAAATAGCTTTTTCCAACCTCTGAAACACTAATCATGGCCAATAAAACTGAAAGCTACTAGGTCTCTTTGGGACGGGATCCACACTCTAGGCTGAACTTCCTGCTGTTGCAAGTCAGTTTCAATGACCCAATTTCAAAAGACTAAAAAAATGTAAGAAAAGACAATGGAGAAAAAATGCACAAACAAGGAATTATGTGTAGCTGAAACATGAACAAGCAGCTTGTGCTGAAATGTGAACACAGACATACCTGCTGAATGCTTGCAATACAGACATCCGCTGCGGATGCAGCTCCACCACACAACATTTCTTACTCACCAGGGTGGGCTGTAAACAAACAACAACAATAATAAAATATAGTAATAATAATAATGTATAAATCCTGTCAGTGTGCATGGACAACAAATTCAGTGAATGAGTTGATTTTTTTGACTGAAATACTAGAATATAAGTACAGGTTTAGCAGAAAAGCATCTAAAAGAGGACCACTGATTGCTGCCAAATGGCAACACTCAATGTTTCAAGGTTCATTTTGCATGTAGCTTAATTTTTCATCAATCATCTGATGCACTAGGCAGCCTTTGCATTTAATTTTCTTCCTTTTTTTTTTTTTTTTAAACTTTGTTGCACTTAAATCAGCTCTAATTTGTGCAAACATTCACTTAATACCTACTGTAAAATGTGAAACAAGGAGCGCTTGCAAGGCAGCAGTTCAAGCAGAGCTCCTGCTCTCTTGGGATGCCATTACTTCTGCAAACATGGATTCAGCTTCTCACAGTCTGTGGAAAACATGCCAAAGGAATACAGTTAAATGCTAGATTTACCCTCTGGTGAGTTTCTCCTGCATATTGTAGGAACAGTAGCCGCCCACAGAGGAAAGCAAGAGAGGCGCACAAATATTTAAGTCACTTACAGAGCAGGAATGAAATCTGGCAGCAGTACTGCTGCATTATTCTGTGAAACAAGAGACAACTAGAAGTGTTTCATGTTTTTTTCCACTGGATGCAGAAATTTGGCGGGTAGCAGCTGTGCAATACCACCATTGTCTCATGTTTGTCTGCCTTCCAGTACCACCTTTATTTCCTCAAACTATAACTTCCCTAAACTTCTTGGCATTTGATGTACATTTTTCAGGCCCCTCTTTCTCTGCGTTTAAGAATAGGCAAAGGCAAATCAGTCATTTGGGAAGGAGGAGAGACAACATGCAGTAAATACTGGGAAAATCCATGCAAAACCCCACCAAAACCGAAATGGTTATATAAAAACATCATCACAGGTTTTAAAATACCACTGAAATACTGTAAGTTAGAGCTGCCAGCACACTTGCAAGGCTTCATTGCTTGATTTGTTCCTACATTTCACATCTCCTCACCCCTTTTGTTTAATTGGTGGGCCTGGGGCTGTCTTTTTCTCTATGTGCATTTTCTTCTGTGGCCTAAGGGGATTGAAATTTTTTGTGTTCCTCTAGAACTGAAATAAGCAAACACAAGCATAAATGATTTAACCACATTCAAGCTGGGAAATACCAACAGCCAGAACACAATAAATTACTTCAGCTATGGACATTTGGAGTCTAATTACAGCATGTCTTGTTATGTCTTAAGCCCAGTGCCTCTGCCAGCTGCCACTAAAGCAGCTGAGTAGGTTCAGATGGCTGCAAAAAGGCTGAGTGAAATCACTAAGGAAAGGTTAACAACAGCAAAATCTCACATCTTTGTAACTGAGGATGTGGTTTGCCGTTGCCATCAGTAGTTACACAGCACCAAAGTAATTTCTGTGCCTCAGGCTCGGTGTCACAGACTAAATGTTTGGGGTTTGGATGTTATCGTGGAGAATGCTGGAAAGTGGTAGTTCATCTATTGTGGGGTTCTCATCAAAATTTCACTGTTCAAAGTTCTGTAACTTTGGGTTGTTTGTCTTTTTCATATTTCTATCTATGATCAATGGAGGGAGAAGATTTTTCTTGTGGGAAACCTGAACTAAAGCATGGGTGAAGACGTTCATTTAATCCAAAGGAAATATTTTGTCAGATTGGTTCTTACCAGCTTTACCAAACACTTGTGTAGGCCCAAGCTGAGCTTGGTGTTAGTGCAAAGATGATACTTCAAAGTCTGTGCTCTGTTTTGTGTAAGCCAGATGTATAGATGTTAAACATGCAAACTACATAGCTGGCTGTCCTGTGTTGTGCCAAACGCTGCTGGCCATCACTATCACTTGTGAAATAGCACTGAGGTTAAGCTAGCCAGAGCTGGTATTCACCAACCAGTTAAATCAGTCCCAAGATGGAATTTATCTCCCTGTCCTATGAGGACAGACTGAAGGAGTTGGGGCTGTTCAGTCTGCAGAAGAGAAGGCTCCCAGGTGACCTAATTGTGGCCTTCCAGTATCTGAAGGGGGCCTACAGGAAGGCTGGGGAAGGACTTCTCAGGATCTCAGGGAGTGATAGGACTAGGGGGAATGGAATGAAGCTGGAGGTGGGGAGATTCAGGCTGGATGTGAGGAGGAGGTTCTTCACCATGAGAGTGGTGAGACCCTGGAATGGGTTGTCCAGGGAGGTGTTTGAGGCCCTGTCCCTGGAGGTGTTTAAGCCCAGGCTGGATGAGGCTCTGTCCAGCCTGATCTAGTGTGGGGTGTCCCTGCCCATGGCAGGGGGGGGTTGGAACTAGATGATCCTTGTGGTCCCTTCCAACCCTGACTGATACTATGATACTTGAAGAAAGTTGCTACCAGGGGTTGGAAATGAAAAAGTAAGGTAGCAATAAACACCACAAACCCATTTTACACAGATGAGGCTTCAATAAAAACAAATGCAGTAGGAAATTTGTTCTTCCAAAACTAGTTTAAACAAACTGGTTTCCATAAATGGAAACAAGGTAATTACCTCACATTACACAACAATCCTGAGGACTATCAAAAAAATAAAGAAATGGAAAATGAAGAGTCCTGTGAGAGAGAAGGGGAAAATGGAATCAGAATATCCAAATAGGACAAGAAGCTGAAGGCTCTGAAGGAAGGGAAGATATTGCTCTGACTTAATAGCAAACCAATTCAGGCTATGCTGAACCAAACAAACCAAACAAAACAAGGAATAATTAAAATCAAAGCAAAACCCAACAGACAATCACCCATAAGATTTGATGCAATTTATACAAATAGAAAAATAATAACACTGTAGTTTTTATGAGGGGATAAAACCTCAGGTTCTAATCAGTGTAGGGGAAATTAGCTCTTTACTTCGTATGCTTGCAATATAAACCTCTGATTGTTTTTTAATTAGAAAGTTTACTCAGATAATAAAAATAACCCTACTGGCTTTGCATACAAATGAAGCCTAAAAGAGAAGAGAGATCAATCAAGTTGCTTTTGTTATGAGACAGATATTTAGCCTCGGTTTAACAATTTTTCTATTAGCATTCCTCTCACTAGCAAATATATATTCAAAAGATAGCAGACAAGCTGGAGCTGCTGTATAGTCTTCAGAGCAGGCAGACTGATTTACACCATCTTAGCATCTGGCTTATTGTTTCTATTACCACTTTCCTATTACTTGATTCTACTTCAATTTCCTCCAAAGCCAGAGAGAACGAAGCTGGAATATGCAGTTACTTATACTATTGGTAGGTCATAACATAAAAAAGAAATGGTTCTAATGGCTTGCTTGGCACTTTATAAGTATGCAGCAAAACAGAGACAAGGGTGTTACTCTAATGAGATTGCAATCTATGTTCCATGTAGACTAATGCCACCCCCTGTTTGAATTATTCACTGTCCATACTCTTAGGTCCTTGGTGATTTCTGCAAACTGTTTTGGCCAAAGTGTTAGGAGGGAATGGAGGTCCAGAGCTGAGATGGATCAGGCAAACAGGACTTTGCTGAGCAGGAAAGAAAAAAATGTTAGAAGAGACTGGAACTAGGAGTTAGCAGAAGATACAGAGCCATTACTTGGCTAGCTTGGACAAATGGTTGAAAAACGTGGAGAAGCTTGTTGCTAGAGCCTAATCAATTTGAAACAGATGAATAGGAAATGGAGAAATAACTGTGTGAGACATGCTGGGATGCAAAAGGATGGGAAATGGCCAGAGAGGGAGTCAGACTGCGTAAAGTGCCAAGGAGGGAGGATGAAGGTGGTGTGAAACTGGTGAAAACCTCAGAGAGACATTAGGACTGGAATCCAAGGGAAAGGAGGATGAGCACTGGTTGAGCTGAGCACTGAACGTGGATGGGTCAGTGGAACTGGTGCAATGTATCTGAAAAATTCAGGTTGAGACAATGGAGGGAAAGAAAATGAGAGCAGGATGAAGAACCTAGAGGAGAGAAAACAGTGTGACTGAGCAGGGTGAGGTGACAGAGATTCAAGCTTGGGGAGCCAGGAAGAAGGCTTACTTAAGAAACCCCTGCAGAGCCCCATGGTGAAACCACAGCTCCCAGCTCTGTGTTCTGCTCTGTGATTTATGAACTCACTTCACCCACTGACACAGGAAGCACCAACAAACAAGTATTGCCCCCAAGACTTCCCTCTCAAAAACCAGTCACTCTAGATCCTTCATACATCCAGCAATTTCACCTCTGTGAACACAAAGGAGAATGACATGTTTGTTTGTTTGTTTTTCACTTCTGAACACAATGCTGGGGAAGGGAACATTCCAGACATGTTTCCTTCTTTCTCCTTTCCTCTGAGGCTGATTGTTTCATTATGGTTAGCATGAAATTTGCCACAGCCTAAAACCATATGCTACGTAGCAAAGCAATATGCGAGATAAGAAAGACAATCCTGTTTTAGTGACGAAACTATGCACAGCACATCTGGCCAAACTCTGCTAATGTTGTTTTGAAGAGATGCCGCTGGGAAAGGCAAAAGTAAGACATGAATTATTTTGCAGACTATATTCTTCTTGCTTAGCTACTTGGTTTTGACTCTGTCCTTCCCGCATTTAAAACTCCTGCTCCAGCCACCAAATCAAATCCATGGCACATTCCGCTCTAAATCACAGCATTGAGTGAGTTCTCAGGTTAATTTGAGATTCATGACTTGCCCCTACAGCACACTCTCTCTTTAGAAGCCAAGAAAATGCATTGTGGATCAGAGTTTTCCCCCATGGCCCACCTAGCACCACCACTCTTGCAGCAGGTCTCCATCCCTGCAGGAAGAGCTGGGACCAGGAGGATCCCTGGTGTGCCATGACCCCAAAATTTGATGCTCAAGGGAGCAGGAGCCAAAGCTTACTCTAGGATGGACCAGCTCAGTCCAGATGCAGCCTATGGGAAGCTTTTACCAGTTTCACATCTGTAAATAGTATAGTAACCAGCAGTGTAAATGATGTCACTTTCTCCTTTCTTGATGTTGCCATCGTTGTTACTGCCTGATACAACTAACACTGTTTCTATCTTTTGGCAAAAGAAATTCTTTCATGTAAGTCAGCTCCCGTTTAAACCAGGAACATTTGCAGTTGTGGCCAAAACACCAGATGTGGAAAAGTCCAGAAAATGCACACTGGTTTGCTGCAGCCTTGTAGTTATCAGCGTTTGATGAGCAGTTTGGGAGTTGCTGATCTAGATGAAATGGGGACAGACTTTTAGTATGAAATAAGCAGTGAGCAAGAGAGAGAGGCAGTGAAATCATTGGAAATTCATGGGGGGAAAGTGTCTTGACAGCTTACCAGAAAAATCCATTAGAAAATCCAGTCCTTCAGATCAGTTGCTTATAATTCCCAGGGCTCTTCATCCCACAGAATTATTTGTCTTTAAAAACATTCCAACCATCAGCTGGAACTGATGCTTTTATCCTGTTGCTATGATTTCTTAACTTCTAAGAGAAGGTTACTTTCTAAAGAAGATTCTTCCTCTTGTCACGGTTTTTGGTGCGTCTGCTGGATGATTTTAAAAGAAATCATCAATCTGGAGAAGGCTGTGTTTTGCATACAACAGACCTGAACTTTTCTCCTTCTAAAAATATATTTGATGTGACTGAAATGTGGAAGATTGCTGTTTGCACCGAAGGAGAAACGGAGGCTGGTTTGTTACAGCAGCACTCCAACAGACCGACTTGAAATAGAAGGGCTGGGCTGCTTTTGCAGCACCGCTTCTTGAGTGACAGACAAACATGTCACAACACTTCCACAAAAAGCAGAGACAACTGCACATTCCCAAGTGGGTATTTGCACAGGAATCTTGTGCTGCAGCCCAGTTATACCCTTTCTGAAAGAATTAACCTTGTTGTCCAGATATCACAGTATCACCAAGGTTGGAAGAGACCTCAAAGATCATCGAGTCCAACCTGTCACCACAGACCTCATGACTAGACCATGGCACCAAGTGCCGCATCCAATCCCCTCTTGAACGCCTTCAGGGACCGTGACTCCACCACCTCCCTGGGCAGCACATTCACTAAAACCTCTCTGAATTATTGGTTTATTTTCATCTGAAGTTTAATGGTTTCCTCTTTTTTTTTTTTGCATTTGTCAAATTCCATTACCTTAATGACAAATCACATCTCTTGGAGCCATCTGACATTTGTTTAGTAGATCCATTATTATGTTGTTGTCTTTTTTACTTTGGAGTGATTCATCCTTCAGCACAATGCATTTCTTGTAAATCCCTGTGTAATATTTATAATGCATTATAGATAGTATGGATAGGTTTGTGATGTTTTTTTCCAAATGAGCTTGCCTGGAAAGATTTTATTTGTGAGAAGACTGACTTAAAAGGAGTAGATGATTAGGAGAAGTTATTACTCTCTACAACTACCTGAAGGGAGGTTGTAGACAGGCGGATGATGGTCTCTTCTCCCAGGCAGCCAGCACCAGAACAAGAGGACACAGTCTCAGGCTGCACCAGGGGAGGTTCAGGTTGGATGTTAGGAAGAAGTTCTATACAGAAAGAGTGATTGCCCATTGGAATGTGCTGCCCAGGGAGGTGGTGGAGTCACCATCCCTGGAGGTGTTCAGGAGGAGACTTGATGAGGTGCTTGGTGCCATGGGTTAGTTGTTTGGGTGGGTTGGATTGGTTGATGGGTTGGACGCGATGATCTTGAAGGTCTCTTCCAACCTGGTTTGGTTTATTCTAAAGGTTTATTCTAAAGTTACCATCTCCATAAACTGAAAGTTGGGATTTATGGAAGAGGTATAGCAGACCTTGTTTCCATCTGTATTTAGGCTTGTTCCCTTTTCTCCCCCATTTCAACCAACTGCCATGGCCTCCAAGCCTCCAATTTTTCTGACAACTTACCAAGTGCTCACCAAGAAACTAAGGTGGCTTTAAACTGGTGTCCTCTGGGAATCTGTTAAATGTTTTTGGTCTCTTGACTGCTGTGATGTTGAAAGAAAATTGCTCTTTTAAACAGCTTTTCTTTCATAATTCCAAGGCAGTCGAAACTGAAACAATAAACTAAAAAGGTCTAAGACAAACAACAGATCAGAAAGATCACCCGTATGGGTAAACAGTAGAAGAAAAATGTACTAAAACACTTGTCGTGGGTTTGAGAGGAAGGCTCAGCCTTCTTCCCCCCACAAAGAGAAATAAAAGAAACCACAGCTAGCCAGCCGGAGGAGCAAAGGAATGCTGTATTTACAAGCAGTATTAGGGACTGCAGGGTATATATACACAATTTACAGTATTTACAATATATACACAGAAATACACAGCAAAGTAATACAGGAACAAAATTCCCCTCCCCCTGCTGGAGGAGGGTTCCCCCCCTGTACCCCCTTCTCTCCCCTTTTTCCCCAAAGAGGGTTAGAAAGAGAGGAAAGGAGCAGTTGTTAATTAAAAGCAGTTATAAATTAGAGCAAAATGTTAGTAGGTTTGCAGGCCTCACGCCTGTGTGTATATACAGAGAGAGAGAGAGAGAGAGGTTTCATCCTCTGTGGGTTTGGTTGGGGTTTTTTGCTGTACAATGCAAGTCACACATTTCTGGGCAGACTCTGACCTTTCAACCATAAATGAATCCCTAGAAGTATATTTAAAAAAAAAAGATGAAAAAAAAAGCCCAGAACCAATGGCAGAAGGACCAGAGTTCAAGAAGAACAAAACAATATGTGCTGTGGTACTTCCTTTGACAGAGCACTGGCTTAGGCAACACCTAGAAAATAGGAAACATGGAATAGAATAGAAGGAGCCACGTTACTTCGCAGTTTCTGTGTGCTGCTCACACACAGGCAAGGAATTATGACAACCCTTTTAGTTCTTAAGAGTTTTCACAGAGCTATAGGCCAAGTTTCCACAGAGGTTGAGTTGACAGCCCACATGAAAGCAAGTGGAACAGCGCTTCTCCCAGGCTGGTGTTGGTGGATATGACACTGTGCTGCTACAGGATTTTTAGCAATTCTGAATTTCTAATGCTTTTCTCCTAAACAGCTTCTTCTGAAAGACAGAGGGACTATGCATGGCAAAGATGATTGTCTGTTAGGTGCAGTGACACCAAACATAACTGTAACAATCTACAGATTTAGTGAGCATTCACTTAAACGTTCTAGTGGTGTTTGTCTAGTCATTTCATGGAAAGTAAAATTCCTAGTGTCATTAGCCTCAGAAACCCTGATCTGACTGATTTATAGATTAAAGAGTAAAAGAGGTTACAGGGTAAGACCCCAATCATATATATAATTTTTCATAGTTTCATTCAGGGTTGGAAGGGACCACAAGGATCATCTAGTTCCAACCCCCCTGCCATGGGCAGGGACACCCCACACTAGATCAGGCTGGACAGAGCCTCAGCCAGCCTGGTCTTAAACACCCCCAGGGACAGGGCCTCAACCACCTCCTGGGACAACACATTCCAGGGTTTCACCACTCTCATGGTGAAGAACTTCCTCCTCACATCTAGCCTGAATCTCCCCACCTCCAGCTTCATTCCATTCCCCCTAGTCCTATCACTACCTGAGATCCTGAGAAGTCCTTCCCCAGCCTTCCTGTAGGCCCCTTTCAGATACTGGAAGGCGAGAATTAGGTCACCTCGGAGCCTTCTCTTCTGCAGACTGAACAGCCCCAACTCCTTCAGTCTGTCCTCATAGGAGAGGTGCTCCAGCCCTCTGATCATCCTTGTGGCCCTTCTCTGGACACCTTCCAGCACCTCCACATCCCTCTTGTAATAGGGGCTCCAGAACTGGACACAGTACTCCAGGTGGGGTCTCACCAGGGCTGAGTAGAGGGGGAGGATCACCTCCCTCGACCTGCTAGTCACACTTCTCCTGATGCAGCCCAGGATCTGATTGGCTTTGCGGGCTGCAAGTGCACACTGAGAGCTCATGTTGAGCTTTTTGTCCACCAGCACCCCCAAGTCTCTCTCCTCAGGGCTACTTTCCAGCCAGTCACTGCCCAAGGACAAGTCACTTCAAGGACAAGGTGCATGGTAGGTACAGTGAAATACAAGCTGCCACCTTCTAGCACTCATTTAACAACACAGGGAATAAGGAGGTCATTGACATCAGGAATTCAGGAAAGAACTCAGTGTATGCAGAAATGTAAGAAGTCAAACACAGCAACAAGAGTTGGCATGACATGGAGTGCTGGAAGAAGCAAAGGTTTTGGGTTAACGATGAAACGGGAATTTCTATCAAGTACTGTGGCTGCAGGCAGTAACGGTTGCCCAACAGCTTGCCTGCAGCTTTGTAAGGATCCTGTGTTCCCTGGGCACTTCCTGTGGAGGAAGGGACAGCTACACTTTCATCAGCAAGCAAGGGAAGAAAGAAAAGTCTGCTCAGATTTGTCTACTAGGGTTGCACACAGATAAAAGTGACATCTAGGCAAGCAGGGCCCATGACTTCATAATGTCAGAACAAATGAACTTAGAGCCAGTCTCAAAAGTCCAGTACTGTAATTCCAAGTATTGCAGTGCCTAGGATCTAATTTTATAGCAGGACCTGTGTTTTGAGGAGAAAAAAAACCACCTAAACTATCAAGAATAGCATGAACACAGATATCACAGGACAGCTAAGGATGGGAGAAAAGGAATTAAATCATACAAATGGGAGCTACAAGATCCTCTCTGAAACAAATCACATTACCTTCGTGTGCCTACTTTTACCTCAGGGATGAATGAGGTATAAAACCCTGAGATGGAGTCAGAGGAGAAAAACCTATACTTGATTTTTGCCATCTAATGAAAAAAATCACAACCCACAAAAAGAAAAACCAGGTAAAGACTGATAAATGTTCCTGCTTTGCTGTGTGCCCTTAAGGAAGTATTGCTGTTTGGACACATGTAACACAAAGGTTAACATACAGACGAGCCAAGGGCTCCTTTTAAAGTCCGTTACAATAATTTCCCTACAGTGCAAACAGAAATCTGTGGAAGGATTGCTCTCTTACCTAATTCACAGAGTGTTTAGAGGATTAATTAGTTAATGTTTACACAGTGCTTTGAAGATCAAAAGCGCAGTATAAGCACCAAGTACTATTGTAAGAGGCCACAAGAAGCAGGAAATGAAAAACCTCTGTCTCATTAAAGGAAAGAATTTGGTGCTTGTTATCAAGTGTTCCCCTCTTGTTAAGTCTTTCATTCAGGAAGACCGTATTTATGTTCTGCTTTATGTTCCTAAGGGTTACATTTCAATGGCTGTGAACTAGAGCTAGTAACAATAGCACTTCAGACCGTTAGATAGCTCAGAAGAATATCATAATATTACTGCTACTCATCAGTACCTTTTTCTTTGCAGTGGAGGAAAAAGTGGGAAAGCAGATTGACTAAGAACGCATCTTGGGTGCTATAAACCTACCACTGATGTAACTATCCAAAAGCCTAAAATAGTGGCAAAGAGTAAATACAGTATCACAGTATCATTTAGGTTGGAAAGGACCTCGAGGATCATCGAGTCCAACCTATCAACACAGACCCCATGACTAGACCATGGCACCAAGTGCCACGTCCAGTCTCCTCTTGAACGCCTCCAGGGTCGATGACTCAACCACCTCCCTGGGCAACCCGTTCCAATGACGAATGACTCGCTTGGTGAAGAACTTCCTCCTCACCTCGAGTCTAAACCTCCCCTGGCGCAGCTTGAGACTGTGTCCCCTACCACAGACCTTGAGCCTTTTGTTCTATCTTCTCTTCCCCATTCCACCACAGATGTTTAGGAGTGAGCCAGCAGCTGTGCAGTGCTTTGTTGCCAGCTGGGTGGGCTCAAACCTTTATGTAGAACTAAGGCCGGCCCTCATGGTGCTACACGAGTAGGAACTACTTCACTGGCAATCTCTACTAGCAGAAAGTGAGATCATGGATCAAAAGCTCTTTCAGCTTCCAGGCCTTTTAAAAAACACACCCCCCAGCCCCCAAACAGTTTCAAGCAACGTCCCTACTTTCTAATCTGCTCACAGCAAGGCTTTGCTGACTCAACAAAATATATGCTTTCAAATTTATATGGTAGGGGAAAAAAGGTAAAGCAAACTTCAAAAATCATTAACAGCCACCTATATTTTAGTATTCTGCCTCACACTATGCACATTCCCAGTTGCATTTACTACTGGTGAAATTGCAGTCTAGAGCTCTTACATCTTTTATGCTCAACCATGCAGCAAGCATACACTAAGGAAAAACAAAGCACAGGAGTTTAAAATACCTTCAGGGTAGTGTTCCATGCCTCCACTGAGTATCCCATTGCTCTGCTTGTCTCATCAGAGTGCCTCAAGTTGAAGTGTTTCCTCTATAAGGAACATAAAAATCATCAGCTTTATCTGAGGAAAGCAAAGAGCCCTGGGAAAGAGCAGAGCTTGTGAATTTTAACAACCTTCCAAGGGCCCTGGAATTGGCTGACTTGTGGCCTGCCTTGGACATCCTGTGTATTTGGTTTATGCATAAAGTTCTGACCTCAAAAAAAAAAAAATAATAATTCCTGAGAAGAGAGGTTTCTATTCAGCACAGAATAGAATTCTGTCAGAAACTTGTTATCCTGAAGCTTCATCACAGTCTTTCACTCTGCCATGGAGTCACCCACAAAACAGACAGCAACAGCTACCCAAAATACAGATTTATTATAAACAAAATTACTCAGCAGTCTTTCAAGAGAAAGACTCTGAAGTTCAGATGGCAGTAAAGAATTTACTACTACACAACTAATTCCTAAGCTTTAAAGAGCCTGCTTTCTAGGAAGATGAACCCAGAAGTGCACACACTCACTCCTAAAAGGAAAATTTCCCACACAAAGGCACCCAAAGAAAGATCACTGACCCAAAAAGAGGCAAGGACTCACTCAAGGACACATCCAGAAGCAAAGTGCCCTCACCAAAGAGAATGAGGCTTCAGTAACTCGGTGGAAGTATCCTTAGCCAGCATCCTAGTCTAAGAAGAGGGTTCAGCTACAAGGCCTACTACTCTGACTCAAATGGGCTCTTCAGCTGGGCACCATTTATACCCCAGCTGAGCCTGAGCTGTGTCATTCTCATAAGCTGGGGGAAACTCATGCAAAAGGCAGGCTAAGGGCCTGAGCCTTGAAGCCCCATTTAATGGCTGTGAGGCATTCAGCTGATCTTCATCAGGTCTCTGGCAAGTCCTGGCCTTTGTAAGTATAGTTTGTATGGTATGTAAGTAAGGGTTTACCTGCCATATATTCTTTACTTTCAGTTAGGCTGGATCCCTTGATCATTTTGATGTTAAATGACTGAGCCTTAAATTATCTGTTGGGTTAAGGGAAACCCTAAACTAACTTGACTGTGAGATGCACCATAATTTAGTTCAATTAACATAAGGGCATAGTGGGTTAAAGTGTTTTGCTTCAGACCCTACTGCTTGAGCTCAAGACTCATTGGGGACTGTCAGAAAGACCTGCTCCCATTTAAGCTGGCTTTAAAGAGATATCATCACCAGACAGGAAATTTAAATGCTGTCTTCATTACTCCTTTGAGCACAATTGGAAACAGACACAGATCTACTTAACCCAAATGAATTTGTTAGGATGGCTTGGCCTCAAGTAGTCTGCAGGTACCAATAATCCTGGGGACCAATAAACAGAGGATTTGCTTAGAAGTCTCTAACTGCAGACTACTCAGTAGCTATTTATCTTATGCTAACTGTAAGTTACTGGAAGAGATGGAGTGTTTGCCACACTGCATTTATATGTATTCAAAATTTTGGTGAGTGCAGAGGCACACTCTGGAAGCAAGGAATCTTTTCCAGTGCTAGAGGTAACAAATTTAAGGCCTTCTTTTCCTCTCAATAAAGTTCAGGCTGTTCCACCAGTTCCTAAAAGCCGAATGTTTGCACCGAGCACAAAACAGTATGCTGAAAGGCAGCCCTGTCCATCTCCTTCCACCCTGGGAAGAGAAAGCTCCTAAAAGGATTAACGCTTCCAAATGGCTGTGGGGAAAGCTGTAATCTGCATTTAAATAGAAGAATTCCCAAGTGCCCAGGTATTCATTTTTCTTTTTCTAACAGGAGAGAGAGCATTTTGTATGTGTACCTTTTAATGCTAAAAGGACACTGCGATGAGGGTCTGTGGTTTATCTCACTAGTGCATAGCCAGCTGGGTATAACTTTATCTGCCAGAGTAATGCTGAACATTTGTCCTGAGCAACATCCTAAGAAAAAAGTACAGCCAGAAGGCAGAATGGTATGAGGCTGGTACTGTGATGGTATGAGGCTGGTACTGTGCAGCTAATGTAGAAAACAAACACACATCCCAAGGATCAGGTTCATGAAAGCTCCTGTGCAGGGGCAGCACCAAGCAAAGTATGAACTGGGAATGAAGGTCTGGGCAGAGTCACCTGATTCATAAAATCCTGTCCCTTGCTGTTCATAGTATCATAGTATCAGTCAGGGTTGGAAGGGACCACAAGGATCATCTAGTTCCAAACCCCCTGCCATGGGCAGGGACACCCCACACTAGATCAGGCTGCCCAGAGCCTCAGCCAGCCTGGGCTTAAACACCTCCAGGGACAGTGCCCCAACCACCTCCCTGGACAACCCATTCCAGGGTTTCACCACTCTCATGGGGAAGAACTTCCTCCTCACATCCAGCCTGAATCTCCCCACCTCCAGCTTCATTCCATTCTCCCTAGTCCTATCACTACCTGAGATCCTGAGAAGTCCTTCTCCAGCCTTCCTGTAGCCCCCTTCAGATACTGGAAGGTCACAATTAGGTCACCTGGGAGCCTTCTCTTCTCCAGACTGAACAGCCCCAACTCGTTCACTCCTCATAGGAGAAGTGCTCCAGCCCTCTGATCATCCTCATGGCCCTTCTCTGGACATGCTCCAGACATCCATATCCCTCTTGCAGATAAATCATCCCTCCCTTACGTATGAAACGGCAAGCAATCAAATAAAGAAATAAAGCTAATAACTCGTAAATAAAGAAAATCCACTGAGATCTTGTGCTGATGTACACCTGAATAATGAAGCAGAACAAAGTCTACACAATCCCCACTCACAAGCCTGGAGAGGCCACATTAAACAGATAGGCACAAAACTTCAGGGATTTGAAGGAATCTGAGCAGATTTTCCCGAGTATGTAAAACTCCCTCGCTGCACTACTGATGAGATAATATTCAGATAACTGTCAGGTGAAATTTCTTAATTAGAGTTCCAATTATTTTCCAACCATTCAGAAAATGATTTTTAAAAAAAAAATAAATAATTAAAAAAAGGCATCAAGAAGAATCTCATATTTTAATTAAGAATTCATATTTGATAAGCAGGTGATTCTATCAGTCACTGACAGCTAGACTGAGGATGGCATATTAATGTGTTTATATTTTTGCCTGGCTGTGTACTCACACCCACAATCAGGCTGGATGTGTGACATCTTTACAGCTCAGTTCTGACAGATGCTTACTGGCATGAGTAATCCCACGAGTTTACAGGAGGCAGTGGTGGTGGTGTACAGACTCATTTAGGCTTCATTGCTATTATGTGAATTTTCACTGTGTGATGCCCTCAGATGGCTCAGGCCCCATGTGTTACATGTTTCATGTCTAGGCAAATAATCAGGGCTCTGTATAGAATAGGAGGTGGTAGTTCCTCTCTCTGATGCAATGAATCTAAGGCAGCTCATGGAAAGTAGAATAGAATAGTAAACCAGGTTGGAAGAGACCTTCAAGATCATCGTGTCCAACCCATCAACCAATCCAACCCACCCAGACAACTAAACCATGGCATCAAGCACCCCATCAAATCTCCTCTTGAACACCTCCAGTGATGGTGACACCACCTCCTTGGGCAGCATATTCCTAATGGGCAATCACTCTCTCTGTATAGAACTTCTTCCTAACATCCAACCTGAACCTCCCCTGGTGCAGCCTGAGACTGTGTCCTCTTGCTGCCTGGGAGAAGAGACCAACATCCACCTGTCTACAACTTCCCTTCAGGTAGTTGTAGAAAGCAATAAGGTCACCCCTGAGTCTCCTCCTCTCCAGGCTGAGCAACCCCAGCTCCCTCAGTCTTTCCTCATAGGGCTTGTGTTCCAAACCCCTCACCAACTTTGTTGCCCTTCTCTGGACTCGTTCCAGCAAGTCAACCTCCTTCCTAAACTGAGTGGCCCAGAACTG
The DNA here is from genome assembly GCF_026170545.1 of Melanerpes formicivorus. Classification (NCBI taxonomy): domain Eukaryota; kingdom Metazoa; phylum Chordata; class Aves; order Piciformes; family Picidae; genus Melanerpes; species Melanerpes formicivorus. Next base: position 1,906,157 of record NW_027142415.1, on the reverse strand, counting down.
GATGCAGGACTTGAGGTGTGGCCTAACCAGTGCAGTGTACAGGGGCAGAATGACCTCCCTGCTCCTGCTGGCCACACTGTTCTTGATGCAGGCCAGGATGCCATTGGCCCTCTTGGCTACCTGGGCACACTGCAGGCTCATATTCAGCCTACCATCAACCAGTACCCCCAGGTCCCTCTCTACCTGGCTGCTCTCAGCCACTCTGACCCCAGCCTGTAGCTCTGCATGGGGTTGTTGTGGCAAATGTGCAGAACCCGGCCCTTGGATGTGTAAAACAGCTTTACCAAGTACTCAGTGCAGAATATCTGTAACCCTGCTACCTGCTGCCTGCTCCTGATAGGCCTGAGACGTGGAGAGAAACAGTCCGTCTCTTTTCCTTTTCACCCAACCTCATTTTGGATTGCTTTGGGAGAGAAAGGCAGAAGAATGCTTTGCTTGGTGTCTTCTGAGCAAGAGGAACAACTGTGTAAGAATATAAAAGGTTGATTTAAACAAATATTTTAATCTACATAATGCCAGCAGCCATTTAAACAAACATTAAAACAACAAAAAACCACCCCACCAACCTGAGGTGTCTTCAGTATTTACATATCTCTCAGGTGTATTCACAGTTACTTAAATGGTCCTTCAGTCAAACACACCTATTTTGGATCCAGCTTTGTCCCTTTGTTTCTGCTGGGCAGAAGGCTTTGAGAGAATGCACTGCAACAGTGCTGCAAATTCTGACTGTCCTCTAGAGCCTGCACCCTGTGAGAAGTCAGCTGGTTTGACTTGCTGCAAAAGTATCCACAGAAAATTAGGCCAAAACAGACTGGTAGGAATTGGTCAAAGCTGCTGTATTGTGAAACCACCTCTGCATCTTAATTCACGTGAAAGTCTAGGCTTATATTATGTTCTCCTTTGTTCCTTTAAAGTAATTAATGAAATTATGATTAATGAGTTGTTCCACCCTTTCTCATTGCTGCTTTGAACCTGCTTTTGGTAATAGTTAACATATTTAAAAGCCATTCAAGTAGTTAACTACTTATTAACAAACATCTGTTATTTCTGGGCTTCTAAGAAAAATGGTATGGAATGAGATGACTTTTGGATACATGTTCATACCAAACCCCAGGCCACTACACAGCCCCTTGTGTATGCCATCTTCCTACGATATTGCCAGCTTTTCCCCCTCCCTGTAAAGGTGTCTTTCTTTCACCTGGGCAAAGCAGCTTCATCGACACTGCTGAAGTATCGCCTAATCTCTGGCTTTGTGTCAGCACGCCCTGGGGTCTCTCTTGGCCATGTGAACAAATGAGTTCCAGGAATCACAGTATCACACAGTATCACTTAGGTTGGAAAGGACCTCGAGGATCATCGAGTCCAACCTATCAACACAGACCCCATGACTAGACCATGGCACCAAGTGCCATGTCCAATCTCCCCTTGAACGCCTCCAGGGTCGATGACTCCACCAACTCCCTGGGCAGCCCGTTCCAATGACGAACGACTCACTCAGTGAAGAACTTCCTCCTCACCTCGAGTCTAAACCTCCCCTGGTGCAGCTTGAGACTGTGTCCCCTTGTTCTGGTGCTGGTTGCCTGGGAGAAGAGGCCAACCCCTTCCTGGCTACAACCACCCTTCTGGTAGTTGTAGAGGGCAATGAGGTCACCCCTGAGCCTCCTCTTCTCCAGGCTAAACAATCCCAGCTCCCTCAGCCTCTCCTCATAGGGCTTGTGTTCAAAGCTTCTCCCCAGCCTTGTTGCCCTTCTCTGGACACGTTCAAGTGTCTCAATGTCCTTCCTAAACTGAGGGGCCCAGAACTGGACACAGTAAATCCTCTGACAGAGAATAAGCCTACTGCAACTGTTGTAGTGGAGCACTGATAGGAGTAAAATCCTTCATCAGTCGTAGCACCTAGAACATTAAAAGCTTTATAAATGGCACCCAAAAACGTAGCAAATTCAACGTGCTGAGGGGGGATATTCTCATATTTCATCATGACATACCCATAGCTGATTTTTCCCCCAATGTGGATGACAGCTTGTTCCTTGAGTACTGTTACACACTGAATGGCCTGTGTTGTGCACCCCTGAGTTTAGTAAACCCTAATGAAGTCTAACAGACTGACAGTAGCCCTTTAACATCACAACTCATTCTACGGTTTCTTTAAAGCATTGATTGGTATCAGATTGCTAGTCTCTGAGTGGATATAAGGCACTGCCTTGCATTTTAAACTTAGCTATCTTGACTCAGGATGATCCCTTGGAAAAGGGAGGTTCATGTAAGTTACAAACATATGCATGTTTTATAACTTCTTATGGAGACATCATACATTTTTTGTTCTATAGAGGACACTGCCAGTTCAGGAGGGACACACAATGCTCAGTGAGTCAACTCCTGCTACGCACTCAAAATGTTTTGCAAAGCACTTCGGTGTGTTTGCCTAAGAAGCAGAAATTGCTGTGAAAATGGAAGTTGCAGTAATGGTGTTATTGCAAGGCATCTGTGCCAGCCACAATGAGTGATTTCTGAACGTTACAGTGTGATTAAGCTGTGAGGCACAACAGGTTATATTACAGTGGGAAGCCCTAGGTGTGCTGAAATTACCTTCCAACAGCTCACCTGGGAGTATCTTTGGGAGATTATAACATGACAACTTTACTGGTTTTGTGGGGTTTATTTAAAATGAATAATTGAAATGATAAAAAAGGCATTTTTTTTTCCCCCCAGATAAGTGAAGTGCCTTCCATCACCCAGTGTGCAGTCATTAGGTCTAATGTGCTTCTCTGTAGAAATATTTCAAAGCGATCCGGGCTTCTCTTCCATGCTACCGCGGCAAAGGAAAGATTTGTTACAGGAACCTTGGGTCTCTCTGAACAAAGAGTGCACAATTACCCAGCACCTGCAATTTCCAGATTTGGACAAAACTGCACTACCAGAAGACCTGCTTATGTTTTCCAAAACATATTTTGCTACAGATCTCTTGCTGTTTCAGTTCATATGTTTTTCTTCCCTGTTTCTTTCTTGCAAGAACAAGTAGTACCAAAGATCTCTCCAACTGATTGTTCTATAACAGCTCTGATCCCTCAGGAGTTGTTTTCAGTGGAGATTGTTTTGCAAATCTATTCCATGAGAGCCACCACTGTCTATCACCATTATGTTTTTAATTAAACCATGTGATACACAAACAGAAGGCAAAACCTATATTTTTATGCACTCCTGTGTTGATTTGAATGCAAAGACACCTTACTGCAATGATCCCAGCCCAGCAAACTGCAAGAACTTTGCAGACCATAGGGAACTGCTCAAGGGTACAGCTAGAAAATGTGACTTAAAAGCATGTTATTTCGGTCCATATAGCCCAGCCAGTGAGGCTCTTTACTGATTAAGACACACAGATACAAGCTCAACTCTTCAGCACAGCCAAATTGGTTCAAATCTTAACAATAAACCTCAAGAACAACAGATCTTTGCTGCTCTTCCCTCTGCTTCATCACTGGAGCATTGCTGACCCGAGCTCTTGTGGACTAGTGAGCAGCCCAGGTAGTGGTCAAGCCTCTTGCATCACTTTTGAGTCTCCATGGGGCAATACTTGCCTATCAGCAGCCCTATAAAACCACTACACCGTCTATGGCAGAACATGTGCCCTCTCTTGCTTCTTGTGCCCTGGAGAGCCACCAGGAGATTTGTCTCATGGGAAAAGCTAAACCCAAGCAATTTCAGGTGAAAGGAATGATAGTTTAAGATAAGGGCAAGCTTAGGGGCAGCATGTAAGGAAGGATGTGAAGAGCTAAAACACAGAAGCAGTAGGTTTGGAGTCTGACATTAAGAGTACATCAGACCTATTTAATCTTGCACACATGAGGTAAGCCACAGTTCTGTTATAGTTTCCCCATCATTTCTTTTTGATCATGCCCCACCTTTCCTTATACTTCCACATCACCTCTTAAGTAGGTTAGGAGCTCTTAAAAAACAGATTAGAGGAATGTGTGTCTGTAGTTGTCCTACACCAAGAAGGTCTTTGTGGGCTGCTATCACATACAAAAAATACTCATCACAGAAGCAGGAGTGCAGCACCCCCTGTGGGCTCCAGGAAAAAAGTCCTACCTGTACTCAAAGAATGAGGAGTCTTCATCCTGCGTGCAGGGCTAGAGAGGCTTGAGATTAATCCTCTACACAAGTTACACCTTCCAAATGCAGCTGTACACAGCTAAAGTAGGAAAAATGAAAGAAAGGACAGAATCAGTGCTTGCAAAGGTTCTGTCTTTAAGTGTTTTTGTAAACACTTTTTCATGTGTAAACCTGCACAAAAATATTCATGGTGTATCACAAAATACTACACAGAGACAACAGAGGACAATAAATTACCTGCTTGAAGCCAATGAAGAAACAATCTTACAGGCTTCTCAGTAAAAAGCTTGGCTCAATATACAATGCTTGACACAAAAAAAACCCTGAAGTGGTAGAATGAACACAGAAATGGCTAAAAGACAAGATGAAAATTATAGGGTGCTGTTCAAAACCAGTCATGCCTCCTCATTTAAAATCCAGGTCTAGGTCACAGGATCTTGCTGAAGGAAGCTGAAGAATTAAGGACAGAGGAGAGATTATATGTTCAAGACAGTAAAAGACTGGAAAAAGGCAAATAAGGAAAGAACAATTCTGCAAGAAGATAGATAAAACAAGGCACAGGAAAGGAGTGGAACATGGTGTGTGATAGAAGGGTTTTCATCCAGAGAGTACCAAGGTTAAGAAGGGGATCATAAAGGGTAATCAAATGGTCCACTGCACTCAAAAATACACTACAATTTAAACTGAATGAAAACTGTTTTTCACATTTAGACACAATTCTTGCCCTTCAAGATCAAGATCTCAAAACAAGCACCAAAAGACAAGATACAAGGCTTTGTCATTATCTTGGGGGGGTGTTTTATTCTGTTGGTAAAAACCAATGGATCAAGTGAAAACTAGCCTGACTTCAGGTGTATCAACTCACAAAAGTGGCTTAGGCTCATCTGTCCCTCTTCTTCCATTCCTCCCTACATTTTTGTTTATGTATTTTTTCTTAAAGCCTTTAATAAATGCTAGAAAAGCCAGCTCAAATGGTTGATTCTAATTCACCAGAGGTAAAATGCTTTCACCTGATTCTCCCAGGATAACAAGAGAAAAGATTTGTCCTCCTGCTTTTCCCTAATTAACCAGCAGATCATGCACAGCAGCCAGGACAAGGGTCAGTAGAGTTGCCACCTGCCTGGGCAAAGCTGTCCTAGTGACCTGCCTGATAGCACTTCAGGGCAGAGTGCTGGTGGCTTCTCAAACCCTCTGTAGCTTTTCAACCTCCCGTAAAATTATTAAATATTCAGGGCACTCAAATATTCCACCTCCCTGGCAGTATTCTACCTGCCAGCATGAAGCACCATTCCAGGGACTCTCTGACCTTATTAATATTTGAAATATTTTATTCAGAATCAAATAGCTCCAATAAGTGACATCAAGGAAGGCTTACCCACATGAGCCTGGGAATACATTACTGTGGACACATCCCAGGGGCCTGGGGCTCACAATCAGCCATGAGAAAATCTGAGCTGCTGTCTCTTTCACAGATGTCCTAGCTACCAGTGTATGGAGTCACTGATATTAATTTCAGCCAGTTTTGCATGAGAATGTCAGCACTTGATGCACAGGGAATAAGATCAAGGGGAGACTGAGGGCACTTCAATCAGACCATCCCTCCCCTGAGGTAACAAAAGCAAACTAGAGGACATATAAAGGAGTCTGGGCTGATACAACCAGCAGGACTGAGCTTACTCTCAAGATAAAACAGACACTGGATTTCTCAAACTAACAGATAATTTCTGCCTTAGCTTTCACCTGTACACTCATCTCTAGGAGTAAATGTTCAGGCTCCTACACCAGTTCTTGGTGACACCACTGGTCCCCAAGAGTCCTGCTCTGCTGCATACATTAGCTCCAGTGTCTGCACCTTAATCTGATGGCAACTCAACTGAGACCTAAGCAACATTTAGTGCATCCCCAGCCAGCTGCTATCACCCCAGAGAAAATTGTGTGTGTTGCAAAGCCTACTGAATTCAGTGCAAAGAGAGCTGTCATGTGGATCCAAATAAGAAAATGTCCAGGAAAAATCATGGTTTATGTTCAAGTTTTATGTGCCAAAGCTAAATCATTAAAAATGCAAATTTTAAATATTTCAGGGTGAAAAATACTGGGTTTGACACATGATACTGAACCATCCCAGGCAGAAACCATTTTCAACTGACAAGTTGCTCTTGAAATCTTGTGCTCAGAGTTCTTTGCATATTAAAGGTGCAGAAACAATTCAGTCACTAACGTCCTTACACCAAACCATATATGTGGAGCCTTAAATACTCCTCTAAAATGCCCTCATGTTAGTGGTGCTTGTAGTACAGTTACATTAGAATAAACCTTTATTTAGAATAAACCAAACCAGGTTGGAAGAGGCCTTCAAGATCATCATGTCCAACCCATCAACCAATCCAACCCATCAACCAATCCAACCCACCCAAACAGCTAACCCATGGCGCCAAGCACCCCATCAAGTCTCCTTCTGAACACCTCCAATGATGGTAACTCCACCACCTCCCCGGGCAGCCCATTCCAATGGGCAATCACTCTTTCTGTATAGAACTTCTTCCTAACATCCAACCTGAACCTCCCCTGGTGCAGCCTGAGACTGCGTCCTCTTGTTCTGGTGCTGGCTGCCTGGGAAAAGAGATCATCATCTGCCTGTCTACAACCTCCCTTCAGGTAGTTGTAGAGAGTGATAAGGTCTCCCCTGAGTCTCCTCTTCTCCAGGCTGAGCAATCCCAGCTCCCTCAGTCTCTCCTCATAGGGCTTGTGTTCCAAACCCCTCACCAACTTCCTTTGAATCTAGTGAGAGGAAGCCACAGAGAAGTGGAAATAAAACCCTGTCTATTCCTGCAGTTTTACATCCAGATGAGAACCACTGATATTTTTGTTCTCATGTGCCTAAAGCTCTGGAGGTGTTGTCAGTGCCAAAATGTTGCTTTTTGTCATGATGGATAAACTCCTGCAGCAATGACACTGACAGCTTCCAGCTAAGAAATAGAATATTCTCTTCTCCTACCTTTGCCCGTCCCCACACAACTTTCACCATTAAATTGCCTTCTCTGTAACTCAAAACTCTAGGAGCTTAACATTGTGCTGAAAACCAAACCAATGACTAGTTTATTACCCTATTCTAATTTTCATTATTTTCTGAATTTATGTCAGCCTTAATGATTTCAGTCAGCAGAGCATGATTGAAGTACAGCAGATTTTTTAATCTATGATATACAGCAGACAGAAGGTTAAGATGTATTGTCAACAGCTCCTGCTTAGATTGTACCTTGGCAGAAATTACTGTTCCTATCCACTTTAAACTGTCTAAGGCTCTAAGAAATGGTTGCTGAATTCAGATCAGCCCCAGCCTGGGCTGTGAGGAGGAGAGGATTGGATGCATCCTATTACTCCTTGATGTCTCTGAGCATCATCTGTCTAAATACTTTCTGTTTAATTGGTATAATATTTCAGAGATGTAGAGCCAAAACATGCGTCCTGAGATTGCTGAAGTCATTTCGTAGCACAAAGATAAGCACTGAACAGTGTGAACCATATAGGCCACTGGTTTCTTTTGGCTCACACAGACCGAAGTGCAATGCACTGCGAAAACAAAAGTGTAGCCTGGATAATATTCAACCAAACTGTTGTCTGTCACAGATTCAGGCAAAATATGTTTCAACAAAGAGCACTAATTAACATCTGCTACTCTGGGTTACTTAAACTTTAGTCATCCTGTCTCCTGTGTCACTGACACTAAAATGACTTGCTAATGTCAGTCCTAAAACAGTGATGCTGTATTCAAAACTGCTCTAAGTGAAAAAACCTTCTCCTTCAGTTTCTAGACAAGCTTTGGGCAAGTATGCCTCACAGCAAAATCACTGTCTGGATTTCACTGTCAGAGCTTTTTTTGCTCCCAAACTCATATTTATTAGCCCCCATATAAAAGCATGCATGAAAAGGAGCTGACAGAGCACAGTGAGGCATGAATTTCAAGTATATTCCAGCATCAAAGGTCAGAAGCAAATTTCCCGTTTGAGTAGCAATTACAAATAACCATGAGAGGTAAAACAGGAGTGAAATACTGGGTTATGTTGTGCTTCCTGTTGATTTTGAAAGGTTAACATTTTGAAGGAAAGAATAAAATCCTCTATTCCATCTCAGAATAATTAAATGCTTTCCAAAAAGGGTAGAAATTGGATACAAGAGCACTTTTTTTTTCCCTCCCCCAAGAGAATTATTCACAGACTCAGAGATTAAGGCCAGAAGGACAGACCAAAGACATCTTCCTGTTCTGTTTTCTTCTTCCACATCAGATCTCTCAATACATACTTCACACTTCAAAGTGCTATGCTGTCTAGACTCAGCAGCAGATGGCTGCTGATACGTATCCCGGGGCCATCTACACATCATTGCGTCAAGGCCATGCAAAATTTCTGTGTTCTGAAAGCCTCCTCTCAGAGTAGTCAAAATCAAGGGGTTGTGCAGAAGGACCTTCAGGACCATAGATGTCCAACAATTTCTATTGCTCTTCTAGCACGTGATCTTATGTAATTCCCAAAATTCAACTGGTTAGTCAACTTTTTTTCCCCTCCATCTGTAGCTCCCACTTGATTTGCTGACTCTCATAACTACCTTCACTTGGATACCACTCTTCCCTTTCTGTTCTTCAGTTTCAATAGATCATCCACAATTTCCTCATTGTCACCTCTGACCTTCTGTTCCACGTTCCTCCCTTTGCTCAAAATACACCCAGTTCTCCACTATAACACCTGAACTCAGTAATTATTGCTGGAGGAAGGCTAACAATAAAAAAACTGCTTTCCTATTCCTAGTACATTTTTGGTAGCATTTTACCACCTTTCAGCAAGAATGCTTAGGACTATGTACAGCAGAGAAGGGATAAAAAGAGTCAGCACAAGGGCTCCTATCTACTGTGAAAATCCTTCTGATTGTGAAAAGTTTCATTAAACAGCTGCTGCAACTATTCCATATTTTCACATTTAGGGGAAATAACCCAGAGAGAAGCCTTCTGCTTAAGCTGACTCTGCACAGACCAGCTAGGGAGCACATTATTGTGAATTAAATGACTTGGACAAGCAGAAACCCTCAGAGCTACTTTACCCTGATGCTCTCAGTGAGGCTCTCTGGGTAGGAGGTTTATCTAAGTGACATCATCGAGAAGCCAAAGAAGGAAATTAAACATATCCTAGGTGATTTCCTCTGAGCAGGCTTTATGTGAAAGATGATAAATAGAGCTCTGTGTTTTGAAGAGGAGGTTGCAGCAGGGGCAGCACTGACAGACTCTAGGCTTTGTGCCAAGGCATTTATTTACTTGTTGTGTCATGACAAATATTAAGCCACAATCTGAAGTCTCATCGAGCAACAAACCTCAGAGGGCCTGGCACCCAGGATCCTGCTGTGTCTGTGTGTCCCCTCTCTGTGGGGAATGAGGAGTCCACATGTTTTATCAACGTCCTGACCACTGAGGATGAAAACCATTTCATTTTTGCCAGTGAATAATCCAAGTGCTTTTCCTGAGAATGTCAAACTTGCACAATGCTCCAGATTTCCCAGCAAGTCCAAAACAAGAGACTTCTGATTTAACAACAGGAAAAAATATGTTTTAAATATTGCATGGCTGTGTTTGGGAGGAGTATTGGCTTAGCTCTCGGTGTGCCAGGAAATGGCTTCTATCAGACATTAGCTAAATAGAAAACAAACAAACCCATCACAGACTATTGGTAAAATCACATGAATTACTACTTAATTAAATGGTTATAGGCTGGTGAGTGAAGATATGTCACCTTTCACTGAGAAGAGCTTTGTAATTTACAAGAGCAATAGTAAAGAGTGAGAACTGTGAAATAACTACTTAATGAAACAAATGGTTATAACCATTTAGGGTAATTTACCACTTTGCTTGGTGGAGTCCTGGAAAATGGTTTCACTTGGATGCTGTAAAAGCACACATTGATACGTAGGGGATCAGCCAGTGCAAATAATGCATTGTTCCCCCTGCATTCAGCATTCAGGCAATATTCAGAGCTGCTTTATGAAGACACCAACATCAGGCAAGTGAGATTCTGCACAAAATCACTGCAGAAATGTGCACTGAATGAGGCTGTAAGGTGAAGATGGATATTTAAAGCCACTACCGAAGAAACACAAAAGCAGCGAGATCCACCTCATTTGTGCACATTTTATGTACTCAGAGATTGGGTCATGAAGCAATAATTGAAAACTTAAGCATGGCTTTATTGTCCATATTTGATCAAATTTTCTCTCTTAGTCACTTTGGTAATAACTTGGTCATACACTGTGCTTCCCTCTTTACAAAAGAGGCAGATCACTCTTTTCTCCCCCTAGTTCTTTATTTCTCAGGTCTGGGACAACAGAAAGCACCACGAAAAGTCATTTCCTGAGCCAGATTCACAGTAATACTCTGCACTGCTTTTGCAAAGCAGGAGGGAGGAAGAGTCAAACCTCTTGTCTTCAAAAAAACATTTTTATTCCTAGTCCCTGGGGGAAAGCATGAAAACCATTGTATAGCTTTTGAAGGAACTTCCTCTGTGTTTTAAGGGAACACAAATCATGGAATATAAACTAATGCTTGGAAGAAAGTGAGATCTGGACAACAAAATCTGTTTTGTGATGCATGAGACCGAGGAGGGCTCAGAGGAAGAAATCAAAAAGCAGCACTGCTAAGTCTTCAGAGTCTGTGAAGAGGCTTTGCGCCATGCAATACAACGTGAAAAGGCACCCATTTACATCCATAATTTCATGTGCAGAATAGTATCACATCTGGGAGCTGGCCTGGATGTTAATCTGCAGGAACCATGAGCTCACATCTGGAGTGAGTACAGGAAAGCACCAGGGTGAAGGAGGCTGCCACTTCCAGCAAGAGGCTGTGGGACAGCTGTGCTGCACTCCTCACTAAATTGCTGTCTCTGCCTGGCAATGGTGGAAAGGAAATGAAGGCTACAAAATAGCAGGGAAGTGGGAAAAACAACGAGCTCCCGAGTCCTTGCTGTCAAATGTCGGTTGACATTGTTCACAGGAAATTCACAGGAAAGACAATGGCAGAAGAAACGTTTAGCTTTCCACTGACACCTCCAGCTGCTTTCAGTGTATGCACCACTCTCTTGCTTCCTGAATTGCAGTATACACTGTCCTGCTGGTCTTCTCCAGCCCCCACAGAAACACTTGGTCAGTCAGTGACCTCCAACTGTCTGTGATAAAAATGTGACCTGTGTTTTTGATTGTCTTTCACTTGTCAGATTAAAGCTGAATTCATTAAGTTTTCTCTCTTCATCTGTTTCTTCTCACTTTATGGGAAGAAATCTTTAAAAATAAACTATAATGAAGAACTTGCTGCTAGAGATAGGCCAAGTCTGAAGTACTGAAGCTAGAAAGGTACCTCTGTTAATGGCTGCCAGGAATCAGTTGATGTTGCAGTATTTGTGTTTGCATGTTTCATGGTGATTTTGCTATTGAAACAATTTGTGAGGATTCAGCAGGAAGATTGCCCCAACTGTGTGCAGAGGAAATGTAAAAGTGCAGAAACAGAAAGATGTAATTCAACGAACACAAGGGATGAGTGAAAAGAGATGAGAGAAATTAGACAGCATTACTGTCTGAACACAGAGGGCAAGGCTCTCTGGCATCTATTTTGTGTTTGTGACTTTGCCTTTACATTGCAAAATTGAATTCTTAACCCTTCTGCTCTTTTACCACTTCACTGTAACAACCAAAGTGAGATGGGACTTAGAGGTGACACACAACAAGCCAGTGCAGTTGCAGAGCTGCTCCTGATGTGGCTCTGACTGTCCTGCCAAACTGTGGGCTGCAATTTCTATCTCATACCTCTTCATGTAAAGAGAATAACATGTGCCAGGCACCACAGATGGGTCAACAGCTGGCACACGTGAGTTCTGTGTATCACCAATGGCTGGGAAATACCCAGCCAAGCAGTTAGTTTTGGGAACATTCAGGGAAGGCATTAGAAAGCTGTCCAGTGCCATTGATAGCAATGCTCCACAGAAGACTTGCTGCCAGAGCAAAATGTTGGCACGAAAATCTGCAGCTACATTTTAAAGGCATAGCCTAAAACTGTCACACATGTGATAATCACAGAATGGTAGGGATTGGAAGGGACCTCAAAAGATCATCCAGTCCAACCCCCCAGTCAGAGCAGGCTCACCTATACCAGGTGATCACATAGGAGCACATTCAGGTAGGTTTTGAGTATCTCTGGAGAGGGAGACTCCACAACCCCCTTGGGCAGCATGCCTCAGTGTTCCATCACCTTCAGCCATGCAGAAAAATCTTTCAACTTTTTCACAGCTAGGTCACCAGGCAAATGTCACCCACTTCCAAGAAGTCCTGCAGTCCTTTTGTAAAAATAGAAACAGATGTTCACTGACACAAATAAACTTCCTCTGCAATAGGTTCAGAACTTGAAGCAAAGCCAATTCTAACACTCAGCCCCCAAACCTGACCCCATGTCACTATCAGATTTGACAACATTCTCCAGCTGAAAGCAGGAGAACAAAAAACAAACAACAGTAGTGATGATCTCCATGGTTTTACTGTTTCTCTTGTCACCATGAGAGCTCTTGAATTTTTCTGTCACCAGCCCAGTAGGCAGAGGTAAAGGAAGGGAGCAGTGCACTTCTAGGACTATTCAGTGCTATCAAGAGCTTTTCTTCAGATATGTTAGGCAACATTCAAAAGGAAAAAATATAGATACAAAAAAAACCCCTAACAGTGTCTTCTCCCTTCAGGATATATCTAAGTCCCATGTTGAGTGATTCTGTGGAGGACTACCACCTCCAGGCAAATTATTTCCTTACACTCTATTAGCTGTTGTTAAATATCAGACTGCTTGGAAAGTAAAGGTAGTGAGGGATGCCAATACTTGCACCCAACAAGCATATGCTCAATGTACTTGCTCAGAGTCTGTCTATGCTCCAACAACTTCCAAATCAATCCTGAGAAGCCTCCTCTGACATGGTGCTTCCCAAAACCCAACCACAGTTCAACAGATGAGTCTACTGCAGTCACTTCTTTTCATACTGACCACCACCATCTTGCTTGCTCTTGTACTGCACTTTGCTGCATTGCCCACTAGCTGCTTACATCTTGCATTTATACGTTCCTCAAAGCAAGAGCCAGCCCCTTGTGTATAGATCTACAGCGCCTTGCACAGCAGACATCTGGCCTCTAGGTGCTACCATAATATAAAGAATAAACAAAATCTCTATTTTGAGATATCCAGACATTTACCAAGCACAAAGTAAGGTTTTAGGTTACTAATATTTAATTAATAAGCTTAATTTCTCCTAAGAATATTAAGCATAGGAAAAAGAGTGCATTTTTCCTGTGCCCAAAGCCACTGAATCCAGGTTTCCTTCCTGGAAGTTTCCTTTTATCATAGGTCCTTCTTTTATTCCCCCTCCCCCTTTTCTTTCAGGTGAATAGCATGGCAGTGGAAATTGCCTGAGATATTAACAGAACCCTGATATAATTGACAGGGGCTGAAACAGTGTTCTGCCACAAGGTCCCCAACTCCAGAACTTGCTTTCCCCATCCGTCCACAAAGCTTGAATTAATTGACCTCCAGGTCATGCTACAAAGGACACCTTTTCTACAAGGCCCTTTCTGGGAAAGCAGTATGAGTAGGTTGTGTTGGATCGTGGGCAAGACCTTATTTTCAGTAGTTTCAGAAAGCTTTTATATTTACATTTATAGTATGTTATATTTCCTCTGCTTTCTTGGGCTTTTGGATAACTCTGGTTTTAATGCTGCAGTAGGCTGCTGCTGAAATGGCAACAGTTACTCTTACAAGAGTTCCAGTCATTTCTGAACAGTTTGTTCCCAACAGAAGTAGGGAGGAGGAGGAGGAAAGGACAGTCTGCCACTAACTGCTGTTGTGGAACACAATTTTCCTTTGATTACCTGTCCAGGCTCACACTGCAGCTACCTCTTGTTGTTGTTGTGGATATTGCCCTAGTAGTGCTCTCCAGAGCTGCAGCAGAATTGGCATCCCTTCTTTTAACTCCAGTTCACTTTAAACACCAAGGAAATGCAAGTAGAAAAATCCATGGGAGGTATACTCCAGAACTAGCTTCAAACTCTGCCTTTTTGTTATGGTTCGCTATAAAATGAGGCCCCATTCCAGCAAAGCCATAGCTTGTCCTCTGCTCCTAATTATGAGCAATGACTGTTCAAGTTTCATCTAGGTTCTGAGTCTGGTTGCAGTTTGTTGTACCGGTTTCAGCTGGAATAGAGGCTAATTTTATTCTTAGTAGCTGGTACAGTGCTATGGTTTGGATGTTGTCTGGGAATAATGCTGATAACACACTAATGTTTGACTTGTTGCTAAGTAGCACTTGTCCTAAGTCAAGGATTTTTCAGTTTCCCATGCTCTGCCAGTGAGCAGGTGCACAAAAAGCCAGGAGGGAGCACGGCCAGGACAGCTGACCCAAACTATCTAAAGGAATAATCCATCCCATAGATGCTATGCTCAATAAGTAAACTGGGGGGAGCTGGCTGAGGAGGGTGAATTGTTGCTCAAGAACTGGCTGGACATCAGTTAGCAGATGGTGAGCAACTGCGTTGTGCCTCATTTGTCTTTCTTAAGCTTTATTTCACTCTCCTTTTGCTACATGCCCTTCATCAGAACTATTATTATGCATTATTGTGGTTTATTTTAGTTATTAAACTCTTATCAACTCAGTGTATGTGTTTTACCTTTATTTTCCCCCTTCCATATTCTCCTCCTCATCCCACTGGGACGGAGGAAGATTGAGTGGTGGTGTGGAGCTTAGCTCTCATTAGAGGTTAGACCATGACATCTAAGCTGACTGCAAAACATGCAGCAGTACCAGGTGTGCTGCATTGCATGAAGACAAAGCATTCAGATGTTGGTTCCTTTTCTGAGTAAGAAAACAGTCAATGAAGGTTGGTATTTATTAGACTCCCAGGTGAAGGAAACCAGTAGCATTTTCCCTGCTGGTATTTTATACAAACAAAATCTGCTTATACTTGGTGGAAGACTTTGAAGTTCTCAAAGTGACTAGTCTGGGCACAGCTGGCTCCATTCTGAAGAAACACCTGAAAAACAGGCTCCTTCATGCCATATATCTGACTCCCTGGAATGCTGAACTGTTCTAGCTCTCTAAAGCCTGGACAACATAAGTGAAAGGTGCAGTTCAAAAGGTGCACTTTTAAACCGAATCCTCTGCAAAGAAACCAAACCCCTCCTATCATGCTGAAGTAATAGCACACCTCAGTAGGTTTAAGTTCTGTCATTTGGGGAAACCCCCACTAAAATAACACAATTTCTTCATACAGAATAAGATCTTTCTTATCACAAAGGTCATATAATCACATGAGAGAAGGATGATGACTTTCCCCTTCCCATCTTCGCAGTGTCACCAAAGGGTGGAGAAGCTTCAAGAAGCAAGCTGAAAAACCCTATCCAGAATTTTAAATGCCCAACCAAACACTGCTTTCTCCTGCCAAAAGAGGTTGTCCTTCATGCCACTTCACAGTGAAACTGAACATTTTCTATGACTTGTAAGAAGAAAAGAATTCCCCCCTCCTCCCCACCCAAACCCCCCAAATTTGCTGTGTTTCAGTATAAGTCAAGCCTTAGGGTACGGTGTGAGTTGGTTTTTCAAGAAGACAGGACTCATGAGAAGAGGAAGCAACAGAAAGAAAAAACAAGAGCAGAGCATTCCTGCCATATCATAAAGTACCAGCCTTTGCTTCAAGCAGGGATCAACAAATCACAGCATGAGAGATGAGAAGTACAATAAATTTAGCACAGTGTAATAAAATCGATTGTAATGGTAACTACTCCTACTTCTCAGAAAGTGTTGGGCTGGGTTTTTTTGGTTGTGGATCCAAACAAGACATTAATCTCCAGTGATTTTTACCTACTGAAGGCTGGTAAAACATTATGAATTTATCAGAAATAAAATAAAAATTTAATCCTTTCTTTGACTTATTGAACTCTAACAGTGGAGCACAATCTCTTCCCATTTCTCTCTCTGCCACCTTGTGTCCATTTCCCCTGCATGGTAAAAAGAGTGTTGGGGATTCAGAAGCCAAATGAACCTATTTGCTCTTGGCTTGCAATACTTCCACATGAATATTTCATGAGTATTGCAAAAAAGGCTTTGCTCACTAGTGAAGTCTGAAGGATCTGCTTGTTCAAACACAATCAGTTATTACAAAGAGTCTCATGGGAAAACACAAACGAAATTGCCCCACAGGATCACCTGAGTCAATGCTCTGTCTCTGAATCTTTGTGGAGGATGATGTTCAGAGACTCTTTAATGTGCATCTTTTTTTGTCACAGAATCACCAAGGTTGGAAGAGACCTCAAAGATCATCAAGTCCAACCTGTCACCACAGACTTCATGACTAAACCATGGCACCAAGTGCCACATCCAATCCCCTCTTGAACACCCCCAGGGATGGAGACTCCACTACCTCCCCGGGCAGCACATTCCAATGGTGAACGACTCTCTCAGTGAAGAACTTTCTCCTCACCTCACCTCTTTTATCTTAGCTCTTTTTGTTACACACATTATAAGGCCTGAACCAGGAGCAGGCCTACTTCCATTCATTCAAATTAGTATCAACCACTATTTATTGAATTTATTTGTTATTATTACTGGATTATTATTATTACTTCTGCTTTATTTTATGGAAGCTACATGGTTATGCAACTAGCATGTCATCCATGCTAGAGACTGTTATGTCTCTAGCATGTCATATTCTACTCAACTTTTTAATGTGCATCCAAGAATAGAATAGAATAGAATAAAATAGACCAGACCAGGGTGGAAGAGACCTTCAAGATCATCGTGTCCAACCTATCATCCAACACCACCCAACCAACTAAACCATGCAACCAAGCACCCTATCGAGTCTCCTCCTGAACACCTCCAGTGACAGTGACTGAATGACACATTTAAATAATTCTTTGATATTCTTTGGGGAATTACTGACTTTTAGTTTCCCCAATCTTTCCTCATACTTGCTTTAATAACAGATTTTGTACCTTTTCCATAGTACAGAAGCACAGCTGATTATAATGAGGCTGCAAAGTCTGATGAAAACCTTCCCCATTACAGAGAAGAGCTGATGGATGTAAGACATCAACTCCAGCAAGAGCTCTTTAGTGATCAGAAGGTGGGAAGGAGGGGGGTGAAGATGTACACAATGGAAACAAGGACATATTATGCAAAAAACAAGAAAAAAAGAAGAAGAAAAAACAGCCCTGAGAAGAATAGCACATGATGGAGGGATAGGCAGAGAAGTATACAGTGCTAACTAGTACATGGCTGAAAGAAAACATAAAGGGCAATCAGGAGATGTTCTCAGACGTAATGAGAGGATGGGAGAAAGAAGAACTTGCTATTGACAGGGAGAAGGTGAGCTACTGCAGGTGAAAGGGAAAGCCAAAGTGTTCTTACTTCAGTTTAGTTGCTTTATTCTGTGTAAAGAGAATAACTGAGATGAGCCATTTAACATGGTTAATATTAATAACAAGGGATGAAGGGATGAAGAAAATAGGCCATATTAGAGGGAAAGCTGGCTAAGGATATTAAAATAAATTAGATCTTTTAAGTTATCATTCCCTGATGAGAATCACTTAAGGCAACTAGTTCTGGCAGGGGTTTTGTGGATGACTCATGAGGACTCAGAGGACTGAAGAAAAAGGAAACATCTATTATCCACTGGTGGGGAAGGGAAGGGAAGGGGTAGGGAGGAGAAAGATCAAAGGAGATATAGGACCAACAGAACATGTAACATTGATAACTGGAAAAAAATATTAGGTCCTACATTTGTCAGAACCTCAGGAATATAAAAATAATCAAGTTAATAATGGACAGAGAATATTTGCAGGTCAAAACCAGGTGTTAATCAAAACAATCTTGTTTCCTCTTCAAGACCAGCCCTGCGCAACTCCAGCTCAGCAAAAGAAGTTTTAAGAAACAGAACAGCAGTCCCTAGAGATCTAGTCACTGCATGATTCCTTTGTTTTCTGATGCTCTCTGAAGTAAGAATAACTTGTCAGAGCAGCTACACAAAACAAACCCTGCTGATTAAAGCCATCTGAGATATTTCTGTGCAGATCTCAATTTTTTAAATGAAACCAGAAAGGGCTACAACATCTTTTGGCTCTTCTCTGTCAGCAACAGAGGAAAGGTGCATTTGAAGGGGAAAAAAATAATAAGATTAAGGACATTTCTGCACTGATTGACCAATACACATCTCCCTTGTTCAATATAACCTGTGGATGTGGTCTACCTGGACTTCAGCAAGGCCTTTGGGGTCGGCATCTGGGTCGAGGCAATCCCAGGCACAAATACAGGCTGGGCAGTGACTGGCTGGAAAGCAGCCCTGAGGAGAGAGACTTGGGGGTGCTGGTGGACAAAAAGCTCAACATGAGCTCTCAATGTGCACTTGCAGCCCACAAAGCCAATCAGATCCTGGGCTGCATCAGAAGTGTGGCAAGCAGGTCGAGGGAGGTGATCCTCCCCCTCTATTCAGCTCTGGTGAGACCCCACCTGGAGTACTGTGTCCAGTTCTGGAGCCCCTATTACAAGAGGGATGTGGAGGTGCTGGAACGTGTCCAGAGAAGGGCCATGAAGATGATCAGAGGGCTGGAGCACCTCTCCTATGAGGACAGACTGAAGGAGTTGGGGCTGTTCAGTCTGGAGAAGAGAAGGCTCTGAGGTGACCTCATTGTGGCCTTCCAGTATCTGAAGGGGGCTACAGGAAGGCTGGGGAAGGACTTCTCAGGATCTCAGGTAGTGATAGGACTAGGGGGAATGGAATGAAGCTGGAGGTGGGGAGATTCAGGCTAGATGTGAGGAGGAGGTTCTTCCCCATGAGAGTGGTGAAACCCTGGAATGGGTTGTGCAGGGAGGTGGTCGAGGCCCCATCCCTGGAGATGTTTAAGCCCAGGCTGGCTGAGGCTGTGGCCAGGCTGATCTAGTGTGGGGTGTCCCTGCCCATGGCAGGGGGGTTGGAACTGGATGATCCTTGTGGTCCCTTCCAACCCTGAATGATTCTATGATACTATGAGAGCAACCAAACAGAGAGGGACCTGGGGGTACTGATCGACAGCCACCTGAATATGAGCCAGCAGTGTGCCCAGGTGGCCAAGAAGGCCAATGGCATCCTGGCCTGCATCAGGAATAGTGTGGGCAGCAGGAGCAGGGAAGTCATTGTGCCCCTGTACTCTGCATTGGTTAGGCCACACCTTGAGTACTGTGTCCAGTTCTGGGCCCCTCAGTTTAAGAAGGACATCGAAATACTTGAACGTGTCCAGAGAAGGACAACAAGGCCTTGAGCACAGCCCTGTGAGGAGAGGCTGAGGGAGCTGGGATTGTTTAGCCTGGAGAAGAGGAGGCTCAGGGGTGACCTCATTGCCCTCTACAACTACCTGAAAGGTGGTTGTAGCTAGGAAGGGGTTGGTCTCTTCTCCCAGGCAACCAGCACCAGAACAAGAGGACACAGTCTCAAGCTGTGCCAGGGGAGGTTTAGACTCGAGGTGAGGAGAAAGTTCTTCACTGAGTGAGTCATTCGTCATTGGAATGTGCTGCCCAGGGAGGTGGTGGAGTCACTGTCCGTGAAGGTGTTCAAAAGGAGAGTGGATGTGGCACTTGGTGCCATGGTCTAGGCATGGGGTCTGTGTTGATAGGTTGGACTCGATGATCCTCGAGGTCTCTTCCAACCTTAGTTATACTGTGATACTGTAACAGGCAGTACACCTCTGTGCCACGGGGCCTCCATTTTTGGGGGAAGACAATTGTGGCACTAAACTGAAAGAATGTATTGGGAAGGCAGATAAGATCATTCCATTAATTCATCCACAGGCTTCACACAGTCACTTTAGAAAAGTCTCTCGCCAAAAGTCAGAACTGGTTCTTTTTTTTTTCAATCTGTAATTAATCTCAAGTAAGCCAATGTTTTAGAGAAAGAGGACCCAAAGTGCCAATCAGACAATTATTTCCTTCATGTTTGAGAGGCTGGGCAAAAAAAAAACAACCCAGCCTTTTTTTTTGCCAAGCAGAATGCAGTATTATTTTTTTCTATGGTGTCATTTCACATCATTAATGAATATTTTTCTCTAAAACAACAACTAGGCAGAGAATAGGCACTAAATTGTCCAAAATAAAGTGGGGGGGAAAAAAAAATCTGGCTAAATAACTGCATGTACAATGAATTGACAGCTCCACAGGAAATTAGGATTGCTTCTATTTCCCTCACCTCCCCCCACTCCAACAAATGCCTCGATGCTCCAGTGTTATGTATGAGTTGTTTATTCATATTTACCTCATATTATTTTTTTTAAGCTGTGTTTTATAATCCCTCCCTTTGTGATTTGACAAAGGGCTATCAGCATAATAGTGTTTGGAACTGAGCGGATGCCAGGGAGCAGATGCTTGAAATGAAGTTTAGGCAACAAGAAACAGGGAACAGTATGTTGGCCACAGTATTTGCTATTAGAGCCATGATTTCATTTTCTTTTCTTATACAGAACTGTTAGCTATAGAGACTGGTCCCATGAGGTGGAATGCTGCCACCTTAATACTGGGAGATTAGGATACAACTCGAGCTGTAAACCAGTGGGCTGAATCACACGAAGCTATGGTAAGTGCTGCAAGAGCTTTTTGTTACCTGCTCACCTCAGCTGATTTGGATTCCCATGCTGAATGCCCTTGCCCCAGTGATTCTGCATCAAAGTTTTTCACTGGACACTCCACAAGAATGAGCTTAAAACCATTGTATTTTACTTTAGTCTTCCACTGTCCCTCATTTACTTTCCCACACAGAGGAATCGACCACACTCCCTTGTCTTCCCTCCTTTTCACTTCTTAATAAAATAGATAAAGGAATAACAGTGTCTGCTTGCTATAAAATACATCTGCAGCTGGAAATGTTCCTCCTTTAATCTGTCAGCTCTTTTAGGAAGAAAAGAAAGATTTTCTTCACACAGATACTATGAAGGCAACTCATCCCACTGGGGATCTTGTTATATATCTCCTCTTTTCCTGTGAGTTTTCATGGAGAGGGCACAGAGGAAAGAAAAACAGCATGGCATAGTCCATTAAGGGCAGACCATCAATGGAAACAAGTCATTATTTACAATTTCCAGGAGAACATCAACAAATTTGAGCCACTTCAACATTTTGGGGCCTATCTAACACTGCAAAGGGCTGATATAATTATTTCTAGTCTGGGAGTAGGTTTCTGTCACTTCTTTTTTCCCCATCTCGCCTTGACAGCAGCTCCACAGCAGCCCAGTCAAGCCTTTTGTGTGTCACTGGTTTTGTAGTCTTAGGGAGATAATAATGATTGCAAAATAAGCAGATCAGTAATGATAGAAGGCTGTGGAAATCCAGGACAGACATTAAAAGAAAGACATAAATTGAAGCTACAGCCTACATCCCACACCTAAAGAGAATTTCCTCAAGCCAAGGCTGAGTTAACTGGACCATGAGACCTTTTTGAGTAACAGTTGTTCATGTCATTACTGCAAAGTAAAGAGAAAGGAAGAAAAGAGGGGGTAAAAGAAGGGCAAGAAAATAAGGGTAATAACAGTTGTGGGTTTGTGGGGATTTTGTTGTTTGTTTTGGTTGGTTGGGTGGGTTTTTTTTGAGCACTAAGAAGAATTGCAATATTAGCTCATCACTTTGGGATACTTTTGAATGACCAAAAAAAAAAGTGCCATACCTTTAAAAGAAAAATCAAGTGGTTTTTATTACCTGACTGAAGGTACTGGAAGATAGAATTATTCACCTCCTTTGCTAATTTTTCACTACATAAGGAACAGTTTGGCAGTTTCTACTTAAGCTCTCCCTTCTTTTAGTATAAATTCTTCCCTCCTGTTTGATGTCTCCCCCATATTGCTCTGCAGTAATATTTGTCCCTCTCTAAGGTTTTGGAAAGTAATAGATTTTGATACAATGATTCTTTTCCTTTCCTCTTTGTATTTTTTTTTCCTGTCTTATTTTCCCTAACCCTCTCCCTTCTCCAGTCGTCTATTTTTCTCCCTTCACTCTCCATCCTTTTTTTTTTTCCTCTTCTTCCTAGAACTGAATTTCTGGTCATTTTTTTCTGCATATTTGCTCACTTCATAGTATCATAGTATCAGTCAGGGTTGGAAGGGACCACAAGGATCATCTAGTTCCAACCCCCCTGCCATGGGCAGGGACACCCCACACTAGAGCAGGCTGGCCAGAGCCTCAGCCAGCCTGGGCTTAAACACCCCCAGGGACGGGGCCTCGACCACCTCCCTGGACAACACATTCCAGGGTTTCACCACTCTCATGGGGAAGAACTTCCTCCTCACATCTAGCCTGAATCTCCTCCTCACATCTAGCCTGAATCTCCCCACCTCCAGCTTCATTCCATTCCCCCTAGTCCTGTCACTACCTGTGATCCTGAGAAGTCCTTCCCCAGCCTTCCTGTAGGCCCCCTTCAGATCCTGGAAGGCCACAATTAGGTCACCTCAGAGCCTTCTCTTCTGCAGACTTCCTTTTCATGGCCTTCATCTTCCCTATCCATACAATCATTAAGCAACATGAAGATGAAGAGACAAAAATCCTACCCTGTACAAGAATCAGGCTGCTTCTCCTTTCCTCTGGCACCAGATAGCAATAGTAATCAAGAGAGTGCTTTATTCAAAGAGGAGGAGTCTTCATCATCATTATCCTACCTGTGGGGAAAAGAGAAGGAAACTACTGCTACCATCCCTTCATTTTCTTGGAGAGACAAATCTGCTTTTGTTCTCCCAAGAGGCAAGGCAAAAAATAAAACAGATCTCACCATCTCAAATGTTCTTGAAGTTCCTTCTACTTGTAATCATGTCAGAAGTCCCAGAAATTTCTTCAGGAGTAGGAGTGGCATCTTTGAACTGTAATGCTGCAGAATCCTTCTTTCTGCTGCTGCTGAAAAAAGGTGAAGTGTTCTATGTATGAACAAGATACTTTTTAGCTGAGTGAAATTGACTAATTCCTCCAGGGAAGAGGAGGGGAGGGAGAAAGAAAACAAAAGGAGAGGGCCAAACCCTCAAGCCCTTGGGAAACACTTTTATTTGGGGGCTTAACTGCAGAATAAAAGATAAAGATTTCATGGTGGTGCAATTCTACTGTTTAATATCAGTAACTGATGACTCACTAAACTACTGCATGGGCATTCTTCCCCAGCAAAGGTTAATCCAAATCCATTTCCCCATGGAGTGCCTAATCTCAGCACAGCAGGTCATCCCAAACTGCACAGCACTGATCAGCTTCACCTTTATGAACTTCCTAAATGCCCATTGAGCCAGAGAAACACTTTTCTTTAGAGCATGGGAGGGCAGATGTGTGTTTTAATTGCTCTTCTGACCTGGTGGATTAATTGAAACCATCCTTCCTCCTGAGAGCACCACACCACCAGAATACAGAAATATTCACATTTGCTTCCCACTTCATCACTGAAGTCAGTGCCAGAATTTCCACCAACTTGGGGCTTGAATAAGTTGCTATGCAAGGATATTATTGTACCTTATGCTGTTATACTTTTATATTCTTCCCTGTAATTATACAGCACAGAATTAATTAGATACAAACGTGTTAGCACATCATTAATAAGATTTATCAAGCATTCTTCCAAATAAATTACAAGAAGTGATGATAATGTGGTAAGGATGCAGCATGACATTGATTTTGGAGAGCCTGAATGGGAGTGCCAGAGCTTTTGGACTGGTGCAATCATCTTCATGCTATCTAAAGCACTACCCTAAGAGTCCATTCAGCAGAGCATATGTACAACCATTATTGCTTAACCAAGAGCCACAGACATGGCTGAGACAAGTGCTGCCTTAAAGCAGAATTTTCTCTGCACCAGACCTTAAGCTCGCTCTCTCTGTGCTTGTCTGTCTACAAGCCAACACAATATGTTGTACACCCTAGGCTTAATCTTAAGCATGCTGTAGGCTTAGAAATACGGGGGGGGGGGGGAGGGGAGAGAGGGGAACAAAACCAACCAAAAGCACCTCACACTGGTCTCTACTATTAAGAAAATAAATGTAAAGTATTTCATCTTCCTATAATGCTTTAATTTGCACCTCACTCTTTCTACTGTGCCCCACTGTTCTTAATCTAATTCCTGCTATCAGACACCAAGTTTTTCCAGGTAGAGATTCATCTTCCATATGCATTCTGTAAAACATCAGGCATGACTTAATATAGAGTATCAAGAAGGAAAAAAAGCCCTGTAAACAAAACAGGCATCATGCCAGAATGGGATGCCTGACACATTGCTGTATGGGAGTCTTCTGCACATTCCAGCCAACACATTTTTCACCTTACAAGTCCAGTGAATCATTCAGAGTGTAAAGGGGAAATAGTGTTCTGGTCTAATAATTTAATTTAGCAAACACCAGCAGAAAGCAATAGTTCTCAAGAAAATGTGAGTTCAGAGGAGCTAAACACTTGTGATAATTCATCAGAAATAGTAGCTACAAAATCTATGCCAGTAAAACCCAATAATAAGTGAATTAAGAAAAGGACAGAACACCCAGGTTCAACCCCACAGACTCATGTGCTTAAATGGATTCCACTTACAGTTAAATTCCACACTGTTCCTGAGAGGAAGCTAAAGAGAAAGGAGGCTGTACTGCTGTTAATACATTTGTCACACAGTTTTGGCAGCTTTCATCAGCTTTGTCATTGCAGGCATCCAGTATTTTTCACATTGATTCAGGCATTAATCAGAACATATTTGTTATTTCAGGATTAGCATACCAAAACTGTTTTGTGAGTTAGCATGCTAATATGTTCTATCAAAGACTAAATTAACATCTTACCGCTGTTAACCAGGGGCAATGCTTCATGTGCAATTCAGATGATGTTGACAAACTTCTCGTATTACCAGCTGCTTAAATGTGAGGGTGCTTAATATCTGTGGACCTAAAGAAATACCTTTTGAAAATAACCAGACAACAAAGCCCCTCACTGTCCAGTACCAACATCCCCACAGCTAATGAAGCCCCAGACTCTTCCTGAGCCCTATTGTACTTCCAGTAATGAGGTAGAGCACAAAGTACCAAACAGCACTAAGGAGCATTCCTTTCCATCTTCACCCTCCTTTCATTTTGTTCAAGCATATTTTAGTCTCAAAGATATTTTGAAAGAGGACAAGAGAGCAGAAGGGAAGATGGAACCTGTAACCTGCTATGCCCGAAATGCTTTCCTTTCCTAGGAGTGAAAGAGAATCACAAAGTAGTGGGAATGTATTTTGCTGTTTTCCACTCTCTTCACATGCAAACTGCTGCCGTTCGTCTAAAGCCACAGCTCAATGCCGACAGTTAAGACTACGCATTAGTGTTTTGCTGGCAGAATTCCTGGCTCTCAGCCCAGAGGTTTCCTATGGCAACCATCCCAGTTTCATCCCACCTGTAAATGCCCAGATCATGCATGCAGCTATTACCTGCCAGGGAGCACTCACCAATCACCATCCAGGTAACCTTTGCTGACTTCTGTGAGACCTGCCCAACAACATTCAGCAGGGTATCCCAGAAACTGCAGCAGCAGAACATTTTATCTTCTGCATATATGTGGTATCTTTTCCCAGGAATTTGATAGCAGCTGTTGAGTGAAGATGGCAATTTTCACTTTTGATGAGAATGGCTTCTATCCACAATGAAGAACACAGCTGAAGTACTTCATTTCAGCTCAGAATAACCATTAGCTAGGCTTAAATTCAGATTAAAAGTTGAATTTAAAATACAATTCACTTGTACTTAGAACAGATACAGTCTGCACATGAGTGTTTCATCCTAACATAAGAAATAATGAATTAAACCCAATTAAATCTAGACAGTGCCCAACTCAATTAGCCATAAGGCTGACTAGCCTTAGCACTTTTAGCATATTGGAGAGCGCCTAAATCCCTTTCTGTCAAGGTGAAGCTTATCCCCAAATTTTGGCAAGGTCAGACCAGAGGCACCATATTCCTGAGCCCTATTACTGTGTCAGTCAATGATCCAAAGAAATACCATCTATAGCAATAATGGCAATGAGCAAGAGCTGGGCTGTTCCTCAGCTATTACTTGCATTCACTCTGAGATCTGCAGAAAGCCTGTGCAGACCTGAGTGGAACCATGTTCCCACCAAGCTGCTTTGCCTGTAAGCAGACTGCCAGAATCCCTGTTAGCCTCTCTTTCAAAATGTCAAATATTTAGCAGTAACTTAATGTTTAAGGGAATATCTACAAAGATGGTCACAGCTCCTCAGTTGTACACCAGTAAGTCAAGGCTGTCTGGGTTTCTGCTGTGACAATTGTCAAATAGCAGCTGGGAGTTCATAACCACATCTTGGCTGTGGGTATTGTTAAGTAATGGCAGATATATTTCTTCCAACAGCAGAGCTAAGATTACTTCCTCTGTCTGCTCTGGCTACTTTCCCAACCTGTCATCACGATCTCAGTTAATCAGAGTTGAGCCTCAGCCAACTAATTCATATCTCTTTTGTGCTCTTCTTTGCAAACCAAGGTGCTGTGTCATCCATTGTGGGTGGAAGATATAGATTCATATGTGTGCCCTTTATCAGTAGGCTAAAATTAACCAGGCCTCATCTTTCCTAAGGGATGGTTTCATTCATTTGAGCTTCTAACCACTTGAAGTTCAATCTGGTGTCCCATACCTTCACATAAAGTCAGAAAAGAGTAATAAGCAGATACAGAAGGCAAGTTGTTTGACCTGGTTTAAACTTACTCTGCTTTCAATGCTGCCTTCTCTCTCTTGATCATGAGGAGAGTCAGTGTCTAGCTCAGACTTGCCCAAGTTTTTTTGACCCCAGAGTTAGATCTAACTAAGTCCCAGGTGGCCCCTTTTGCTGACTGAAGTGAAAATCAAACCAGAGTGCAGCACTAGCCCCACTAAAAAGAAGCTCAGGGCAGGGAAAAAGAAGGAAAGAAAAGTAAATAAATTCCCCACCCTTATCTGCTGAAATCTGTCCAAGAGGAGTAAAGAAGGCTCTGAAAGAAAGTTTCATCTTACTCTGATGAGCAATACCACTAAATCACTTGAAGTCCTTCTCAAGCAACAGTCTTCAAAGCAGATGTAAAGTTTAAAGCAACTGAAAAAACATTCACTCTGAGTCATCATCTACTCCTTAAACAAATATTACCAACCACCTCAATCTTTCTGGCACAGGCATCCCTATTTCTTATATCCCAGTGCTCTGACCCTTCAGTTTTAGAAGCTACATTACAACTCACATCATACTGAGGCAGGTTGTAATCCCCCAAAGATGATACAGAGTTCTTACTCAGCTCCCAGTTAGACTTTTTCCAAACACCTTCTTAAATCATGACTTACAGGGGAAAAAAATAAAAGCCCAAATATTTGCTTAAAGAACTACAAATGCAGGAACACAGAGAGTAAATGATATACTTGAAAAATAAAGTGTTTACTTACAAATATTTGATATCCAGAGTTTGCTACTGTTAATAAGCATTCTCATTTGGAACACAGACAGCATTTAAGCTTCAATAAATGCTGAATTCCTCATCTGTGTTGGTTTGACAGTTCAAGGGGAAACCTTGTTATTTAAAAATATATATTTAGCTTTCAGGAATCCAAGTTCTGCAATGAAGAGTTTGGAGATTCACACAGTTTGCTCATGCAGAAAAGTTCTTCCCTTTCGAGCTTTCAGATGCCTGGGTTAAATAAATGTGCTTCCCTTCCCTGCCAAAATTCCCCCCACTCCCAAGAGCATGCAGTCTTCTGTAGACAGCACCAAAACCCAAAACAAAACACAAACCAAACCAACCAACCGAAAAAACCCACCCCAAACCTGAAAGGAAACTTTATCCTTACTATTTTCATTGTGACACTACTTTTGAGCATTGCAATGAGAGTTCCTGAAAAGCTGGTGCCTAGCAGTGCAAAAAGGATCCATAAAAACCCCCCACTGTTCCCTAACATACCTGGCTGTTTCTCTTGCACTTTGAAGGGATACAGCTAACTGCAGAGGGAATTTTGAAGATCTTCCTGCCCTCTCTCTGCACCTTTGGGAGTCTAACTACTATTGAATCTCTGCATTTACATGTTTTCAAACACAGATAGCAGCATCACTATTGATCCAGCAGCTGCAGGTGCCACTCAGTCATGAAAAAAGGCACAAAACACTGCTGCATCCCTTCAGGTGTAAGATGTAATGCAGTGATCCGACTTATTGTGAAGGAGCTTGTGGATTTTAAGTCAACTTTGCTCAAGCTCCCTGCAAACTTGATCTTTTCTAGGTTTCATTGCCTTTGTACTAATGTTCCCAAACAGGGGAAAAGCTATTATGTTTGATTGATGGAAGGAAATCCTCTCCTGAAAAGTGAGGAAGAGAGAAGCAGTTGTAATTATTAGGAAAAACATAGTTCATTTTTTCTCCATCACACAGGAATTAAGCCAGTGCCTGCACTTGGAAGATGTTAGATGTTCTCAGTTCAATCACAGAAATGTCCAGGCTGGAAAAGACTCTCAGGATCACCAAGTCCAACCAATAAACCTACTGTACAAGGTTCACCCCTAAATCATATCCCCAAGCACCACATCCAAACGAACTTTAAACGGGATTGGCAACTCCACCACCTCCCTGGGCAGCCCATTCCGATGCCTGACCACTCTTGCCATGAAAAATTTTTCCTTAATGTCCAGTCTAAACCTACCCAGTCATAGCTTGAGGCCATTCCCTCACTAATTTCTTGTGAGAAGAGGCCAGCACCAGCCTCTAGCCTTTAGGCTCGAGATGAGGAGAAAGTTCTTCCCAGAGAGAGTCATTCGTCATTGGAATGTGCTGCCCAGGGAGGTGGTGGAGTCACCATCCCTGGAGATGTTCAAGAGGGGATTGGATGTGGCACTTAGTGCCATGGTCTAGTCATGAGGTCTGTGGAGACAGGTTGGACTCAATCTTTGAGGTCTCTTCCAATCTTAGTGATACTGTGATACTCTCCACAACATCCTTTGAGGTAGCTGTAGACAGCAATGAGGTCTCCCCTCAGCCTCCTCTTTTTCAAACAAAAATAGCCCAAATAATACTTCTAGAGGAACTCTTCCCTTAACCAAAAAGCAAAGAAGAAAGAACCACTAAAATACTGCAGTAATCAGCAGATGCAACTGCTTAGTACTCCATGACACAGGAGAAATTGAGCTGCTGCTAGTAATAAATCAGCAGAATTCAGTTTGGATTTAACATTTATTCTCTTTTCTTTAACAGCTGGTGCTATTTTGATCCCTTTCAAACACTCCTGGGCTTCTTGTTTGTCTGGGTTTTGTTTGGTTGGGGGTTTTTTTGCCTTTTTTGGATGTGTTTTTGTTTGGTTGGTTGGGTTTTTTTGTTTCTGCAATACTCACTCTGTTAAACTGCTGCAGACACACTAAAACTTATTTTTGGAAACACTCTTCCACAAACCTTCTGTCTGTAGAGCTTGACTGTATCTCGCAGCTAATATTTAGGTGACATTCCTTTTCAGTCACCAGTATGTTGCTCACAGCTTTTGCTTTGTTTGTCTTTCCTTGGCAGCTCACCTTGATGGAGTGGGGAGGTGGTGGGATGTGTTTACAGCAGGAACAAGTTGCAATTACCAGTTGCAGATACAAACATGCACCTCCAAGCTCTGGAAGAAGGTGAGCTGCTTTGTCCATTGACATTATCTAGCAGTGTAAACATTTGGAGGCTGCAATGACAGCTTGTTTTCACTTCCCTCCTTGCAGAAACTGAATGGCTTCTGGCTGCTATCAATTAGCATGTCCCAACACCATGCAGGAATGTGGCTGCCAGTGACCCCACGTCTATTTATCAAGACAGAAGCCATGTGAATCTGAGTATCTGTCCTGGGCTCTCCTAAGCATGATGATACCTTGGGGTGCTAAATCCCTCGGTCTGGCACTTCGCTAGGCAACAGCTTGTAATACGAGTAATAATCATGACAACAACACATTTTTGTAATATGGTAATATGTTACTAACTAAAATCTGGCTCCAGCTGAGAGTATAAGGCTAGAGTGGAACAAGTCACTTTTCAGCTTGATCTCTTTATCTGCTACCCAACATCAAAACTAAGGAGTCAAAACTAAGATAAGAGCTGAGACTTCATTTACAAAAAGCACAACTTCCCCCCCCCCCTTGTAATGATTTTTGAAGATGGAACGGGAGAGACATCATTGAATTGTTTAGCAACCTATAAAACTGCAGGATAAGTGATGAAATGGGGGATGAAGAGGTTTCTGACTCAAAGTGACCACTTAGATGCGGGAGAACCTCAAAATGAGCACTCAGATTTTGCATCTTTCATGTAAGGTATTTTTTCACGTTTGTCTTTACTCTGAATGTTTTCAGTAATCAAGTTTTCCTTTTCCATCCTACTGTTTCCTTCAAAAATTCAACTGAAGTGCTTTGGTGGAGGTAGGCTGCCTTCTCCAAACATTTCTGTCACCCCTCATATTTTGGATATGATAACCAGACCTGGGAAAGTTATAGTTAGCCAAAGCAACTGCCACTACAGATGGCCTTGCTCAATAGCTCAGATAATCCAGTGCTTTGCTCTGTGTCATGAGATGTGGCACTGCACTAAATGCTGAAAATTTGCAAAGAACTATCACAAAACAACCAACTGAATTCTGCCTTTTTAGGGATTACCCTCAGCTGCTCTAGCTCATCCCCATTTCAACTCACACATTAATTTAGCCATAAAACAGACATGAGAAGTAGGAAAATCACTTCCACAGTACTCAACTCCCACATTAGGACCTTGGTATTCACTTCCCAGAGCCTCCAGTCAAACAAAATGTGACTTTTGTCTTATACAAAGGCATTTGAGAATGCATCAAGCTATTTAAATCCAGAAAAATCAGTTGCACTTATATAAGCTGTTGATGAATTGCAATTGAACTTACTCTTTCCCATAAGTTTTATAGAAGCCTTTGGTTTCTAATTTAGGGACAAGTAGCAACCTATATATGATCAATTTAGGTCTTCCCTCCTGCTCCCTCATTCAAAAGAAGCAAGAATAAGTCCTTTGAGCATGCTAAAGCACTTCAGTCTGATGGCAGGATCAAACCACCAGAAAGAAATGAACCCTAGATTTCTAGCTGTAGGAGCTAACATGGTAAGTGCAGTACTCCATCAGTTCTGTGAGCCTAATCCTTCCTCCAAAACCTATGATGTGACCTGAATTTTCATATAACCTGAAAATGATTGAAGTTGTCTTCTTGATGAGCTCAACATCTATGGACAAGAATTAATAAAACCAAAATAAGTAACATGCTACATCTCAAACCATTCTAGAGAACAAGTGGCTTAATGTTTGTCTCTTGTAAGTAACTACTTCAGCAAAGTGCAGTTTCTTTTATTTTGGTTTTATTAATTCTTGAGCTCATTGAGAAGACAACTTCAATCATTTTCAGGTTATATGAAAATTCAGATCACATCTGAAGTTTTGGAGGAAGGATTAGGCTCACAGAACTGATGGAGTACTCTACTTATGTTAGCTCCTACATCTAGAAATGCAGGTTAATTTCTTTCTGGTGGTTTGAGTCCAAATCTCATCATCAACTATTTTACACAGAAAATTTTATTTAAGTCCATGGTATAAAGTGGGCA
This sequence comes from Melanerpes formicivorus, assembly GCF_026170545.1. Taxonomy (NCBI): domain Eukaryota; kingdom Metazoa; phylum Chordata; class Aves; order Piciformes; family Picidae; genus Melanerpes; species Melanerpes formicivorus. The sequence continues at coordinate 1,874,404 of NW_027142415.1, read as the reverse complement.
ATGAGTGAGTCTCAGCATCCAACTGTTAGTTTGCTTCATGGTCACACAGGATAGCTTGGAGGAGGTGACTCTCAAAGCTCCTTATAGGTGCTATTGAAGAAATGAATCATTAGCCCTAAAGAGTATGCTCCAGGACAGTAGGAAGTACACATAGGATCCACCACTGTATTGGGTTAGACTGAGATGGAGTTAATTCTTCTCATAGCATCTTTCTAGTGCTGTGTTTTTGCGGCAGTAGTTGATAACACAGCAGTGTTTTGGCTACGGTTGAGTAAGTATCCAGGTTGTGTCCTTTCAACGTTTCCCTGCTCCAGGAGTACATTGAGGGGTGGGCAAGATCTTGGGAGGGGACATGGCTGAGCCAGCTGACTCAGACTGGCCAAGGAGGTATTCCATACCACATGAGGTCAGCTCAGGTATAAGAATGAAGTGAAAGAAGGGAGTGGGGGGATTTGCCCATGGCATCTGTCCTCCCAAGTAACCACCAAGCTTAGAGAGCCCTGCTTCCCGAGACCGACCATCATCCTGCTGATGGGAAGTAACATCTCTCTCTCTGCTTCCACATGGTCTATTGCTGTTTGCTTATTACTGTTATTAAAATTGCTCCTATCCTATTCCTGGCTTCTGTTATTTTTGCCCCCCTTCTCCCCCTGTTCACTTAAGAGGGGGAGTGATAGAGTAGCTTTGGTGGGCATCTGGCCTCCAGGCCAGGGCCAAACCACCACAACCACCCATAGAATCTGCTTGGTGGTCCTGCAGATTTTGAAACTGTTTGGGAAGAACCATGACCCTATCTGTTCCCTTTGCATCTTAGGAAAAAAATAGACACAGTAACCAATTTACCTGTAGCATATAAGAAGACTGAGCCTCCACATCCCATATTCTAATTCCCAATAACTCCAAGGATTTTGTAAAAATTAAAGCAAGCTTAAATCAGAGGCATATTAAAAATTGTGTGTCACTAAATCAAGAAGTGGGCAGAGAACACTTGCCAGTGATAGCCAATAGTGTGCCAACAAGAATAAAAGGGAATTAAATTTTCTTTGCTTTAGACCTGTAATAAACTTTCAGTGCTTCCCAGCGTCTCTGGTAGCTCTTCATAGCCCCCCTAAGGAGCTGTGACTCATCAGCTGAAGAATGCTAGTCTGGATTAATGGCACTCATCCAGAGCCAACTTATTTCTAAGTTGTTTTTTTTTTGTTGTGAATAAGTGTATCTGAGGCCATACCACCTAATTTTAATGCTTACATCCATAACAGATGTGAAAATGCTACGATTCTGCACTCCTTGGCGTTATTCCACACCTCTAGGAGTAAAATGACTTCGCTGGAAAGCAGAGCAGATGTGATTATGAAACAGATTCTTACTTTCACAACCAGCCATTGCTTTGTACTACACAAATTACTCATGGTTAAAATTTCATGTTAACAATACAGGGCAGTAGCAGGGGACAAAGACAACACAATAAAAGAAACTAATAAAGCAAGGCATTTCTGGGCCTTCTGGCTCCCTGTGTTATCAGTACTTCAGTCAGCTGCACAGCCTACATTTTATTGTAATGTAAACTTGAAAACTCTAGCTGAGAACACTGGCTAAGCTACAGATGAATCAAGAAAACCTGTGATAAAACTGAAGCAAGAGAAAGCCCCATCAGACATGAGCTCTCCAGAGCATTTTTATATGGGTTAATAAGTTGCATTCTGCTAGATTTTCATGCTCAAAACCCCTCTAATGTGGAACAACACATGAGGAAGGAAAAACTCTGAAAAGTTTTAAATTGCTTTGAAGGAAAAAACATGACTCAGAAAGTGTTTGAAAAGTCTGACAGATAGTATTGTGATGCAGAATGGTGACGTTTGTACTGCTGGTGATGTCAATCAGTATCAGAGTGACACGATGTCAGTACAAGTTAGCCTGCTCTGAAAACAAACACATCAGGACATTTAAGACCCAGTTATGCTATCTGCAGAAAGGGAAGCCTGCATGGAGAGAGCCAAAGAAACAGTGAGCTGATACTCTGTTATTAATGCTGAGGCCTAACTCAAGTAGGCAAAGAAAAATAATATATAAGAAGACATTTTTTAGGGTCTCTCTTTCCTCCAAGTAGCATCCATAGCAATGAATAGCATCAATACCCAAAGCACCAATGCTCATTTTCTATGGTTTAAGGCATTAGTGTAACACTAGCTTTCATGGAATGCATCAGGTTGGAAGGGACACTCAGTGGTCATCTTGTTCAAACCCCCTGCTGCGATCAGGGACAGCTACATCATGATGCTCAGGATCCCATCTCTGGGCAACATGTTTCAGTATTTCACCACTCACTGTAAAGAACTTCTTCCTTATGTCTAACCTAAATCTGCCCTGCTCTAATTTAAAACCATTGCTTCTCATCCTTCTCAAGCCCTTCAGATATTGAAATAAGGTCTCTCTGGACCCTTCTCTTCTCTAGGCTGCAGAGCACCAACTCACTCAGCAGCCTGTGCTCCAGGCCCCTGATGATATTTGCTACTTTTGCTACAGATGCTACTTTGGTCAAAGTTCTCAAGAGCCAGTCAGGACCAGTGTTTCCCCATCTACAATGTTTCTGTTTAGGAAGAGACTGGATAGGGCACTTTGTGCCATGGTGTAGTTGATCCGATGGTGTTGGGTGATAGGTTGGACTTGGTGATCTCAAAGGTCTTTTCCAACCTGGTCAATTCTATTCTACTCTACTCTATTCTACCCTGTTCAGAGAGAATAAAAAGAAGGTGAGTCTATAACCTGACAAAGGTCAGTCCAAATTTGGAGACTTCCAGAGTCTCTCTGACCCAGACAGAAATCAGAGCTTCATGACATGAGTACTTTCAACTGGAGATAACTGCTGACTTAGTAGAATATTTATATGGCTAAAAAAGGATGCAGAATAATGAAGAATAAGGCCTGAAGTGTGTAAATAATGTAGGATGAGGTGAGAGTTAAGGTCTGCACACATAATAAAGCTTTCATGCAATAGGTAGCTCATTCTACTGAAGACTGAAGTTTCAGACAGAAAGAGACAACGAATCACAGAAACACAGAATGTTAGGGGTTGGAAGGGACCTCTAGAGATCATTTAGTCCAACCCCCCTGCCAAAGCAGGCCACAGACAAGCACACCCACATGGGTTTTGAAGGTTTCCAGAGTAGACTCCACAGCCTATCTGGGAAGCCTGCACAAGTAAAAAGAGATCTATACAATTCTTTTACTACCTATGCAATCTTAATTAATTTTGTACTAACATAAACAGTTCAGGCTTTGGGCTCAGCCAAATTCTTACTCCAGATTCTATCTCCAGAGTGCTCTTTTTACTTTCCTTTTCCTTCTCTCTGCCACTATACATCCTCAGCAACTTTTAGCTTGATTTTTTTCACTTGAAAACTTAAATTTGGGAATTTCACAAATGAGAAATCAAATCCATGCAATAATTCTACAAGAACATCCCTTGAAGCAGCAGCTTCCCCTGATTTTCTCTTATTGCCCTTCAGGGCTTCTGTTTAGTAAAGTCCCCCATTCAGGTAGGCATTTTCATAGAGGTGTCATACATAAGGAAATAAAGAGAGATCAGTTAGGAAGCTGTAGGGCAGCTTCACCATATGGCATGCCCAAAGGAGACACTAGCAACAAGATAAACTGCATCTCATTGTGTCATACTGCTGCAGTATGCATACCTCACTGCCTCCACTTGTAGCTGAGGTCTGGATCAGAAGACATAATTGCTGCGTGGCAGATGTCATTCTCCAAATAATTCATAGCAAAATTTATTTCTAAGGCATAAAATGAGGTAAATAAAAACTTTCTTGAGCAGACAAAGTATTGACATTCTCTCATCCTGAATGGTTTCCAAGTTCAGGAGCATGCAGGCCTGCCATTGCAAAAAGGTAAGGGTGAATTTCTGCCTCTCTGGTTCAAGAGACGATGGACTATTGCCCCACAATGTAAACAAAGTACAGTCTGGTTGCTTGTGACCTCTTTGCACTGCTGTACATGTACACAGATGGTACAAAGTACCTGAGAGTCTGACCTAGAAGTCCATCAACTCCAAGACCTCTTTAAATCCTTTATATAGCTTTGGTTCTTTTTAAAAAAGTCCCCACTACCAAGCAGTGTCAAAGTTTCATGCAGTGCATTACCTGAAAAACCTTTGCTGAGACTGTGATTAGGAGAGCAGCAAAAGAGAAAGGAACAAGGGAAGAAAGAAGACAGCTCACTTCCACTGTCTTCCAAAAAGAGGAGCGAGGTGGGATTAAAAGCCCCAGATGAGACAGTTCAGACAGAAAGCACAAGGGACAGAACAGGTTCATCATGCATTACAGCGTTGGTGTCTGCTGGCTGATTTTTGCCAGCTGCCTGTGCAAGAGGAATCGCTTGCTGCAGCTTTACCAGCCAACGGCTGAGAGCAAAACCACAGCATCTGTCACTCACATGAAAAGCACTCTGTCATTCATCAGCAGGACTCTTCATGCTACCGCTCTGCAGGGTGCAGGGTAAGTGCTCCAGCCTGTTTATCCTTAGCTGAATTGCACCGTTTTAAGGCATCATTCTCAAGGTAGCTGACAGAAAAAACACTACAAAGGCTTTGGTTGAGCAGTAATGAGGCCTGCAGGTAAGCATTTACCGTAAAGATGCCTTTTGTTTGCTTGTGATTATGGTGTGCTGCTTCTATTGTTGTTGTTTTCTTTGCTTTTTAACACCTGAATTGCCATAATTCAATTTACAAATGATCAAATCCCCATTCTAACTCAAAGGATACACCACAAGTTAAAAAGGGATGTGATTACAAACCCTCAGGATCATTACAAGACAAATATGGTAAGAGTATTTTATGAAAACGCAACTAAACACACGACAAAACTGGTAAAATGACACTTTACAGCTACGTGGGGTGGGAAGCTGGACAGCTACAAATGCAAAATTGATCACTAATTGGCAAAAACTTCACAGACAATCAACCTAATAACAGCTAATCAAACAAGAGTCACAAGTTAAACAAATCCTTCCCTCCTAGTCCTCCCTTTTGGGACTCTGCTAGCTCTGAAGTGTGAATCCATCCACTGGTCATTTAACAGAACATCTGTTTTTAGAGTCCATTCTTGCTCACACAGTAGACAGACATGAAACTGATTTCATAAAATAAAGCTGTGAGCACCAGTGCCTCCTGTCACAGCACATTACCTCCTCGGCTGTACTGGCACAGCTATCTGAGAAGTTTTGTTGTGAATGAGACCAAGGAACTGATCCAGCTAGAAGTAATCCCATGGAGTTTTAGGTTTTTTATCTTCTCTTCAAGCCAGATCACTTTCCCTGTCGATCTCTCAGCAGAAGTGGGAATGCTCTGGGAGATGGCAGTCATCCCTGACCAGGCTCACCGCTGGCTGCTTAAAAATGCCAGGCCACAGACTAGGAACTTATTTGCTGATTCTTGTTCCTTTAATTGTTGCAGATCCTTGATCCTTACATTCTTGTTCCTTACATTCTTGTTCCTTAAATTGCTGCAGACTGTACACACAAAAGCAGTCACAGATACTCAAGGTTTAAAACACGTCCCAGAATCTCCAAAGTTTGGAATGAACTGCACAGTGTAGTCTCAAACCTGAGCACAGCTGCACCCCTATTATATAATATTGATAATGTTGTGATTTCAATTTTTCCTCCCCCAGTTACCTATTCCATCTTCCACTTGTCTTTCTATAGCACCAAGCTTACAGCAGTTAGGCTCAGACTGCTGGACACCCTGGGCTCTATGGAAAACAACTTGGTTATATTCAGTCCACTCTGCTGGCTGAAGCCTTGAACTAAAGCATCCATGCTCAACTTGGCAAAGCTGAGCTGTAACAGATTGTCCCACCTCAATCTATCCAGGTCATTTCAGAGGAAGCTTACACCTGTAATTAGGGGGCAATCCTGTCTGGGGTCCCAGTGTGCAGCAAACTACAAGCTTGGGCTGGGATGAGTAATATCTGGAAGCTTGTGGATTTATAACATGCAGTTGTGAAGAAATCTGTCTTGAGAACATGTACTTAACTGATGCTATAGATATGCTGAGTGTTATTCTGCTGAGAGCAGTTTGTTACTGCAACATTCAGTTATTGCTTCAGGGGACTTTAAATATCATTACTTGTGGCTCAGATGATCACAGGTATTCAGGCTCACACAAAAAATGTAAGCTCTTTGTGGTGCTGTTTCACTGAGACACAGATGGAGCTGTATGATTTATCTGAAGTCACCCAGGGATACAACAGCAATCAACCTCAGCAGGCCTATTCCCCAATGCACAGCCAGCCTTCATAATAGATGCTGACTAAGTACTCAGTTGGCATGAGGAAAGGAAATGGATTCCTCTGCTGAATTCTATACGTTGCTATAAACAATTTACATAGATAGCAGATTGTTGTGGGGTTGGTGATTCATTGAGATGCCTTTCTAGATCATTCTTGCAGTGAAAGCAGGAAATCAAGAGTCTAACTTGGAGTGCAGGTGTTACTAGTGCCTGTGAAGCTGAGGAGGTGACTATATTTTGACTAACTTGCCAGCAACCCAAACCCAGGAGTTCTAAACCATTGCATCAGACAGTGGCAGGTGCAGAAAGCCCCACAAAGAGAGGAGGGGGTTGTGGAAAGAGGCATAACATTACCAGCTTCAGTTATGCTCTCAGTCTAAAGACATTGCCACCTCACTGAAGCCCTGTACACAGTGCTCAGGGCATCTCTGCTGTCAGGCGGCATCTGCACTTTGAAGTCTCAGTGATCGTGATCTCAGCCCAAGTTCTCATTTATCCAAAGATCTTTTATACAGCTTGACCATTACAAAGGTCTTGCACCTCTCATTAGCCTCTGCCATTTCATTGGCAACGCAGTCTGGAAAGAAGTCGACACAAATGGGATTCAGGTTGCCTCTCTGCCCTGTGTGCTGTGCTCCCAAACACGTGTTGTGGAGTCTATAATGGTTTGCTGTAACAAGCAATTCACTGTGTAACAGGTGATGAATCAGTTATAATATTTTACTGCTCTAGGCTGAGTACATGAAGTGGCATGAGCAGTGAGCATATTTCAGGTTTATTCAAGTACGATCATTGAAACACTCGTGTTCTTTTCTGGAGGTTAGAGGAAATAAAGATTTCAATGCTTCTTAATAAAATTGGAGCATTCTTTGAAAGGATTTGCTCTGGGTTTGCCACTTGCAATATTAACTACAAAGTAGTCTGGCAGAGTTATGCTTAAATGGTGTTCTAACATTTGCCACTACGTATCAAAGAGAGGAAAAGGGCTGCTTGTGAGATTCTACTTACAGATACAGCTCTGTTGGATGCTGCAGGGAGGTTGCTCAAGTCAGGGAGGCACAAGGAGACAATGACCAGGGACAGTATTTTCCACAAATTGCACAACTCTGCAAGCTCCTGGTGTGGAGTTTTTCAGTACACATTTGATTTAGATCTGTGGTGTATCAGTGAGATACCATTGCTGACACTAAAACCTGCTTACATTGTCACCCCTGCTCACTCTCTGATTGTTTAGTTTCCTTTCTGTTATAGAGAGCTCCTCTGAATAAAGGAACTGCACTCTACTTGCCCTACAGTAATAAAGTTAGAGGGCTGTTGTTATAATATTATGGTATTGATAACTGCAAAACCAAGATGTGGGCTGATGCAGTTACCATGATTTGTCCTCATATCTATTTTGGGAGAGAGGTTCTTCCTAAATTTCAACACCTTCATTCCCAAGACCCAACTGCATTAAGAATTAGATGCTCTCTCACCTCCCTTTTGGGGTAACATCATTAGCTTTCCATTAAAAGCTATCAATTGTCTGGTTTGTACTCACAGTAGGAAGCTGTCATCAGGTCTTATCACTCCTTCCTTCTTTCCAATCCTAATGTCCGCTTTCCCCTGTTTGAGTCAACATCTGGATGTTGACACTGCAGGTCTTCTATTTGAATGTCATGCCAGGCTGCTGTGTGGTGGTTATCTGATTGGTCCCTGACATCAGCAAACCCCAACCTATATGAAAATCAGACAATAGAGAAATTCAATCTGTGGGAGGGAGCAAAACTAAAAACCTCATTACAGCAGCAACCACCAAACAAACAAAAAACCCAAGCAAACCAACCCACCCTCCACCCCCTCCCCCAAAATAATCCAGCCTTTTTAGTGTGCGCTATAATAACTCAAATCCTCACTGATGGGAGGTGGATGCTTCCCCTGACATCAGACACACATTTGTTTTGTTTTGTTTTATCCTGAGAGAATACTCATCCTCGTCTAAATGTGTTGACTAAGCTTTACAGGGGCTAGCTGGTCATCATTTCCTTCCATAATCAGAGTGCAATGACTCAGGTTTCATGCTTGAGAAGTCAGAGTGAAGAGCTAAAGAGCAAAAGTGATTGAGGCAAAGCTGCACTCTTAGCAACAATTGCTTCTTGATTCTGATTCTGCATATAACCACATAACTTTACATAGTTCACATATTTTCATGGAAGAGGATTATGCACATTTTCTTACATTACAGTAAATTAGAGAACCCTGGCCAGTACATTCCTTTTCTGTCAGTTTCTCTCTCTGGCATAATTTAAAGAAGTTTTCTCCTTCCCGCCTCCAACCATTCACAAGGTGGTCATAGCATCATAGAATCAATAAGGTTGGAAAAGACCTCAAAGATCATCAAGTCCAACCTGTCACCCAACACCTCATGACTACTAAACCATGGCACCAAGTCCCATTTCCAATGCCCTCTTGAACACCTCCAGGGATGGAGACTCCACCACCTCCCTGGGCAGCACATTCCAATGGCTAACAACTCTCTCAGTGAAGAACTTTCTCCTCACCTCCAACCTAAACTTCCCTGGCACAGCTTGAGACTGTGTTCTCTTGTTCTGGTGCTCGTTGTCTGGGAGAAGAGACCAACCCCCTCCTGCTTACAATCTCCCTTCAGGTAGTTGTAGGCAGCAATGAGGTCTGCCCTAAGCCTCCTCTTCTCCAGGCTAAACAATCCCAGCTCCCTCAGCCTCTCCTCACAGGGCTGTTCTCAAGGCCTCTCCTCAGCCTCGTTGCCCTTCTCTGGACACATTCAAGTGTCTCAATGCCCTTCTTAAATCAAGGGCCACAGAACTGGACACAGTACTCAAGGTGTGGCCTAATCAGTGCAGAGTACAGGGCACAATGACCTCCCTGCTCCTGCTGGCCACACTATTCCTGATGCAGGCCAGGATGCCATTGGCCTTCTTGGGCACCTGGGTACACTGCTGGCTCATGTTCAGCCAGCTGTCAATCAGTACCCCAAGGCCTCAAAAAGGCCTAGGCCTGGAAACCTAGCTGAGTGCTTTGCTATTGATTTAATTTGTCCTATTAAAAGTTGTTGGTTTTTTCCATAAATACAAAGTAGGGAAAAAACCCCCACAACCCAACACTTAAAGTCTGGATAACAAAGATCTGAAGTTACAACAAGCTTTTCAAAAAATGGTAGCTCCACAGAGTACTTCACACTAACTTCAGCTCTGTGAAAATAAGCTGGGTTTCATAAAGATGTTAAACAACACAAAACCATTAGCCCAGAAGTATGAAGATTCCAAAATAACCCAGGCAAGATGTTTATCTCCTCTTAACCTGCATCGATTTCTTGTGTTTACAGGCAATGTTGGAGGATCTCCTGGACAAAACATTGGATTAAAATCCATAGCATTAGACATTAAATTTCAAATAATGGAGGTTTAAAGATGTATGGTGTTTGGAGCACAGAGCAAGAGCAAAGAACATGCTGCAGGCCTGATGTTCCTAAAGCCAGGGAACCATCACAAGAAACCAGGAGATACTGCACGAGATTTCTTGGTGAACAGGAGATCTCCCAGAGAATCCCTGTCTCTCTCTCTGAGTCTGGCATCAGAGGGCTCTGCAGCCTCTTCTGTGTTGCCTCCATCAGGCCTTTGGCTGCTTGGTTCCAAGCTCAGTTCTTACATGGCTCAGATCAGACTGCTGCGTAGACATGCAAGCTGTGAGCAGCCTCATCTGGAGCCCCTGCTTCCTGAACTTAGAAAGGGCCATCCCTTAGATGGGGACAGAATGTTCAGCAGGGCCTGTTGCAACAGGACAAGGAGTGATGGTTTTGAAATAAAAGGTAGAACCAGACTGGATATAAGGAAGACTTTTGCACAATGAGGGTAGTGAAACATCAGAACAGGCTGCCCAGAGAGGTGGTAGATGCCCCCTACCTGGAAACACTCAGGTTTGGGTTGGGTGGGGCTCTAAGCAACCTTATCTAGTTGAAGTTGTCTGAGCTCATTGCAGGGGGTGGTTGAACTAGATGACCTTTAAAGATCCTTTCCAACCTAAACTACTCTGTGACAATTCTATGGTCTGGATATCATATTAAAATAACCCCTATATTAGGAAATTTTGTTGTTGTTGTTGAGGCTTTTCTCTATGCTATATTGCTAGATGCCCTGTGTCTGTTCAGAACAAAGCAAAGATCCTTAAGTCTGTGAAAACTTTAGGTAAGCTTCAAGACCATTGAGGCAGCAGAGAGAAAATAGCTCAAAACATATTAAAGACATTTTCTTCAGCCTTAAAATATGCAATAATTTAATTAAGAATAAGAAAGCTAAATTTCATCTACCAGCCCACTCACCAGCCCACACATTCAAAATATATTACAGCAAGAACTCAGGCTGTTATTTTTTTCCCCCAGCCATAATAGAGTATTTGGTGCCTGCTCTTCTGTCTACTCCACATCTTTACAGAGAAATTCAATCTCTGCTGAAATTAAATCCCTTCTGAAATAAGAGGAAATTTCATTCACATGTTCAGTACAACTAGACTTGCAGAATCCTAAAAGCAGTGGTTTTATTCAGGAAAGAAGCAGTGACAGAACAGAATAGAACTAGAGAGCGATCTCACTCACCTGTGGGACTCTCAAAATGGCAGTCACCACCCTGTCTTCCTTGAAGCACAGGGGAAAACAGTACCCTTCCAATGGAAAAACTGCACACCACTAAATGCCATTCCCAGTCAGGCATTTCTATTTCATTTCCCTTCCACAATTTAGGAGTTTTTTTTCCCCCCTTTCATTTCATGATGGATGATTTTAAACTCTGTGAGAGTTTACACTACAATGTTGTGGCCAGCTCTGTGCATCAGAAGAGGTGATTGGCATGTGCTCATCCTCGTTCACACCTCTAGATTCACTATCTGCCACATGGCACTGGGAGAGAGTCATTGAAACATTTGTGCTGTTCAAACATCGAACAACGACCTTGATTAGTGAAAGGAACCTTGTATTAACCCCAAAGCTACTGTTCTCCCTTTCCCATTTCACTGCAGAGTTTTTGCATAAAATGCCTCTGTGCCTGGCTTCTCTCTGCAAGCCAAGATAAACAGTTTACAACATCATCAGAGCACCAACTGCACAGTTATATTTACATTGCCTTGAGGCTGATAAGAAGTGTGATCATTCTTTTTTTATTAATCACATTGCCTTCTCACTCGGCACTTGAAAGTTGTTTCTTCTGAGTAATAGTTAATCAGTCAAAAGGTCCTTTCATTAATTCACTTAATACTTCCTCCTAGCATGTTCTTAATAGTTCTCTCCTTTGAATATTACTTCATTTGTTATTTTATATCCAGCCCCTCTTATCCAAATACAAAGCCCTAGGAGGCTTTACTATTATCGCTGTGTTTTTCTCTGTATTATTCTCTGTGTTTTTCCCTCTCTCCAGTACTGTTTCTGAATCTGGTAATTTGATCTAGCAAATCAAATCTAGGTTGTAAAAGATGTAGAAATCAGGCTACTGGATTCTGCAATACCAAGTTTCAGAATAACACCTTTTTTTGTTGCCCTTTTAAATTTCTTTGAGGCACATTTGACTATCCTATTAAGAGAGATTAAGAGAGAGGCTTAGCTGCAGCCGTGTTGTTCTTTCAGTGTTGACTTCATCTGGAGTGGGATGAAGTCTTTAAATCAGAATTTATTCTGCAAAATCAAAGACTAAAAATCAAGGTTTATAATCTGAGACAATATCCTCAGATAACTTCACACAGCGCTCCAATACTTGAATTACAGAAGCATTTCTCAGGGACTGTTCCTGGCCATTGGAAATGATTAACATTATTACCCCTCCATTTTACTTGCTGAACCATTGCCTCAGAAACATTACATTGTCTTTGCCACAATTTACTGACCTGTTTTAAAATCAAGGTCCAAAACCTACTTCCTTTAGTCACCCATAAGAAACCTATCCAATACTTTTATACCATCAGACACACACACACAATTAAACTTCAGTGCTTTTGGGAATATCATTGTAATGTCAGAGTGAATGCAATTGTACTTTATTATCATGCACAATTCCAAACATTGTTCAGAATAATAGAGGCATTGCCTTTCAGAGCATGCCAGGCTGACAAAATATCTTGCTTTACTTGGGGCATTTCCACACAGAAAATCGTTGATGTACTGGAATTGTCCTTGTCTCCAACACACAGAAAATCCTAATTATTCTGGAAGATGAACAGCTCACAAGTTTTACTCTGAAGAGCAAGGGCTATTATTCTGTTTAAGCTTTAGTTTATTTGGTCTAATGATACCTAGAAGATGTCCACAGGCATCCAAAGGTATTTAAAAATGTGAGGGTTGCAAAATCAAGTTTTGATAACTTACAAAATTCTAGGCTTGCTCTTACAGTGCCATGGCTGATGCACACACATGTGGTAGCTCTAGTGCTCCTCAGCTGTTCAGAATCTTCACAGTGCTTCTTTCTGCTTCATCCCAGGGAAAAAAAAAATAATTAAAAATAATAAAATCAAAGGATTCAGTTAAAGAATTAAGTCATACCATCCACCTTGTGAGTGAAATCCCACAACACACAAGGTGTTGAGAGCCTCTAAGCCTGCCTTAGAGGTGGTTATTCATGCTCAGCCTGTACTGCTGCATTCACCTCTCTGCAGTTTTCAGGGTATCCAAGAAAACCCCTAGAGAGGGTTCTTACCCAGGGGCAATGTAACCTGCTGTGCTGAGCTGGCTGCCAGCAGAAGCTGTGAATCCACATATGTAGAATAAATTTTTTTTTAGAATAAACCAAACCAGGTTGGAAGAGACCTTAGAGAACATCGCGTCCAACCCATCAACCAATCCAACCCACCCAAACAGCTAACCCATGGCACCAAGCACCCCATCAAGTCTCCTCCTGAACACCTCCAATGGCGGCGACTCCACCACCTCCCTGGGCAGCCCATTCCAATGGGCAATCACTCTCTCTGTATAGAACTTCTTCCTAATATCCAACCTGAACCTCCCCTGGCGCAGCCTGAGACTGTGTCCTCTTGTTCTGGTACTGTGTGCCTGGGAGAAGAGACCATCATCTGCCTGTCTACAACCTCACGGGAGGAAAAAGATTCAGAAAGACCTTACTAAAAATCTTGACTGTTCTGGTAGGAATGGATCTCTTTATCCTCAAGGGAAGAGCCACCCATCTGCATTTTAACTATATGATCCTACAAAGCTTTTCCTAATAGCCAGTGACTCATTCAACTGACTATTGAGCACAATTCCCTGAACTAATCTTTCTTGAGATGCATGGAGACTGAAATGGCTTCTCAAGTGCATCTGCATCAGGTACACAATTTCTGCAAATCAATTACAATCTGGGGATAATATTTTTTGCTTCTAAAAATCCTCAGGACTCTTCTTCTAACATGTTATGGTCTATAGCACCATAGCTATTTACTAATTGCACACATAAAAAGCAAAAGTGGTGCTATCATTGTGGGGGGAGAAAGGGGAGAAGGCACACAATTGCAGGTGCCATACTTTTATTTGCTTTTAACTTGCCTGAACCTTGAAATTCTAAAAGAAATTCAACACTGTGTGGAAGATGAAATGATCTTCAGGGGAATTTTACTGAACACCACATTATGTATAAAAAACCTTACCCAGAATAATTGCATGCAGCTATTACATATTTACTCTGCCTTCACTAAAGTATTTCAGGGTGATCACTTCAAATAATTTGGAACAGAAGGCTGGAATTCAACATCTCCATTAATAAATCAGACACATAAAAAAACCTGCCTGATGGAACAGTGTAATTATTGTCAAAGTGAAACCTTTTCAGATGCTGTTTCTTGCCCAAGTTTTCTATCAAATTAAAAATGGTAAGAGATGGGTGATACATGGGAGAACAATGCGTGATACAAAACAGTGCAGTGCAGAAAAGCAGTGGTGATATGCAGGCTTACAAGAAAAAGGAGGAGGGGGGGATAATAATGGTTAGTCAAAAAGATGGCAAATTCCACACTTACATGGAACATAATGAGCCTCCAAAAAGCAATTTATTACAACCCAAAAAAGTCTTAGAAATAGTCAGATTGAATTGTTTGTGGGTTGGTTTGGTTTTTTTTGGTTGCTTGCTTGCCTGGGGATTTTTAATAATTCTATTACTTTTCATTCACTATGGAGGGAATGAGGTTTATCAGTTTAGACACCTAAACTCCAGGTAGCTGTAATAGGTGGGATGAATGTCACCTCCAATTTCTAAGTCCTAAAGTCCCCCTCAGGCAGGGGGGTTGGACTGGATGATCTTACACAGTCCCTTCCAGCCCCTAACATTCTGTGATTCTGTGATCATTAGCCATTTTAAAACTCCCATGAAACTATCCCACGTGCATCCCTGGCACAGGTACTTACATTTATAGGTGACTCAGGAGAAAGAAACCTGAAGTGCTGATGTAGGTCTTAAAAATTCTCTGCATTCCTGAAAAAACACATTGCTATAAATTGCACAGTACAAAGAGCTGAGATAACACTCTTCAGCTGGCTGGATGTGCAGATCAGTGTCTACTCAGCTCAGCATTCCAAAAATATCAGAGCAATTAAATTAGCCCTGAGGAAAGACTAAATTAGAATTAAACTATCTGTGAAGGAAACAAAACAAAAAACCCAACCCAAAGCCAACAACCATAAGCACCCAGCCAACAAAACCCCCAACAGAACCCCCCAAAAAAAACTAACAAACAGCAGTCAAACAAAAAACCCCAAACCAAAGAGAAAATAGAATATCTGATGTATAAGGACAGAGAAATCTGAATAAATACCTGCAGAACTTCAAGAACTTGATCCCTCTTTGCCCAAATGCAACATATTTCCCTTTTGCTGCCAGACAATCTAACATGTCCAGAGAAGGGCAACGAGGCTGGGGAGAGGCCTCGAGCATAAGCCCTACGAAGAGAGGCTGAGGAAGCTGGGGCCTGGAGAAGAGAAGCCTCAGGGGAGACCTTATTGCTGTTTATGTAGTTGTAGTAGTTGTAGTCAGGAGGGGGTTGGTCTCTTCTCCCAGGCAACCATCACCAGAACAAGAGGACACAGCCTCAAGCTGCACCAGGGGAAGCTTACACTGGAGGTAAGGAGAAAGTTCTTCACAGGGAGAATTGTTAGCCTTTGGAATGTGCTGCCCAGGGAGGTGGTGGAGTCACCACCCCTGGAGATGTTCAAGTGGGGATTGGACGTGGCACTTGGTGCCATGGTTTAGTCATGAGGTCTGTGGTGACAGGTTGGACTTGATGAACTTTGAGGTCTCTTCCAACCTTATTGAGTCTATGATTCTGTGATCTAACAGAGTGGCATTTAAAAGTAATTTTTTTTAGTGTTCTTGGAGAAGAGAAGATTTTCTGAGTTGCATTAATGACAAATAAGTGAACTATAGGGAATGAAAATCAAGTAGCAATCAGAGAAAAGTGGGGGGAAAAAAAAAAATCTAAGAATAGGACTTAAAAACTAAATTTCAAACCTCTGATATAGCTTAAGGTCATCCCAGTAATGAATGGCGTAAGTAATGAATACCATTTATGTAATGAGAGATGCTGTCACATGGAAACCAGATAAACACAAGGAGCTTTTCCATACCCATTATCCAGCACACATAAATAAAAGATGGAAATAATAGTCATTTTTATTTTAATGTGTAAAATTCAACCAATTGGCACCAAAATTCTAAGAAACAGCTGCTTTCCAGCCTCCCCTACATTATGTGAAAAAAAAATGAAACAGAATAGTGTAGAATCAGCCTAAGCTGAAAAACCTCTTATTTTCTACTCTGGAGTTTAAAATCAACAGATTTCAATTCTGAGAACCATCCATTCATAGTATCATTCAGGGTTGGAAGGGACCACAAGGATCATCTAGTTCCAACCCCCCTGCCATGGGCAGGGACACCCCACACTAGATCAGGCTGGACAGAGCCTCATCCAGCCTGGGATTAAACACCTCCAGGGACAGGGCCTCAAACACCTCCCTGGACAACCCATTCCAGGGTTTCACCACTCTCATGGGGAAGAACCTCCTCCTCACATCTAGCCTGGATCTCCCCACCTCCAACTTCATTCCATTCCCCCTAGTCCTATCACTACCTGAGATCCTGAGAGGTCCTTCCCCAGCCTTCCTGTAGGCCCCCTTCAGATACTGGAAGGCCACAATTAGGTCACCTGGGAGCCTTCTCTTCTCCACACTGAACAGCCCCAACTCCTTCAGTCTGTCCTCATAGGAGAGGTGCTTCAGCCCTCTGATCATCCTTGTGGCCCTTCTCTGGGCACGTTCCAGCACCTCCACATCCCTCTTGTAATAGAGGCTCCAGAACTGGACACAGTACTCCAGGTGGGGTCTCACCAGGGCTGAATAGAGGGGGAGGATCACCTCCCTCGACCTGCTGGCCACACTTCTCCTGATGCAGCCCAGGATCTGATTGGCTTTGCGGGCTGCAAGTGCACACTGAGAGCTCCTGTTGAGCTTTTTGTCCCCCAGCACCCCCAAGTCTCTCTCCTCAGGGCTGCTTTCCAGCCAGTCCCTGCCCAGCCTGTATTTGTGCCTGGGATTGCCTTGACCCAGATGCAGGACCCTGCACTTGCTCTTGCATTCTCAGATAAAGTTTCACCAGGCAGTAATGCAACTTCAGAGATATCTCCTCCTTGACAGCTTAGTTATGGTTCATATTGGCTTCATTTAATTACACGAGCATTCAATGGAAGATTGAATTAACACCTTTCCTCCTCTAAAGAATGACTCGGTTCAGATCACCTAGATTGTGTTCCACTAGATAAGCAGACACTTGCAAAAGCTGAAGATTAAATAATTAGTCAGTTAATGAGTTGAGAACGTGAAATCCTAATGAGTTAGGGCTTGTGTAAGAATCACAACTCCTGTATGATGGAATACAGGTGTGGCACCAATTTATGTTTATTTAGACTTCACCTTTACAAGTACTCAAAATGAATGTCTGTAACCATTTTAAAGGTCACCAGGATTGAGTACACTGATGTTTTTATATACCAGCCTGAATTACTTTTAAGGCTGCACCTGGTACGAATGACTTTTGAATCATTCCTTGATCTTTACTGAAATAGATCAGTTAGCAAGAGAAATTGCATTTCTCAGAAAGTCCTATCTAATGTATGGAGATTTCCATCTCTCTGTGAAAGGTTACAAGACCCAGGATCATGTTAATCCTTCTGCACAATAACTTCAGTTTTTTAAATTCAGAGCAAAACAGGCAAGATTTCCCTGTGAAATTTAAGTCTCCAGGGGCTGGTGGTACTCACATGTTTGGGCATTTAAGCAGCTTCTATTGCAAAGGCAGATGTGACAGGTGTATCCAGTCCAAAAGTACTGCCAGGAGAAGGTGGTGAAAAGGACCATACATCTAGCAGAAAAGGAGCAAAAGGAAAACATGACATTGGAAGCTGAAAATGACACTGAGGCAAGGCCAATGCATACCTTGCACATGAACTGCTGTGCAAGAGGGTGTTGTAATGCAGAAATGTGCTATGGAGAGTTTGACTTTCCCACTTTGCTCTCAACCATGGTTTTGTCTATTCTGACTGCTCAAAGCAGATTTCTCTTTGCCATGGTTTTGTCTACTCTGACTGCTCAAAGCAGACTTACTCTCAGCTAGAGAGAGCCTACTCCTGCACTAACAGTCCCAGGCTGACCTGCAAAGGCTTCTAGTATATCTCCCCTTTAACACTCTATAACCAAAGGCTGCCCAAGGCCAAAAATATATGGACAACTGGAGAACTGATAGGCACAAGCACTCTGTAGATCACCTTTCTTTCTGGTGTGGTGCAGGATTTTCTTCTTCAAGAACCTTGAGAAGTTCTCCCCCACTGCTCTTTCCATGTTGCTG
The DNA here is from genome assembly GCF_026170545.1 of Melanerpes formicivorus. NCBI lineage: Eukaryota > Metazoa > Chordata > Aves > Piciformes > Picidae > Melanerpes > Melanerpes formicivorus. The sequence goes on along the minus strand of NW_027142415.1, from coordinate 1,856,230 downwards.
AACTGCCTTGTCCACACAGCCAGAACTGCATAAATAAAAGCCAAAAGAGAAGAGGAGCTTGTTTAGGTTTTTTTAATTAATAGGGTCACACATTAGCTACCTCTGTAGCAGCACAACAACCACATGCAGGCAGGTTGTCATGCTACCAAGTAAACTGTTAGAAGCCTTGCAAATGAAGCCTGGGTGTGCTTCAAGGTTTTGGACATGTCAGGAATCATTTCCAATGGCCTATCTGAATAAGGTCATCCTCTTCAGGTGGTTAAGAAAGTTAATGGTACAGACACAGTTTATACTATGCCAGCTGGCCACAAAGAGCTGTGCTGGCCTGTTTTTAAACATGATAAATGTAGCCATTGGATTCAGGCAGTCCAACAGTTTGCCTGGCAATGACAAACAGAAAATGTTTAGGAGAAGCATTTAAAAGGCGGGAAAGGCACAGAGTGATATTTCCCTTGGTGTATCCTGCTGGCTTCCAAAAATCCTACAGATTTCATGAATCACAGACTGCATCCAGATGTGTTGATCATAAGAGTGCAATGTTCTTACTTCCAGCTGTTTTCAGTGCTGCATTTTTCAGTTTTCTTTAGGCTTATTTTTAGAGTTAGCTGTTGGACCAAGAGGGGAGAACAACCTGCCTCTCTTCCAGTTTCTGAGACCAGCTGTGCACAAGCTGCATTGGATTGCAGCAGTTCTGGGAGGTGCAATGGGCTGGATCCAGAAAATTAAGAATTCAGTTCTGGAAAGATCCAAATATCTGCCTGATTTATTAGCTTTCTCTTTTAGGAAGGCAGTGGCCTACTTCAGGCTCCCATGCTGGAGAGAAAAGGTCTCTCTCAATGACAAAGTGGCAGAAGTTCTGTCATGCAGTGAAGTATTTTGGGTACCTGAAGTTCAGAGGACCAGTGTTTGGTTTTCTTTCATAATGTGATGTTTTCTTTCAAATGATAATGTTTTCTTTCAAATGATTATGTTTTCTTTCAAAATTTAGATGACCAATGTTTGATTTTCTTTCAAAGTGTGCTATTTTCTCTCAAAACATAATGTTTTCTTTCAACATTTAATCACCACCATTCCTTCCTATGTTTTCTGGTTGTGCGGATTCTTCATGAGCTCTTTCCAAAGCTTCATCTGCTGATAAATTTCTGTGGATAATTCAAGGCTTTCAAACAGATAATTTACTTTTAAGCTACTTGTTCTACAGTTTAATTAGCATCTCATTATGGAGTTGAAAATATGACATCTGCCTGTACCAAAAAAACTATTTCTTTCTAAGTTCAGGAGCCGGTGCCATTGCAGAGAGAAAGGGCAGGAACCTTTCCAAATGCACAGAGGTTACAAGAGGAAAGCAGACAAGAGATCTTTTGAATTTCTGAGGGGAGAAAGGAGTTTAGGAGAGGAGCAGATGCTGACAGTCTGAAAGAAGTAAGGTCACACTCTGTTCCATCAATTGCTCCTCGGAAAAGATAATGCCCATATGAAAAAATATATTTGACTAGAGTTCAACTACACTTTACATTAAGGCAGTTTCTCACACTCTTTAAAGCCAGAATTGAACTCTTATCATCTGACACAAGAATCCATGACAAAAAAGGATCTAACAAAAATAAACCCCTAGAGGTCCTGAACACAAGCAGTGGCAGCAGCAGGTAACACTGTCGGCAGAGGCAGCTCCCAGCTGTGCTTCTGATCATTTGGAGGGGGCTTACAAGCCTCCTGTGGCAAGGATGCTACTGTGCAGAAATCTGTGGTCCTGGCTAAAACAGATGATTGAAAACAAAAAGGTAAAAAATATATGCCTGAGCAGAATCTTAGGCTTTGCATCGTGGCCCCTTTGCTTGTATGAACCCCCAGCTTTGTTCCTAACAGTGCTTAAATGGTTTTCTAAACACAGTGTTCCTGCTCATCTAGATGCAGGGCTTCATTTCCTAGGACAAAACAAATCAAATTATAAGTAAATCACTTAGAGCAATTATATTACTTGCAGACTCCATGACAGATAAGAAACAGACCTGTTACCAGCCATATTCTAATTATAGTCTTAGAAGGATTTAGTAATATGGTCTAAGATGAATATTAAATTACCTTGGCCTTGCCTTATGCTACCTGTGTCAGGAAGGTTGATTTGACTTATGGCCTACATTGCAAAACTTTTATTTTGCTGGCCATGTCATTACATATTTTTTTTTCTTTTTACCCTTTTTAGATATATAGAGAAAAAAAAACCCACCCACATCTATATTTTTATTTGATTTTGTTTATAAATTAATTTTCCATCTCATCTGCTAAGGAAATGAGATGTGAAAACAGTTCCACACTGTGTGAGCACATTAGTTGAGGAACATACTTTCAGACTTACTCTAGCTAACGCTGGAGCAAGGCCACATTTGTCTGGTTTTCCTATCAGATAACTGTGCAAAACAAGAGTAATTTCCCCCCTCTAAATAAAAAAAAAGCTTTAAATACATTATAAAAGGTAAATCTCAGCATGGTGTGTCAGCCATGAGTGGCCAGGAAGGCTTAAACTGTCAGTGACCCAGAAGGCTAAGCAGTATATCACTGAGATGTCTTTCAGAACTTGCAGACCCCTCTGTCTCATTCCAAATGCCTGCCCTCTGCACAGTTCAGAGGCCTGGTTCCCTGAACCATGCATCACACACAAAACAATGGGATTCTAATTCTGACCTCACATCAATTTCATTTGACTGTAGTTGCAAAGACTCCAGCAGAATTATTTCAGAAATACATATTGGCAGCTGAAACTGACAGAGAGCCACAGTTCTCTAGTCACTACACAAGCTCATCTTCATCACCTCTCTCATGTCTTCCCTATTCTCTCATCACACTCAACAGTGGCCTGTGTTTCCTTTTGTATTGCAATCTCTCTGGCCACAGTACTTATTTCTGGCTTTCCAGTCAGGGTTTCTGGACATTTCTGTAAAGCTAATCTGAAGCAAAAATAGCATTCAGAGCATGTCTAGACAACGTACAGGCAAATGCTGAGCCAGGACCCCTCCATGATCATGCATTGCCCACAAATTTAATAACAATCTCACTTCCCACTGGAATCTATTCTAGATGGTTTTCAGTCATGAGAGTGCTTGTTGCCAGTCAAAAACTGACAGCAATCTAATCTGTAGGACCATTTTGCAATTTCTTCTTGTGCCCACAGAGTATCCAGGTGTATCCATACGTGCCCATCTTAATCACAATCAGAGCACAAGTTGCAGTACCTCTTCAGTACCCTCAAATTTTAGTCAGCTTGCTTTGGCTCAGCATCAGTCCCTGCATACTGCTTTCTACACCTCCAACTGCGTACTGGCTTAGAGAAGGAAGCACTGCAAAGCCTGGCATCTCATCCAGGCTGATGGATGCTCACTTTCTGTACTGCAGTTTCAGTGCTTTCACTTTCCAGGATTTGTTCCAGAGAAGTTGATCATCTTTCAGAGATCTCTGCACAGGTGAAAGAAGAAAATCAGAATTCCATTTTACAGTGGGATTCAAAGTTTTATGCATTTGTCCTTGTTTTGTATTCAACAAGCCTGAGATACTGAATGATGTTTCCAGCTTTGCCATTATTCATGCAAAAACTAGAGATTAGAGGTCCCACCAAGTACAAGGAGTAGCCATGCTCAAGGTGTTTTAAGGAAGAACTAGAAAATGAGCTTTCCAAATATGTAATTGTAGGTGGAAAAACAGCTTGAAATTGAAATGCTAGCAGGCAGCAGCTTCTCTGGAGTATGCTTGCCAGGGTGAGGGTCTGAAATGGAATTTTGGAGTTTTTCAGCTCTCAAGCAGAAAGCTGCTGCTTGGTAGCTGCAGCTGGTGTAAGATGGCTGTAAATTTTGGTGATACTGAGTCTCCACAAAGTGACACATAATGAATCCTCCAGCTAATAAGAAAACATGAGGCAGAACTACCAATTAAAAAGTTAATCACACACTGTGCTTCTGCACATAAGCTGTGTAAACTGGGAAAATAGGAAGCTTGGGGGCCAAGAAAGAAGAGGTGGTGCTAAAAGTCATCTCAGAAAACAAAACAGGGAGCCTGGAAAGCCAAAGGTGAAAATTGTGTCTGCAGGACAGATCATGGAAGCAGGGGAAGACCCTAGAGATGAGAGAGTTGTGCAGAGAAGAATCATAGTATCAGTCAGGGTTGGAAGGGACCACAAGGATCATCTAGTTCCAACCCCCCTGCCATGGTCAGGGACACCCCACACTAGATCAGACTGGCCAGAACCTCAGCCAGCCTGGTCTTAAACACCTCCAGGGACGGGGCCTCAACCACCTCCCTGGACAACCCATTCCAGGGCTTCACCACTCTCATGGTAAAGAACCTCCTCCTCACATCCAACCTGAATCTCCCCACCTCCAGCTTCATTCCATTCCCCCTATGAATGCTGGAGATGCCCAGGGATTTCAGCTAACAATGCCAAAGGCTGGTAGCAAGAGCAATGGAGCAGTGGGAGCTGACTTTACTTTCTTCACAACTGTCCCAGAGCAGCAACAACCTCCCTGTGGTCACTTTCTGGTTTGTATGTGCTGCTGAGACAAAAGCCAGTGTTGGAAGCCATAGGTGCCTACCAAGGACACCACAGAAACCTTTTAAATACTTACAGGGAAAATGAAGTGTATATATAAGAAATGAAAAACAAATTCATTTTAGAAGAAGAAGAAGAAGAAAAATCAAGCCATATTCAGTGCAAGTATTAGCTGTACATCAAAGAGGAGTGTGTAAAACAATTAAAATTCAACTAAGGAACCAAATTACCCTTTTAGCAAATTACAGGATTTTAGGGTTTCTGTTAGAAGTGCATTACAGATAGCTAGCAATTAATTGATGTCATTTTGTATTGATATGCAATTAAGTTCACAAGAAGTAACTTTCATTTCCAGTAGAAAAGCTTTCCTGATTATGTTATGCAACTTGGTCAGGTAGAGGAGCCACAAAGGCATTCCCCTCCCTCTCCTGATGAGCAGCAACCTATATTGTTTTAATTTGACAGGCAGTGATTTATATCTACATAATTTTAAAGCCAATTACTTATTTTATCTTTCACATTATCAAAGCCTACTTTCAGTTGCATGATTTCTCCCAGGAAACATTCTATCACGCTAAATTACAGGGTGGAAATAGATGCATGAAACAGAATAGGTAGGCATAAGTAAACCAAATACCAGGTAGTTTGTGCTCACTTTGAAATAACAGCCTGACCTAAACATTAATTGTGAATATTTTATTTCCTAGTTCCAGTCTTGGTTACGTTTTCAACAGGACAAAGTTGTGTTTGCAGCTAGGATACGTATAAAACCTTTTGGTTTCCTGCTTTGTGGCAGTTTAGCATCATAGAATCAACCAGGTTGGAAAAGACCTCGGAGGTCATCAAGTCCAACACCTCATGACTAACTAAACCATGGCTTCAAGTGCCACATCCAATCCTTTCTTGAGCACCTCCAGGGATGGTGACTCCACCACCTCCCTGGGCAGCACATTCCAATGGCCAATTACTCTCTGTGAGGAACTTTCTCCTCCCCTTGAGCCTAAGTTTAGGCTGGGTGCCTCCTGTTACTGCCACACAAGCTACACCTCCAGTGTCCAGAGGGTCCAACCCAGTAGCTAACAGTAGTGTGGGGAGAAGAAAGAGCCCTGGGGGTTTTGGGTATACCCTCAGGCAGGGAGACGGGAAGTGTTGGGAGGCTTTTGGGTGTGCTAGTGGGGATTCTGTATGCTTTGGGATTCTTTTGCCACTATGCTTTGTAGCTTCTGTAAAACACTTCCTGCTTTCCATTTAAACTTCCCATCACTTCTGCCATCCATTTGTGTGAGTGTCATTCTTTTGCCCCTTTCAGGGGCAAGAGAGGATCTGCTGCCTGGCCTCAAACCAGGACACTGCTTCCGAACAATACTTTCAAAACTGTTGCCAAAACCCATTGTTGATTATGGCAGAAAAGCCCCTGGTGTTTAGTGGTTAATAAGATGACCATGGAGTATAGCTAGCAGTTTACCCTCCTGACAAAGACCCTCCTTCTCCTGGGTCCTCTGAGCACAGGTGTTGCACTAGGTGGTCTCCAGAGATCCTTTCCAGCCTCTGCTATCCTGTGATTCTGCAAATAAAAGTAACTTCTAGTATCAGAGCACAGCCAGCTGAGAGTACTGTGATTTTTGCTATTGATTTCAAAAGGGCATGATCAGACCTAATGGATGGGTTAGTGGCCTTCTAATACCAGCAGCTTGTTAATGTACCGAACTCAGAGTCACAGGACAACACTGATGTGCTTAATTATTTTGCTGCCTTAAAGGTCAACACAAAAAGGGTCTGAAATAGTGAGAAAAACACACAGCAGATTGCAAATGATAGCTGTGAGCTAAGAGCCATGGACCTGACCTGTCAGAGTAAATGGAAGGATAATTATTTCCCAGAAAGCCTGTGTGTGAATTAAACTTGATATAAAATGAATGACAGAGACTTGACTTTACAGGAAGCAGAACATCAGCTTCACCATATTCAGTTCTTGCGACTATTTTAGTGCCTACTGTTCTGTAAAAGCAGTCTCTCTTCTAAAACAAAAAGTTTTCTTCTCTCCAAGACACTTTTCTGCTCTAAAGCAAGGGGAGCTTTCAGCACAGAAACTGCCATCAAAGGCTATGAGTGCTTAGGCCCATTTGTTTTACCTGCTTCAAACTTGCATTGTATAAAAATCAGGTGGCTACATGTACATGTTTACCACATTTCTTATTTTATCCTTCTGCAGCAAAGGATTTACAGTCCAGGAGAGCTTAGCATATTACTGAATGCAGCACTGGCCAGTACTCTCTTTTTTCTTCACTTACTAAATTATCTTGCAAAAAGAGGAGATTGGACGTGGCACTTGGTGCCATGGTCTAGTCATGGGGTCTGTGTTGATAGGTTGGACTCGATGATCCTCAAGGTCTCTTCCAACCTTAGCTATACTGTGATACTGTAAATACCTTTTTTCCTATCAGTTGCCCTATTCCTCAGCTCAAAAATCTACATGGAACTCCTCTTGATCAAGGTCACACTGATAGGAGTGGATTAAGGTTTGGCATTCAGTCAAGGTCAGCAGCATCCCTTGGGCTGCAATATGCCCATATTTAATTTACCATATGATCTTAAGAATGAGACTTATGAACTGCAGTCCACCTCCCTTGCTTCTAAACATCTGACATTTTTTAACTTCTCATAGTTTTTACCATATTATTTGGTTTGCTGGGTTATTTTTGTAAGGGAGAACTCATTTCCTCGCCCAGAAATTTCACGGTTTTCTTTCCCATGAAGGGGAATGTATTCAAGCAGGTACATGTCAAGTCTTTAACCTCAGCAGCTCCAGCATTAATAACAGCAAGCTGGTGAGGCTTGCAGATTTTGCAGATCTCCTCCCTCAGAGCACTCCTGTGACAAAGTCAGCACTATGCTTTTGCAAGATGCTTATCCTGGATTATTAACCAAGTAAACCTCAGACCATTAGCAATGAGCATATCAGTGTAAATCAATAATTCTCTGAGCAAAAAGATTCATTCTGGGTTACAGCCACAGTAGACTGTGAACCATTCTAGCACTGGATAAAATGCTAGGATGCTGACACATCCATTATAGAAAATTGTTTTGTGACTTTCATCTTTCTGACATAAAAGTAGCAAATTGGATGTCATAATCTCTTCATTTCCTTCTCTAAACATTAAGGCAGATTAGCAAGGCTGATAACAGAGCCTCTAAAGCTGAGGTTCAGTTTGCAAACTGCCATCTGTGAGAAGTTCATATTTGGTCTTTTCAGATTTCTTTCTTCTGTTACCAGCTTGACAAAAGTCTGCATACATTAATATATTACTTTGTTTTTTGCAAATAAAAATTCTTAGGGAAAAAAATAAGACCTAATGAAAGAAGTGAAACATAGAGAAATGGAGACTGAGCATCCATAATGATTGGCAGCAAGGACATTACCCTTTAGAACATCTTATTAATATTGCAGACTTGTTACCACCTGATATAAAAAGTAAGTATTTTGGGCAAGCTTAAGTTAAAAGCTATAGAAAATATCATATGACAATTTCCTTGAAGAAAAAGATGATAGCAAGGCTCTTCTGGCCTTAAGATGCAATTCTATCTTGATTTATTCTTGGCAATCCTCTTTAATCATGCAGGAAGATCCAAAATAGTACTTTGGCATCGGCAGTATAATTTAGAAGGAATTTAAGTACCTGGGTTTGTCAAAACAATCCAAAAAAACCCTACTTAGATGATCAAGAGCTCATAAGTGTTTAAGTTTTCACAAGATAACTTGGTGTTACTCATACCAGAGGCACTGAGCACCTCAGAATCTCTGCTCCCAATGTTGATTCAGTAAGTAGGCACTAGAGAAGATGAACATGCAACGGCATCATTGAGTATGACATAACATAAAGCAGTGTTTAAAAAGAAAGGCAGCAGCAGAACAGTGCTGGTGACTTTTTGTGACATCCTTAGGGTGAGATCCCTTACCCAGCAATGGGAGTCAATAGGTTGTACAAATCTGTGCATATGAACTTTCAAACAAAAAACCTTCTAACAGCTCTTAGTTATGCTCCTCTCTGAGGAATCTGAGTGACACAACTAAGAAACTAAACCAGTCAGACCAAAAAGTATTTTTAGCAGAAGAAATTAGAGTGATTTTCTCTGCTCTCTGACTTCACTGCACTGGGCTCAAATAATTCTCACAGGAAAATAATGATCATGGGGACTGATGAAAAGGAGTTAATCGGTATGCCACAAGCGATAAGCAAGAGTGAGCGACGCTGGGTGAGGAGAGATGCACAAGCGACACGAGCACTGAATGAATGGACAGCTGGCATCTGTCACTGCGCCCAGAATGAGAAAAGACAAATGTACCTTCAGAGTATCCAAGCACCAAGCCTCCAGCCCTGTGCTCACTCCCCAGCACTGCGTGGGAGCATGTAATGTATCAATTGTAGCTATGGGTAATGATTAAGAAGGTCTGAGGAGAGGTGGAACACATGAAAACACAAAGTATTACTTCGTAAAAGGGAAGTGCCCTATATTTAACCTTTACTCCTTCCTTCCTCTCTGCTTTGTTGCTTGGTCTATCTCACATCCAGCAAGGCCTCCAGAAACAACCATTGTTTATATCTGAAATTCAAAACATGTAGCTTAATTGTCACAGTGCCTTATAGCTAAAGTGATGTAGGGCCATTACTGTACAGTTTTACACACATTTGCACATCATATAGAATCATATAATCAATAAGGTTGGAAGAGCCCTCAAAGATCATCAAGTCCAACCTGTCACCCAACACCTCATGACTACTAAACCATGGCACCAAGTGCCACGGCCAATCCCCTCTCAAACACCTCCAGGGATGGTGACTCCACCACCTCACACATATCAACATATGACACAGACTTCAAATCTCAGAACCAGCAGCACAGCATTTATGATGTTTGCAGTCAATTCACTAACACAGATTTAGCAATGGAAGGAAAGATCAGAGTAATTTCCTTTTAAAGTAATACAGTTAATTCTGTTTGATCTGGTTTTGGAAGGAAGCTATCATGATGTGTAGTCATTAACTCAGGATGCTCAGTTTGAGAAGACTTGAGACTGACTTCATTAAGTAATTAAGATTTTAGACAGTAAGGGAGAGTTGTCATTGAAAGCTGAGTCAGCTGGTCAGCACTTCTGGAAGTCAGACAGCAAGTGTGGAGAACTGGGTAACCAAAAAAATGTAAGAGCTTAGTATCAGCAACCACCTGTGAAAAAGTTGGGTAAAAAGCCTGCTTTTGCATAGAAATCATGTGGAATCAAAAGGAACAGAGTCTTTGGCGGTCTCCTGTTTTGACCATTAAAAAAAATAACCCTTTCTCTTTGCTCTGTTCCCTTTTGCAGTCTGGGGTCATTCTTCAGTGAAGAGAAAATTTGGCAGAAAATGCAGTTTTGGAGTGAAAAGAGTAAGAAGAGGTTAAGAGAGGAGAACAGAAGGAGATTAAACAGAATACACTTTCACAGAATAATAGTGTATACAGCATCAGATGAAAGTAAAGAGGATTTCAAGTATAAGCACTTTGACCTTTGATCTAAAATAGCTGTCTGCTTTTGAAATTCTCCTGTATGAGGAAGAAAAAAAACTTGAATGTATTGAGTATGCTGATATGAAATACCTTTTCTTGGCTTGTTTTTCCTTCCTTTTTGCAACACTGCCATAATAATAACTGACTTTTCCCAAACTCTTGGTTCCCTCCTGAAACAATGAGGGGGGGAGTATTGCCAAGGCTGTATTCCGTGCTTTACTCATCTGCTCCTCTTTAGTATCTGCAACAAATGAGGCAGGAGGTGAAGACATTGGGGTTTTTAACCATAAACCTTTGGTTCATCTCCCAAAAAAAGTGTTATACTCCCATAAGACAGGGATAATACAGCAGATGATTAAATAATCACAGGCAGTATTGTAATGCAAATGACAGAAAGACACAAATGGGGACTGGTTAATCATCATCAGAGAATCTCAGGCTGGTGTTAAGAAATTGATTGTTAATACAGCCCAGAATGAGAAACATCTTCTCAGGCAGCAGTATCACAGCACCATGACCATTTTAAAGACAGAGAGGGTATGACAAAGTAGCAGGCACTTAGGAAGATTTATCCTCAGGGTTTTCAAAAGGCATCCTTGGAAATGCATCCCTCAGAACAAACTAGATCACACATGTTTAGCCTGGCTCTTGATCTGTGTATTAGCACAAGAATAGGTAACAAGCTGACTAAATCCACAGCCATTTAATTGTGCAAAAGATGTTGTGGGTGTTTTGGTTTGGTTGGTTGTTTTTTTTCCATGACAGTAATAATTTTTCTACCAAGAACATCTCAAGCAGGTTGATGGCAGATAAAAATTTATGTATCTCTGGAACCACCACTGAACTGGCACCTCTTCTGAGGGATACATGGTTTTGTGGTACTATGCCAAAGACCTGACAGCTTTCAGCAGTTTATACTTGCAGATAAAATACAGCACAGAAAGAACCACCTGTGTACAACAGGAATTGCCCTGAGATATCTTGTAGGATTTTATGTAAATAGCAGATCAACAGGGGGGTTTATTTTGATCACCCACTCCATCACTGCAAAGAGGAACAACCTGATGCAAGCACTCATTACCTAAATCTAACCCCATATATGGAAATCTTCAATTAAAACTAAGCAAACTACACTAAGAAAATCTAGAAGGATTTAGAGTCAATTCATCAAATTACCACTTGTGTAATAGTTACCATTCCTAATGCCCTCCCTTCTGCTTTTCCCTGTTGTTGTAGAGTGCCTAATCAGCCACTGCCATCTGCACTTTCAGCAGGGCCATATCTCATTGCCTGACTGTCGCAACACTCAGCAGTAAGAGCAGAGCCACCTCCCATCAGACAGTGAATGCTTTCTCTCACAGAATGGGTGTAAGGAGTGGCAGGACAGAGGTGCCCTCACACCTACCCTACAAACATAGAGAAACATGCCAAAAGTAGGCATCACAGACCCTACTCTCTGCTCAGTTCCTGCACTTTGTGCAGTCAATGCCAGGCTTTCACAGACAGTCACTGCTTCCAGCAGTGATAATTTTCACAGTTAAAGTTAACAGCAAAGGTTGTTGTGCAGGCCAAGGTCACTGTGTGCTTGTGTGCTGCCTTGGAGGTGCAGAGTAAAAGGCTACACCTGCAGGGAGGGACTGTCCCACCCAGAAAAAATTACTTGGTCCTTTCTAGAGCACAGAGAGTGTGGACTCTGGACAATCTGTATGCACATCTTAGAGAAACCAAAATACTGGAAGAGGAGAAACCTAACTGGCTTTCAGAAACAGGAGAGCATTATTTCACATCATCATGCCAAGATCTGCAGAGCATACACAGCATGGGTAAGATGACAACAGCACCTTTAGCCAAATAGATCTCTTGAAAGATTCCATGGCTGGTGTTCCAACTGAGAAGAGTAATTCCTCTGCAGATGGATAGGTCTTGCATTGTGCAACAATACTCAGCTCAAAGCACAGAATGCACAAGGCCTTGAGTTCACAGTTTTACAAACATTAGCACAGAGGGAAAAAACAGGCAGAAAGCAGAAGGTTTACAACTGTAACCTTGTCTCTGTAGGGGAGTGTATGAACTGAATGAATAAAAACAAAGTAATAAATGGGAAGTGACAAACTATATAATAGTACCAGGAAGAAAAAATATTTATAATAGGGATGAAACCTTATCAAGCCATTGATCTCCCTCAGGTAAAAGCAGTCACTGAGGGCTGAAACTTAAAACAGATAGGGAAAAAATAATCTGAGACGATCTTCTTACTAATAGTAAGGGAATTCTGAGAAGACCATGGAAAGAGAGATGAAAGACATTCAAATAATTGCTGGTACTCTAAAATAAAGGATAAAGGAGGAGCTCATTGCTTGGAAAACCACTGGTGAACTAGAAGAGCTGATAGGGTAGAAATCTTCACTGCTACTGGCATCAGGGAGTTAAAGTCTTCCCTTGGAAAAATATAGCATAAATATGACAAAGAATTATTTTCCATTCTATCACATGGGAAGTCTATCAGATGTCTCAAGATGCCTCAGCTAGATTGAAGTCAGTGTTCTCAAAACCAGGAAACAGTTCAAATTGTTTTCATGTCTGCCTTTTGGGCTATATTTCACCTATATATCACTGAGGCACAGGACACATTTATGGTGCCATGGGACTGCAGCTCTCATCCTGCAGTGCCAGTTTCTTTGAGATTCACGAGGACAGCCAACAGACTGATAACCTTTGTTCACTTTGGTCCTCTTTTCCTGAGGATATCAACTCTTGACTGGATTAATATTATAGGACTCATCAGGCATTTATAGAATCATCATAGAACAGCTTAGGTTGGAAGGGACCTTAGAGATCATCTACTCCAACATCCCTGTCATGATCAGGGATGCCTCTCAACTAGACTCAGCTGTTCAAGGCCTCATCCAGCCTGGCCTTGAACCCCCAGGGAGAAAACATTGACAACCTCCCTGGGCAGCCTATTCCAGATTTTCACCACCCTTGTACTGAAGAACTTCTTCCTAAGATCCAGTCTGAACCTACTCTCCCCCTCAGCTTAAAACCATTCCCATTGCAAGACACCCATATGAAAAGTCACTCTCCAGCCTTCCTGTAGGATCCTTTCAGATATTGGAAGGCAGCCACAGCTTATATGATAGAACAGACTTGTGCCACAGGAAGGATACATTTGCAGCCTCAGAACTGCAGGTAGTCAAGAGAAAAAAATATCAGAATCCCATCCTGGCAAAAAATATTGTTTGTATGTTGTTAGGTCCAGTATTGTGATGGGTGAACACTACAGGATATTGATGCTGGCACTGGGCTTTGCCTGCCACTGGAATGAAGTACATGATCTGCCCAGACTGAAAGGCAATTACATATTAGACATAACTATTTGGAGAGGAAACAACACAACAGAAACAGAAGGAAAAAAAGGGCCAAAATAAAGAATCTGAATAGTTCTAGAAAGGTGGATAGAAGTAAACAAAATGTAAATCCCCTGTAATGCAATGAAAATGCCATATGAGGTCCTCTTTGTGGAGCAGCAGTGAAATTATTTGCTAAGACTGCCAGCATTCCTAACCACTGGTAACTACAAGAGTGATAAAGCACAAAGTGGCAATTAAACTCTCTTTATGAGTAGCACACAGTCACACCACTCCAGAAAGATAAAACCTAGTAACAGTGGGCTGAGAGAACAGTGGAAAAGTGCAGGATAAAAGGAGGACCTCCCATTATGAACCAGCAAAACTTTTGTTTTAAGGGCAAAACTCTTTCATTGCTGTTATCAATTCCAAACAAATGTTTGCTGATACTCTGAACAACAAGCAACCAAATTCAGTTTTGCACTGAAGTGGAACATCTCCGAGGAGCAGGTAAGCACACTGACGACACTTTATCAGGATTGCCAGCAGTCAGACTTGCAGCAGACGCACACTGCTTGTCACTCTTGACAGATCCATGAGAAGATGACCTATATAGCTGCTAGATTTGCAGAAGAAAGTGTCAGGTGGAAGGAGTAGCCCTGACACTCTAAAGACTGAAAATATGAAAAATAGTGCTTGTAAAAAAAAGATTTCTCTGAGGTTAGTGGGTGTATTCTGTAGCTTTTATCACTCTGCTTAGTGCCAAATATCCCCAGAGAGTCTAAGGTGAAAATGTAATTTCCAAGCAGTAATAGAGTATTATGTGTGGTGACACACCATAGATTTAATAAATTATCACTTTCTTCCTAAGAAATGCCTCAGTGTCCCTTTGAACCCTAGCAAACTGGCCAGTTTCTAATAGCCTTGTGAAACCTTGTTTGCCTGTGGTACCAAGTATCATAGTATCAGTCAGGGTTGGAAGGGACCACAAGGATCATCTAGTTCCAACCCCCCTGCCATGGGCAGGGACACCCCACACTAGATCAGGCTGGACAGAGCCTCATCCAGCCTGCTCTTAAACACCCCCAGGGACAGGGCCCCAACCACCTCTCTGGACAACCCATTCCAGGGTTTCACCACTCTCATGGTGAAGAACCTCCTCCTCACATCCAGCCTGAATCTCCCCACCTCCAGCTTCATTCCATTCCCCCTAGTCCTATCACTACCTGAGATCCTGAGAAGTCATTCCCCAGCCTTCCTGTAGGCCCCCTTCAGATACTGGAAGGCCACAATTAGGTCACCTCGGAGCCTTCTCTTCCGCAGACTGAACAGCCCCAACTCCTTCATTCTGTCCTCATAGGAGAGGTGCTCCAGCCCTCTGATCATCCTCGTGGCCCTTCTCTGGACACCTTCCAGCACCTCCACATCCCTCTTGCAATAGGGGCTCCAGAACTGGACGCAGTACTCCAGGTGGGGTCTCACCAGGGCTGAGTAGAGGAGGGAGGATCACCTCCCTCGACCTGCTAGCCACACTTCTCCTGATGCAGCCCAGGATCTGATTGGCTTTGTGGGCTGCCAGTGCACACTGAGAGCTCATGTTGAGCTTCTTGTCCACCAGCACCCCCAAGCCTCTCTCCTCAGGGCTGCTTTCCAGCCAGTCCCTGCCCAGCCTGGATTTGTGCCTGGGATTGCCTCGACCCAGATGCAGGACCCTGCACTTGCTCTTATTGAACTTCATGAGGTTGGTTTGTGCCCACCTCTCCAGCCTGTCAAGGTCCCTCTGGACTCCAGCCTACAAAAGTACAGGGCTTTCACATGGCCACGAGAAGTTCATAGTATCATAGTATATCATAGTAGTTATCATATGTATCATAGTAGTATCATAGTAAGTTGAGGACCACCATGTGAAAATCACCAGATTATGAGGCTATGACAACACATTGTGTGAATTGAGTGTGATTTTTACAGTTCATCCTATGAACTGCATGGGCATATCATGTTGGTTGATATACAGAAGACTGAACAGCCATTATTCAGCAGCTGTTTTAAATCAATACCAGCATCTACCCTAAATGCAACAACACCACTGGCTAGAAGATCTCTAAAGCAGGATCAATGTATGGATCACAGTGGGATGTGTTACATTTGAGAAGTGAGGTCTCCATAGAAAGCTCTTCAGAGCGCAAAAAACCTTTAACTAGATCTGTTGTGTCTAAGGAAGGAGAACATTTCAGACACTGTGCTGTCATGGATTAGTTTCACTTTTCTCTAATGGGAAAAAATAGCAATGATCAAACACATTTCCTACAGGAGAAGGATTATTGAGAAACACTTCTTCAAACTCCAAACAGAAGTGCTTGGACAGGATAGTCAGCTTGCTCTTTCCTACAGCTCTAGATGCCAAGCCATTACCTCAACAAAGACATTTGATAGGTTGGACTCAATGATCCTCAAGGTCTCTTCCAACCTTAGTTATACTGTGATCTGATGCAAGTTTATGACACTTGAAATCTAGCCCCAGTTTTAAAAAGGCATGGCCAGGAATATCTTCACTTTCTGAACAATGTTGGCTACTAAGACACTTCTTGTATTTTCAGCATGTGGTGGGCTTATGCAGCTGTCTGGGATGAGCATCACTGCATTGCCTCTCTTATGATGAGAGTAAGTCCTGAAAAGCCAGAAGCTCTAGAGTTTAATGCAAGATGGGTCACCAGCTCCTGTGGGATCTAGACAGTGTGTCCTTTGGGCCTCAGTTAAAATAGAAAGCAGCTCTAAACTGGGTAAAACACTGCTGGTGTGATAGGCAGTGTCCTGTCAGGAAAACTGCAGTTACCTGGGAACGGAAGCATTTCACAAGAATGCATCCAATTTGGCTATATTTTGGAAGAGAAGTGTCAAAACAAATCATCTCTGCTTGCTCGTTTCAAAAACATGTATAACACTGAAGAGGTTTGTTTAGAGAGAGCAGAAATGCTACAACTTTTGTAATATTAATGATAACATAATGACACAGAGATATTAAGTCGATAATTCCTGCATTATGGGAAAGGCACTGACATTTTGGAACTTCCTATTTTAATGCTTATTAAAGTCTTCTGAAACTTCACTTCTGGATCAGAATTTTGACAAACAAGAACACAAGGGTTGTGAGAGATGAATTTCACAAAGCAAGACAGCCATGTTCCACCGAAGTTTTGCATCAGGTGGCATTCAGAAATAGCCTGCTCGGGTTAAATGATACAGTGTTTGGAGCTCCTCAGATGCAAAATGCTGTGAAACAGCAAACCTGATCAAATAGCCATCTATTAAAAGAAACAGCTAGCTTAGAGTAACATCTAGAATTGCCCTGGATAATATCTGTGACAATAAAACCCTATTTTTTTGCCCATAACTATGTTACCCCTGACACCCAGATCACTCTCACAGATGACAGCTGTCTGAAGAAGTAGCTTTACTTTGAACAGCCTCCTACAGTGCCCAGCACCATTAGTTTTGGGGGGGGAAGTAATCTTCCCTTTGGCAATCAATATACTTTGTTTTATTGAATTTGTTGTCTAATCACAGGCACATTCTGTGCAGTTTAGGAAGGAGGAAAGGTTTCACTACCTGCCAAAGAATGAAATGATTTTTATGACTTTCTGCTCTCACTTCATCATTATTACTATCCTCAGGCATAAAGATGGGAAGAAGAGAAGGGGAAGGGAACAGAAAAGCCAAACCAAACAGGCCAGAAATCTAAAAGAAGCCTAGTGGAAATAATGTAAGCAAGTTATTAAGTGACAGTCCTTGAATATCAATCTCATGTTTATTTAATAAGACACTTATCTGTATGAATTAATAACAAATTATTAAAAATCCATCTGTCAAGACTGAGCACTAAAAGACTAGACACCAAAGCCATGGTAATTAGTTTGCAATTGCCATGTATTAGTAATCAATTAGTATTTAATATACAAGACTTGTTCTAGTGAAGTCTGAGCTTTTGTTGGCTTGTAAATAAATAACATTCAAATACCAATTACATGACTTAATCTTTCACCTAGCATTTCACTGACTCTGCATAACTCAGACTTTGACTAATTCCTTTCTACAGCAAGAGGATTTTACTCATTAGTTTCTGTTTTGAAATCCCTCCCTCAATTCCACCTCTTTATGTTCAATGAACTGCAGATAGCGACTCTGTTCAGGGGAGCGACTTGGAAGGTATTTTAATACCCTTGTGTCCTTTGAGAGCTCTCTTTTAAAGAACACAGAAATTCTGCTCCTTCAGTCTTCCCATGTCTTACCTGCTTATCTCTTTCTCCTTCCTTGACTTTGTGTTGTTTCTCCTATGTCCTTTCTACTATTATTCCAAACTCATATACAGTACTCCAGGTGTGTACAAACTGGAACTTTATTGTTATTCTACACCTACTTAACCTAGGAATAAGTAGGATTAAACTACATTCACCTTTCAACAAAGCAAATACAGAATCACAAGATAGTTTCAGTTGGAAGAGATCAAGTCCATATGTGAAGGAATGGACTGCTCATGGAGAACCTGAAGTTCAGATTTGGTGCAATGTAACAATACAAATAGGACAGATTTAATGGAGCTCAAATTAGGCAGGTGAAAGGCCTTTTCCCAACTATCTCATATTCCTCTACATACCTTACAGAAAGGGAAAATCCTACCTTTCCTTATGAGGTTTAGTGGATGTTTAGGTCTGATTAAAAAGCGCACACAAAACATTGAATCATAGAATTGTTCTGGCTGGAAAAGACCCCTAATGTCATCAAGTCCAACTATCAACCTAAGACCACCATGGGCATTAAACTGTGAAGAGCCATGTCCACACATTTCCCAAACACCTCCAGGGACAGTGACTCCACCAAATCCCTGGGCAGCCTGTTACAATGCCTGACCACTCCTTCCATAACAAAACATTTCCCCTGGCACAATTTCAGGCCATTTCCTCTCATTCTATCACCTGATAGTAGGGGGAAGAGACCGAGCCCCACCTCACAACAACCTCCTTTCATGCAGTTGTAGAGAGCAGTGAAGTTTCCCCTCAGGATCCTCTAAGAAATAATTTGTAATTTTCTCCCTAAAAAGTCAAAACCCTGAAGGGATTCTGGGGAAGGTGAAGTGTTCCTGGCTTTAAAGAAATATTTGCAGGATGCAAAGTGAACTCAAATGAGAGCTTAACCACCTATGCAAATTTTAGAGTGTCCATTAAGATTTAAGCTTCCACTGATATTCTCTTGGTGAATTCTCTTTCTCCAGAAAATGTCAAGGATCATCATGTCTTTGAGAACACTCTTCATATGTCTTAGGTACTTGAAACCAGGCAGAAGGATTCAAAGGTTATTAAACAAAAAAAAAAAACTACCTTTGGTTAGAGTTCATTTCCTTAGCAATTCAAGATACAGAAGGACAGGCTAGAGGCATGCTCCTGTTCCGCTGTACTCACCAAAACAAGGCTGACTGTGTATCATAGGACCTAGAGACAAACCAGCTCACCTCTCAGAATCCCATAATTGCACTAACATAGCATGGGACCTGAGCTAGTATAGACCATTTAAAGTAGAAGGGGGTATCATGATACAGCACCCTAAAGATGTAGAGTGTTTGGACTGGGCTTTTAGCTGCTGATCCAGACCTGCAAAGCAGTGGCACAAATCTGTATTCTCGCCTGTAGACCCAGCCTGGTGGAACAACACTGTACTGATGGCACTGTGGCTAATGCAAGGCTGTGACAAGAAAAAGCAACAGCATTTTATGGGCACAAAAATCTTTGTCCAGTAGAGCCATCTATCACCAAGGCAAGAAGAGCTTCTTCGTGTCTGACAGATTTTGGCGACAGATTCTCAGCACCAGGCAGGGGCAGGGGTAAATTGAGCTGTTGATGAATGGGATAGTTCGATGAAGCCATCACTCCTGGGTGTTTAAACAAGCAAGAAGGCATTTTAGTGGATTAAAGGGAATGAAAGATACTCCAAATAAAACATAATGACACTGTGCTTTGCTCTTCTACAAAAAGCAAAGTACGCTTTCAGCCCAACTGGAAATTGAGAGAGGCTTGAGAAGGAAATGGTTTCTAAGCATCACCAAATTGATTGCCACATTTTCTAGATTAAAGAGAAAAAAAATAAACCAAAGCAAAGCAAAGCAAACCAACCAAACAAAAACCCAGCTGGTCTGAGCTGGTTAAGATGTACAGAAGGTTTGTAAGGATATTCAGAATCATGTAGGGGTCTAATGGAAACATTTTCAGGAAGGTCACAGGGAAAGTAATTACTCCTCCTGTGTTGTGAAATATTTGTGACCTGTAGAATAGTTAATGCTAGAGAGGGAAGAAAGTGACATGGACTGTCTTGTCCCCTCTCAGCTACTTTAATTTGCCTTAGCAATTGCATCCATCATCACTGCAAAGAGCATCTCCTCATTACAGAGCAGACCAACTCCAATAGCTCTTTCACTGCCACTGTTGCTTTGCTCCTTTGATAAATTCTAGGTCAGAAGTAGCCAATTGGATAGACAGGCTACATCAGCACTCACATCAGAGTGTATTGCTGCTTCTGGCAGCAGAAAGATGGGAGCAGGAGAAAGCTTCCTGCAGAGAGAAACCATAGCCTATATCCAGCTGGGCAGTACAAAGCCCCAGGGGCTGGTAGCTGTGGCTGCTGTCCTGCATGGGTTGGGTGGGAGAGAAGCTGCTCTGGAGATCAAAGGAATGGAGTCCCATCTAAATAACAACTGTCCCTGTTCTTGGCCATGCATAAGAAGTAAGCATGGCCTCTGTGGCAGCAGAATGAGCTTTCTCTAAGGCGCTTAGCTGGCTGTGTGCAGATCCCACCCCCTGCTCATGGATCTGAGTGACTTGCTCTAATGCTCATTTTACTTAAGGTTACCTCATGCTGTCAAGTATCTTCCTACTCTCGTTCACTTACAAGAGCTTACTGTTTTTTTATGAGAAGCACTATAAACACAAGCCATTACCCCTTAAAGGATACCATATGGTTTATCTAGTGGCCTCACCTGCTTCTAACATAGCTATTTCTTTTATAGCAGTTAATCTGACATTGATTTGCTTCAAAAGAGAGACAGGGAGAGAGAAAGAACATAAGCCTTGCTACTGACACCACATTTTGCACCAGAGCTCAGGATCTGTCCAACAAGGTAGCCTGGTCCAAGCAGAGCACAGTGATAACACACAGGGCTCCTGCTGCCAGGAATCAAATGGCTTTCCTAGAACTGCTGACTTCCCCAATCACTTCTGTTTCTTTCTTTCTCGAAGGAAGCATAAATGCTCCATCCTCAGCTTTTCAAGCATTTCTATCAGCTGCTCTTCTAAATTACAAGATGACCCTGATGAAAAATGAACACAATAAAACATGATTTATCAAGGAAATAGCCAAGAACTAGAATAATGTGCCCCAGTTTTAGACACATTCAGAGAGACTAGGGATTTGTATCAATGTGAATAAACTGCAATAGCCTATGGCTTATAGCTATAAATATTTGGGGTTGAATGTTCTTTGCTATACTTTGCCTCTTGCCTAGGAAAGGAAGAAGGGGGGCTGCAAAGGGTTGTGTGTTTATAAATTGTCTTCAACATGTGGCAATACAGGTGTGGGGAGGAACCCAGCAACTGCCATCTGCAGCAACCACATTGCAGAGTGCCTCATTGCCTGATGGCATTGGTTCCCAAACAGACATGCTTCAAGAGGCACAGATCTCAGCTTCCACAGAGCAGGCACAAAGGGTATTAAATTTACTATTTCAAAAGAACAGCTTTTCTTTGGCAAGTATTCATTAAACTAACCAAGCCCTAGGAAATCACTATGGGGTGAACTGCAAGACTTTCTTTTCACCTATAAAAATATAGTTATAAGTCAAAACAGGAATTTTGGTGGAAACTAACAGGATGGAAAACCTGGGTGAAGAAATTACAAGGAAAATCTCCACTGACCTCGGAGGTGCTTAAGATCAGGCTGGATGAGGCTCTGGCCAGCCTGATCTAGTGTGGGGTGTCCCTGCCCATGGCAGGGGGGTTGGAACTAGCTGATCCTTGTGGTCCCTTCCAACCCTGACTGATACTATACTATGATACTATGTACTTAGAACTTTAGAGTCCTATCTTCAAGGAGCTACTTTTCTATGCACAGCTAATAGAGATTCTGAAAAGCCAAGCCTGCACGACCTTCCTTTCCCATGAAAAGAGGTGAAACCTGTCATCTTGATGTAATATTTGAGATTCAAAAGCTGTGGCACAAGTGAAGTCTCATACCAACCTAGTCACTGCAGAAACAATGAGCAAGACTAACGTTTGAAAAAGTCCCAGCAATGGTGGAGAATCCTGCATAGATTAAAATAAATGAATAAACAAATTATTGCTGTATCTGGATAACAGATTTCACTATTTGAGATCATATGGTTTTTGTTAAGTGGTATTAAATTTTGGCAGGAAAAGAAGATGCAGCCTTGGGAACTGTGCCTTTAAGTGCTTTAGAATCACAAACACATAGAACTAGGGGAAGGGGCATTGCAGGAAAAAACTGTTTATTAAATTGAACTTGCAGGAGATAGATACTGAAAAAAAAAGAACGAGTTTCAAGCACTTGCATGCATCTGTGCTCCTGCTGGAAATCAATGACAGAGCTGCAAATAGATTCTAGGCATCTTGCCTCTCCATTACCAGCTCTAATGCTGGACTCATTCACTCTTAACCAAACATGCTGTTTGAAAGGCTTGTGCTTCAGTGAGTCCAAAATTCACTTCTTCCCAACCTACGTCAGCCTGTGGCATTGCAGTTATTTTATTAAGAGAGAATGTTGCTCCCCACTGGTAGAAAGCCCCAGCAGCTGATTCCATTAGTTATGCAGCTGGCTCCAGAGGACCCACTGATACGAGATGCAGACTGGGTTTTATTCATTTACAGAGCATTTCTGTTTCCTTGAGCTGACCACCAAATTGCAGGATTTGAGATGCTTGCTGGAAAAAGTCAAATCCATTACCACTGAGGCATATACTTGCTATAAAAGTGAAAATTGCAGTCTTCATGTTTAAACATCTGGTCACAACCCAGGAGGAATATATCCCTGCTAGCCATGAAAAAGTAAATCTTAAGTAACTATAAGTTAATTGCCTGTAGTAATATGGAATCTTTGTAATCATTTACGTTCAAGCAGATGAGTGAATATTCATTAAGTTGTATATTCAGGCATTTACAGAGATTGTTTAACACATACATTACCAAAATGATTAGTTGCAAATTGGAGAGAACGTGCCCTGTACACTGGCACTGGCATTTTATTCCACTCAATGTCACTGATTCAACAGGACAGATAATGCATTCACAGATCTGCATGGCAAAGCAAGGGGATGAGAGGTTTAAGCTTCTACATATGCTCTCTATTCATCTGAGCTACCAGTGCCTAATGGGTTACTTACTACCTTGCCTTTCTCCAGCACAAAAGACACACTGTGCTTTAAAATATGACCTATTCCCTTTTCCTGTCTTCTGGAAATTTTAGCACATGACCCAGGGAAACAAACAAACAACAAAACCCAAAACAATGAGAAGAAACAAGCAAAATGAAACAAAACAAAACCATACACAAACCCAAACCCACAAACAAGCCACAAAACCATAACCACCAAAACCCCATCCCAGGACTCTCCAGATTTCCATTTCCTCCTTGTACCTCCTTAGTACTTGGACACTTCTCCCATTTGCAGAAAAGTACAAGTGAGAACCTACACTGAAAAGGGATCAGGGAAGTTACACAATCACCACCAGCCCTGCACTCGATTGAAAGGCTGCAAGGAAAGCAGTGATGAAGATTTGTTCATGCTGCTTCCAAGCCTGGGACTTCCAAGCCTGGGACACCAGAATTGTCAGTTTGCCCCTGGTTTTATTTGCCACTACATCATTGATCAAAGTATATCAAGTTACCACTCTCTAACCATCAACAATGGAACCAAGCAGCCTTGTTGCCAAACTTGCTACAGAAACTGTCCGAGGCATCAATGGATGTTTCAGAGGTTCAGTCACTCTAGTGTAAAATGGTGCAAACTCAGCCACCAACCAAACCCTACAAACACCCAGCTCTGGTGGGAACCAGTTAAAGTTCTTTGTACCTCTTTCCAGAGAAAAGCTTGCAGGAAGACACATGCCCTGAAGTGTGACTGAAAGTTCAAGGCAGGGGAAAAAAGCAGGAGATGACTTCTAATGGATGCTGTCTTCCCAGCATTTTGCTCTCTGTGGTTTGCTCTCTGTTGTTCGGATGCATCCATCCACAATAATTTGCGGTAAGATTTGTACAAAGGAAAACACTAGTTAATATAACAGACTCTAAACCAAATATATATGCTCCTGTCTTCCCTGAAATATGTGCCAGCAGAGGAAAAAAAACCACCACAAACCAAAAAAACCCCAAACCAAAACAACAAAAAACCCCAAAACAACAACCACCAAACCCACATAAAAGGTAATCCACCAGTTCTTTCTGAACAAAACACTGCAGGCAGCCTCAACATCAGTAATCCTCCCCTCTCACCAAGCTCAGACATGATATTCACATCAGCAGAAGACATTTTAAAAGCTGAGAAGAGAGCCATGAGTGCACAATTTCAGAATAGAATAGAATAGAATAAACCAGGTTGGAAGAGACCTTCAAGATCATCATGTCCAACCTATCATCCAACACCACCCAACCAACTAAACCATGCAACCAAGCACCCTGTCAAGTCTCCTCCTGAACACCTCCAGTGATGGCAATTCCACCCCCTCCCCAGGCAGTCCATTCCAATGGGCAATCACTCTCTCTGTGTAAAACTTCCTCCTGACCTCCAGCCTGAACCTCCCCTGGTGCAGCCTGAGACTGTGTCCTCTTGTTCTGGTGCTGGCTGCCTGGGAGAAGAGACCAACCTCTGCCTGTCTACAACCCCCCTTCTAGTAGTTGTAGACAGCAATAAGGTCTCCCCTGAGTCTCCTCTTCTCCAGGCTAAGCAGCCCCAGCTCCCTCAGCCTCTCCTCATAGGGCTTGTGTTCCAAGCCCCTCACCAACTTTGTTGCCCTTCTCTGGACACACTCCAGCAAGTCAAGTCAACTTCTTGAAGATATCTTTGGTGCTGGTTACTGCTCCTTTACCTGTCAAACAACAGAAATTCCCAAAAGAAATGCAAAAATCCTAGGTGCCAGACCTTGCTCTCTAATGAAAAAGTCAGATGGATTGCCTAGATGTACTTTAATGAGAAGAGCAGAGGGCATGTGTAGAGTGCCTTAAACTAGATAAAAGCAGAAATTTAAGCCATCAGTGCATTTGGTAAACACATTTTACTATATTTAGACTTGAAATAAAGAATTAATCTTTTAATCAACCACATGAAGTCATAGAGTAGGGGGAGAGATAACAGCACCACTCCACATCTAATAAAAGGCCCTTCTTGCCGGAACACCGAGTGCATTTAATCCACAAACCAAATAACTCACCTATGAATAACAGAACATTGACAGGATATAGATTTGATTATCCAAAATGATACAGGGCAAAAAAGAAGCAGCTTGGGCCAGAACTACTGGTAGGGCTCTGCAGTACATTCATTTTTTTCTGTGCCACACACAACAGCACTGCCAGGACTGGTTCCGCAAGCCCAGAGTAAAATCAGACCTATTGAATTTGCCCTGCTGTTCTGCAAAGACTCAGCAGTCTCTTCACATGCCAGAGAAAAGAGCAGGGCACTTGGTTATGTATGGTCTCTAGACAAAGGTAAGGGACTATCTACCCATAAAAGACCAAACTCAACCCTGATTTTTAGTGCTATTAAATTTCACCTAGAAAACCCCACCAAAACAAAGCTCCACATAAAGCACTGTGATTATTGTTCCCATAGTCTGACTCATTCGAGCTTACCTTTAGTTCATACTTCCTAGAACCTTTCTGCTTCCTTTCTGGTGTGCAGTTGTGCATCACCTGACTAGCAATGATGAAAATGATATCTAGTAAATCTGGATAAGAGAACCATTTAGTGTACTCCATAATCCTCTAGGAAAAGTCATGAAGAGCTGACAAGGATCTGGCTATAAAGACTAGTGGTCCTTTACAGAACAGCAACAGGCACCACTTTAGAAGCACAGTTAGTGAACTGCTCTGGCACTGAAGTTGTTTTTTCAAGGACTATAGATTTTATCTTCCTTTATAAAACAGCACACATGTAAAAGAATCCAGCACAGGTTTTCAATGTGTGGCCTGAACTACAGAAATAGCAAAATCCATAGATATAAGATTAGACACCTATCTAATTAGAGTCAACAAGGGAAAGGTACTTGAAAGTTTAAAAAGTAATTCAATAGTTAAAACAAAAAGTTGCTCCCAAACTCAGTTTCTATTGTCTCACAATAATTCAATTTCAGATATATTCCTGCAATAGAGACAGATTCCTTGCCCCCCTCAATTTATCTAGGAATATGAAAAATGAATTGTTTCCAGGCCATCAATCCATGCCTGGAAAATAAATCAGATGAAGCTAACGGAACAAATGGGAAACAATCAAGCATGCTGTCTGTGTCTGCACAAGGCTGACATGAATAACTCTGGCCACCCAAAACACTTGAGACCAGAATGATGGGGCTGGGCAGAATCCAGCCAGCTAAGAAAGCAAGATTGGAATGCCACAGACCTGACTCAGATATGGTTCATACAGAGCAAAAATACATCAATGACCTGCAAATATTGCACTTAACTATCTATAGTTAGATATGGAAATACATGGTTTAAGAATTGCTCTTTTCAGAGATGCTGCAACCTTAGCTGGGGGTAACCAGGGGTATCTGAAATCCACGTTCAGTTATTTGTGTTAATGATAGATACTTAAAACTCAGGGCAAATATCTTCAGCTTCATATTATGGAATAAAGTGACTAATTTAAAACACATAAATCTGAGCATTTTGGCTGGAGTCTATAGATATACTTGAACCTCTGACTGCTTCTTTAGCCTGGAGGTCAGGAGGAAGTTTTACACTGAGAGAGTGATTGCCCATTGGAATGGGCTGGCCGAGGAGGTGGTGGAGTCGCCGTCACTGGAGGTGTTCAGGAGGAGACTTGATAGGGTGCTTGGTGCCATGGGTTAGTTGATTAAGTGGTGCTGGATGATAGGCTGGACACAATGATCTTGAAGGTCTCTTCCAACCTGGTTTACTCCATTCTACTCTACTCCATTCTACTCTTCCACTTCAGTTCCTCATAAAACTGCTTAGCTTGATCATATTTGAGGTCAGCTTCCCAACCGAGGCATCAGCAAACTGCAAGATGGGCAGTAAGAGCAGACAGCTTTTTCTGAGCTGAGTCCAAATGTCTTTGCCCATTGTCTGTCTGAAGCTGCCAGAAGTGTTGCATGAAGCAACCTAAGTTCAGTTTGCTCTTCTGTCAGTCAATACAGAATACTTACAGACTTCTAAGATCTCATACAAGATCTGCTGAATTTTCTGAATTCTGTATGCAGCATTTTATGAAGCATCTCCTCAGAGAACGTTTCTGAAACCCCACTAGGTCTCAGCACACCAGTTCTGTGACAGCCACGTGATTGAATGGTGGCATACTGAGAAGATGTGGGGCATGAAAAAGATACACTTAATTATACTATTTAGGCAAAGTTTAATGCATAGACAGTGGCTGGCAGTCAAAAGAAAGCTTCAGGATTTTTCACTTTAGCTCTAAAAGGACTGATATGTTCCTGCAGCATTAGAAAGCGCAGCTGAAGCCTGCCAGGCAGACAATAGAGTGAAACCCAGAGCACGCTAACAAAGACGCCTGGTGTGAAGGGATTGTATTACCTGCAAGAACACTTATTATACAGGTATATTTTCTTCCAGAACAATAAAAACCAGTGCTACACTGCTCTTGGGTTTAGAATAAGAACCAAATCTGCCAGGAAAAGAGGCTTAATTCCCTAAGGAGCCTGTTCATTTTCCAGAAGAAAGCAAGGTCTTTTTCTATAGTCATTTTCAATGATCATAAATTTCCCCACCGCTGGAAAGGAACAGGGAATGCAAAACTCGGCATGTTTCTTTTCTTTGTATCAGTACTTTTTACACAGCCTCTTCGAACCCACAAGTTTAATACATTCATTAAATACACCAAGCTCCAGAATGGCTTTGAGTAGCAGCAGGGGAGTATTTTTCAGCTTGTGGTACGTCGCACAAAATTCGTGTCAAGTTTTACAACGATTCAGCTAGGGCAAGAACTTGCCCATTACAACGGTCTGTGTCAAATGAAGTTCTCTAATATTCTAGGCACTTTGTTCAAGCCTTCTTAAACCCCCAAATACACAATATCTGACCTTTGCAGGGTTTTTGTTTTGTTTGCTTGTTGGACGTTCAGGAGCAGCTCAGCTGTTGTCACAGACACCACAGTTTGGTGTGCCTCTATGTTCACCTGTGGCTCTCGTCTTTACGCAAAGATATGTCTGGAAAAGAATCAAACCTAAGATTCATAGAACAGAATCAGAGAATCATTTCAGCTGGAAATCGCCTCTAAGATCATCAAGTCAACCCAATACCACTGTGCTCACCAAACCATGTCAACAAGTGCCATGTCTACATGATTTTTGAATACCTCCAGGGATGGTGACTCCACCAACTCCCTGAGCAGCCTGCTCCAAGGGCACTCTTTCAGTGAAAGAATCTTTCCTAATACCCAACCTAAACCTCACCTGGCACAACTTGAGGCCCACATTCAGGACTTCTCCAGCAGATGTCCGAAGGCAAAAGCATGAGGTAAATATGGTGGCAGTATTGTGTTATAACACAGTAACGCATCCTACATGGGAAGGGAAAGGGCTGAAACAGTTAATAATGCTTTCCTATCTCAAATAACTACTTAAGAGGAGCACAACAAATTGGAAATAACATAGCCAGCATTGTAGCACTAGTAGCAGAGCCACGCTATCCCTTTGTATGCCCCATCAATAACCACTTCTGACCGTAATCTGCTTCTGTACCCAGCAGTTGCTATAGTTAAGGTTGTATCTTGCACAGTGAAATCTCAACCAAAGCATTAGTTTTCAAAGAGCTACAAACAGAGAGACCAAATGACAAGTAAGATTAAAGAAAAAATTCAAGGGCCTTCTACTTTTAAGCATTAAAGTGCTTTTTTCTTCTTTTCTTTGGAAAATAGACAAAATGCAAATTGTGGAAAACCTGTCAAGAGAGCACCCAGAGGCCAAAATGCTTCACATGCTCATGAGTATGTAACAATCCTTCTTCCCGAGGACTTGAGATTGAGCTCTGAAGCTAAACCACTTCACACATAGTGCTCTCCCTACTTTTTTTTTCCCTTTTTTACCCTTATTCTGTCTCTTGTATTAGTGCTAGCTGCAGGCGAGGTTTGTTTCCCCTCACTCATTTGCTTCAGCTGTGTCACACATCATGGTTAGCTTCCTTAGTGGAGTGTTTGCAGATGAGGCTGTAAAAATCATTAGCCACGGTTGGCAGATGCGAGGTACTGCTAGGATGCTGTTCCAATAACTTCTTTTCTTTAATTAAAAGTCTAAATAAATCATGAGGTTTTGCAAGCACAAGCCTACAGTACCTGCAGAAGATGAAAGCTACTGCTGGCATCCTTATTTCAGCTCTTTAGTCTCCTGTTTCTTCCATGTTTTCTTTCGTTGGGCTTGTTTGGCACTTCACTTGGCCTTCACACAAAACCCCCGTATGCACTGCTTGAATGCTTAAAAACCATTATTGCTGAAGATCAATACCAAGAAAACACCTGTGGCTCTGGGTGCTCAAGGAGATTTACTCTGGGTTTGTTCCATTTTGTTTTGGTTTTACAATGAACACAAGTAAAACCTAGTGAAAGAGTACAGGAGACCTCCTGTATTCAGCTCTCTCTTGATTTTTTGTGACATTCTTGTGAGACATAGATGGGGGAACATTAAATGCTCACAGCAGAAGGGTATTTACTTGCCATAAAGGCTGAATAAATGGAATCTTTTGCTTCTTGTTTCTATGGCAACCAGCCCTAGTGAATAAACAAGCTCTATTGAATAATATTTTATTATTTCTAATTATATTAATTATGATTCAATATGTTACACTAACATAATTTCAGTTGTAATGAGAAACTTTAATACTGGTGCAAGCCTAACAAAAAAAATAGGCCAGTTGAGCTTCAACTCATTTATTCTGCCTGCAATTTTTACTTTCCATTGATACTAGAGCTAATTGTTGAGCATCTGCATTTGAAATCTTAATGGAGTGAGGTTTTATCATAGTATTAAGAAGAGATAGGAAATAGCCAAGATGAAAAGAGCAGAAGTTGTGGAAAAAAAATGTTTTATCAATTCTCTGTGTCACTAGGGAGCTTTGGGCACAGAATCCCTGTATTTTCAGTTGTCTGTATAACTATTATCTACATTTTTTGCAACCTAGTCTGTTGGTTAACCTCTTATGCCCATATAAAATCAGTGAAGTCCCTCCAAGAATGGCTCAGACTGATAAGCACGCAGAAACGGGTTCCAAAACAGCATTATGATAGAATAGTCAAATTATTTTGAAGGGATTACAGCTGTCTTTAACCAAAACTCCACTTGACAAGCCCAGTCTAACCAATATGAACAACAATAAAATCAACAGCAACCCCAAAACAAAACTAAGCAGACAAAAGGCATCATTCTGGAGAAATTAATCCAATATCAAACATTCACTGTCCCATTTAGAATAGAATAAACCAGGTTGGAAGAGACCTTCGAGATCATCACGTCCAACCTATCATCCAACATCATCTAATCGACTAAACCATGGTACCAAGCACCCCATCAAGTCTCCTCCTACACACCTCCAGTGATGGTGACTCCAACACCTCCAGTGATGGTGACTCCACCACCTCCCTGGGCAGCACATTCCAATGGCCAATCACTCTATGAAGAATTTCTTCCTAACATCCAGCCTAAACCTCCCCTGGCACAGCTTGAGACTGTGTCCTCTTGTTCTGGTCCTGATTGCCTGGGAGAAGAGACCATTTAGTATTTAGAATAAACCTTTATTTAGAATAAACCAAACCAGGTTGGAAGAGACCTTCAAGATCATCGCATCCAACCCATCAACCATTACTACTGATCATCTTGTCATCATCACATCTAACTACACACACAAAAGATCAAAAGCCAGGCAGAACTTTGCTTTTAAAAAGTGAAAATCACTTGCAAAAGCCTTATTTGTCATCACCCAGTCTTTTCTTAATTATCCTACAGCAACATCAAAATCTCTTCCTCTTGAGCTGTTTTTCATACCAGAAAGTCACCCAAGTCATGACTCCAGCATCAGTTGAAGGTTAAATGATGGGAAAGAAAAAGAAACAAATTCCTGTCACATTATGCATCTATTGCATTAAAATAGCAATGGGGAATCCAGAAACCTATGTTAAAAGAACAATATCTTTTACTTTAAGAATGACCATTGAACTATTTGAGCATTCTCATGACTGCATTTATTTAGAAAACATTGACCAGCAGAGTTCTGGTCGTGTCCTCCAGTGGAAGAATCATAGAAATAGAATCACAGAATCAATAAGGGTTGGAAAGGACCTGAAAGATCAAGCCCAACCTATCATATTATCAGTCAGGATTGGAAGGGACAACAAGGATCATCTAGTTCCAATCCCCCTGCCATGGGCAGGGACACCCCACACTAGATCAGGCTTCCCAGAGCCTCATCCAGCCTGGGATTAAACACCTCCAGGGACGGGGCCCCAACCACCTCCCTGGACAACCCATTCCAGAGTTTCACCACTCTCATGGGGAAGAACCTCCTCCTCACATCCAGCCTGAATCTCCACACCTCCAGCTTCATTCCATTCCCCCTAGTCCTATCACTACCTGAGATCTTGAGAAGTCCTTCCCCAGCCTTCCTGTAGGCCCCCTTCAGATACTGGAAGGCCACAATGAGGTCACCTAGGAGCCTTCTCTTCTGCAGACTGAACAGCCCCAACTCCTTCAGTCTGTCCTCATAGGAGAGGAGCTCCAGCCCTCTGATCATCCTCGTGGCCCTTCTCGGGACACGTTCCAGTACGTCCATATCCCTCCTGTAGGGAGGCTCCAGAACTGGACACAGTACTCCAGCAGTACTCACCCAACACCTCATGACTAACTAAACCATGGCTTCGAGTGCCACATCCAATCCCTTTTTGAACACCTTCAGGGACGGTGACTCCACTACCTCCCTGGGCAGCACATTCCAATGGCCAATCACTCTTTCTGTGAAGAGCTTTCTCCTCACCTTAAGCCTAAACTTCCCCTGGAGCAGTTTGAGCCTGTGTCCTCTTGTTCTGGTGCTGGTTGCCTGGGAGAAGAGACCAACCCCCACCTGGGTACAACCTCCCTTCAGGTAGTTGTAGAGAGTTGTACTGTTGTAGTGGTAGGACTCATGATAGAACTAGTGTGAACAGAATGAAGCTGGAGGTGGGGAGATTCAGGCTAGATGTGAGGAGGAGGTTCTGCACCATGAGAGTGGTGAGACCCTGGAATGGGTTGTCCAGGGAGGTGGTTGAGGCCCCGTCCCTGGGGGTGTTTAAGAGCAGGCTGGATGAGGCTCTGTCCAGCCTGATCTAGTGTGGGGTGTCCCTGCCCATGGCAGGGGGGTTGGAACTAGATGATCCTTGTGGTCCCTTCCAACCCTGAATGAAACTATGAAACTATGATAACAGAAACACAAATCTACTTCTAGATGTTTCACCTAGCACCACTCAAATCTCAAACTGTCAGAACTGGTCATCTACGCTAAATATGTTTCAATAAGTCGTAAAGAGCCACCACAGAGATTTTCAAGGAACTGGAATATCTCACAAATTTGACTAATGATTTTATAACTGTGGCATGCTAAAGCATCAAGAGTAGTTTTTATTTCTTGCTAAAAGGAAAGCTTCACTATCCATAAATAATTCAAGCCTACACAGACATACAATATTTTGCATCCGGCAACATGTTGTGTAAATGCAATGAGTGCAGAGAGCAAAAAAACCTCATTACAAGGTTCCTTTTCCCACTTTATTCTTGATGCAGTGTGAAAGGGCAGGACTTGTTGGTTTTCATTTTTTTAATTAGAAAAACAATAATTCTTTTCCAGTATAGCCCTGGGTGAGGAAGATAAATTCATTCTTCATATTGCAGAGGAGATCTTCCCCCCTCGTAATACAAACTAGTGCACATTTCATCCCCCAAGTAATCCATTTTCTTTTTTTATGCCATTCTGTAGACCTGGCACATTTAATTTAATAAGTTTATTAGAAGCTGCAGTTGTAATTTGTTCCAGGATCATGCAACCAAAGAAATTACTTATTGGGAAATAACTTCTCCGGAAGAAAAATTCCCGCAGTAAATCCTAACGGACAGAAAGGGTTCTGCAAATCAAGAGTTGTAGCTTCAGAGGCGTTTGCATCCGAGGACACTCAGAAAGGAGAAAAGCCACTTAAGGCATTCATTTTGCAACAACTGAACGAGGCACTTGTCACCACAGCAGGCAAGAAGCAGAAAAGCACTTAAGCCACCGCCTGCACGAGTAATTTATTTGAGCAATCATCTCCAAAGTTAGACAGGAAACAAAATGCAAAGGAAATAACTAATGAGTGTTCATCAATCTAAGCTCCAACAGTCACTAATTTATAGGAATGGGATATGTATAAAAAGTTCCCACAAAGCAAATGGTATAAAGCAAAATGGATCAGAAGCTGGTTTTTAAAGTCATCCAAAAAGAACTTATGCGAGAACCTGATCTTGGGTGAAACCTTCAGGAAGCACAACACAGCAGGCCAGAAAATGCATGTGCCCAAGAATTCAAAGCTTTGACTGAAAGTGTCTTTCATTGGAGGGCTTTACCAAATAGCTAGTAATTAGTTTAGAAGTTCTAGAGTATTTAGAAAGTATTCAATACACTTTCTACCTTAAAAAGCAAAAGCACTGATTTCTGCTAACTGCCACTAGTCATATTTATCTCCTGCCTAGTTAAATGCAAACATAACCAAGAGAGAACATTATGGGAGTTTTTAGAAAGCTGCAATAAGGAACAGGACCACAGGAAATGCAGCAAGGAATAATACAATTCTCAACAGGAATTCTCAACAGGAATTCCTTCAAGAGAAGTAGTAGGGGCCTAAGGAGAAATGGACAAACAATAGAGTAAATGGTCAGATGAAGAGCAGGTGGCTAATGCAGAAGCAAAGCTGGCCAGTGAAAAGATAGCACTGCAATGAGGAGCAGAGTGGCAGTGACTAGGAGAGCATATGGGCATTTCTTCCTGGCTAGGCTTTTGTTCTGTGGCTCTGAAGACAGAGATTGAAGAGTTGACTTCTATGTGCACATTTGACATGGGCCAGGATATTGAGAAACAGAATGAGAATTCAGTGGCTAAATTCTTTCTTTCCAGGCAACAGAACTGTGCTGCAAGCTCTTCCACTGCAGCAAGAGCATACGGCAGGACCACAACTGCAGAGCTTACAGCATCCCTAGGTTCCACTTCAAGGCACAAGGCAGAGTGCATCCTTATCTCTGTTAGAGTGCATTCTCATTTCAGACTCTGACTTTCAATGCAGACTTGTATATCCTCAACCATGCCTCATTTTGTACTGGAATGGAACCTGAACTGCACAGCAGCTGAGGTATATTCCCAGAATCCACTTTTAGGATATTTTTGGGTGGATATATTTTGTGTTAGAATAAACACAGTTTTAAGGACACATTGAAAAATCCATTCTAACTGTCCTCTCCCAAAGAACACATGAAAGAAAGTTTTCAGTAGTATTCAAAAACAGAGTAAAAAAGTTTTCTAGGTTAGAAAGCCCACACATATGAGAATGATCTCTGTACAAGAAACCATTCTCATTGTCTGCTGCAGCTTCCTGCAGACTCTGGCACACTCACTCAAGTGGAGTCCCTCAGGGATCAGTCCTGGGACCTATCTTATTCAACATCTTTGTGGGGGACATGGACAGTGGCATTGAGTGCACCCTCAGCAAGTTTGCTGATGACACCAAGCTGTGTGGTGCAGCAGACACGCTGGAGGGAAGGGAGGCCATCCAGAGGGACCTTGACAGGCTGGAGAGGTGGGCACAGGCCAACCTCATGAAGTTCAATAAGAGCAAGTGCAGGGTCCTGCATCTGGGTCGAGGCAATCCCAGGCACAAATACAGGCTAGGCAGTGACTGGCTGGAGGATAGCCCTGAGGAGAGAGACTTGGGGGTGCTGGTGGACAAAAAGCTCAACATGAGCTCTCAGTGTGCACTTGCAGCCCGCAAAGCCAATCAGATCCTGGGCTGCATCAGGAGAAGTGTGGCTAGCAGGTCGAGGGAGGTGATCCTCCCCCTCTACTCAGCCCTGGTGAGACCCCACCTGGAGTACTGTGTCCAGTTCTGGAGCCCCTATTACAAGAGGGATGTGGAGGTGCTGGAACGTGTCCAGAGAAGGGCCACGAGGATGATCAGAGGGCTGGAGCACCTCTCCTATGAGGACAGACTGAAGGAGTTGGGGCTGTACAGTCTGCAGAAGAGAAGGCTCCGAGGTGACCTAATTGTCGCCTTCCAGTATCTGAAGGGGGCTACAGGAAGGCAGGGGAAGGACTTCTGAGGATCTCAGGTAGTGATAGGACTAGGGGGAATGGAATGAAGCTGGAGGTGGGGAGATTCAGGCTGGATGTGAGGAGGAGGTTCTTCACCATGAGAGTGGTGAAACCCTGGAATGGGTTGTCCAGGGAGGTGGTCGAGGCCCCGTCCCTGGGGGTGTTTAAGAGCAGGCTGGATGGGGCTCTGTCCAGCCTGATCTAGTGTGGGGTGTCCCTGCCCATGGCAGGGGGGTTGGAACTAGATGATCCTTGTGGTCCCTTCCAACCCTGAATGAAACTATGAAACTATAATGTCTTTCCATTTTTCCTTGTGAAAAAGGAAGATATTGATTCCTCAATGATGCTGGAATGCTTAACTCATCTTATGAAGTACTTTGGAGGGTTATTCTAACCTAAAGAATCTAAACTAAATGCAAGGTCTCTCTCTCAAACATGCACAAGCAAAGACAGAGCATCTTATTTTTACTTAGAGTTTTATCTGACTATTTCCTGATAAAAATC
The DNA here is from genome assembly GCF_026170545.1 of Melanerpes formicivorus. Classification (NCBI taxonomy): domain Eukaryota; kingdom Metazoa; phylum Chordata; class Aves; order Piciformes; family Picidae; genus Melanerpes; species Melanerpes formicivorus. The sequence goes on along the minus strand of NW_027142415.1, from coordinate 1,820,707 downwards.
ACAGGAACAGTTTTGCCTTAAGGTAATTTGCATTTAAAGAGCACATGACAAAGATTAGAAATTATTCTCTATTTTTTCCCCTCCTCTAATTATCTTTCATCATCACTCTCCCACATTAATGAGTGCTTTGTTCTCCAGCCTCACACCTAACATCTTGATTTTATTCTATAACATCTATAAATAATTCCATGTTGTTTATGTTATCCTAACTTTGACTCCATTCCCCAAGTGGAAAAGAAAGTAGCAGGTTAAAGATATCCATGTAGGGAGAGTAGTTTCACCAACAAATGAATAGAATAAACAGCTATCAATGTATGCCTTTGCCTCACTTTTTAAATACCTTGTTTTCTAAACAACATGAGCTTGCATAGCAGAAAAGCCCTGAACAGGAAAATGCATTCTACTGGTGCCTCTCTAAATGAGTCTTGTATCTATACTTCTGTTTGACTTCTGCAGTGAAAAATGAAAACAACATTAATAAATGTGGACTGATAACAAATCTTATCTTACAGACTTCTCAAAGATTACACTGAAATATGACTTTGCCTGTCCTTAGTTATACCCTACTTCAGTGTCTGCTCTAGGAAGAGAGTGCAATGTCAAGGCCTGAGGCAGGACAATAAAGTCTTCCCTGATGTTCAAGTAAATGCAGAGCCTGATGGGTGTATATTAGAAAAACAATTAAGGATCTTCATCTTCGTACATATTGTAGAAGGACAACTCAGTAAGAAAACTCAGAATTGAAAGCTTCACAAGTTAAAGACCAGCTTAAAAGCTAGACTTAGAGAGGGAACACATCAATGAAAGTAAAATTAGAAGGGATCCTGAATTACCTATCTTGGTTCACTCTCTCCTTGAATGCTGAAGAAGGAGACAGAAAATAGCTTCACACTACCAGGGATAAACTGCCTCTGGGTAAATTTTTTTCTTTCTCCTTCCTTCAACTTTTTTTTTATTCCTCCAAAGACAGTTTGGCAATAATGTCACTAACTCCCTGCCTGGCCTTTCAGTCAGTCAGCCCCCTGTCAGGGGTGCCAGATTGTCATGGGATCCATGCTCTGAGCTCTACTTTTCTCCCAGCTGTAGGCCCATCATGTTGAATTGACATTGCACATCTCAGCATGGTGATACCAAAACACTTAGCATCCAGGGGCAGTGCCTGCAGCAGCCTGTCCTTGTGTTCATCTAGCCCTGTCTGGTGCCAGTTCCCCCCAGTGTAAACCAACTGTCCCCTTGTCTTCATTCTATGATACTTCAGGAGATCAATAGAAGGTAAGGTTGAAACCTGCAAAGTTACCTTTGTCTTCTTCATATTGTCAATTTTGGAAGTGAAATGCAGGGTGATAAACCTATTCACACATTTCCTATGGGCAACAGAAAATGCTAGCCTCAGCCTAGGATAGCTTTTGAGTCCTGACACTCATGACTATATTAATTCCTGTTTCAACCAGAAAACTCCAGGGTAGTTTACCAGCCTCTGGTCCTGGGCTCAGCTTGTTTGTCCCCAGGCAAGAGCTTACAGAAACACAGAATTAGTTTGGTTGGAAAGGACTCCAAGATCATTGAGTCAAACCATTGACCTAACACCATGATGTCCACTAAACCATGTCCCAATGTCTCATGTCTACATGGGTTTTCTTTAATACCTCTAGCAATGTTGACACCACCACCTAGATGTATAGCCTGTTCCAGTGCCTGACCACCCTTTCACTAAAGACATTTTTCCTGACATCCAACCCAAAACTCCCCTGGTACAACTTGAAACAATTTCCTCTTGTTCTATCACTTGATACTACAGAGAAGAGCAATTCCCTTCTCACTCCAACCTCCTTCTAGAATAAACCTTTATTTATTTTTTAGAATAAACCAAACCAGGTTGGAAGAGACCTTCAAGATCATCATGTCCAACCCATCAACCAATCCAACCCACCCAAACAACTAACCCATAGCACCAAGCACCCCATCAAGTCTCCTCCTGAACACCTTCAATGACGGCGACTCCACCACCTCCCCAGGCAGCCCATTCCAATGGGCAATCACTCTTTCTGCATAGAACTTCTTCCTAACATCCAACCTGAACCTCCACTGGTGCAGCCTAAGACTGTGTCCTCTTGTTCTGGTGCTGGCTGCCTGGGAGAAGAGACCATCATCCGTCTGTCTACAACCTCCCTTCAGGTAGTTGTAGAGAGTGATAAGGTCTGCCCTGAGTCTCCTCTTCTCCAGGCTGAGCAATCCCAGCTCCCTCAGTCTTTCCTCATAGGGATTATGTTCCAAACCCCTCACCAACTTCGTTGCCCTTCTCTGGACTCGTTCCAGCAAGTCAACCTCCTTCCTAAACTGAGGGGCCCAGAATTGGACACAGTACTCGAGGTGTGGCCTAACCAGTGCAGTGTACAGGGGCAGAATGACCTCCCTGCTCCTGCTGGCCACACTTCTAAATGCAGGCCAGGATGCCATTGGCCCTCTTGGCTGCCTGGGCACACTGCAGGCTCATGTTCAGCCTACCATCAACCAGTACCCCCAGGTCCCTCTCTACCTGGCTGCTCTCCAGCCACTCTGACCCCAGCCTGTAGCACTGCATGGGGTTGTTGTGGCCAATGTGCAGAGCCCGGCACTTGGGTGTGTTAAATCTCATGCTGTTGGATTCTGCCCATCTGTCCAGCCTGTCATAGGTAGCTGTATAGAGCCAGAAGGTCTCACTTCAGCCTCCTTTTCTCCAGACCAAACAACCCCAGTCCCCTCAGCTGCTCCTTATGATATCTGTCCTGGTTCAAGCCACGTACGAACATTCAGCTTCATTCTGTCAATGTTAGGAGACTACAGGACAGCTAATCAAATAAACGTGCTTGGTTTATTATATCTTAATGAGGTGTTCTTAAAATAATGGACCGTGTATTCCCTGAGCTCCTAGTAAAAATTCAGTCCCAGAGGCAATTAGATAAAACTTCCAAGCCTCAGCCTGCACTTTCTGCAGCTTGTCTGTGCAGTCTGTAAACTGAGGACAACAGCCTAGGTGAGAATTTTACAGCAAAGTGACTTTTCACCACAGCCTGCCAAAACTAATGTTTCTTGTTTCCAGAGACATGCCCTCCATTGAGAAATGTTCCAAGAAAAGAGATGATCTTGTATGTCAGTTGTAACTTCAGGGACAAGATTTATAGTCTTGTAAGAAAACTTTCATGGAAGTTTTGGGCCCTCCCCCCACTGAGCACGCTACTCACTGCAACAGCTGCTTGTTCCCTTTCTGGTTGCATCCTACACGGAAGCCTTAAGCAAAAAGGAGTGGAAAGGACATGAAAACAGTTCTAAATTCCCTCTTTGAATATTCTAAATAAGCAAGCTAAAAAAATTAAACCATGTAGACAGCCTGTAAATCTTGCAGCAGCCTAATTTTTCTTACAATGATGCCTCAGGAAATCTGGGCGGGGGGATAATAAATTAAAACCAAAAAAAAAGGATTGAAGCTATGTAAAATTCCCTCATTTACTTATCTTCAACATCTTCTTGAGAATAGAATAGCATTAACCAGGTTGGAAAAGATCTTTGAGATCATCAAGTCCAACCCATCATCCAACACCATCTAATCAACTAAACCATGCAACCAAGAGCCCTAGCCAGTCTCTTCCTAAACACCTCCCCCACTTCCCTGGCCAGCACACTCCAATGATCAATCTCTCTTTCTGTGAAAGAAATTCTTCCTAACATCCAGCCTAAACCTCCCCTGGTGCAGCTTGAGACTGTGTCCTCTTATTCTGGTGCTGGTTCCCTGGGAGAAGAGACCAACCCCCACCTGGCTACAACCTCCCTTCAAGTAGTTGTAGAAAGCAATAAGGTCTCCTCTGAGCCTCCTCTTCTCCAGGCTAAGCAACCCCTGCTCCCTCAGCCTCTCCTCACAGGGCTGTACTCCAAACCCCTCCCCAGCTTTGTTGCCCTTCTCTGGACACATTCCAGCAACTCAACATCTTTCCTAACCTGAGGAGCCCAGAACTGGACACAGGACTCAAGGTGTGGCCTAACCAGTGCTGAGTACAGAGGCACAATGACTTCCCTGCTCCTGCTGGCCACACTGTTCCTGACACAGGCTAGGATGCCTTCTTGGCCACCTGGGCACACTGCTGACTCATATTCAGCCTACTAACAGCCAGTGCCCCCAGGTCCCTTTCTGCCTGGCTACTCTCCAGCCACTCTGACCCCAGCCTGTAGCATTGCATGGGGTTGATGTGGCCAATGTGTAGAATCTGATCCTCCCAAGGGATTCAAAGTCCTGGTGCTGCTCAGTTCTTCTACCAACCACTGAGAAGAAATATTAGTGATGCTTATTAGACCAATTCTGACAAATCACTGAGGAGTTTCAAACCAAGAAATGATTAGTTTTAACAAAAATATAATAAAGACACCATATAAGAAAGTTGCAGGAAGCATTAGCCACTTAGTTCTTTTCAAGGGTCCTTCTTGCTCACTGAAGAGATCTTTACTACTTCTTTCAGTAGGAAGCACATCAGCTCTGACAAGCCTCTGCTGAAACACATCTGGCTTGGCTAGCTACTACTATTCACATTCCTCTGTAATCTCAGAGAAGTGCTTTTAAAGCTCACATAGCCATTATTGGTAATTTTGATGGCGTGCACTCCCCATCCAGAGCTAAAAACACATTAGCCACGCTATTGACTATCCCACAGATAGAAGGTTAATGCTCATTCTTATATTGCTGGGACCTCTCTCATTCAGTGTTTCCACCATGAGACAGAGCACACCATCTCAGGAGGTACTTCATATTTTGTACAGTAGTATTCTTCCTTTAGCTTTCATAGCCTGAGCTACTGTATACTTCACTTTTGTTTGTGGTTGCTTAGCAAAGAACCTAATCTCTTGAGGTGAAAGCTCCCATTTAATCCTTCCAAAGCAAGCATGTCTAATGACAGAAAGTAAGAAATTCCAATTTTAAACCCCTCATGGACTTAGATTCATGAAGATCATTCCTCTTTAACTGTTTAGAGTAGTGATTTAGAATAAACCTTTATTTAGAATAAACCAAACCAGGTTGGAAGAGACCTTCAAGATCATCGTGTCCAACCCATCAACCAATCCAACGCTGAAGACTCAATTTTCAGTTTACTAATGATATATTGCTTTGTTCACCTTTCACATCATACAGCTATATCACCCTGACTAAATTAATCTCCTTTTTGATGAAGATGAGCCCATGGATGAAGGACAGCTGTTTGAAAATTAATCAGATGAAAATTAAGATTACACTGTGAAGTGTTAGCATGCAGTTTGGGGACAGACATGTTCTCATCTACTTGATAAATTGTAATCAAAACCAGTCCGTTCTTAACACAAGGCACTTAGGAACTTTTTATTCCTCACTGGTGGGAACTTTTCATCAGACAGTAATATCCATGGAGAAATAATTAATTTTGGCTAGGACACTCCATTATATTTCCCCTTAAATAACCTAGCTCTATGTCCCTTGGATATATTTAGAAAGACTACAACAATACAGTCTTGGAAGTAAGACAAAACAACTCCAGAAACTGCAGCCAAGGCTGAAATCCAGCACTAAACTTTGCATCTTACCGTTAAGGACCATAAGTCTCATAAGTCTCATTCTGCTTTGCCTTTCATCCTCCCTACAGAAATTCTCATCATGATCAAGATTTTGGGTCAGCCACCATGGTTAATAGGTTAAATGCTTTCCTGTTGCCAGGTGAAAAAAGGATCTTTGTTGGGCAAAACATTGCTTGAAGCTGGTCCTAAGCTTATCAAAACATTCTCAGAAGTCCCAAGTAAGCCTTATTAACCTCAGCCCCTGCCTGCAAAAGCAACTTCCTTGACCTTCATTCTTCTAATAAACAACTAGCAGAACATATGCAAATATAAAAGATATTTTGCCTTTTTTTCATCTACAATTATCCCCCATGAAAAGGCAGAGGGAAAGGAGAAAATAACCTGTATAAACAAACAGCTCTGAATTATTCATTATTTTTTTTTCCTGAGTATTAATAACATTTTCATACAAAATAATGATTCCCTGCCCTGCACATCTGAAATAACCCAGGAGGTTTTATGATTCAGCAATGACAGGATTGACTGCCCCCAAAGAATAGGCTTTCATTGTTTGGCATTCAAAAATATGAGGTGTATCAAAGCCTGACTTTGCAGACAGTGTTGTTTCTGCCATGTATGATTCATGATGTTTTAAATTAAACCAATATTTCACTTCTGAATTATGGAACCAGCCCCTGACTTCTGGTAGCAGGAAACAGACTCCTACTCGTAGCCTCTGTATTTTTCGCTCACATCATAAAGTTTGGTGTGATGTTGTTACTCACTGTCAGCATCTAGGACTCAGATGCACTGACAGGAAAATGAGTCAGTAATAATGGTTTTCAAAGCTTAATTAAATATGAATGTTATTAAGTAATGTGCTTTTCATAAACTCCAAAGATTCAATAATTGAAAGTACTAGTAATGATCCAGCGCTGCAATAATGCAAAAATGAAGCTACTTGTATATATGAGCTTGTTTTGAACTATTATCACAAGTGAAAATCGGCCCAGAATCAAGATCACATAACAGAGAACATTTTATTTGTCTCCAGCCCTATAGCTCCCAGGATGCACTAAGCTCCTGTTAAACTTTTATTAGAATAAACTCTTTATTAGAATAAACCAAACCAGGTTGGAAGAGACCTTCAAGATCATCGTGTCCAACCCATCAACCAATCCAACCCACCCAAACAGCTAACCCATGGCACCAAGCACCCCATCAAGTCTCCTCCTGAACACCTTCAATGATGGCGACCCCACCACCTCCTCGGGCAACCCATTCCATAGCGCAATCACTCTTTCTGTATAGAACTTCTTCCTAACATCCAACCTGAACCTCCCCTGGTGCAGCCTGAGACTGTGTCCTCTTGTTCTGGTACTGGCTGCCTGGGAGAAGAGACCATCATCCGCCTGTCTACAACCTCCCTTCAGGTAGTTGTAGAAAGTGATAAGGTCACTTCTACCTTCTACCTTTTCAGGCAGCCAGTACCACGGCCTGCTGATGCTGGAGGCAGAGAAGGGCTTTGCCCTCTTTCTCAGCATTCAGCACCAAAAAGGAGAAGAGATAAGACACAGATGTAGAGAACACCAGGGTTTTTTAGGAACCTGACTTTTAACTGGGTGTGTTACAGCAGTGTAGCATAGGTATCAGACGCTTCTCTGACCTTTCTATCACTAGTATGAGAGGAAATGGCCTCAAGCTGTACCAAGGGAGGTTTAGGTTAAAACCCCTAAAATCCTCTCTACAACTTGATGAAATACAAGTGTAATGTCTGGTTGATATGTTACATCAGCCTTTCATCTTCAAGCTAAACTGTGAGTTCAGGAAAGAGAAGAATCACCTTCACAATGCATAGCTGCTGGCTGAACAGCCCTGTTGGAGGGCCTCTAATGTTCATACATTTAGTTTGGTCTTTAATGACAAGAAAAGAGAGAACTCAGCTAAGTGGATACAGAACTTGCATGAAAACACAGACAATTATACAGATTTCTTTGTGACTGACAGGCTCTGTGTCCCCCAGAACGCTGCAGAATAAAACTACTTCAACTCAGGAACTGCATGCTGAGTTATACCATTTAACAAAACATTAAGCAGAAAGGAACAAAATTGTTCAGCATGAAAACTTCAGAATTAGTTAAGACAAGTTCAGGACAGAATTTAGTCATGGGTTGAGAGTGGAAAGACATTAAGTGTCACTAACTAATTGAATTTTTCTGCACTAAGTAAAAATGAAGGATCTGGTTCCTGTTGTAGCCCATCAAGTTAAGAAATGACAAAAGTTTCTCTCTCAGAAAATGAGAAATGGAAATGGAGACCAAAGCTAGAAATCTGAAATGCAAGCCTTAATGTCCTTTATATCCTCTAAGATTAGCTAGTAAGAGGTTCAGCCACTGGGCTACAGAGCAGATTGCTTTGCCCATTTTCAGAAAGAACCTTAGCCATGGAATCAATAAGGTTGGAAAAGACCTCAAAGATCGTCAAGTCCAACCTGCCACCCAGCACCTCATGACTACTAAACCATGGCACCAAGTGCTACATCCAATGCCCTCTTGAACACTTCCAGGAATGGTGACACAACCACCTCCCTGGGCATCACATTCCAATGGCTAACAACTCTCTCTGTAAAGAACTTTCTCCTCACCTCGAGCCTAAATCTCCCCTGCCACGGTTTGAGACTGCGTCCTCTAAGACCACAGGTTGAATAGCCATTGGGAACAGAGATAAAGGACTGGAAAGGTATGCAGGGGACATTGTGTGGCATAATCTATCATAATACACATGATAAAGAGTAAGCAAACTTTGTAAACCTAAAGTCTTCTTTACAGACATCCCTTCTCACTGCAGGACAGTTGGTCTAAATGACTTTTGCAGGTGCCTTCCAAATCAAAGCCTTGGATGATCCTATGCTATTTCTGCAAAGCTACAGCCGTAGGATCAGTACTGCACAATGCTGAAGGATATACACATTCTTCCTGAAAGTTTTCTCATATATTAAAATTTGTCTTGCACACTGAAGCTATTATAGCAATCTTTTTCTGCTGCCACCTACAGCCACCATTAGTGGTGACAGAAACAAAAGCAGTGGCACAGCAGTAGTTACTGGAATGAGTTAATGGTTCTTATTTGGAAAGGTGTGCTTGAGACATGCAGGAGGATTTACAGCAGCCAGGTTTTAGATGCAGCTTGTGAATACAATTCCGTGTGAAGTGCATTATAAGATACAGCCTTTTGACACATCAGGGGTTTAGAGTAGAGGGTTTCTATCAGTCCTTGAACTTACCAAACAGAAACAGGAATGCTGGAAGATCATTGTTCTTCATTGCACTTTCAGAAACAGAACAACCCTGCCAAGTGCAAAACAAAAAGGCCTTGGACAAAGAACAACCTTCCCTTCATTAAGTACTTCTATGCACCTGTCAGGGGAGTAGCATGTTAAATGCAAACACTGTAATGCAGAATGAAGTATTTTAGACACCCTCATGATCCACTTGCAGACAGCAGAAAACAATAAATAGTGACCTGAGGTTAAAAGCATGCAAACCCTGTAATAGCTGAGCTTTTTTGTCTTCTTTTTACACTCTTCTAGCATCAAATTGAGTATTTAGATGAAGTGCTGGAAGAAGTAGAACAGAAGATTCATAGAATGTTTTGGGTTGGAAGGGACCTGTAAGATCATCTAGCTCCAACCCCACTGCCGTGGCAGGGACACCTTTCACTAACCCAGGTTGATCAAGGTCTCATCCAACCTGACCTTTAACACCTCCAGGGAGGGGACATCCATGACATCCTTGGGTAACCTGTTCCAGTGTCTCACTACCCCAGGGAGGGGACATCCATGACATCCTTGGGTAACCTGTTTCAATGTCTCACTGCCCCAGGGAGGGGACATCCATGACATCCTTGGGTAACCTGTTCCAGTGTCTCACTACCCTCACGGCAAAGAATCTCTTTCTAACATCCTGTTTAAATCTGCCCTCCTCAAGCTTCACATGCAAAATGTTGAAACTGTATTTAGAAACACAATCACTGAGTGAGGAACTCCTAAATGGCATTATGGCATATCTGAACTTGTTAAAGTGATGTGGAGCACTGACAGACTGAAAGGAGCTCAGTGAGCAGCCAACAAGCGCTACACATTCATACAGCTTCTCAGCTACTGCACTTAGGCACTCATTTACCATTCTTGCCTCCAAAATGGCATAAGTGGAAATTTTATCCATCCTGAAATCATGCAGTGACACTTCATTGGAAAAAATCATTAAATTTAGACAGGTTAAAAAAATGGGGAGCATAGGCTTACACAATGGTTTGTGCAGATGAACATGATTGCCTTAGGACATGCAAAAGCTGGAGAAACCGTATGAGAACATGATGTGTTTTGAAGCTACTGAGCATTCAGTCTGCTTCAATGCTTGAAAAGTTGATTCATGTGGACTAGGAGGGTGAAAACGTCATATGAATTAAAAACAGCTAAAAGACCATGACAAATAGGAATGATAAAAAGACATGTATCAATTTGTGATAGCTCAGCTTCAGTGCTCACACAGATAAGATTGCATCTGAATGTTAGACTGAAAGATAAAAAAATATTCAAACCATCAAAGGGAGATGCAGTTGCTAACAATGGAACATTTATGCCGGCACAACATCACTTGAACAAATCAGCATCCTAATCTGCTTTATGAGTAGAGCCTGGACAGTCTCAAAGTACCCACAACAGGTTCCATCCACTTGAACTGACATCTATATCTGCATTTGATTCCCAGATTATGCTCTAGGGCACCTCAAGCAGTCCTGACTTCAAATATAGAAGGCACAAAAAGACACATAGTTGCAGAGGAGACCACCTCCAGGAAGGAAGAATACTCCAAGAAAAGTCTGTCTCACTCCTAAGGGCAAAAGGGATTAGAAATTAATCACATCTTAAATTTTCCTAAATGACCTCTTTGTTTAAGTTTCAGATTCTTTTTTATACGTATCCTAAACTCACCAGATATTCCTCCCCAGGAAATATTTGTGAAGTGGGGAGTAGGAGTCTCAAGCTGCGCCAGGGGAGGCTTAGGCTGGATGTTAGGGAGAAATTCTTCACAGAGAGAGTGATTGCCCATTGGAAGGGGCTGCCCAGGGAGGTGGTGGAGTCACCACCACTGGAGGTGTTTAGGAGGAGACTGGATGGGGTGCTTGGTGCCATGGTGTAGTTGATTAGATGGTGTTGGATGATGGGTTGGACTTGATGATCTTGAGGGTCTATTCTATTCTATTCATGTCTTTTCCAGGCTTGTTCATATCTTCTTTACTGCCTTTATTCTCCAGCAGTGAAATATGGTCTTTGAGATCATGTTTGTCACTTTCTAGAATTCTCTATGAAGGAATGACAAATCTTACGTTTGATCACCTACGAGCTCATAGGCACACTGCAGTTGCTGCAGTTGTTGTGGTGCTTTGCTAATGAGAAAGCACACAAAGTGCTTCTTAAGAGTGGTCAGAGTCCACACTGACCACAGAAAAACCTCTGTAAAACTTATTCACACAACCAAGAAGAGATTAGATTAATTTCTCCTAGCAACTTGTACATAGCCAGGGGGAAATCACCACTCAAAAATCCAGGAAAGATTATAATCTCCCCAAGAGAGTTTCAAAGTTGTTTGGGATAACACTTCCACTCCTGCCAGCTTTTTTCTTTCTTGTGATACAGAGCTCATAGCTGATGGGAAAACCTCCCAAAGTTTTGCATTTATTTTCAGTTTGGAAAAGCACACTGGATTCCAAATAATCTTTACACAACATAATCCAGTCCTTCCAAGGCTGGATTCAGATCTCACTTCCACTGATCCGACCTTGTATCCCACCTACTGAATTCAGTAGCACTACTTCTGATTTAGGTTGCAATAAATGACACCCAGACCTCTGAAGTCTGCAGATGAGAGTAGATGCCATACAAGAATTGCTTCCCTTTCAAGATTCCCAGCACTTCTCAAATGCAACATCTCTCAAGGTATCTTGGCAATTCCAGTGTCAGCCACCTCCCAACAATTCAAAGGTTATGAAAATGAGACAGGGAAAAAGCATTAAAACACTTCACAACCTCCACAGCATCTGAATCACGTCTGGAAATGGGGCCATTTTTTGCAAGAACACCTACAGGCAAGACAGAGTGAACAGAGCTGCTTAAATTCCCAACTGATTCTGTCCCTAATTCTATTCTTGTGCTCAAGTGCAGTCTATTGCTGAGTGCAAAATGATGTTTCATTTCAAGACACACAGTGACTCAATGACCAAAGTTGAGCTCCTTGCTTTCAAAAGTGCTTTTGTACAATAGAGAAATGAAAGATGCTAAAATAAAATGATGTTACAGTCTTTAAAACTGTCACTTATATTATGCTGAGGGCTTGAACAGTCCTTCACACAACGTCCAAGAGATGACAGCAAGGAGCTCCTGCTGTGCTTCACAGAACTCTGAGGAGGTTCAGTTGTGTTAGATTTCTCAGCAGAGATTCACAGTTAGATTCTTACCAAGTATTTATGTAAAACATCAGCTTTTGATAAACAACCAACATTTTGCATACTTCCAGCCAATTATTTCCAGTAAACAGATAAAGCTTACTGTTGAGCAATATCATCTTCTTCCCCTGGCATTTTCAATGTAAAAGCAGCTTAGTCTAACTGCAGAAACAAAAGGGGGGAGGGGGGAAAGTGTTGTCACCAAGTTTGTATGAAACTCGGGATTAACTATTTCTGTTTTCATTTGCTCTCCTTGCATCCTTTCCATCCTTCATGTCTGTCACTGAACTATCAAATCTAGCCCAGACTTTAATAGTCCAGAATCATGTTTACAGAAGAAAGCTCTGCCTTCCCAGTGCAAACAGCTAGAATAAATACTTACTCTCCTTTTTACATATTTGGAAACAATCATCACTGAATTTCTCCCACAGCCTTAAATTGCAGCTCTAAAGCTTCTTCCAGGCCAAGTTTTCCCTGCCCTTTCCTTTCCTGAGGGACATCTCCATCTCCTTCTTTTGATTTGTCACTAAAGATCATCTAGCCACATGGCCAGTCAGGGCAAGGTTTGGCTGGAAACAACTTACAGTAACCATAAACAGCAAGAATAACATGTGTATGTATATATTACAAACATAAACTGCAGCAGAAATTGTGATAGCAGATTTTGTTTTAAACATGAACTTTCTTTTAAGGCTTGTAGAGCTGTTAAACCCTCTGGAAGCAGATACAACAATCTGGTGTGAGGACACACTAGAAAGAGACAAAGAACTGCAGAATGGTCTGGGTTGGAAGGGACTTCCAAAGGGCATCTCGTCCAATTCCCCCTGCAATAAAGCAAGGGCATCCTCAACTAGATCCTGTTGCCCAGAGCACCATGAATTTATTGAGGAATAACTTCTTCCAGGTCTGCAGAGCAATTAGCACTGCTGAAAGATTTGAAGGCAACACCTTAAAACAAGAAATGCCGTTCCATTGTGAGGGAGGAATAAAGACTGCACCAAAGTTTCAGCCCCTTCTTTCTTCCAGCTCAGAATCAAGTATTTCCTTCCCTTCTGCTCCCTCTGCCAGCCTCCCCTTCTCCAAAGCTGGAGTTTGCATCCCGTTCCCAGTGCTGACACTCCAGCATTTCCAGTCCTTCACTTCTCTCATCTTTCTGGAGAAGTGACCTCATGAAGGCTTGAGTGCTTCTTACTCCATAAGTGAGAGATGCTGTTTATACTAGCAGAGCTTTATGAGGACCAGGCAAAGGAGACTCAGACTCTTCCAGGATCATTAGGGCTTCTGCAGCCAGCAGACAGCAAATACTAGTAGGAAGAAGGGGGCATGGTTTTAAGCATGGTTAAGGAAGAAGTTTTATGTAAAATGTAAAGGGTGAGGGGATACTGTACCACCTTACCTCAGTTTTAGTGCCTGTTAGATGGGGGGTTAGGCACAAGCCTTGAATCACTCTCCTTTTAAAACAAAAGCAACATTGCTGCACCTATGAAAGCTTCACAAGGCAACCACAGGGAAGAGTTTCACATTTGTCTTACTGCTTAAGTAATGGTTGCTAAAGCCCATCTGATTTTGAAACCTCTATGACAAGAGCTGCCTGGCCACTTCAGTGGGCTAAACTGACAGTGGATGATGAATCAAAACTCTCATGCAGATTATGGATTTAAACATGAAGAGTTAACCAGCATGCTTGTAATACAACATAGATTTTTCACTTAAGCCATGACTGACAGGAGATGCTGAGTCACTCACTGTCACAAAGGAAACATCACCCTCCAGCCTAGAAGAATATTTCCCAATACCCTCCAGCAATAAAACTGCAGTTTAAAGGGCAACAGAATCCAGGCTGCTTTCCCAAGCACAAAACCAGGGTGACGATGTCCCTGTCTAACTCTGAGTGATTGTTCCAGCTCTATAAACATGTCTATATATTTTATGTCCTAAAACCTTAGCTCAAGGATTATATTTTTCCATTTTTTTAATCTTCTACAGTCAAAGAAAAGGCTCAGAAAAATAAATGTTATGAAGCCCTACTTTAAAAAGACTTTTAAAATGAAACAAAGAACGTGGGTTAAAAAATGCCAGGATTTTGACAGCTTTTGAGCACTTCCAGCTGGCAACACTGATGCTATTCTCTCCCTTTCCAGCTGATTCTATCAGCATTATCTGTTAGCAGTCCATTTGTTTGCAGCCTTGTGACTTTGTTATGGTTAGGGACAGGGGAGTAATCCCTAGGTGTCCTCCTCCTTTTCTCCTACATCACCATCACCAGCCACCTAAAGGAACAACAGCTGACAAGCACCAGCAGCTTTGGGCATGAGCCAAACAGGTATTTGCCTTGTACTGAAAGCAGCAGACTTGGCTGTACTTTGCCTGCATGCTGTCTTGCCTAAATGAACTAGAAGAATTGTAGGATGGAATCACAGGAGGTACCTGCCCCTGTATGAACCAATCTTTTGCAGCATAGTACTGTATTTCCTGGCATACAGGCAAAAGGAATAAGAGGTTGGTTTTTTTTCTTGTCCCCTTCTTGCTTCTCTAGCAAGAATGTCAAATCTATTGATTTCATGCTTCCCCATGACTTCATTTTTCCTGCCAATGTGACAAGCCTTAAGTCAACTCTTCTAACAGTTTAATATATGTTTGTATGGCTTCTTAATCTATGGAAGAGCGAAAGAAGACTGCAATAAAAATCAACATGTAAAACTGAAGAGATCATCAGTTGGTAGTGACAATGAAAGCAATACATGGAGCTTCTGTTAGAAAGGGAAGAGAATACGTCAAAAACTATCCCAGCTGATGGTGGCTTGCTGCAAAACAAATCTCACAGCTGGCAAAATCAGTCGGAAAGAAGAAATGCAAGCTGGCACATGCTGAATTTTACATGAAATGAAAAGTAGTACTTGTTCAAAACACCAAGGCTTGTATTTACAGCCAGCAGGAAAACATTTCCAGAATTTTCCCAGCAGAGCACATAGGAAGACTGGATTTCAAGAGAACCACTTTTGTACACAAGCAAGCAAGCAAACATCACTGGTTTACTTCCGCTATCAGAGCTCCCCAAAATCTGGTGGATTGTAAGGCACATTACTGACCAGAGGCATAATATTCGGCAAAGGCAAAGGCAAAGGCAAAGGCAAAGGCAAAGGCAAAGGCAAAGGCAAAGGCAAAGGCAAAGGCAAAGGCAAAGGCAAAGGCAAAGGCAAAGGCAAAGGCAAAGGCAAAGGCAAAGGCAAAGGCAAAGGCAAAGGCAAAGGCAAAGGCAAAGGCAAAGGCAAAGGCAAAGGCAAAGGCAAAGGCAAAGGCAAAGGCAAAGGCAAAGGCAAAGGCAAAGGCAAAGGCAAAGGCAAAGGCAAAGGCAAAGGCAAAGGCAAAGGCAAAGGCAAAGGCAAAGGCAAAGGCAAAGGCAAAGGCAAAGGCAAAGGCAAAGGCAAAGGCAAAGGCAAAGGCAAAGGCAAAGGCAAAGGCAAAGGCAAAGGCAAAGGCAAAGGCAAAGGCAAAGGCAAAGGCAAAGGCAAAGGCAAAGGCAAAGGCAAAGGCAAAGGCAAAGGCAAAGGCAAAGGCAAAAGGCAAAAGGCAAAGGCAAAAGGCAAAGGCAAAAGCAAAGAGACAGAGGCAAAGAGGCAGAGGCAAAGAGGCAAAGGCAAAGAGGCAAAGGCAAAAGGCAAAGGCGCAAAGGCAAAAAGGCAAAGGCAAAAAGGCAAACCTTCTATATATTATAAGAAGTTTGGCAAATTAGTTTGCCATTTTCAAAAACCAAAAATTCCAGTGGCAAAACGTTTCTGGGTAAGAGATCCATACAAAAACCCCAAACCTATAAAAATACCAGCTGTTCCTGACAAAACCTTGAAGCAAAATTAACACTTCAGTACAATTTTAGCAGCTGCAACCTCTAGGCAGTAGCCGAGTTGATGGCCAAAAATAGCTTTTTATGTACATTTGATATTAACTGCAACAGGGAAGCTTCTGGCACTGTACTTGCAGTCTGAATGGAAAGCGAGAAGGCACACATAGGTCAGTTCTTCTGAAGACATGAATCACAGAATTGCAGAATGGTTGAGATTAGCAGGGACCTCAGGAAGTCATCTAGTCCATTCCTCCTGCTCGAGTAAGACCACCTGGAGTCAGTTGCCCAGGACAGTGTCTAGACAGATTTTGAATAGCTTTAAGGATGGAAACTCCACAATATGCCTGAGACACCTATTCCAGTGTCCAGTCACCCTTACAGTAGAAGTGTTTAATTGTTCATCAAGAACCTCTTGTCTTTCAGATTCGCTGGAGGTGTTCAGGAGGAGACTTGACAGGGTGCTTGGTTGCATGGTTTAGTTGGTTGGGTGGTGTTGGATGATAGGTTGGACACGATGATCTTGAAGGTCTCTTCCAACCTGGTCTGGTCTATTCTATTCTATTCTGCCCACAGCCTCTGGTCACTGAGCACCTCTAAAGTGAGTCTGGCTCCATCCTCTTAGTAGCCTTCCTTAAGGAATTTGTGCATGTCAGTAAGATTCCCCTGAACCTTCTCTTCTCCAGGCTGAACAGACTCAGCTTGCTCAGCTTCTCCTCATATGTGAGATGCTTCTGTTCCTTAATCACCCTCATGGCATTTGACTGAATTCTTCAGTATATTCACATCTCTTTTATACTGGGAAGTCCAGAACTGGACCCAGTACTGAGAGTGTGGTCTCACCAGTGCTGAATGGAGGAAGTGTATTAGGGGACACCGAGACATGCTATTGAGGCTCTACTAGTTACTACTGATGAAAAAATATCACAGACAAAGAAGCAGAAACTTCTGTTGTGCACTAAGACAGCTGCCTGTTTCTACAGCTGAAGGGAGAGGATGCAAGCAAGCACTCAAAGTTAGTCCTTGAGGGCCTTGGAACTGAACATAGAACCAAGAAGGGCTGCTGCTCAGCACCTCTTACTTTTAAATCAGTGCCTGCACTCAGAGTGAGATACACTGTGCTTATCCAGAATTCAGGCAAAACCTGCTTTCACAGTAGACGCCTGTGAAGACACCTTCTCATCAGCACACACTTTTGGTTACACTGCAGCACTGGCAATCATAACAAGGAGCAAGGGATTGGTCTACCAGGTTGTCTAGAGTTTCTTCTCAATGAAGCACAAACCTCAGCTGAAGTGGACATCTAGAGGCATACTTACATTTCTTTCCATGAGAAACTGAAATCTAGTTAGGTGTATACTTTTGGAATATACTTATTTTTCTTCTCCCAGCTCAACAAATGATCTGGGGAGTGTGGCAAGCCTGTCTTGGTAAACAGCTGAATGAGCTAGTTTTCACATAGACTCTTCATTGTCATTCTGCTAACAGCTCCCTGTAACTGCAGCTCATATCCAGCTCCCTGAAAGTACCTCACCAAGTCAGGTATGATCTGGAGCTCCAAGCCAGGAGAATTCCACAGTGAATTTTGCAGCCTCTCAGACCCTCAAACACTCTCCTTTACTATCCCGTTCTTCTTTCCTTGCCAGCCAAACCTATGCCTAGTAAAATATCAGCGTTCACAGAGCTCAAAGTGCCAAATCAAATCTAACTTTGCACAAAACTAAACTGCTCACACACATAGGTGGTTGTATGAATGCAGGTAGATAGCCTCTCCTACATGCAGCAGAGGGAACTGGCAGAGAACAGAATTTCACAGAATCATAAATTCAGTTAGAAAAGTCTCTTAAAACCATTGAGTCCCACCAGTATCTAACACTACCAAGTCTAGTGTTAAACCATGTTCCTCACCATCACATTTCTGTCTTTTAAACAAATACAGGGATGGGGATTTAACCACCTCCTTGGGCGGCATCTTTGAGAACCCTTTCAGTGAAGAGGTTTCTTCTCATATCCAACCTAAACCTGTTCAGGTGCAGCTTGAGGTAATTTCCTCTTGTCCTGTCACTTGTTACTAGGGAGAAGAGACCAACCAGCTCCCGGCTTTAACCTCCTTTCAGGGACTTGTAGTGAGCTCCTTTTCTCCAGACTACACAAATGCAGTTCCCTCAGCCATCCCTCATAAGGCCTGTTCTCTAGACCCTTCACCAGCTTCATTGGTGACCTCTGAACCCATGCCAGGACCTCAATGTCTTTCATGTAGTGAGGTCCTCAAAACTGAACACAGCACAATTTCTTTGGAGCCATGCAAATGTCAGCAACCAGAACTGCCTTTCAATGTTCTCATTATATTAAGAGTAGGATCCAGAGAGAGGGAATTGGTGAAATAACCTGGTTTCAAAAGACTACATTATCAGCTGTCTCATTTAATCTACTGCATTATCAACTGTCTCATTTAATCTGGGGGGAAACAATGAGTTCCCTCAAGCTTCCTTCTCAGCATTTCTTCCTCCAAACCAGCCTGCTTCATTCCACTGCTCTCTAGTGCTCCATCTAGTTATGTAGTACTAGATCCTTACAATTTTTAGACTCTCAGTTTGCTGTGAAAGCAAACAGCTAGTACCTAACGTCTTTGAGGGGCTGGCTCCTAAAGTCTGAATGCCCATTTGCTAGCAAAGAGAAATGTAAGCAAGCACCCCAGTGGAAACTAGTAGACAAAAGAATGATTATCTTTTACTAAGATTCCTTCTCTTAATCAGCTGATGTTGAGTGTTTAATTTTTAATTCACAGTGGCTAAATGAGGAGGATCAAATACTACTATGGTTTTTTGTTAATCATAATGAATTCAGCTATCCAAACATCCATTTACAAACAGACAGCTTCAGGAGGTAAAGGGTTTTAAAAAGCTAAGGAAAAGACAATGCCTCTGGGTACAAAACAGCTTAGCTGTTTTTCTTAAGCATTTCAATATACAGCACAAAGAAATGGTTACATCAATTTCCCTGAAAAGTAATCCAGAAAACATTCAACAAATAAAGCAGTTTTATTGTTCAGGTCCTACAAATAACAACTTACTGAGAGAGCAGTGAAAGACAACCTGCCCTCTCCCCAGATCCACAAAAGCCCTCTCAGCACAATAAGCAAAGAAGGAAGGATGAAAAGCTGAGGTGTTTAACCATTTCCAATACAAATGGGTGTTGTTCTGTGATGTGTACATTGCCAGCCTTCCACAAACACAGACCATCAACGAATGTCACAACACAAATAGGTCACACTTGCTTGGAAGGTTAATTCTGACATGGCCACCGAAGAGACCTGTATCCAATGAATCTGCTGGCAAGGAATAGGCTGAACAACATCCTCTGAACAACAAGAGCCTTACAAAGAGTTTTTCTATATGCTTTAGGCAGGCACTCACACATAACTAGACACTCATTAAACATAATATCAAGTAAAATCTATCCAGGAATGTACCCTATATTACTCCAAACGTAAAGGATAATGCAAAGGATATTCCCGTTCCCTGCTCTGTTACTTCACGTCTACATGAGCATACCCATATCAGGTTACTTAGATCTACACCACTGTGTATCTTCTATTCCCCTGTACTCAGCACTGGTTAGGCCACACCTTGAGTCCTGTGTCCAGTTCTGGGCCCCTCAGTTTAGGAAAGATGTTGAGTTGCTGGAATGTGTCCAGAGAAGGGCAAACAAAGCTGGGGAGGGGTTTGGAACACAAGCCCTATGAGGAGAGGCTGAGGGAGCTGGGGTTGCTTAGCCTGGAGAAGAGGAGGCTCAGGGGAGACCTTCTTGCTCTCTACAGCTACCTGAAGGGAGGTTGTAGCCAGATGGGGGTTGGTCTCTTCTCCCAGACACCCAGCACCAGAACAAGAGGACACAGTCTCAAGCTGCACCAGGGGAGGTTTAGGCTGGATGTTAGGACGAAGTTCTTCACAGAAAGAGAGATTGGCCATTGGAATGTGCTGCCCAGGGAGGTGGTGGAGTCACCATCACTGGAGGTGTTTAGGAAGAGACTGGATGGGGTGCTTGGTACCATGGATTAGTTGATTAGATGGTGTTGGGTGATAGGTTGGACTTGATCTCTGAGGTCTTTTCCAACCTGGTTAATTCTATTTTATTCTATCAACCAACAGCTGTGACTGAAACATTATATATCAGAAACTCCAGTAATTTTACCAGCTTCTTGCTGGGCTTTGCAGGTGTGCCATGTTCACCTACCTGCATACTTGGGGAGAGAAAAATAGGTATTTAATCGCCCCACAAAGTGACTCACAGGAAATAACCAAACAAAAAGGAAACCTTTATTAGAATAAACCTTTATTAGAATAAACCAAACCAGGTTGGAAGAGACCTTCAAGATCATCGTGTCCAACCCATCAACCAATCCAACCCACCCAAACAGCTAACTCATGGCACCAAGCACCCCATCAAGTCTCCTTCTGAACACCCTCAATGAACAGGGCATCCTACACATACAGCATTTAAAATAAGAAATGCCAAGATGGTGGTGCATTAAATGTCCCAAAGGTTGCTGCAATAGCAGAAGCCAGCCATGAGTAAAAAAAGAAACATGTTACAGGGAAAAGCAATAGCTTCTTTTTGTCCTTAGGCCAGTGGAATCTAATCAAGAGCCTGTGCTACTTTTGCACATTTTAGAGAGCATCACAAGTGAATTTAGGTTGTGAGAGGTCTGCATAGTGCAGGAAAGAAATTAAATAGAAGTTGCTATCATACTCATGACTAAATAAATGACTTCCCTGTCAGGCTTGACAAAGTGATAGCATAAATAACTTCCAAGGATAATTTGCTAACGCTTGGCTAGTTGGCTTGATTCAGCAATTGGCACTGATAACCCAGTCTGATTCTCAGAAGAGCAATGGCATTGTTTAATTCTGAGTCCCCACTGCAGAAAATTGCAGCCTATCCTAAGAACCAATGATTTACCATAGTAACATATATCACCAGCAAGCACATTGCAGAGCCTCGCACTGACTATCTGTATCATTGTCTGGAAACCTGTAGACCTGTATAAAATACAGTGGAAGAAATGGAGCCAAAGTGCCAGTCCAAAACATCCCACAGAAGGCAAAACCACCAAATGATTTTTTCATAAATCCTGGTTATAGCCTTCCTGCTCTTACAGATAGCTGCATGCTGGGATCTAATTGAAATCTCTTATGTGGCCAGACCCTTGCTTGGTTGCCCTCTTACTTGTCATTATGTGCCTTGCTGCTGCAGCCCAGTCATAGGGAAGTCCCTCTGCCTGTGAAAGCATGAAGATTGCTGCTGCAGCTTTGCTTGTCCAAAAGAGATTGCTGTCATGCAGCACCAGCTTCAAATACTCTACAGACTTAATGCCATGTGTTTGATTTCTGTGCTGCTAACCCTTGTCACCTGTCATTCTCCCCATCTGAAATCTAAAACTTCCCTGGATGCTGTGGCTACTTTATCTACCATGGTCAATAAAACTGAGAGTGAGACAGCACCGTGATGGTCAGACAGGCAGGGAGAAGGAGGACCCAAACGAAGGAAATCAGACTCCAGTGCCCTTCTTGTTAGCTATTGTCAATTCAAAAGCCTCACATTCATATTCATTGCTAACTACCTCATAGCAACCCTTCCCTGACTACATGCTGGCTGAATCACACTCTCTCAAAGGTATCCAACAGCAGCAGATATAAATATTCCTGTCAATACAGAATTTTCCTGGAGAAAGAGTTCATGTTATTAAAGAACTACAAATAGAATGAGAAAAAAAAAATGATAATAAAAATCAAGCTCTTGTTGCACAATAACCATTTTCCCCCCTACTATTCCCACTAAAGAGAAGAGTGGTCCTAAAGGCAGAGGATAGAGACGTTAGCCAAGCATGTGACCCCATAAAGGCAGCAAGGGAACCATTTTGCAACACCCTCTGCAACATTTAAGGTCTCAACCACTTAAGTATCACAAAGACTTTGAAGCAGTGAGGGGACCACAGATGTGGTGCCTCAGCCCAAACAATCATGCCAGTACTGTCTCCATCCTAACAAACTGGTGCAACACTACTAAAAGAGAGAGGCAGGGATGACCTTCAAACAGTGATGTTAATGTTCTCAAAGCTCTGACTGCTGCATACTCATGACTGCTGCATATACTTTAGGGGATAAACCAGCTTCAATTTTAGTTTTCAAGAATAAAAAACACAGTCATAAAAAGAGAAGATTTAGAAGAAAGCAGAAGTTTTGATGGGCAGCAAAAAGCTCCATTTTTTTTCTAATGCTGTTTGAGAGGGATGATCTCTCTGCTGTTTCAAGAGCAAATTGTATTTGGTATTCAGTATCCTAAGGTTGGAAGAGACCTCAAAGATCATCAAGTCCAACCTGTCACCACAGACCTCGTGACTAGAGTAGGGAGGACACTACTGCCCACTGCAGGCTTGAACTCACCTTTCTATTAAGGGTCTGATGCACTACCAAGCTGAGCCACCTGAGGGTTAAGCACTACTGTGAACAAGGCAGGCAAACATTTCACAGTATAACTTAGGTTGGAAATGACCTCGAGGATCATCGAGTCCAACCTATCAACACAGACCCCATGACTGGACCAGGGCACCAAGTGCCACATCCAATCCCCTCTTGAACACCTCCAGGGATGGGGACTCCACCACCTCCCCGGGCAGCACATTCCAGTGACAAATGACTCGCTCGATGAAGAACTTTCTCCTCACCTTGAGTCTAAGCCTCCCCTGGCACAGCTTGAGACTGTGTCCTCTTGTTCTGGTGCTGGTTGCCTGGGAGAAGAGACCAACCCCTTCCCAACTACAACCACCTTTCAGGTAGTTGTAGAGGGCAATGAGGTCACCCCTGAGCCTCCTCTTCTCCAGGCTGTTTGTATACATGGATACATTCAGGGTTGGAAAGGACCACAAGGATCATCTAGTTCCAACCCCCCTGCCATGGGCAGGGACACCCCACACTAGATCAGCCTGGCCAGAGCCTCGACCACCTCCCTGGAAAACCCATTCCAGGGTTTCACCACTCTCATGGGGAAGAACCTCCTCCTCACCTCCAGCCTGAATCTCCCCACCTCCAGCTTCATTCCATTCCCCCTAGTCCTATCACTACCTGAGATCCTGAAAAGTCCTTCCCCAGCCTTCCTGTAGGTCCCCTTCAGATACTGGAAGGCCACAATGAGGTCACCTCGGAGCCTTCTCTTCTCCAGACTGAACAGCCCCAACTCCTTCAGTCTGTCCTCATAGGAGAGCTGCTCCAGCCCTCTGATCATCCTCTTGGCCCTTCTCTGGACACCTTCCAGCACCTCCAGATCCCTCTTGTAATAGGGGCTCCAGAACTGGACACAGTACTCCAGGTGGGGTCTCACCAGGGCTGAGTAGAGGGGGAGGATAGGACACGGTTTAGAACCAGACTTGGTAGAGTTAGAGTATGTTTGGTCTTTTCCAGCCAAAACAATTCTATGATTCTATCATGAGAAGACAGACTTGCTGTCAGACTATTCATTACCTACCTATATGGTTAAAATAAAGATCATCTAAAATAAAGTGAATGTCCTGAAATAGCAGTGCTGGCTATTGAAGGTAACTTTAGATGAGGATGGCAGAGGCACACTTACAAACCAGCAAAAGTAAAGCCTAAGACCATTTTTTGTATCATGTATAACACCCCCAGCATGGATGGACTTAAACTTTAGTAATGCCTTTGTGACAACAATGATAAGAGGACATCATGAACAAACTGCTTCAGACAAAAGCAGTCATTAATATTTCAGAAATTCAAGAGAGCATTAAGACTATCACTAGGACAAAGCTACAAAATAATGAAGTTACTAAGTAAAGGCTGCAAGGATAAACAAACTGCAGCTGACTGAAACAAGTTCAACAGCTAATACAAAGGCATTAGCAGAAATTGGTATAATCTGGCTACAAAGTCTGGTTAAAAAAACAGACAACACAAGAGTATTTGAGTACCTTCAATTCTACTTAAAGGGTATCATTGCTGTAGTAGTCTAATTACAGAAGGAATTGGCTTGTCAAATAAGCCCAAAGAAACATATTTCACAACACAAACAAATTTGCAGGAAGGCCATTCAAGCTATATGGATATAACACTTTATAGGCAAAATGCAAAGATGAGAGGGGGAAGATGGGATTGAGACCAGAAGGGAAAAAACCCACAGGAACTAATAAGCAGATCCAGGTGCTGTACACAACAGCAGTACTGCAATTTGCATTAATAAATAACCATTTCTTGCCAGCTACTGCCTGTTATCTCATTTTATTCACAACTTCCAGTTCACCTGCCCTCTATTTACTTCAACCACTTAAATTGAAAACCCACTTCCTTACAAATTAGCTTCCCCATTACAGCAGTGGTGAGCACATTCATACACACGCAGAAAACCCCTACAATGGAGCTGTAGGTCATTCATAATTATTCCCCAAGCAATCACAACAATAACAAATGCTTTAGTTTTTTTTTTTTTTAATTTAGATGCTGAATGAAAAGTAGGCAGAGAAAAAGTGGAGCAGAACTTGACTATTTACTACTTGAGGTATCCCTAGGAAAAGGAAGCAGCAGAAACGGGGAGGATGTGGGAGCAGCCCACAAAACTCTCGCACTGCTGATGGACAGCAGAGCTCTTGAAAACCCTGTCTGTATTTCTGCCCTTCCCTGAAAGGATTGAATCCATGCCATCAAGCATGGAGGCCAGGGTGGGTAGTTTCTGATGTCTCCTGCTGAGTATGTTCCACCTTTGCATAAGGTACTTAAATATTCAGTGAGCCATAGAGAGGAATGACATTGTAATCTAGTGGCTGCAGCAATGAAGTGCACCCCTGCTCCCGATTCCTGCTCCATGAACACAAAGCGCACTATGAAGCGGAACAGCATCAACAGTCAGTACCAGGAGCTTCCCATCCATCAATGCCCTATAAGACAGTGCTTAGGATGCAGTCTGGAGCAGCAGCTACAAGGGTGAATTCAGACTGAGATTCCTCATTTCTCTAGCCAGTGCTCCAACTGTAACATATCTCAGTAGCTGAATGAATATTTAAGTATCTGATACGAAGCGAGCCAGCACCAACATAAAACACATGGACCCACCTCTTCAGTCATGCAGACTCTGTAGCATGAAGGCTTGGAAAAATCTCATCATGAAGATTCAAACCCCTAATCTACCAGGCAAAAAGGGCAGCACCACTAGAGTGAAATATTTGCTCAATGTAAAACAAATCCAAGAATAATTTCAAGCAGTTAAGCTCCTCAGAGCTATTTAACTCCATCCTAATACAGATTTACAGTACAATTGCTGTTATTCATGGACCTCCTGTAAAAGAAGCTATTATAGTGGAGAATAAAAATAATTAATAATTAACAATTAATTTGAATTTCAATAACTGTGAAAATCCTTGAGCAATAATTCAAAGCAATGATGTATTTTGTGTAAAGCTAACAGCTAAAAAAACCCCCAAGGTTTTTATTATGTTCTTGCCGCTAGTTGCTTTACTTTGCAGAAACAAAGGAAATTAAATAAGACACATACAGCTTCCTCACCATTCTCTGTTTAAAATGTGCTCAAATACTTAAAAAAAGAAATAGCTTTTTGAAAATAAGGTTAAATTGTTGAAGGAAGCCTAGCACCATCTTTGCTTCTGTTCCTTCTTCTAGAGGTGCAAATGAATCATCTGGTCTGTAACAGTCAGAATGTATTTAATCACTGTTTCTTTTCTGCTGGGGCTCTTAATTTTTCCCATCCCTGGACTTTTCATTTTCTCAGTTCCTCATTTTCTCATCCTCCACATACTTTTCTTTATTTTAATTTCTTTTCTTTATTTTTAATCATTTTGTTTGATTTTATTTCATCCTCTTGCTCTTTTAATAGAGCTTATTACCTAAATGGACCATAATCAGTCTTGAATGAATCGAAGGCAAGAGGGAAGAGAAAGGAAGCAATGCCACAACAGCTCCAAGGCTCCTGAGTTCTGCATCTCTTCACTAAAACTCCTTTGTATTTTTACAGACCACTTCATAACAAACAGCAGCCACTGACACTTCTAGTAGTCACAGACTGAAATACAGCCAGCTTGCATAGGTGCAAGGCAGTACAAAGTACCTACATGCAGAGACAAGTACTGTAAGATTTCAGGGCAATTTTGTTATATCTTGTAACTTGGCTAAAGTTGCTCTTATTATTTATTATCTATGTCCTCTGAAATCCTGAATGATTTCTGCTTTTCACTAAAGGACTGATGAAGAATCTGTTGCTGCCCCCTCCTATCCCTCCCAGCTGTGGCAGGACAGCTCCAGTCACTCCAGACCATGTTCCTGCAGCTGTGTAGTCACATCCCTCATCAAGGATGTGACAGTTAGGGCACAACCATACAGCAGAAATAAATGTCCAGGACAGATGAGGAATGGTGGTTAAATGAAGTTCACAGTGTCACCTCTTCAGCTTTCAGCTTCTTTAAAACAATAAATAGTGAGTTTCATGTTCCTCAAAAAATGAATAACAGGTTTCATGTTCCATGACACTTCCCAGAAAAGATGTAATTAATTCCTCTGAGATACAAAGAGTCCTTACTCTAAAGGAGCCATAAATAAAGTTTTCTTTTAGCAATGACCCTTGGCCCACATAACTGTCCATTAGAGAGGGAGAGCGGAAGGAAGGGAAGAGAAGAAGAACAGGGAAGGGAGGGAAGAGAAGAAGAACAGGGAAGGGAGGGAAGAGAAGAAGAACAGGGAAGGGAGGGAAGAAAGAAAGGAGGAATAAAGGAACCAGGGTTCTGAAGTGGTCCTCCTATTGGACACATTAAAAAACCCAAAAACTTTTCATATAAATCTAAGGAAGTTATAAGGAGCCTTAACCTCTCTTGGAACATTTGAAATGTCTCTCTTCTCCCTGGTCATCTGCTATCACAGAACCTGCAGGGATAACAATGTGTTTGGCTCTTGCGTTACAACTGTGAATGACATTAGTCTGTAGGTTTAAAACCTTCAAAGTAAATAACAGGCATGCATGTGCACAGTCACACAGAGACATGAGTGTATCTACATCCATATATAGAAACATACACACAAAAAAAGAGTAGTTTTGTTTCCTTCAAAAAATGAGGCAAGGTTCCACACTCACCAATTTCAGCAAGAAAAGCCTTCTCAGTGTACTGTCATGATCTAGCACCTGGGAAGTGGTTTTGGGGGTCACACATAGTAGGTTTTCAGTTTTGTTTGTTTGTTCCAGAGTATATTTTCCTGTGTTGCCCCCCAAAAAGTCACCTAATTATTTCAGTATCTAGGTTAGTAACTTCCACAGCACCTGAGGAACCTTTTCTGTCTGCCACCCTTGTTCCCATAACAGCATCATGTGCAAATTAGGTAAGCACCAAGCACAGCTTACAATCGCACCTGAGGTCATTTTCATCTTCTGAAGCCGGCTTTAAAATGAAATTCAGCATTCCCCTATTTTAATATTCCATTCACTGACACTGATTAATTTATTTGCTTTGAAGACTCCAGAAAGGCCACTTGTAATTGAGGAGTGTAATAAATATCTCTGCAATTCTGAGATGATATCCCTTTCTGAGGTTACAGTTATTTCATTGTAACACCCTTCCAGATTCCCTCCAAAGGTGTTATTAAAAATGTTAGCTGATGCATGCTAACTGCATCTGTTAAGATACATTGCCTTCTGGAAATACAGCCACCAAGTCCATAACTTCTAACACATTATCATCTCCCTCTGTACATTACTTGCAGTCCAATGTGTTCCAGCCATAAATAAACTTTATGCATAAATAATAAAATCAGTTTGTACTTGGTGCAAATATTGTCTTATTATTATTGCCATCTACTTGTAACTGAAATATGATCATCTTCTTTTGTTCTGAAAGGACTACCTGATGCTATCACTATTTAGTTTAGCAGAATGTTCCATAAATCATTCATAATAAAGCTGAGGAAATTACAGAAACCTGAAGTATAAAATGTAAGTTTAGCAACAGTGTGTATTGAATGTTAAGATATCAGTCAAGTACATCTTCATACCAAGTTGCAGGAAATAAGTGAAGGAAATGGATTCTTTGCTGGTACAGATGAACTGTGGATCAATACTATACCAGTCACTCCAGACTTTTAACACCTTTCCTCCCCCATCTGTTCTCTCTAGCTCTGTTTCACTCAATCAGCCTCTAAAGAAGAAATGTCAAATTAAAATCTAGTGAGGAAAAGAAATAAATCCATATACTATTTACACAGCAACACCAACCTGGATATTGCAGATGTTATGACTTACAGTAATACTGTTGGATGTGAGCAACAAAGAACTTCAGGAAGGCACCAGGGGAAATCATAAAGTGATCTTACAGCAGGATAATCAAAATATAGGTGAGAGTTCTGTGTGCAGCTCTGGAGCCCTCAACACAAGAAGAACATGGATGGACCTCACAGAGGAGGTCCAGGGAAAGGCCATAAGGATGGTCAAAGAGCTGGAGCTCCTCTCCTGTGAAGACAGGCTGAGGAAAGAAAGCTGGGGAGGGACCATTTACAAGGGTACATAGCATTGGACAAAGGGCAGTGGTTTGAAACTAGAGAAGGGTAGATTTAGACTGGATAGTAGAAAGAAGTTCTTTACTGTAGGGATGGTGGAGCACTGGCCCATGGAGGTGGTGGACACCCAGTTTCAAAAACATTTGCAGTCAGGCTTAATGAGACTCTGAGCAACCTGATCTAGTTGGGTGTGCCCCTGTTTACTGCAGGAGGGCTGCATTAGATGACTTTTAGAGGTCCCTTCCAAACCTGACAGTCCTTCTGCCTCCCCTAAGAAAAGACAAGACTCACTAGATGAATTGCGATGGGCATCTTCTGAGTCCAAAAGACAGATCAGTTCCTCAGGTCCAAATCAGTCTAGCTAGAGCTAGAGTAGCAAAGTGAGTTATTTTTCTCTAACAGCAACCTTACTACCCAGAGTCATTGCACAGTAACAAAGTTGGAGGATTTTTAGAAGCAAAAATGTTGTTTGCTTGTGGATAAACTAGAAGAAAACATTGCTTTGACAACATAAAAGGTCAAACTTTGCCCAGGATTGCCTCTTGTGCAAGCTTCTGACCAAGACCTTACGTGGCATATCTCTATCTCCTGTCATTGCTCCTGAAATCTGATTAATTCAAAAAGCACTGCTCAGCTTCCCTTCGTTATCCTACATTCCTGATATTTCCAAGTGGTTTGGTCTTAGCAAAATAGACTCTCACAGCTCTGATGAAGCGGTCAGCAGACATCCCCAGTCCAGCCCTGCTCTGTGACTAAGAGATCCCAGATCACTACTGGGAGAGCTGACAGCAGCCAGCAGCCACACCAGAAAGCATCAACCTCTGCACTGGAAGAGTGAGCTACCTACTAATAAAACTCACAGTTGCTTGTTTTCTCTTGTGTCAGCTGCCAGCATCTAAATCTAAGTGTTTTGCACTACTTCTTTCAACTAAATTAAGGCAGACAGGCACCTCGTACACGATGGGAACCGCAGCGCAAAGCCAGAGAAGCAGCAGCAGCCAGCCTTTCAGAAGGTACAACACAAAGGGACAGCAACACAAAAGAAAATAATGTTTTAAAAAGCATGTTGTGGCAGTGAATACTTTAGGGGGGGGCGGCTCTCTACTATGGAGTCCACCATCTGATGTGGAGCCAGAACTATTGAATTGCATCTTCTCCTTACTCTTCACAGCTCTGGGTGGCAATCCATGACATCTTTGTCACATTTGCATACAATGAAAACTGCCTGTTTTGTGGGTGACCATGGTAAGTGCACAAATCTCATTGGAGCTTTAATGTAAATTATTTCTGACCCTAGAGAGAAATAAAAAATCCCTGGGAATTTTATTCGTCTGGGAAAAGCTGTGTTTTAATTTTACTTTCTTGCCCTAAAGGTTTCTGGAGCTGGATTATGGTGAAGTGCCTAAGAAATCCTCTTCACAGAAAAAGCACCAGGGGAGGTTTAGGTTGGATGTTAGGAAGAAGTTCTATACAGAGAGAGTGATTGCCCATTGGAATGGGCTGCCTGGGGAGGTGGTGGAGTCACCATCATTGGAGGTGTTCAGGAGGAGACTTGATGGGGTGCTTGGTGCCATGAGTCAGTTGTTTAGGTGGGGTGGATTGGTTGAAGGATTGGATGTGATGATCTTGAAGGTCTCTTCCAACCTGGTTTATTCTATTCTATAATAACCAAGAAGCACTTGGATTTAGGGGTAGATGAATTAAACCCTTCCAAGATGCACTTTAGCTGCTTCCTGCATGTCAACAGAGGGGACAATGTGCCAGAGAAGTAGGTGGTCAGAGGTCCCTCTCTTCTCTATAGAGAAAACATTTTTTCACAGGAGTGATAATAGCATGATAATAACAACAAGGAGCTTCACCTGATGGTCCTCTCTATAGACACAATGAAAATGGCTTCCACAAACCTCAGAAAACAACCCAGAATGTGATTACCTACTGAGCCTGTTTGAACCAGAATTATCCATTAGCTTGAGCATTTCTTCAGTCTGCTTTACTTAAACTCCCATGCCAAAACAGATCTAGGAGCTGTCACCATATGCTGATAGTATTCATTTATTTATGCATTTCTTCTTTCCTCTACTGACACAGATGCCACTGTAATTTGGAGAACTCGAGAGTTTTTGCTTGCTTTCTTTTCCTGCCACATATTAAACTCAACTTGATAGTCCACACCTCAGCAGCTTGGGTCGTGGATGCTTCTCCTCTTGTAATAGGCTCTGGTATGATAACCCCCCAGAATTTCAATTGCACTTACAGAATTCTCCATGTATCCAGAATGAATTCCTGGTTTTGAACAAATTCTTAGAGCATGAAAGCAAATTACTGAAGAGAAGCACACTGCAGCTTTTATTAAAAGATGATTTAAAGCTCTTCTGCCCCTGTCAGCACCACAGATATATTGTATTTGGGCTCACATTTCTCAGAAGTAGTATTACCCAAGAAATGCATAGTTTAGAAGAGAACATCAACTAAACAGAGTTAGATAATGCAGCAATAGAAATGCTAAGTGCCAGCCTCTTTCCTAAGGTCTCAGTTACCCCTTATTCTGAATACTGTGTACAGCTCTCATCTCCCAAGGGCAATACAAATTAATTCAGTCTGGACACACAGGGAAGAATTTCTAAGATTACAAAACAAGCAGAGAGCTGATTTTAGTAAAGATGACTAAAAGATGGCCAGGAGACATAACCAGAGAATAGAGGGCTAAGAATAGGTATTAAATATCTTTATTAACACAGCAAAAGCTAAATAGAAGTGAGGGGAAAGGGACTCTAAACATATAGAGACAATGTTGATGCAAAAGCAAATGGTTGTAAAGTGACCATGAATATATTTCAAGCAGAGGTGAGAAGTAGGTTTCCAAACATCAAAGGAACAGAGCTTTGAAAGTTGATTTTAGTGGAAGCATAGAGGGAAAATGCTTTAATGAAGTAGAAGATGAAGCTCAGTTTGCACCAGGGGAGGTTTAGGTTGGATATTAGAAGAAAATTCTTTACTGAAAGTGTTCTCAAGCACTGGAACAGGCTCCCCACAGAGGTGGTTGAATTCCCCCATCCCTGGAGGTGTTTCAAAGACAGAGATGTGATGCTAAGGGACATGTTTTAGCACCAGAATCGGTAGAGTTAGAGAATGGTTGGACTCAAGCTCTTAAAGTTCTTTTCCAACCAAAATGATTGTATTAATTCTATGACTTCAGTGCTGTTAATACCATTTGACCCAAAACAGGAGAAAGGATTTATACTTAAAACATCTCCAAATTATTCCATGGTTACTGATTCTTCCAGGCCTAGAGGAAATTAAGGTAAAAAAGACAATCAAGAAGTAAACAGACCTTTATGTCCCAAGTCTTTATACTCCAGGGATACTAATATGCAGCATTTGGTACCTAACTGCATACCACATAGCTTTATTGTAATTTATGGAAGTATGCTTGCACTTTTTGTATTGAGAATTTCTGAGCACAACTTGAAAAGAAGCCTCATGCTCAAAAATGTCCTTGAATTTTCACTGATATCTGACCAGCCTTCCTCAGATCAGTCTCCAGCCTGTAAACCCTCTCATAACTGGGCTGAAACCTCCACCTCCTCTCTCAAACCCAGCATTTTATATCTCTCTGTATCATGCATAATCCCTTTATTTTAAATTTACTTTTATGCTGCTCATAGAATTTCAAACTCATTTCTTTCTTGTTTTAATGTGGACATGGCAAAGGCATTAGGTTTGCAACATTTTCCGGTGCTGCGCCTGAACACACTGCCTTTCCAAATCTTCTGTGGATGTCACTGCAAGTATTATCAGTAAAATCAGCTCCAGGAGTTTGGCTTCCTGCACTACTGGTGAGAGACAACACACAAACAAATCACACTGATAACATTGCCCATCACGAGTTGTGAGTTACCACAGGAACTTCTCCTTGGCAACAGGGTTTTGCCTTTCACTTCCTTTAAAGCTTGGGTTAGCCAACTCTTTTCAGGGCACTCAGTGCTTCTTACTCAGAGTTTCATGTTTAAAACTCACTGTTTATTTGTTTGTTCAGACGTTATCAGTAATTCATTCACTAACCAAAACTCAAACTCCCCAAAGGTGATGGCTTTCTGCAGCACTTCCCACAGGTTTTTCCAAGGCTAACTCCCCTGTTTGCATCCTTTCTGAGCTCTGGTTTTCCTGAGGGTCATGCAATGTATGGCTACATCGATACCAGCCAGTTAAGCAGTGCCAGGACCCAACACCTGCCCCAGGGAACCAAAAGCCAAGAGTACCAAAGTCAATATTACTAAACCTGCAGTTTCTAAACCTCTAGCAGCATTGAAAGTGCTGAGTGAGAGCTCTGCCCTGGAGCTAGTCTGACCACTGGTGCTCAGCCAGGGCCAAAAGCTGTAAGTTACCATCTATCAGTTTTATAGTTAAGCCACATGCCCAGACCTGTACCCTTACCAATTTACAAGCAGGGACATTCCTAGTAAATCAAAGAAATTTTAGCATCACTGAACAGAGATTTAACATTTCTTTCTTAGGCAAATATATTAGTTTAACTAATTTTGGAGATCCTTAAACCATTGCCTGTCCAGAAAATTGTGCTGAAATATGCTAACCACAGCAGTTTTCAACAGGTTAAATGAATGTGTAGAGGATGCACATGAGAGGTGTGAGCTCCTTTCATAGCAGCTAAGTATTTGTTTCCATTATTTCCTCTGTGAGGTTTTTTTTTTAGCCTCTCCTACTGAAATACTTCAATAAAAGTTAAATTAACAAAGGATTTGAGGAAGAGCTATTAAGAATTGGAATTTTCACTGTCTCAGTGTCAGGATTTAGCTAGTTTTTGGCTATGCTCTCACTGCTCTTGGTTACACAAACTTTAAAAGCCCACCCAGTAAGCCATGTTACGTTATTATCCACCTGAGTGTGGAAAATGCACTGTAACTCCAATAACCCATAGCAGCCAGCTGTCCAAACCAGCACAACAGGTGCCTCACCAGTTACTTCCTAAGGGACTAGGCATTTGAGAACAAGACCACAGTCCAGTGAATAAAGGCATAAGAAAGAGACAGTCAAAACTACCCTCTCATTCAGCCTCTGCCTCTGATTCATTCAGACAAGCAGTATTCAGACAAGGGTCATGAAAACGATCAGGGAGTTGAAGCACCTCTGCTATGAAGACAGGCTGAGGAAACTGGGGTTGTTCAGCCTGGAGAAGAGGAGATTTAAATTGACTTTAGAAAAGATTTACATTTCAGGATTTAGAAAAGAACAGATTTAAACTGAATCTTAAGGACAAGTTCTTTACTATGAGGGTGGTGGAACACTGGAATGGGTTGCCCAGGGAGGTGGTTGGGGTCCCATCCTTGGAGATATATCAAGGTGAGGCTTAACAGGGCTCTGGGCAGCCTGATCTAGTTGAAGAGGGCCCTGCTTACTGCACAGGGAGTTGGACTAGATGACCTTCAGAGGTCCCTTCCAAGCCAGATCATTCTATGATTCTATAGGTCCCTTAACCTCTCAACACTTCAGTTCCTTCCTCTATAAATAACATGTTCTTAGTGAAGTATGTGGAAACCCATGCACATTAGCACCATGGCCACAGCACTCACTGGATCCTTGCAGTACAGCAACATTTACATTCTTCCATGAACACTGCAAATAAAACCAAAGTTCACAAGCCAGTTTGAACAAGGAAATGCAAACAACCCAGGAATTTGCATACAGCTGGTTTTCTTCCAACATACTCAGTATGCTGATATAAGCTGATAAATTTTCAGATGCAGTCATTAGTTTGTATTGCAAAACTTGCCCCTTTCACTTTGTCTTTGTCACCATGTAAGGTAGATAATATTTAGAATACAAAACAAGGTAAACAGAACATCCTGTCCTCTTCATACCTAGGATGCTTAACATCCAGAGCTCTGCAGTGGGTTTCACAGTATCACAGTATAACTTAGGTTGGAAAGGACCTCGAGGATCGAGTCCAACCTATCAACACAGACCCCATGACTAGACCATGGCACCAAGTGCCACGTCCAATCTCCTCTTGAAGATTAACACTAACTTGAAGTTTAACACTATGTACCCACTTGGCTAGAAACAGCTTTTAGACAGAGAGTAAAATAAGCTGCCATAGAAATGAACACCTTTCTGAAATAGCTTTATAAACAGAAATGAGACATTAAGACCCCAAAAGAAACCAGACAGCATAGAAGTGAAGACATTCTGTTTTGGGAAATGAAATTCCAATCTCACCACCACATCACTCTCAAATTCTGAAGTTTGAGAAAGAATTTTAATTCAGGCCAAACATTCCATTCCATTCCAATTATATTTTAAAGGTTGAAGCCATCTATGGACAGCTGAAGTGTGATCCCTTGGGCAAAACACAGGCAAGAACACATCCACTGTTCCCCAAGTACTTCCACCGCTTTGAGTACCATGAGTCTTTTCACCAAGCTGGGTGCTTCTAGAAGTTTTGACTGATTCTAGATACACCTTTTGGGATGGATTAAATGGATTACTCCCTACTTTTCACCACAGCCAACAAAAAAAAAAGAGCTTAGTGTGGCTGGTGCATTGGCTACACTACCACTGCCTAAACCAACGTGAGTTGTGTTGCTCCCTTGTCCTCAGCTGAGCAGATAGGAGTCTTCTAAACACCTCCAGGGATGGGGATTCAGCCAACTCTCTGGGGAGTCTGGGCCAGTTCCTGGAGAACCCTTTCAGTCAAGAATTTTCAGTAGAGTAGGAGTAGAGTAGATCAGACCAGGTTGGAAGAGACCCTCAAGATCATCATATCCGACCTATCATCCAAAACAAAACGCCAACACACGTTACAGTTGGGCCACAAAGCTGGTCATACCTTGGAGGTTAGTTAGAATTGGTTCAAACAGAAATGCCAAGCAATATAATGGTTTTGTGA
Source organism: Melanerpes formicivorus (assembly GCF_026170545.1). NCBI lineage: Eukaryota > Metazoa > Chordata > Aves > Piciformes > Picidae > Melanerpes > Melanerpes formicivorus. Next base: position 1,785,354 of record NW_027142415.1, on the reverse strand, counting down.
AACATGGTGGGTTCCTGTAAATAAAAATCATTCCTGATTAATCAGTCCTCTCTGACAATAAGACTCATTTCCTTTATAAAAATCCTTGCCTGTCTAACCAATCAATAGTGTTACTCCTCAGAGTATCAAAGGAGAAGTGAATTCACCCACAATCAGGTGTTTGTGTAAACAACACATGTACCTACTAGCAAAGGGCAGAAACCATTCAGTTTGCAGCACCAGCATTCTAACTTGATCTTCCTTGGTGTCACAGCCTCACAAGGTGTCTGGGCTCCTAATGTGACCCTATTGTCATTTTCAGTGAGAGCAAGGGAAAATGATGAAGTGTAAAAAGTAAGTTCATTTCACCAGCAAAACCGAAAACTTTCTGAACTCAGAAGAAGTCATATTGAATTTTAGTCTTTCAGAAACCCCCCCAAATAGTTTGTTCCTACAGCTTTGTGTCCCACAGATTTGTTATTTCCTTCAGAAGATCTCATCTATCTTTTACAGATTTTGAAGGTTCTTTTCCATTTTCCCTTTTACCTCAGATATGACTTTTCTCACATACAATCATAAATGTAATTACCATCCTCCTGCACACTGTTCAAAGATCCACCTTAATTCTGTAGGCCTATCTTATGCAATTCTAAATATAATCTTTTCTGTTTGATCTAATAACTGGTTTCATATCAACCTTAACCCAGCTTTAAAAGATCCATCAATATTTTCCTGCAAATCTTCATCACTATTTTATCTCTCAAGAGCCATGGGCACTCTCGTCCTACTATATCTCATTCTGAGCATACATAGACCATCATCTTCAAAGTGAATCTCCTCAGAGAATCACTAAGGCTGGAAGAGACTTTACTCCTAACTGACATCATTGCTACCTCTTGCAGCTTCCCTCTGCATAACATACTGAACCATGGAGAGGCAACCCTTCCATCTCCAAGCTCACACCGAAGTTGAGATGCAGCACACTTTTCCTGTGGCTTTTATCCTATACCTAGCTAGCAATCATGCTTGGTGATTGTTTCTGCTGATTCTTGTATCTCTCTGAATCACTTTCTCGGCTCTGTCATCTACTACATTGTACATCAGGTATTTACTCACGCTCTCTCTGAGCTCTTCACAATTTAGTTCAATCCTCATAATGATCTCATATGCAGTTTCAAGAAGTCAGCTCCAATCAGTCTATGGGCTAGCTTCCATTTTCAAACAGACTTTTTTTCCCCCCCTCTTAGAAAGAATTTACTGAACTGTGCAAGAAACCCTTTCATTATTCTCATCCAAATTGCTGCTAAAATCTTTCCTTTGAAGTGTCACTGCACTGTTGATGCACTAACCCCACAATCTATCATGCAGAAAAGCACTCATGTGCAGTGATCAATTTTGGCTTTACTTGGCATTCGTAGCATTCTATGAAGATAATGAAGTCACAAAGATAAGCTGGATTTATGTTCAGCATAAATTAATCTGCAAATTCACATCTCTACCTAGCTGTATAGATAGCTCCAGTGGCAGAACATTCAGGAGACTAATGCGAGGCAGAAATACTCCTTTGCTTTCCACTGCCAAATTGCATTCTGGATTTGATAGAGGACTATCGATAATCATCCATCCATACCTGATTAGCTTCATTCCCCAGCCTTGTAAAGCAACATCAGAAACCATCCAGCTATCGATATTCAATCGCTAGCATTCTCTGGGAGTCTTCTGGGATGACAGCGTGTCACAATGAGTTTAGCTCTCCTTAACACAATGCATGCTCATACCATTAGAGAGTTGTCTTTGAGAAGAAAACTATTTGAGCATGCATCAAATTCTGAAAGTGTCCAACACAAGTGGGTTTCTTTTGTGTGAAAACCCACAAGGGTGGATTTATTTCAGTGGCTTTTACAGTAGACACCAGTAACACTGGCCAAGAGGCAGGACGATTTGACTCCAGCATGCAAGCATAGCTAAGGCCAGATGTCAGTTTTGTAGTGAACAGTATATATTCCTTATTGTTCCTTTAGAATTTATGTCAGAGCTAGCCTTCAGCCACAGACCAGTGAAGCTAACTATAAAGTAAGAAAAATATGGACCAACAACTACAAAAATTGTTTTCCATCCATCTGAAAACACGTTAGCAGAAAGGTGGTGCTGCTTCTGCAGACAGAGGCTCCCAGAGGGTTCAAGACAGCTGGCAAAAAAGCTGTGGGTAAGAGCTGCCAAAAGAAATAGGATAGTGGACAATGAATGTCAAAGTCACAAGTAGACCACAGAGGAATCACCAAAAATTGTAGAATACATTAACATTAAAAACATCTGACAGAGTTGAGGGGATCACAGTGTTTAGAATAAACCTTTATTTAGAATAAACCAAACCAGGTTGGAAGAGACCTTCAAGATCATCACATCCAACCCATCAACCAATCCAACCCGTCAACCAATCCAACCCGTCAACCAATCCAACCCACCTAAACAACTAATGCATGGCACCAAGCACCCCATCAAGTCTCCTCCTGAACACCTCCAACCTTCTGTGTGAGAAGGATAAAAAGGAGAAACTACTTTACCAGCTGTGGTGTAATCTTGAAATCAAAACAATAACAGCAAAAAAAAAAAGGTGGATTTTGTGATCCACCAACTCACTTTAAAAGGTTTATTAACAGCACAATCTGACAAAGCTTACATTGTATGCATGAAGGTTTAGAAGTGTATACTGTCTGTAAGTTAAACTCATCAACACAACCTCTTTCATTTTCCATCAACACCCACCAGAAATATAGGAAATTCCTTCCATGGTCATTCATTTAAAAAAGCCAACTAAGGACCAACTAGGGAAAGTAATTATACATTTCCAAACAGCCAGTACCTCATCTGATGGTGACAACACAATTAAAATAAACAATAATTAGTTAATAGAGGCAAACCAAAACAACCTCCACCACACCCCAAAGTTAAATCCCTCTCACAAAAATTTACCTCGGAAAAAGCCAGGAAAATTCCCCAGCAAAACATAAAAGCAGCAGATATCTGCATTAGAAAATGCCAAGCTATGTACCTCCCAAATATCATTAATGCAGAAGTCTTCCCTAAAATCATCACTGTTTCATTGAGAACTCAGTATGGTTTAGCTTTCTGATTCATGTTTCCATAAACTTCACAGCATTAACCTAACAGCTCAATCCTACCATAATCAGAGGCAATGCAAATACTTAACTGACATCAAAATAGTAATAGTATTCTTGAGCCCAGAAGGCCAAAGGCAGCTGTTGAGGGATATTTACAATGCATAGTTCAGAGGAGAAAAGCAAGGCAATTTAAACGAATTAGAAGCCAAGGATAAGTGGAATGTTGCCGCCAGAGCATTCATTCTTTTACACTCTCCTGAAGAGTCATGCCAGGGCTCTGGCTTGTGCCAAGGGTCACATGAATCTGCACTTGCCTGAAGCATCACCACCCCACACAAAGTCCACAAATCCATTACAATAGGTACTTGTGCCTGCTTGTGGCTGGAGGGCAAAAATCACACTTGTCACTCACAGGCAGCAACACAAACCACCACCCTGGGCAAGTCTCCAGGTAAAACAAACCTCCAGAGCCACAATAATTCTGTTCTGCTTTCCTACTCTACAGATAGCATTAACACATTCCTGAGAGAGAGCAGAGAGAAGGGATGATTTCTTTCACAGAATAATATATAAAATCTCCTCAAAGTGCAACAAATCTTTGGATGTCAGATAGGTTTCCTCTTCATGTGTTGTGATGACCTGTGCCTATCGATGTATGTCAATGTGAAGATTCCCAGACCCAACTCTCAGGGCAACAGAGCAGAACCACCCTTTAAATATGGACATCTACAATGAAGCTTCTTGCATATCCTTCCTTGAGGACCAACACAGGGGAAGTACTCCTGCCAACAAGTTAGTAACTTGAAATGGTAAACAAGTAACTCAGTTCCACAGTGTTTGTCAACAACATTCATTTTCTAGGTGCAGGCTCCAAACAGTGCAGTCCAAACAGCAAGGAAAACATAGATTCTGATAACTAACAGGTAAAGACAGGTTTTTGCACTTCCAGCTATCTCAAGTAAACTGTGACTTCACAATCACAGATTGAATTCATCATCATCTCTTCTGACAGACCACAAAAGACATCAACTTGATTTTTTTTCACCAACAGTGAACAGTATTTGATTGTTTTCCCTTGGATTTTTAGCAGAATTGGGGCCTTATTTCCATATCTGTCCAGGCTGGGAGGACAGGGAGGGGCAGCAGCAACCCTCCAGAGGCTGATAACAAGGGACCAAGCTTTCCCAGGCCTGTCTTAGTATCATAGTATCAGTCAGGGTTGGAAGGGACCACAAGGATCATCTAGTTCCAACCCTCCTGCCATAGGCAGGGACACCCCACACTAGATCAGGCTGGCCAGAGCCTCAGCCAGCCTGGGCTTAAACACCCCCAGGGATGGGGCCTCGACCACCTCCCTGGACAACCCATTCCAGGGCTTCACCACTCTCATGGTGAAGAACCTCCTCCTCACCTCCAGCCTGAATCTCCCCACCTCCAGCTTCATTCCATTCCCCCTAGTCCTATCACTACCTGAGATCCTGAAAAGTCCTTCCCCAGCCTTTCTGTAGCCCCCTTCAGATACTGGAAGGCCACAATGAGGTCACCTCGGAGCCTTCTCTTCTGCAGACTGAACAGCCCCAACTCCTTCAGTCTGTCCTCATAGGAGAGGTGCTCCAGCCCTCTGCTCATCCTTGTGGCCCTTCTCTGGACATGTTCCAGCACCTCCAGATCCCTCTTGTAATAGGGGCTCCAGAACTGGACACAGTACTCCAGGTGGGGTCTCACCAGGGCTGAGTAGAGGGGGAGAATCACCCCCCTTGACCTCCTGGCCACACTTCTCCTGATACAGCCCAGGATCAGATTGGCTTTGCGGGCTGCAAGTGCACATTGAGAGCTCATGTTGAGCTTTTTGTCCACCAGCACCCCCAAGTCTCTCTCCTCAGGGCTGTTTTCCAGCCAGTCACTGCCCAGCCTGTATTTGTGCCTGGGATTGCCTCGACCCAGATGCAGGACCCTGTACTTGCTCTTGTTGAACTTCATGGGGTTGGCTTGTGCCCACCTCTCCAGCCTGTCAAGGTCCCTCTGGATGGCAAGCTTCAAGCTGAAGTGCAAGGCAGGGAGATGAAATCTCCACAGGGTGCCAGGCTTTGTGGTCAAAATTGTATTTGAATATTGCAAAGTACAAGCACCTCATTTCTCTCTTGGCTGTGAACCTGCTTCTACCTGCTGCTCTTCTGTGAGGCTGTTGAAGCCATGTACTAGAACAGCAGGAAGGGTCAGGCTAATAATCCCACTTATCCTGACACAGCTTCACCTGGGGTCATGCCTCCTCTCTAGAAGCTGCTGACAATCACTGAATAAGGCTTGCGGCCACTCATTGATCAGTGACAGCAGAAGAGATCTTTTAGGGAGTAGACTGCATCTGTGTACCAAAAACACAGTGTTCAGAGGGTGGGGGAGAAACTGGCATGGAGGTAAAGACTACTGCACAGTGTGAACACCCAAATGAGATAGCTTGTAATTGTACTTCTGGTACTCCTGGATTTTTCAGTGGTTGGCCTTTCAACCTTCTTTTATTCTATTGCCATTTTGTGTGGGAGAAGTAACAGTAGGAAAACAAGTAGAAACTATCAAAATTGAGATAGAGTGCAATTGCAGTCCACACACGCTGGTGCAGAATTTCAGATTCCAGAAGGATGTGACTCAAGAAGATATTTCACAAAATATATACAATCTCTCAGCTCAATTCTCCCTCTCAGGCAGGGTATTAATCTTGCAGATTAAGTGCTGTTCAGTCAGCTACATCCTCAAAGGCATTGTGGTTCCCTTCATAAATGATTCAGGCATCAACAGTGTGCAACCTCCTTGATGAGCAAGGAGCAGCTACTTGATCATTTGGTTTAGATGCATGCAATTTGTTTCCCTGTTAGTCACTAGTGCTTGTGGTAGCCAGAAAGGGGTTAGGAGACAGATACCCCAGGTGAGTGCAGTAGCTCACCTCCTTGTTTTGATCATGTAAAGGCTGAGAAACACCAGGTTCTGAACAAGGAGAAATGACTGTGAAGTGATAAAAGCAAAGAACAAAGTATGCTTGTGTGCGAGTTTGGACATTTTTTTCCTCACCTATCTTTAAAGCTTGAGAGTAAAGAGAGTGCAAAGTGAGACTATATCCTTTTAGGTGTTAAATCTGTCAAAGTTTATATTCAGACTGCAGTATCGATTGTTTGCAACATTTTAGCATGTACTTCACCAGGACTGCATAGGGTAGTCAAGTCACTTCACTCCTCTTGCTACACACACTTGCATATCCATCCCTCTCCATGGCATTGCAACAGAGAAGCTTGCGTTGATTCCCTTTCATAGCCTATGAACTCCATATCCTTCTAGAAACCTTCTTCTAGACTGCAATTTCTAGACTGCAATTTCTTCTTTTGTAATCTATATTTGCACCTAACATCTCCTGAAGAAATAAAGGTCACTGCAAGCTGTATCCCTATTTCCATTGTAATTATCATGACCCCAGCAGTCTCACATCTCATCTGTTTAAGCTTCCTGTTTCGGAGCTTGCACGAAATAACACTAAGCCGTACAGCTCAATGATCTATTTGATACAAACTGAATACTTGCTTTTAAATATAAAATAACTCAGCATGTTCCTTCATAAACCAGACTTAAAACCTCAGGTAGTGGTATTGATTTCACCCTTCAAAACAGCCATAAATTTTGGCAGCCCTAACTCCATTTGGTAATAACAGCTTTTTGTGACAATGTCACTTTGTCTCAGAAGTCCATTCATGAAAATGTCTCAAGTCTCAAATGTATGAGATGATATGAAGAGAATAGCATTTATTGTAGATGCATTTATCCCTAAATCTTTGAGCTGTCAAGATCTCAGCATAATTAGGCAGCAGAATGCTCTGAAATAAACAACTGTTGTGAAATGAATCAAAGGAAATCTTACCCTAAGAGCTTAGAGATGTTCCAAAAGCGCTAACAGTTGAACTGGATCTCTGAATCCAAGGAATCGACACTGAACCACCTTTAATCTACTGCAATGAGTCTAAAAGTGCAGATGAGCTTTGTTTCAATTATTTTTGCATATTAGATAGAAGAGTACAAAGAATTGCTCAAAAAAAATCAGGAAAAATATCCACATAAAGCCTTTATATATTATATGAAAATAAACCTGCATATTGACTACATTCTATGTAAGGAAACTGAAGGATAATAAAAATGAGTGAATTAATGAGAAAATCAATCTAAGAGGTGAAATAATACTAAAGCTTGCAAAGCAGAAAAGCCCAGTGAAGTTACAAGTTGCTTTTTCAGGCAGCAGCCACCACCACTGCTTCAGCCCTTGCTATGTGCAGCAGAGTAGCAGTACTGCCTGAGCTGAGCTTTGCTTGTCCTTGGTTATGCAGGGCATTGCTTTGCAAGCCACCACATTTCTCATCTCCTCCCCCGATGTTCCTTCCCTGATGCAGCTACTAAGAGAGCTTGCAGAGTTGTGGGAGTCAGCACAGGGGTTGGGGGGGGGAAATAAGAATCACTGCTCGTGCAAAACTGGACAGCAAAGCAGGAGGAGCTGGGAGCAGCCAGGCAGGCTGCCCTGTCTGCAGAGCCTGATTAGCAGTGCTGCAACACAAAGGGGCTGAGACAGATGAAGCCAAGCGTAGAAACAAAGAACCACCTGCAATTATGAAGTGGGCAGGGGAGAGCTGTGTGTAAGTTCTGTTTCTTCCTGTTCTGCTTTCTTGAGCATGTTTGTATTTCACATCTAGTTCAAATTAATCAAGCTATAACTAAATTTCACTGGTTTATTAAAGGAACACCAAAATTTCAAGCTATAATGTGGAAGTTTGTCTAAAATTCAAATATTAAAAGAAGAGAATACAAAATTAGGTAGCTATTTCTTCTCTCTAAACCATAATCATGTGAGCTATGGCCTTCTTAGCAGAACCAGCATAGCACTGTTGTAACTGAGTGATATAGGAAATGTCTTAATAGCTTCCCCCAAAAAAGTTCAATCTCTACCATCACATGTTGGTATAATGCAGACTGAGGAGTTGAAAGAGAACATAAGCTCTCACAGGGAAGCTCTACAGATGGAGAAATCCTCCAAAAAGACAAAGATTACAGGTTTGCTGTTTTAATATTAAAATGAAGCAAGCTGAAATGTGTTTGCTATGGCAGCACAGCACCTGGCAAGGTGCCTTCCTGAGACAAGAGGACATGGAACCAACTGGTTCAGTAAAATTAGAGCAAGTTAAGCCCTGTATGTGGCAAAAAGTGTGCTAATCCCCTTCAGAAAACACTTGTTTCTTCACAAAGCCTTACTGGAAAGTGAATGAGGAATGCCAGATTTAAAACTATCTAAAGTCTATTATCTGGTACATGAATTTCTATCAAGTTGCTAAAGCAAACTCTCCATAAAGGTGTCGCAGATCTATTAAGGTTGCACAGAGACAAAGTTAAGTCCTCTGTCTTCCTGCAATACAAAAGGGTTCATCAAAGCATCAACTGAGCTGTACTTGTAGGTATGGGCATCAATCTGCCCATTATGGGCATCATTATTTTAGCATCAATCTGCCTCTTGCCCATAATCATCTTCCTTAAATGAAAATAATGATGTTCTAGCATCACCAAAGATTTGCTAATGTTTCTTTTGTCTTTCTTCAAGCTGCAATCTTTGCTTTCTGCTTTGCATTTCATTGTAGGTTATTATGGCATGGGAGTGAAACTTGTCAGTTGTCAGCCTCACAGTGTCAGCAGCCTGGAAATGCTCCTGCTGCTAACTAGCAATTAGTCAGACGTCAGCGTTAGATCTGAGCAAGCACAGGCATCTTTGCAAAGCCTTCAGAACTTCAGCTCCAGATACAAGCTATTAATGACAAAATACAAATCAGGGGGAAAAATGCTTTTTCTAATGCAGCCATTCAGCATGGGATATTACCATTCACTTTAGCATAGCTCCAATCAAGGGACTTGAGAATGTGCTGATTTACATGGGACCCTACTGGCATTGCCGAGATGCCAGATGGTACTTGGCCAACCACGACATCCAAATGTGATTTGTCGAAGACATGTGGTGCACTGTACAGGTGCCCATATATGATGTTTGTATGCAAATATAACAGAGATTTCTGCCACTAATGACCACTCAACTATAGCTCAAATTGTCACTTTTTTCCTCCCAAGGTGACTTTATTCCTCACAAGTGAGGTGGGATTTTTTCCAAGTGCATTGACAAAAAGACCTACCAGCCTAGCTTCTGTTGACAGGAAACTTGCAGCAGATTTGCTGCCATGCACAACATTTTTACACTTTTCCCACAGACTAATTTGACATTCTGTAACAAATTGCATCATTTTACAGATTTCATTTTTTTTTCCCCCCTTTTGCAGCTAAGCAACAGAAACATAGAAGGGGAATAGCACTACCGTTGTTCACTCGACTGAAAATGCTGGAGTTATCAAAATATAAATCCACTTCCATGTAGTTTTAGTTTGTTGTCATGAGTTGTTATGGCAGCAGGCAAAATTATGTGCAGTTAAATAAACATTCTTTTTAGATGAGCAAATATTATTTCAGTTCATGTAACACTGCAAGAAGAAGGGCTGCTGTTTAGCTAAGACATAGTGCTTGAGGGATTTCCCCTCCACATTCTTACTTCTTGCTAATCTCTCTCTCTCCTGTTGTCATCTCTACAATGTTTTCCAGATTCTAGTTACCTATCTCCCAGTGGAAGAATTTTACCTATCTCCCAGTGGAAGTATTTTAATAAGCATTTCACATACAATACCAGTTGCAAAGAATTTTTCTGCTTCTTGTCCCCTTTGTTACTGATTACACAGTTCAGCAGGGCAAAATTTGTATCACAGTATAGCTAAGGTTGGAAGAGACCTCGAGGATCATCGAGTCCAACCTATCAACACAGACCTCATGACTAGACCATGGCACCAAGTGCCACGTCCTCTTGAACGCCTCCAGGGATGGTGACTCCACCACCTCCCTGGGCAGCACATTCCAATGATGAACAACTTGTTCGGTGAAGAACTTTCTCCACACCTCAAGTCTAAACCTCCCCTGGCGCAGCTTGAGACTGTGTCCCCTTGTTCTGGTGCTGGTTGCCTGGGAGAAGAGACCAACCCCTTCCTGGCTACAACCACCTTTCAGGTGTTGTGATCCATAATCAGAGTTAGCATGAATATCAACTATCTTCAAGCACTCAAACAGCTGCTTTGAGTTAGTGAATTATCCCAGGTACCTAGACTGGTTATTTTAAGCTGTGTTTTGTCATGACCACTTGTGGATCTTGAGATAGAGAATAAACCTGAAGATATTTCTTGGCCTGACTTGACATCCTAACACTCATACCCTCTAGCCTCTGCAGAAAAAAATAATAACGATGAGTGAAGAACAGATGTTTGTACTTTCACAAGCAAAGACTAGACTTGAAAGCACTGCGTAAAATTCGTGATGTTCTCCAAGCACGATTAACATCTGAGGATATCCAATGTTCAGACAGATTAAAAGGCTGTCTAGAAACTTACTCCACAGTGTTGCAAAAGTCAATTCAAAGGAGTAAACTCCCCTTGGCACTGCCATCTCTTCTTAGCAGCTATCACATAAGACTTGGACAGTCATCTGCACAGTCTTGGCTAGGAATCCCCTCCTCAACATTCACAATTTTGGAGCATATGGGCTCGCTTGTCAGCTTACACTCATGCCCATCTGTTCAGATGGCATGGAGTCTGCCCACAAGTCAGTCAGATGGCTGCTCTAGGGTACACATGGCATGCAATAATGGGTTGAGATGAGCAGCCTGCACAATACTGAAAAAGCCTTCTCTGCTGCAGGATGCCTCTCATCTGTACCAGCAGATTGGCACCACATGCCTCCTTACACTTGATCAAAGCTGTTTGAATGCATTTGCCAGAAAAGAGAAGGAAGCTATCAGCTGACCACTCTCATTGATTGTAGGAAACAGGGCTGGCTGAGTAACAGAAACACAAAAAGAAACACTTTCTGAAGGAGCAGGGTCTCGGCTAATCATGCTAACAAATATACAAAGTGGCCCAGAGAAATACATGGAGTATGCAGGACTACATCTGAGTAATGCAGTGGAGGCTAAGGCATAGACTGCAATACCTAAAAAGTACTCAGAAACATAATTTCACATTTGTTTTAATCTTTCACCCTTCCTGGGAGGATGCAGGGAACAGGTGTAAATGACAGTGAAAAAAGATCATCTAACAGATCAGCTGCTAGACAGAGGTATGGCAACCTCACAGCACAGCAGCATTCAGAACATAGGACCTAGGATTTCATAGAAGAGTTTGCACTGCAGTTTAGATTTTTTAAACAGTTGTTCCCTAGAAATACCTCTCAAGCTCATGAGTGATTCACAGAGTCACACAATGAGTTTAATTTGGGTGGTTCAGGGACTCTCTAAATCACAGAATCAACAAGGTTAGAAGAGACCTCAAAGATCATCAAGTCCAACCTGTCACCACAGACCTCATGCCTACTAAACCATGGCACCAAGTGCCACATCCAATCCCCTCTTGAACACCTCCAGGGATGGGGACTCCACCACCTCCCTGGGCAGCACATTCCAATGGCTAACGACCCTCTCAGTGAAGAACTCACCTCAAGCCTAAACCTTCCCTGGCATGGCTTGAGTCTGTGTCCTCTTGTTCTGGTGCTGGATGACTGGGAGAAGAGACCAACCCCCACATGGATACAACCTCCCTTCAGGGAGTTGTAGACAGCAAGAAGGTCTCCCCTGTGCCTCCTCTTCTCTAGGCTAAACAATCCCAGCTCCCTCAGCCACTCCTCATAGGGCTTGTGTTCCAAACCCCTCACCAACTTTGTTGCCCTTCTCTGACACATTCAAGTGTCTCAATGTCCTTCTTAAACTGAGAGACCCAGAACAGGACACAGTACTCAAGATGTGGCCTAACCAGTGCTGAGTACAGGGGCACAATGACTTCCCTGTTCCTGCTTCACACCCTTCAGTATATTGCTCACAAAGTTAGTTTTCAACAACTGTGTGAGGTAGCATTCCCTTGAAGAAAAGCCCTACTGCCTTCACCAAGAAGATGGCAAATAGGCAGGTAAAACAGGTGAAGAGACTGTCTCTTTTCCTATACATAGCAAGGCAGCATGCTGGCAGATTGTTCCAGAACAGATTTATGGAACAGACTACCTCATATACACATCAGGACTGTATGTCTGGGACAGAAACAGGACATTTGTACCTGAATGTATTTGCATCCAGCCCTAGCAGGAGTAGAAAAAACTTGTCATACCTTAAAATAGTTGTTGCTCTTTCATTTATTTCAAATAGGACAGATGACCAGGGATGTTTTTCTATAAGAGAAAACAATTTCCAAGGTTGACATTTTCCCCAGAACAAACAGAGCTTTATCAGATGGTATTTTTCTGAATCACACTATTTATGTCTTTTCTTCAAATACATACAAATTCATGTCAAATATGTGCCACTCCTATGGATTGACATTTCCTAGCAAGGGTAGGCATGCAGGAGTAAAGTCTGAGCTCAAGATGAAAAAAACTTCTCTGAAGTTATTCCCATTCTGGAGATTGTTTGCCCAAACTACTTTAGGGAATGTCTTTTAGTAATTAATGTGCTTCCAAAAACCACAGGGGGTTTGCACAATACAGTACTGGAAATGGATTAAGCTGGTAGTTAGTACTGTTTGAAATGCCTAATCAGAAATCCTCTAAAATGCTGCCTTTCAGTTCTGTTGCAGTAGAGGTTAAATTAGAAGACATCTGAACCACTTAATGAAAGTAAATCCACAAATAAGAATAAATCCAAAGAATAAATCTTCAGTAAGCAGTGGTGATTTGTCTAAGCCTAAGACAATTATTACTATTCAAATAGCATAAAGCATTTCACTCAAATATTTGTTGAAATTCTTTTAAGTAATTCATGCTACCAACTGTGTTTCCTCCCTGGAAACTCCTGAGAATCAGACCTTTAGCTATTAATTCAGTGGAAAACTAATTGGGAAGTCTGCTCTACATAATAAACAAAGCCCAGTTCCAAGCTCTGCACAAAAATTAGTACAAATAAAGAATACCTCCAAGGAAAATTTTTAAGTATTGCAGAAAAAGGAGAAAAAAAAAAAAAGCAATTTCATAGAATCAACAAGGTTGGAAGAGACCTCAAAGATCATCAAGTCCAACCTGTCACCCAACACCTCATGACCAAACCATGGCACCAAGTGCCACATCCAATCCCCTCTTGAACGCCTCCAGGGACAGTGACTCCACCACCTGCCTGGGCAGCACACTCCAATGGCTAATGACTCTCTCTGGGAAGAACTTTCTCCTCAGACATAACATGGCAGCTTCTCTGCCTCTCTTTTTCTGGGTTAGTTTTCCTGCGAGCTCCCTGTTTTTTCTTAGCAAATGGCCGCTACAATTGCCAGGCTCCTCTCTGTGATATTTGGAAAGTCAGGCCACGGGTGTAACAGGGACAGATCCTGGAATACTTTCTCCCTCCTGCTCACTTGACATAGTATCATAGTATCAGTCAGGGTTGGAAGGGACCACAAGGATCATCTAGTTCCAACCCCCCTGCCATGGGCAGGGATACCCCACACTGGATCAGGCTGGACAGAGCCTCATCCAGCCTGAGCTTAAACACCTGGAGGGAAATAATTGTTGCGTGCAAACCATAGTCTTTCCTTTTGCAAACAAGCAAATCTGGTAACAAAGATTACCTGGAGTTTCTGACATCACTGAAAACTGAGGTTTTCAACAAAATCCTAAAAATGTCTGGATTATTAAGTTTAATTACAGAGTAGAAACATGATAGAGTAGAAACTAAACTTCTAGGCCCAGGTGGCCAAGAAGGCCAATGGCATCCTGGCCTGCATCAGAAGTGGTGTGACCATCAGGAGCAGGGAAGGCATTGTGCCCCTGTACTCAGCACTGGTTAGGCCACACCTTGAGTACTGTGCCCAGTTCTGGGCCCCTCAGTTTAAAGACATTGAGACACTTGAATGTGTCCAGAGAAGGGCAACAAGGCTGGGGAGAGGCCTCGAGCACAACCCTGTGAGGAGAGGCTGAGGGAGCTGGGGTTGTTTAGGCTGGAGAAGAGGAGGCTCATGGCAGACCTTATTGCTCTCTACAACTACCTGAAGGAAGGTTGTAGCCAGGAGGGGGTTGGTCTCTTCTCCCAGGCAACCAGCACCAGAACAAGAGGACACAGGCTCAAGCTGCACCAGGGGAAGTTTAGGCTCAAGGTGAGAAGAAAGCTCTTCACAGAAAGCGTAATTTGCCATTGGAATGTGCTGCCCAGGGAGGTGGTGGAATCACCGTCCTTAGAGGTGTTCAAAAGGGGATTGGACATGGCACTTGAAGCCATGGCTTAGTAGTCATGAGGTCTGTGGTGACAGGTTGGACCTGATGATCTCTGAGGTCTTTTCCAACCTTGTTGATTCTACAATTCTCTGTGATACCATTAAATGTCCATTTACCCCTCAATGTTGCAGTTGGGCTGCAAGTTGTGGCAAATACAACATCCTGTTCTATTTAAATCTTTGCACTTTGTCTTTTGTTGTAATACCTGAGCCTGTCTGCCCAGGTACCAACTTTTAGAACAGTTGGAAGTTTCACTGCAAAAAAGAACTGCAGGAACCAGTATGAAGGATGATTTGTTGCAGTGGTAAATTCTACCAGATAAAGTAGGCTGATTTTGATGAAGAAATGCCTGATGATGAGTGATTTAATTGCTATTCAAGATGAGGAAAATGTTCTACCCTGCTTAATGCAAGGGCAGTTCAGAAAGCATGAACAGAAATTACTTTTAAGAAAAAGTAGAAATGGCAAGTAGTGTTCAGAGAGATATAGACTTACACTTCAGCTTCTGAAAACAAGATTCATCAAATCTGCAATCCCACCTGAGGATGCTCCAAGTCCCAGTTAGCAGAAGAGATCACCTCTGCATTTGCCAGAAATAGTCTGGTTTATATTTCTCTCACAGGCTGAAGTTTCTCATCCAATGCAAAAGGTTTTCTAAGTAAAGAACTTCACAAGTGATATGAAACCGGAGCAAAAGAAATTCAAATCAAAGTGCTGAGAGCATTTCGCTCACTGTAAGAAGCCCAATTCCCCACTCTGCTGGGTTAGTTTTTCACACACATCCCCACTGAATTCACTTAAATCACTGGGACATCATATTAGCCTAACAGGTGAGAGAAACAAGTACCAAGAGGCAACATGAATACTACTACTGAATTTTGAGTACCTTATTAGATTACTAATTTATTCTTTCTGCATTCTTGTTTGTTTTAGAGAGGGCAATCTCTCTTATAATCAGATTATAATATATATGCTTATTATAGTGCTTTTATATCTGTACATACACACATATATAAATAAAATACTGTATGTCACTTAAGAATTGGGTGCATATAGTACAGAAAATCCTCACAGCTTTCAAGCCACGTCAAAGAACCTCATCAAACTTTCTGCAGTATGCTCACTGTTGATAACTGCTATTTCACAGTCCCAGATAAAGCCCGAAGAAGAAAAAGTTAACTTCATCTATGAAGAGTCCCTGCATTATGCATGGTGAGTCTCTGTCCATTCAACACACCCTAGCTTCAACTTCACAATGAACCAGTGGTTCAGCAGTTCAGGACAGAGAGCCAGCTGACACAGCACCTGTTAAACAAGGTGAGCTTTAAGGCCCACATACAAATAAAGAATTAAACACAGGAGTGATAAGCAGAGTATGGGAGACTCGTAGTAAAACTAGTCTTAATGTTGGAAATTGATCAAAGTATTTTAGCTACAGCTCTGGATCCAAAATGCAGAGCATTTAAAGATGCTTGCTCTCCCAGATGCAATCTCTGGGGGAAAACAAATGAGCAATCATGACATAACCTATTTTACTGAAGTCAGATCAGTAGTGTTTACCCAATCTGAAGAACAGAAAGGACCTAGTTCCTCCCCTATCTCTACAGAGAAAAAGCAATGCATGAAGAAATGCTATTTCTAGATAGCACTTGCATTGGGATGTATCTAAAAGTTCCATCTAAATACGTGTTACCCAGGCAATACAAAAAAGGATATTGGGATGCAGTAGAGGGACTTCAATTTCAGGTGTGCTTCCTGAGCAGAACACTGAGTAAACTATGAAAGAGTCTTTGAAGAAAAAATGATAAAAACCTCTAAGGGTCGAGTCAGTCAGAAGTGGGCAGCAGGGACATACCGACATGTGCTAAGGATCAGTTCTACATTCACAGGAACAGAAATCAGTTTCATAGTTTCATAGTTTCATTCAGGGTTGGAAGGGACCACAAGGATCATCCAGCTCCAACCCCCCTGCCATGGGCAGGGACACCCCACACTAGATCAGGCTGGACAGAGCCTCATCCAACCTGCTCTTAAACACCCCCAGGGACGGGGCCTCGACCACCTCCCTGGACAACCCATTCCAGGGTTTCACCACTCTCATGGTGAAGAACCTCCTCCTCACATCTAGCCTGAATCTCCCCACCTCCAGCTTCATTCCATTCCCCCTAGTCCTATCACTACCTGATATCCTGAGAAGTCCTTCCCCAGCCTTCCTGTAGGCCCCCTTCAGATACTGGAAGGCGACAATTAGGTCTCCTCGGAGCCTTCTCTTCTGCAGACTGAAAACAGAAATATAACAAACTGACTTCTAATTAATACACACATACTGGTTTATTGTGTCTGCATTTCTATATAGCAACAACTGACACTTTCACTGTAAGGCCACAGTCCTCCAGGACTCTGTTCTTGAAACACAAAGCAAAGGAGTCCAAATTTCACACAGCATTACTGACTCCATAATACCAACCCACAGGAAGACTGTGACTCCTGAGCAGCTCAACTTGTCAGAGCATCCCAGCAGCAGCACAAAAATTGTCCTCCAGCACTCTTCATCTAATAGAGTCTGTCCCATCACCTAATAGGAAAATGGAGTGAGGTGAGAGGGCTAGGAATAGAAACCCACCCAGAGCCTGCTCAGCAGATGCTGGAAAGCTGAAGTGTCATAATGGAGGGGCAGCCTGGGACTGCTGTGTAATGAGTCCTAACAGAGCAAAAGAAATCTTGCTATTTCCCCACAATTAGGGCTGCTGCAGACTACAATTGGTTATTCAGCCCTGATCAGCAAAGTTGCTCAGCCTGGAAACTCTGCAATCCACAGAATAACTCCTTGTAAATAAGGTGTGACAAGGCTGGTGATTAGTATTCTGTTAGGGATTGATTTGATTATTCCAATTATAAGAATTAACTTTCACATGGACATTGAAAAAAAGTGGAACCATGTGGGAAATTCCTTGCACTGCCACAGCAACTCTCATTTTTAACACATTCAACACATCACACTAGCTTACTTAAAAACTGGATTATTTATCCTCAAGCACATGAAACATTCTGCACAAGAAAGGCTGAGAGACCAGAGAAAGTCTTTCTATCACACTCCCAAGTTTGAAAGCACTTGTCCTTGAATGCAACAGGGGATGGTGATGCTCTAAGTTGAATGGAACTATGTGTAAATGCCCACATAATAAAAAAGGTTTGTACACTGTTAAACACAGTCCTGGGAGGTAAGATAATTAGTAAACTGGAGAGTTTTAAAGCTCTCAAGTGCAATCTTTGAACTGAGAAAAAAAGATACTTACTAATGAAGTCCCCTGTGGTTTAGGTCTAGATTTGGCAGCACACATATTGCCATAGCTGAATTTCAACTAGGTTGATACACAGAGAGCAATGGAAAAAAAAAAGAAGAAGAAAAAAAAGTTGTAGTTAAGGACAGAAAAGGGATGAGTACACAGATGATATACTCAGTGACCAGTATCCCTCTTCATAATTATTAGTTGTGGTGGGTAAGGCAAAGAGCAGCAATCTAAATGTCCTGTCGCTGAAAGGGAAGTGCCAAGTGTGATACACATTTCGGGATGATTGGTTTCAAGCAATATCTGAGAAGTCTCTCACCCATATAAAATGTAACACAATTTACTGTTATGAAGGTAATATAAGCATATATTTTCAGTGTATTGCACAGAAACAGATATGACCTCTCCTTTGGGGCCTGCTGGTGCCTGTAAAAAGGCTTTTGTTTTTTTGCTGTGCTGTTTAGCATAAAATGCTCAGGTTCACAGCTAAATTTGAATTAACACAGTAAGAAATTGTAAGCAGAGTGAACAGTCAATGTGGAGCTGTGTGTAGATTTTATAGTTGTCCTAAGCTTGACAATTAAATTTGTACCTGAAACACTGTTACATTTTCCTTACTAGGAAAATATGATTTATCATGGTCTCATCAGAACAGTGTAGAGGGGGAGAATCATCTCCCCCAACCTGCTGGCCAGCTTTTGATGCAGCCCAGGATATGGCTGGCTTTCTCTCCTGCAAGCTCATGTTGCCAGTTCATGTTGAACCTCTTGTCAACCAACATGCCCAAGTATTACAGCATCACAGTATCACTTAGGTTGGAAAGGACCTCGAGGATCGTCGAGTCCAACCTATCAACACACACCCCATGACTAGACCATGGCACCAAGTGCCACGTCCAATCTCCCCTTGAACGCCTCCAGGGTCGATGACTCAACCACCTCCCTGGGCAACCCGTTCCAATGACGAATGACTCGCTCGGTGAAGAACTTCCTCCTCACCTCGAGTCTGAACCTCCCCTGGCGCAGCTTGAGACTGTGTCCCCTCGTTCTGGTGCTGGTTGCCTGGGAGAAGAGACCAACCCCCTCCTGGCTACAACCACCCTTCAGGTAGTTGTAGAGGGCAATGAGGTCACCCCTGAGCCTCCTCTTCTCCAGGCTAAACAATCCCAGCTCCCTCAGCCTCTCCTCACAGGGCTGTGCTCAAGGCCTCTCCCCAGCCTTGTTGCCCTTCTCTGGACACGTTCAAGTGTTTCAGATGTCCTTCCTAAACTGAGGGGCCCAGAACTGGACACAGGACTCAAGGTGTGGCCTAACCAGAGCAGAGTACAGGGGCACAATGACCTCCCTGCTCCTGCTGGCCACACTATTCCTAGTGCAGGCCAGGATGCCATTGGCCCTCCTGGCCACCTGGGCACACTGCTGGCTCATATTCAGGTGGCTGTCAATCAGCACACCCAGGTCCCTCTCTGTTTGGGAGCTCTCCAGCCGCTCCGACCCCAGCCTATAGCTCTGCATGGGGTTGCCGTAGCCAAAGTGCAGCACTCGGCACTTGGACTTGTTGAATGCCATCCCATTGGACTCTGCCCATCTGTCCAGTCGGTCGAGGTCCCTCTGCAGAGCCTTTCTACCCTCTAACTGACCAACATCTGCCCCTAACTTTGTGTCATCTGCAAACTTGCTGATGACTGACTCAACCCCCTCATCCAGATCATCGATGAAGATGTTGAAGAGCACAGGGCCCAGCACTGATCCCTGGGGCACACCACTGGTGACTGGCCGCCAGCTGGATGTGGCACCGTTCACCGCCACTCTCTGGGCCCGGCCCTCCAGCCAGTTCCTAACCCAGCACAGAGTGTAATGGGCACAGCAGAGTTGCAAGGAGCTGGCCCTGGCAAGCTGAGCCTTAAGCTGCCCAGGGCAGGGGACTCCACTGCTGCCAGGGCCTGGCTGTGCTCCTGGGGAACATTTCCCTCTGGAGCCCAATGGGAATGTCCCCAGCAGTGCCTTGTCCCCCTGCCCCCTTGGCTTTGCCATGGCACTCCCTGTGCCAGGGAAATCATTGATCTATCAGGAGAACATTGCTCACAGTTCAGAAGAACACAGGCATCAGGATCTCTGCAGCTGCATTTCACAGCACAGATCCAGGGGGATCTGGAGCCCAGGTTTGTTTTGCCTCTACACCAAGAACTCTGCTGTCAGACTTTCAGCTCCAGTTTGCCTTCCTATGCTCTGCGTTCATCCAAACCGAGCCAAACTCCCCAGGAACAGAGAGAAGCACTGAGTGCCTCCCAGCCCGGGCAGGTAATGAATGAGGGAGAAAGAGCAACCAGATCTGATGCCTCCCTTCTGCTGTGCTCTGGTGCTGTGGCTTTCAGCCTGGATGTCTTACCCATGGAGCTGGAAAGCCCTGCAAGGGGCTGGGCAGGAGCAGGAGCTTGGCATCTTTGGTTATTTCATCCCTGTTCTTTTAGCTGCTGTATAAAAGGGTTGCAGAGTCAGCTCAGCCCTTGTTTGCCTCTCTCTCTCTCTTCCGTGGGGATCTCTTCTCCCTTGCAGCGTGGGGGAGGTTTGCAGCCTGGCTCAGCCTGGGCAAAGCTAAGTCTGTAGCTGTGCCATTGGGCTTAGCCTGGGGGAGAGGGAGCTCAGGGGGGAGGCCTGGGGGACACTGGAGCCTGGGTTGTTGGAAGGCTTTTGGCTTGCTGAGGTTGCTGTAAGCTGGGATGGGAGTTTGGGGGCTTTGCATTTGTGTCAACAGGGCAAAGGTTTGTAAAGGTATTTCCATCTGGATGTGCAATTCTGGGAGGAGCATTTTCAGTTCACTCCTTGGGGAGGGACACAAAGGCTCTGGGTCTCCTCTGGGACCAAACTGAGACCTCTGCCTTCAGGCTTCTGATGCTATTAAGCTTTTCATTCCCTGAGTGAAGCAGCTCCTGAGGGCCTTGGGAGGCATAGGCTCACATCTGGGCATGCAAATGCCTCTCAGGGCCCCTCTGAACAAACTGCCTGGGGAGACCTCTCGGTGCCCTGACACAGCCAAGGCTCTCTGTGCAGCCTGGGAGCCTTTGGCCTGAGCTGTGCTTAGCTCTGGGGCCTGCCCATTCCGTGCCCTGCTGCTGGGGATGCCCTGACATCTGTGTCACCACAGGAAGGGATCCCACTCTGTGCTGATGCCAGACACTTTGGCTTCTGCAATGGCTTGGGGCAAACCCCCTCCCCACCACAGGCAGAGACAAGGACTCAGACAAAGGGATTGCAAAAGGGATGGAAAGGTTAAATAGAAAAACAATAAAAAACACCAATGAAAGCTTTACAGAGAGCCACAGGCACCTGACAGAGAGAGATCCCACAACACACCCAAGAACATCCCATCCCCACCTAGGGGTGCACCCAAACCCCCAGGGCTCTTTCCTCCCCCCACCACAACCCAGCCTTGGGGCTGGGCAGGCCCCAGGGAGGCAGCTCAGCCATTTTACCTAGGCTGCAGCTGGGGACAGAAGAGGAAGTGAAGACCCTGCATGGGCATTTTATAGGGGAGCAGGGCATTATGGGAATGCAATACCTGGTTCCCTGTGACCACCCCCTGGGCAGGGCACACCCTTGGCACCTCCCAGGTGTGTTCTGTGCAGTGGTATCCAGGCCAGCACCCAGCCTCAACCACCACAGCTTCCCCTTCAAGAAGCAGTGCAGGAGGAAAGGTCAGAGAGCCTGGGGCAGAGCAGAGAGACCAACAGGCACTGCTGTCTGGTGATTGATTTGCAACACTCCCAACACAGAGGCACAACTCAAAGCTGGAACAAACAGCTTCTCTCTTCGTCCTCTTCTTTCTTCTGCTGCTGCTATTAATGTAGTCTTTATGGTGCAGATGATGCTCCATCACCTCCACCTCCTCCATCATCTCAAACACCCCCTCCACCTCCATCTCCTCCATGAGCCACATCAGCAACAGCAGTAACAGCAGCAGCAGCAGCAGAGGCAGCAGTGACAGCAACAGCAGCATTGGCAACATCAATAGGAACAGCAGCAGCAGCAGAGGCAGCAGCAGCAGCAACACAAGAAACAGCAACAGCAGCAGCAGCACTAACAGTAGCAGCAGCCACCAGCAGCATCACCTCTATCTCCTCCACCACCTCCATCACTTCCACCACCACTACCACCTCCATCTCCTCCATCTCCTCCATCACCAAAACCATCAACTCCCTCAACTCCATCTCCTCCCTCACCAGCACCTACACCAACTCCATCACCTACATCATCTCCTAGACTGCTGCTGCTGCTGCCACTGCTGCTGCCTCTGCTGCTGCTGCTAATACTTCATCTTCCTCCTCTTCTTTATTCTTCTTCATTCTTCTTCTTCTTTCTTCTCCTTCTGCAGCAGCTATTAACACTTCTCCCTATGCTACAGATTACGATGCTCCTGCATCTCCTGCATCACCTCCACAACCTACAATACATCCACCACCTGCACAACCTACTCCACCTCTAGCTCCTCCAACTCCTAGACCACCTCCACCTTCTCCACCACGTCTACTACCTCCATCTCCTCCATCACCCTCATCAGCAACAGCAGTAGCAGCAGCAGAGGCAACAGCAGTGGCAGCAGCAGCAGAGACAAGAGCAGGAACAGCAGCAGGAGCACAGAACACAGCAACAGCATTGGCAACAGCAGCAGCAACAGAATCAGCAGCAATCAGGAACAGCAGTGGCAACAGCAACAGCAGCAGAGGCAGCAGCAGTGACAGCAACAGCAACATTGGCAACATCAGTAGGAACAGCAGCAGCAGCAGAGGCAGCAGCACTGACAGCAACAGCAGCATTGGCAACATCAGTAGGAACAGCAGCAGCAGAGGCAGCAGCAGCAGCAACAGAATCAGCAGCAGAGGAATCAGGAACAGCAGTGGCAACATCAGTGGGAACAGCAGCAGCAGCAGAGGCAGCAGCAGAGACAGCAACAGAAGCAGTGGCAACAGAATCAGTAACAGCAGCAGAGGCAGCAGCAGCAGCAATGAGAACAGAAACAGCAGAGGCAGCAGCAGAGGCAGCAGCAGCAGCAACACAAGAAACAGCAGCAGCACTAACAGTAGCAGCAGCCACCAGCAGCATCACCTCCATCTCCTCCACCACCTCCATCTCCTCTTTCACTTCCACCACCACTACCACCTCCATCTCCTCCATCACCAAAACCATCAACTCCCTCAACTCCATCTCCTCCCTCACCTTCACCTACATCATCTCCTATACTGCTGCTGCTGCTGTCACTGCTGCTGCCTCTGCTGCTGCTGCTAATACTTCATCTTCCTCTTCCTCTTTCTTCTCCTTCTGCAGCAGCTATTAACACTTCTCCCTATGCTACAGATTATGATGCTCCTGCATCTACTCCACCACCTCCACAGCCTACACCACCTCCACCTGCTCCACAACCTACATCACCTCTACCACCTCCATTTCCTAGACCACCTCCACCACCTCCATCTTCTACACCACCTCCTCCACTTGCACCACTTCCACCACCTTCTCCACCTCTACTACCTCTGCATCCTCCATCACCCCCATCAGCAACAGCAGTAACAGCAGCAGCAACAGAGGCAACAGCAGGAGCACAGAACACAGCAACAGCATTGGCAACAGCAGCAGCAGCAACAGCAGCATTGGCAACATCAGTAGGAACAGCAGCAGCAGCAGAGGCAGCAGCAGTGACAGCAACAGCAGCATTAGCAGCAGAGGCAGCAGCAGCAGAGGCAGCAGCAGCAGAGGCAGCAGCAGCAGAGGCAGCAGCAGCAGAGGCAGCAGCAGCAGAGGCAGCAGCAGCAGAGGCAGCAGCAGCAGAGGCAGCAGCAGCAGAGACAGCAGCAGCAGCGGCAGCAGCAGCAGCGGCAGCAGCAGCAGCGGCAGCAGCAGCAACACAAGAAACAGCAGCAGCAGCACTAACAGTAGCAGCAGCCACCAGCAGCATCACCTCCATCTCCTCCACCACCTATATCACCTCCAGCACCTCTATCATCTGCACCACCTCTATCTTCTCCTTCACCCCCCTCAGCAACAGCACTAACCGCAGCAGCAGAGGCAACTTCAGAGAGGTAACACAAAAGGAGCAGCAACAGTGGCAAGCAGAGAGGCAGCAGCAATAGCAGCAGGAGAGGGAACAGCAGCAGAGGCAAAAGCAACAGTCACAGCAACTGCAGCAACATTGGCAGCAGCATCTCCAGCATCTCTACCACCTCCATCTCCTCCAGCCCCTCACAGCAGTCCCAGGTGGGCAGCAGTCACATTGCTCCTTGGGCTGACTGCTGCCTGGTTGGAGACCCCAGCCCCGTGCTGGCAATACCTCAGGACAGGCTGAAGACACAGAGGCGTCCTCTAGCTCCTGGGCTGGCTGCTCCCTGAGCCACCACTCAGCTGCTCTCCCCTCTGTTTGCTGCAGGTCTCCTGGCAACAGCCAGCCCTGGCCCTGCCCAGCAGACCCCAGGCCCTTTGTGACATCCCCAGCCTGGCCCTGGGGGTGCAGGAGCAAAGGCTGCTGGGCAATGCTGTAGCTGCCAAGGAGCTTCCAGCTGGAAATGAGCTGTGGACAGCCTGGAGATGGCTCTGGAGCTGAGCAGCAGCAGCTCTGCAGCCCAGCACGGCCCTGGCTCCAAACCTGCCCCTCAGCTCTGCAGCCCAGCACAGCCCTGGCTCTAAGCCTGCCCCTCAGCTCTGCAGCCCAGCACAGCCCTGGCTCCAAGCCTGCCCCTCAGCTCTGCAGCCCAGCACAGCCCTGGCTCCAAGCCTGCCCCTCAGCTCTGCAGCCCAGCAGCAGCAGCAGCTCCTCACTGGCTGACAGCAGATTTCTGCCCCCAGGCTGCTCACCACAGCTCCATCCAGGCCTTCCAGGCTGGCCAGGCAGCCTCCCTGCACCTGGCTTTGCTCTCCCTCCAGCTCTGGGTCTCACCTCCCCTGCTCCTAGACACAAGTATTGGGTTGATGATCTTAGAGACTCTTTCCAACCCAAATAATTCTATGATAGAATCATTGACTCTATTAAAGCAAAGTTCCCTACAACCAGCTGCTTCCATATTGAGTGGGTCCTTGGGCAGTGCTCAGGCTCTAGAGAGCTGAGCAGCTGTGAAGAGTGCAGCTGGGGATGCTTGGGGGGCCCAGCAGTGCTCTCACCCCAAGGGCTTCAACTCTAACCAGGGCTCCACTTGCAGTACCAGCCCTGAGCCATGGCACTCAGGCTGCCAAAGGGAGAACAGCCTTGGGGCTCCAGCCCTGCAGGCCTCCTTCTGAGCTCAGCCTCCTGCACAGTCAGCTCTGCAGCTGAGGAAGATTTGGCTTGCTTGATTCCAACAGCAGCCAACCCCCAGCCCCAGGTGCCTGCCAGCCCCAGACCCAGCCAAAGGCAGCTGCAGCCAAAGGCCTCAGTGATGCCCAGCAGCCACACTTCTGGTGCTGCTCAGAGTTCCGCTGCAGGAGTGACAAACCTGGGGGCTTTGGAGCATTTCCTTAGAAGCCTCAGAGAAAGCCTAGCTTGGCACAAGCCCTGCTGAGAGAGCAGAGCAAAGCCCTTGCCCTCCAAGGTAGCAGCCTGCTGCCTGCCCCATGGCCATAGCTGACTGCAGCCTCCAGCCATGGGGGTGGGGGCTGCCTGCTCCAGGGCCTGGTGGCAGGGAGACAGCTCCAGCACAAAACAAAGCCAGGCAGCCTTAGCATCTTGCAGAGGGAATAACCAAGGTTAGGTTTGCCATGAGGGCTACCCCAAAAATACCTCCAAGAGCAAAGGGAAGAGAGGACATGATGCTGCAGACTTGGCCATGGCCAGTCTGGGCCTGGTCTGCCCAGCCTGACACTGAGGTTCTGTTTGGCTCTAGGACTGGAATTGGGGCAAGGGAGAATGGCAGATGGCTGCCAGGGGATGCTAGACTAGCTGCTAGACAGCTACTGAGCCAAACCGGCGCCGCGCGCACAGCCCGGGCGGCTTTTGGAACTGCCGCGGCCGACGTCAGGCTCCCGTGACCCGTGCAGGCTCGAGTGAGCACCATCCTGCCGGCTCCTCCCCATCCCAGCAGTCCTCCCGACCCGCGAAGCCCCGCAAGGAAAGCAAAAGAAAAACCCTGAGAAACTCACAGCTTAAGCGGAGCGGTTCTGGACGAGCGGTCCCAATCAGCTACTGAGCCAAAATGGTTCATTCTCTGCAGGGCTGCTCTCTGTCCACTCATCCCTCAGTCCTTATTTGTGCTTGGGGTTGCCCCAACCTATGTGCAGAACCTCTAAGTTGGCCTTGTTGAAGTTGTCACCGGCCCAGCTCTCAAGCCTGTCAAGGAAGGATGCTGGATGGCATCCCTTCCCTCCAGCACGTTGACCTCACTGCAAATCGAGTGTTATGACTCCTCTCTCTTTGAATACAAAGCCTGGAAATTATGCTGAAGTGGCTTTGTAGAACAATCAAAACAAATCAAGCTCTAAAGTTACCAGCTTCCTAAAACTTGCCACAAATTAGAAACACAGAAACACAGGAAACAGACCTGAATTGAAAATGGCACGAGTTGTCTCTTATTCTCTAGAAATAACATCAGGACCTTTAAAGCTGCCATGAAAAAGGCCTGGAGAGTCAGGAAAAAGGAAAAGGTATGCAGAGAACAGTTACCAGAAAAGTACCTCTAATAAATAGCAGAATGAGTGTGTCCAGGTACACATATGAGGAGAGAATTTCATTCCTTCTTCTCATACATATGGAGTCTTCTAAGTACACATACTTCACCCTGCTTTTCTCTTCTAGATTGAATGCTGACACCTCCTCAACCTGTGGTGGCTTTGCAGTGGAAGAGAGAAGGAAGCAATCCCAGACTACTTTAGAGAGAACCACAGAGCTGCAACAGATAAGAGAGCAAGGAAAACCTGGCTCACATCTTCAGTGAGCAATTTTATTCTTCATTTCCTCATTTAAATCAAGCATGCATTTTCTGGCGTCGTTTGGGTTTGGTAGCAGCACACTTTTTCTCTTTGAACAAAGTTAAACTTGCCTTGCTGACACGTCTATTCTTTTATTTGCCAGATGGGACTAGCTTCAAAGGAGCATTTATGTCTATTCAATCCTCATCTTTCAGCAGTCTTACTGGTATTTAGTGAATACTTTTATCTAAGGGATTCAGAAAGCACATTTTGGGATGTGTTTAAGTCATCTGGGAGGAGGAGAAAGTGGCTGACGCCACCTCTCACACTAAGCAGAGGAGTTTCATAGCAAAGTATTCAAAGATATTATTGACAATATCAACCTAGTGCTGCCACTGGGTGACTACAAATATCCTCACCCATAGAGAGAAGACCAAGTTAAAGATGGTCACTGTTTGGTTAATTGTTCCTGTGCTGCCTTTGGAGGGTATAGGGTTTGCTCTAATAGTATTTTTCTGCCGGTCAGTTATGCCTACGCTTCTCAGAGAGCTTCAAACTATTTACTGGTTATTTACTAGATACTGTCTCAGAACAGATGGTTATTTACTACACACTGTCTCAGGACACTTTTTCTAGGTGGCTTCTGAACTATATTTGTGTTTGCAACTAATCCCATTGTTTTTCTTCCAAGACATTTAAATACCTCACTGCTTTGAAGCTGCAAAATGCAGCTGCTAAAGTGTTAACTCGTATTCAGCAAATGCACAGCTGCTTTGGGGAGATACCTGGGAATCACTTATTTGTGTCAGTGCAATCAAGAAAAGAGGAAATGGGGGGAAGCAAGTTTTCCCCATGCAAAAAGAAGCTGCAAGAATTATCTACTATGATATACAGAAAAAAAGTCTCTAAAGTGGAGAAAGTCTCTTTATTCATAGTGCCTTCCCATAGACTTGTTCAAAATTATTCAACATTATCTTCTCAGATAGAGAGCTGTGCAAAGAAACAACTATCAGGTTATAAATGCCTGGAGGCAGGGAAGGCAGAGGGCATGCAGGCAGATTTTTTTGTTTGTTTCCTCTTCTACATAAAACAAATCTAATAATGACTATGTCTCAGAAGCAAATCAACTTTATTCAGCATCCTATCTGACAGTGGACAGTAACAGATGTGCTACAAGAGGGCAATAAACTTCACAATCTCAGCTTCCAGGAATCTATGGCTTAAGGTCTCAGCAAGACACTGTTTACATCTTTGAGCTTAATCACTTGTGATGGACTTTGCATTATTTCATGAATTTATTCAGTGATTTTTAATCAGTTTCAGTAAGAATTTTCTTTGTTTGCTGCAAACTACCTGCTGTTTCATAACTCCTGATTCTTTTACCATGGAAGAGAAGAATCAACAGCAATTATCAACAGCCATAGATGCATCCCAGACACTCTTTTCCCATAGATTGCCTGACATCTCGCACTAGAGCATCAATCTGACAATCAGTGGACTTATCCATGGTGATGGTTCCAGGATCTATTGTCTGAGGAGAAATAGCTAACTTTCACACCAGGGTATTTTTTAACTAGGAAGTTTGTCTCTCTCAAGCTTATTAACACTGATATGTCACTGCCTATGAGCAGTATGCCAAGCAAAGAAATCTTCCAAAGCCAATTTTCATGGCAATTCTCTCATTTCCCATAAAAGGTCATAGAAGTTGTTGCTGAATGGTTAGAAAGATGCACCTACTGCATTTTCATACTTGTAAGCTCTATTTCAGATGGGTCACATCCACACAGACCAAGTGTTTGAAAAGCAATCATGGGCTAATGCAGGTCTTCACATAGCCTGCAAAAAACCCGAGGAACAGGCTGGGAGAATCAGACTTGCAAAAATTCCTGAGCTAGGAAGGGATGGATAGGGATTGAATTGTCTGGGAAGGGAGAAGACAAAGGCCACTAATGTGGCACAGGACACAGATCTTCCTCTTCCATTAGTCACTTACATATTACCCCCATTGCCACACAAAACAAGACCTGGGAAATCCTAGTCATTACTTCAGAAGATATTTTAGAGGGAGAAGAGGCTTGTCCTGGTAATTTAACAGATACTTATAGTTATTTAGGCCTCTTTAGGTACAGCTCTTTCTCTGTAGACACTCCAGAGATGGAACCTTAGCATCCTATTAGAGAGAATGAGACATGACAATAATGAGATAAAAAGTGGGGTACAAAAGTCTTTCTAGATCTTTCTCTGTAGACACTCCAGAGATGGAACCTTAGCATCCTATTAGAGAGAATAAGACATGACAATAATGACATAAAAAGTGGGATACAAAAATCTTTCTAGATCAGCTATGCACTCAATATGTGGGGAGCCAAATAAACTGATGAAACAATATAGAGAACTCAGGCACAAAGTCTCCATGGTGATTAGCAAACAAGCAATATATTTGTTCCTGCCCGGTTTCTAGCACCTTGCACCCCTCCCAGCTGGATGTTTTTACAGAGTTTAATATCTGCTTTAAAAAAAAAAACCACAAGTGCTTGGTTTTTTAAGACCTTCCCAGAATAGAAATGTCAAATGTAAACATCTACAGAATCTCCAGGCCTTCTTTTATTTTGAACTCTTGCACAGCACTCCTGAGATTCCATCCAGACTAAAAGGAATTCTGAACCACACAGTTGGGTTTTTCATCTTCTGCCAAAGACTTCTTTGAAATTCACAGCTCATTTGAACCTTCTGACTACTTAATAAACCAAGCTTTGTATTATCACTATTATCACCTAATGAAAATATATGGCATTTCAGAGCTTCATTGCATAACACAAAGCTTTTGCTGCAAAGCTATACAAAACTTACATGGTGAAACCCTGGAATGGGTTGTCCAGGGAGGTGGTCGAGGCCCTGTCCCTGGAGGTGTTTAAGAGCAGGCTGGCTGAGGCTCTGGCCAGCCTGTTCTAGTGTGGGGTGTCCCTGCCCATGGCAGGGGGGTTGGAACTAGATGATCCTTGTGGTCCCTTCTGACCCTGAATGATACTATGATAAATTCATCTAATTGCAAGTCTCAAGCCATAGCTCTGCTATAAAGTGGCACGAGCCAAACTACATAGAAGTAGTAGCAACTACTCCTCTGTAAATATTATTAGAGAAAAATCTTATGAATTTGAAGCTTAGCCTTACATAAAGCACACTGCAGCCCACATCTTTACACCTATAACAAAGTGATAATTTGGCTTTTGACACCTTATGAGATCTGAAAGGGTTTCTAATGCAGTTGTGGGGGAGGGGGGGGTGCTTTTGTAATTTGAGCCTGCATTGAGGAAGACTATGACACGTGTCACAATTTCAAAACAACCCCAAAAAAAACTTTTCTAAATGGCATCACCACAAAATCCACTAGCACAGTGCAGGCCTTGTATTCTTCAGGGGCATCTAGCTACAGTCTGCCTGCACTGTGAGAGCAGAATGAATTCTGTGGTATGTTGAGCGTGCTTGTAAATTGCAGTGGGTGTGTCAAGGAAGACAACATAACTAAGACAAATGGTACCCAGGAGCACTTCTCACACACAATACAGATAATTTGCTTTTCTGTTGGACTCCCAAGGGGGAAAAAAAGAGGGAAGCGGGAGCCAGCAGATGACCAAATAAAGAGTGAGGTGGTACCTGTCAGTTGTGTAGGAAGACATAAAGAGGATAATAGAAGTAGCAAACTCTGCTTTGTCAAAGCCAAAGCCCAAAGCAGCTTGGGAGGAGGGGAACTGGAAAAAAATGTGGCCACCAAACTTATGCTTGCAGCAATGTTCCTCTGAACACTGCTGATTTTCACTTCTGTCTTGCCCACTAAGGCTCAAACTGCTTCCATCAATGTCACAAGGATAAATTCACAGCTATGAGATGTTGCAGCAAAACTGTCACTTTTAGTGTACATTGTGCTGGGTGGCACAGCACAGTGTCAGCACAGTGCTGTAGTCACACATTGCAATGACAGGACAGTCCTGTGCTGGACTGAAACCTCTGTGACTGAGATACCATAAAGGGTGTAGATCATGACAGCTATAGAACAGAGAAGACAAAAGGGTCAAGCCAAACAGAAGCACTCTCAGAAATTCTCAGCAGTGGATGTATGTAACTGCAGCCTTTGCTCATCTCTACTGGGGCTCTTCCAGGAAGGAGCCAGGCTCTTAAAAATGGGGCAGGATCCCAATACAACAACAGCTTAGAAAGAAACACTTTGCTCTACAGAGAGTTCAAAAAAAGATGACTAAATGGCAAACTAAATTTGAATGCAAATCAAGGTAATTTACCTATTTTTTTTTTTTTAATAAAAAAAAAGGCAAATCAGTGAGAAGCAGAATAGCAGTAAAAGTTTATATACAATTCTCTCCCTGCTCACAGTTCCCCTGCAGCCAAGCCCTTGATTTCACATAAGTTTAGGATTGTGTGAGTTTCAGGCATCTCTGCCCACTTCTCATCCCCAGGAAACCCTTTCTGCCCTATACAGAAGTCCTGTGTGCACCCTCCAGCCCTTGCTTTCATGAGAGCAGATCCCAGCCCCAGCTACAGCTGCTACCAATATCAAGCCACTCCTGTTCTCACCTGAGTGGTATGCTCAGACAGGGCAGCCAGCCCCCTACTCCAGATGCTCCTACCACCGTGCTCTCCTCAAAGCGACAGCTGCGCACAGCAGCAAAACCCAAACACTGCTTATCACCAAAAATGACAGAAGAATGTAAGAGAAGAAGGAAAGAACTTAAGAGGGCAACCAGGATCATCCAAGAGATGCCATGGATTGGGAGAAATGTGATGGATGCATATAAACAATGAATGCAAGGGAGCAAGGTTCAGTCTTTCATCTTATTTCCTGATCTAAGAATTAAAGAGCAACGAATGGCAATAGTGATTGATGGATTTAACCACAGAGAGATGGTTCCCTGCAGGTGTATCTGTGTTGTGGATACAATAAAGATTACCTGGATTCAAAAGGGGGCAAAACAGATTCTTGGATGAAAAAAAAGTATATAGAAAGAAAGAAAAAAGAACTAATTACAACCTAAAATCTACTTAACAATACTGAACAGAAGGTAGCATTTCTGACTCAGGAGCTACAAAAACCACAGATCCATGGTTGCTTGGAGAATATTTGGATAAAATATCGCTATATGCCTCTCTGTTTCTTATAATTCTCCCTACATTTTGGTGGTAGGTTCACTGGTGACCATCAGGGACAGGAAATTAAGGTATAGTCAGTAAAACCAGGCCCACACTCTTAGGGAAAAGGGACTTCTGTTTATTCAGAAGAAATAGATTTTCTTAAAGTGAAGCTCCAGACCCAGTGGATCTTAGCCTTCCTGCAAATAGGAGGGTGCCACCTGTCCTTGCTCAGAGAACATGAGCATAGCTCTCTCTTGAAGGCAGTCATTGACACTAGTGAGCTTTCAATTATTAGAAACAGAAATCTCTTCCCTTCCATTACAGGCAATGACTGTGCTTTAGAATAAGCCTGAGTCTTTCTTGGATCTTTATTAAATAACCATGGAGGGGTGTGGAGGAAATAAAAAGGCTTGACTCTAAGGTCAGAGTGGGACAAGAGGGAAGCATTAAATGAATATTTAATTAATAATACAATAGGGGAAAGATGGAAGCCACATAAGCAGGACCATGTGACACTTTTATGGTGTCTAGGAAACTTAAACTCAAGACCTTATACCCATGACAATCAGGAAAAGGGCAAAGTAAAGGATCAAGAAGAGAAAAGTAGAGAAATAGAAATATTGGTCAGATTAGAACTGATTACACTATGAACCTTTAGCTATGTATGAGTTTGATTTTCTTAGTAATGGGATGTACAAAGATGCAGAAATCTTTGTATCAGAGAGACAACAACAATAAAACCTTCACACAACAGCATGAACAGTGCCCCTCATTTTCATAACTTTCCAGTTCATTCCATTTCTTTATTTCCTTCACTTTGGTTTAATCTCTAGAGGTTTCTGAAGTTTATTATAAGTATTTACAAAGGCTTACTGCTGGAAAACCTGCATGATTGCTGACTTACACAAACAGAAACCCAAGCAGTGCCCAGAATTATAATCCTCACCTGTTATTATGAAGCAACCAGATGAAGGCTTCAAGTGCTGCTCACCACTCCATCAACTTGACAATTGCTGTGCTAGCCTAATTAAAAAAGGGACAGATGAAAAATACTAGAAGTAATGGTAGCACTTGGATAAGACAGGCAAGCTTAGTTGCCACCTCATTTCACAAGGATGGCAGTGGTGCAAAACTACCTCCTGCAAGGCCAGCACTCTCTCAGAAGGAACAGGCTACAGTACCTTCCCTCAGCCCGTGCTTAACTGCAGACTAAAGGTCCTTTGGATGCTTCATTATAGGGAACAGTAAATAAAGCTAATTAAAGGAAATCTCTTGTTCACATTACCCAGCCTTTCAGGAACAGCAAGGCCTAAAACTGTCATACTGTATAAGTCACAAGTTCTGTAACTCTTAATTTCAAAATTAGCTATGATGTTCCTGTCAAAACATATTCCTCTACAACCTGAATTATTATTATGAGTGGGGGGAAACATGATGTTTAACTCCTAGAAAGAAACCAAATGGAAAATTTAGACTTCATTTTAGCAGTAAATAACATTAAAGAAATGGTATAGAGCACATTTCAACAATCAGCCACAGGCTAAATAAGCAAGAAAGAAAAACCCAATGAAGCAGCACAATAGATTGACTCATTAGGTTTGCTTACCAGCAGAGCTTGGTTCATACCCTGCCTTGAGTTAGAAGCAAAAGCAGCCACCTCAACTTGAGCCTTCCTGTAATACCAAAAAACACCAGCTCTGTTCTCAGATGGAGAAAGCAGCAAAGATCTCAGGCAGCTGTATTACAACGACAGCAGGAAACCAACACAACAAGTTTTTCTGGGCAAGGATAACGATGGGAGGCTAAAGCAGCAATTTTCATGGCAATAACTAGAAAAGGTAATCCCTGTCTCCACAGCACTGAAACAGTGCTTCCACCATCTTTAATATGTCCTGAATGAGATGTGCTCTACAGTGACCAGTGCTGTACCCAGAAGAGCCAAACTGGAAAGGTTTGGGTTGTTTTGCTTCCCATCTGGCTGGCTGCAGCTGTGCATTTTGTCAAACACACACTTTAACAAATACAGCATTCACAATAAAAACATTTTCAAAACCTGGGAATTTGCTGACACAGTATTGCTAAGTCTGAATATGCAACTGTCTCATACATGAAAACAAGAGTCTTTACACATGTAGAGCAGAAGCTGCAGTTACCATCAAAGTTTGCTTGAGAATTATTTCCTGTATTCCACACCTTTCCTTTCTCTTGTGTAGCACTAAAGCAAACAACATATCTCTCACTGTACTGTATTATTATGTCAGTATCTTAATCTGCATTGCTTGTCTGCTTCACTCCAGTGTTCTTGTTCTACATGACACCCAGAGCAATCCATTCAAAGCAGTACAGGTTATAAGGTTATGTCAGCCTTTTTTCTCCCCACACAGTCTTCTGACCATGTCACTAGTTGATTTTGTAATAATAATTTGCTAGCTATTGATAAGCATTTCCTTAAATAATAAGCAAACTCTATTCATGTGCTAAATTTACCGAACCACACTGGGTATGACAATTATCTCCACCCACTCAGCCAGACATAGCTTCTGTTCAGGGTCTGCTGTTGAGCAGTCTACCAATGATTCCAAAGCGTTCTCACAGTAGACAGCTTCTTGCTCCTCTCCTCCCCAGTTCATACATCAGCTCCATCACTCAAGTAGTCAAATCCATCCTGAGTCTTGTGGTATGATAAACATAGCCTGTAGGGGGATATTTTAGCCAGGTTCAGTGCAACCCATATGAGGTCATATGGGTATGGCTCCCTGCATGCTGCATCAACAACTGACCTCCCCCATCCAAACAATTTCCACCCCATTTCCTACTTGACCCATTATGGACCTAACAGAAGGAGTGTCTTTTCCTCTGCTTTACCTCTCTAATTTTGATTCTTATGTGTAACAACAGAACTACAAAGTATGAGAGAAATAGCAATAGGGAAGATGATTACACTAGTGAAAAAAAATTAGACAACTTTCCCAAGAGTTCAACTCTGTAGTGGCACTTACTTTAACTAGTAACTTAGCCATGATGATCCAATCACAAACCATTGGAAATTGCAAACTTGTCTTCCCATGAATCTTTCTGCTAGGAATCTCTTCTTTTTTTTGCCTTAATTAGGGAAGCATAGAAAGCCTCTTTCAGTTACTAACGTTAAACATTTTTACCTCAAGACCAATACACATAACAGATGCGTTAGGAAGCAGCACAAATCACAGCCTGTTCAGCTAGAGGACTTAAATAGGGATCACATCACCCAGCAGAACACAAAAATAATGCAGGAAACAAGCTGTATGGGTTTGGAGAGAAGGAGCTAAGAAAAAAAATCCCTCTTCTGAAGAGATGGGGGAATCTAGCTTAATTTTGCTTCTTCCTTCACTTAGAGAAGAAAGTGTTTGAAGACAGAACTAGAAACAGAAACAAACATCCTTATTTTCAAAACCTTGCAACACTGGAGAAGAACACCAGAGCCAAATCCCTGCTGCCTGCAGCAAGAATGAAGTGAAAAGCCTCCTTGTGCCTGCCAATTAAAATTTGTGGGTTTCTTTTGTAACCATAACAAAGTCACTTCCAGGGATGTTTTACAGTGTTTTCCTGCCTCAGGGTCTCCAAGGAAAAGGAACCTAAACACTTCACCATCACTACGTACAACATTGTCACAATTAGTCCACATGTTGAAAACTAGTATGAGTCCCTTAGGAGTAAATGTTTTAAAAGGGAAAAGGAAAAAGCACAGTAGTACTGGACAAAATCCCAGAAGTCATTTAAAAGATGTATTAAATGGATGTGAAATGATTTTTGGATGCACTGGCTAAGAAAGACAGAGCAATTCCTGAACATTCCTGCAGGAGGTTCCCAAGACCTTGTATGAGAAGGAACATTGGTTTCTTTTTCATGTAATTGCTGTGGTATTGCTAATAGTTCCCTACATGTGTGTTGTAGGGGAGTGAGGATACCAAGAATCCTCCTTCACTTGCTTCTGAGATTTCTTTGCTATTGTGTTTGCATGGACACACTTTTCCCCATCTCAAAACCACAAAGAAAAGAGGAAAAAGAGTATAAAGCCACAGAAGAACCCAAGCTGCAAGGCATGTACCTCTACAGTAGTTTTTAAACGTTTTGAGGCTCCTTGAAAATTCACAGCTCAAGAGAAAAAATAGTTAAAAGAGCTAACATTTAAACAGCTGGCCAAGAAGAGCCAGTTGAACCACAAGGTCATGATAGTTTCTCTGAAGTGAATGAGGGAATAGCAAGAGGAGGTTTTACCTCTGCTAGTTCTGCTTGAGGATGTAAAAACTCCAACACTCAAAAGCACAAATCTTACATGTATTAGGGAAAAGAATATCCAGAACAGAACCTCACCTCCCTTCAGCTCTGAATGACTAACAGCATGACCCTGCAAGATGTCCAAGAATCAATGTATTATTTAAACTGACTTTTTCTTCTCTGGAAAGGTTTTGGATGTATGCTGCACATAGCCAACTACATCACAAGAATAAATTTCACTTTTATTATATCCATCCAAAAATGTGCCAAAACAATTCTTGCAGCCATATTAGCATACAGTCCCAGACAAATAAGATGTATTCAACTATAGCACAAATTCCTCCAAGCTGGCTGATAGCTGTAGATAGCTTTGCAGTATAGCATAAGCAAACACACACACAAACACAAAA
Source organism: Melanerpes formicivorus (assembly GCF_026170545.1). Classification (NCBI taxonomy): domain Eukaryota; kingdom Metazoa; phylum Chordata; class Aves; order Piciformes; family Picidae; genus Melanerpes; species Melanerpes formicivorus. The sequence continues at coordinate 1,748,950 of NW_027142415.1, read as the reverse complement.
CTCCACCTATTCATTTTTTTCACTTACAGGTGACTAAAAAAAATTGTTTGATGTATTAAGTGAAATGTAATAATCAAAGGAAACATCCAGGAAATTCAGTATTTCAATGGGACTAAGCTCATTTCACAAGTTTTGCCACCCACACTGCACCTAACAGGACTCTGTCTCCTTGAGCTCAGTGCCCTCTGGGTTTGTGCTGACGTGGAAAACTCTCATTTGAAAACACAGGTATGAATTCTAGCATTTAATAATTTTCTTCTTCTGATTACTCATAAATCTTTATACTATTCATTCTTCACCAGCTCCTGAAGTTAGAACATTTTATGCACAATTGTCTCTCTTGCTTCAATAAAGAAGAATCAATACACCTTTCCATTCTCTCTCTCTCCTATTTGCTGCTCCACTTAGTCTTCTCCCTCATCTATTTTTATTAAGCTTTGCTATATTTCCAAGATTGGATTCCCAAGCTAAGAAAAAGATGGGGCTGTTTCTTGTTTCAGTTCCTTAATTTCCCTCCTAAATTAGCTGAAAGCCTGCTGGGATGAAGCACTGCTTCTTGCTCCTGCCGTGCTTAGGTTCTTCATTCTTCCATTCCTTTGAATTAAACAGCAACAGGTTGCTCACTAATTATTTTTCCTTATTATGTCATTGTCACAGTTTTTCCCTGATGCCTGCCCTCTTAAAATGAATATTAGGGGCTGGTTTTAAGGCTTTATACACAGGTCAGACATTTATATGCCTTTCTGTCCCGGAGGTTCTGCTAGATACATTTGATGCTACATTCTCTCATAAACCTGGGCTGCTTACAGAAAGGAGCACAACCTGCATGATTCCTGCTTTTATAACAGCAATTGAAGGTCACTTTTTGTGTGTGTGTGGCATTCACACACGTTATCCAAGCATATTTTGATTTCAGCATTTGAGGCAGACTTCATCCAAAGTCCACTGTGCAATTACTGTGCTACTGTTTAGTGTAGCCAACTGCAGTCTTGTGATGTGGAGAACGTGTAGGAAACATCACCCACTCTAACACAAAGCTGAGCCATGGATCTCCTACCCTGCCCTTCATCCACCAACATGGAATCATTTGCATGGCAACTGGAGTATTTGCGTGCTCCTCCCATGTTTCCAAATTGCTTCTCAATTCTGCTGATGTCTAAGCAATATTTGTACTCCTCTGGGGAAGGAAGGTAGAATACCACCATAAACATAACCTGCTGCTTCATGCATTCACCCAAGCAAGAAAGTCTGTCTGAAAAGCTGAATTTGCATCCATCTGTTTTCATCATCTGCTCCAGTAACAGACCTATTGAAGGAAGAATCCCCAGAATTTCCTAATGATTAACATATAGACTATATGACAGTGTAAAGAGAAAACAACAAGATCCACAAGTTTTCTAACTGTTTAACAAGAGAGACAGGGAAGAAAGTCACTGGGTCTTACTTTTCAAAGTCACAGAAGTACTGCCTAGATTTATTTTTCTATCATCATAGTCCTTGCTTGCCATTGCTTTCTCTTACTGTCCTCTTCAGAGCTAAGAAATTACTGGGCCAAATTGCTTCAGTCAGAAATGGGTTTCAGTGCCTTGAGCAATTTGGCAGTCCTCTCCCTCATTCTGCTCTTTATTGGTTCAACTTTTCTCCCTCAAAGCAAATCAAGAAATCTTGCCTCATATCTAATCTTTTGTGGAGTTGCAATCACTTCTTTAAAGACACTTTCTGATTTGTGTCCAGTCTGAAGGTAGTGAGATTTTCCCGATCCATCCTCATTTGGGCTGTAGAAGGCTTGTAAGATGTGACTGCACAAAAAGAAAGTGTCTTAGAACAATGTTTTGGAGGCAGCCAAATGGCTTCTGAGCCTGGGTTCCCCAATGTACAGCATAACAAATCCATCCAAAATAGTGTGGGTTGGTTTTCCTTTTTTGTTGGCTTTTTGTTTGTTTTGTTGCTTGTGCCTCTGACAAGTGAGGCCTCACCACGCACTGTTCACTAGAGCACCAAAAGATATAACCTAGAATGCAAGTAAAATTAGTTCAACAAAGATCTCATTTTCTGTTTAAACTTGCTTTTTCACTTACTCCAACTCCAGATAGGACTACAGTTGATGTTTTACTTTTGAAGTGGTATAAACAAATTTGTTGGGTGCCATCATTTTCTCATGGCCACAGTGGGGTACCTGCTGTTTTGACACACACCATGCTGAATTCTTCCATCTTATGGAGCATGAAAGCTTCTCCTTTCTTGCAGCTCTTCTCATGATATTCTCAGACTTTTGTCTGCCTCTTCAAATGCACAAAAAAAATGCCACATCACAGAAGACAAACTAGATTTCTGATTAATGGGTACTGTGACAATGTAATTATCTCATGGCAGGAAACCTTGTTTACTTATTATCCAAACAAACACAAAGCTACAGAAAAGGAAACCCCCACTAGGAGGAAAACCTGAGATTCTGTCAGAAGCAGTTTGGAGGGTAGGAAAAATATCATCCCTCCAGAGTTATTTAGCCTTCACTACCTCAAGAGGCTAGGAGAATATTCTTGGTCTTTGATCATGGACCTACTTAGCCATCCAGGAGAAATTTCTGATCTTCCTTACATTGCTTGTGACCCTGAAAATCAGTCCAGATAACCTACTCTCTCGTACTTTTCGTCTTGGAGAACCTCCTTGGTAAGCCTGAAGTCTTTACATTAATTAAAGGTAAGCCCCAGTTGTGACCAGAATAGATCTTGATACAGAAAATGTGTTTAGTGCATCCCTAAGACATGCTGCTCGTAGCTCATTAAGAAAGACTGTCAAAACAGGAGAGTTTTGCTGTTGTTCATGTGGTAGCCTAATGGTTAAAACACCTGTCAAACAAATGGAACATTAACCCTACCGCAGTACTTCCCAGCTGTGAAAGATACTGAAGGAGGAGGTTTTGACATGCAGCAGTTAAGTGGCCAGGAACACAAGACTCACAGGACCACATAATGACCAAATTAAATGGAGTATAAATCTGCCCTGGGACTTATGAGTTGGAGAGGACAGGCTAGGTCTTCCTGGCTCACTTCCAGAACATTTCTTGTTTCTGTCTAGTGCATATGCAATTTAAAATGCATAAACTTTCCTAAGAAAACAGATGAAAAGGTGCTAAAGGTAGAATTACCCTCATAACTTCTACAGCATTAGATAATGAAGCAAGTTGTAAAAGTACCATTTCTAACTGTGCATCTGTTGTGAACTCAGAAGACTTTCTCCTGTGAAGAAGGAACGAACAACAGGCAGTGGATTTGTTTTGCAGAGAAAGATTCTTCAAGGAAAACAAGTGCAGAAGACAAAGGTGGATACAACTGAGACAAGCATTCTCTCTCAGAAAATTTCTGTAACCAGATTTAACAAAAATGTTGTTTAAATGACAGTAAAAAAATCAGGAAAACTAACAATTTCTGGTGAATTCTTAGGCAGGCTGTTCAGCCACTGCAAACCCTCACAGGAATAGATAATTTTGTAATATTTCAAAGTTGAAAGCTGAAGAAAAAAGGAATGCAAATATCTTTCCCATTCTCTGATTTTATTCCTGTATCTTAAATTTCATAAATTCAATACAAGTTTGATGCACAGGTTATTCTGTATTGGGGAGAAAAAGAAAACACAGCTGTCTGCAAAGAGGGATGTGCTCTAGTAGCATGGCAATGACAGAAAGGATTTTGTTCAAGGGCTGTAATGTGACCAATGTGAAACAGAATAGGCTAGGGCACGTTTTATAGATGAAAAGTTGGGATAACAACAGAGAGTTCTCAACATGAGCTGTCAACAAAGTCCTGCCCCTTCATGATACACTGGAACTCCCCATTACTTCATGTGTTCTCTGAGTCAAAACTCTATTCTCATCACTGGCATTTCTCACAAAGCTGGTTAGGCCACACCTTGAGACCTGTGTCCAGTTCTGGGCCCCTCAATTTAAGAAGGACATTGAGACTCTTGAATGTATCCAGAGAAGAGCAATGAGGCTGGGGAGAGGCCTCCAGCATAAGCCCTATGAGGAGAGGCTGAAGGAGTTGAGGTTGTTTAGCCTGGAGAAGAAGAGGCTCAGGGGAGACCTTATTGCTGTCTACAACTACCTGGAAGGGTGATTGTAACCAGGAGGGGTTGGTCTCTTCTCCCAGGGATCCAGCACCAGAACAAGAGGACACAGTCTCAAGCTGCACCAGGGGAAGTTTAGGCTGGAGGTGAGGAGAAAGTTCTTCACTGAGAGAGTTGTTAGTCACTGGAATGTGCTGCCCGGGGAGGTGGTGAAATCACCATCCCTGGAGATGTTCAAGAGGGGATTGGACGTGGCACTTGGTGCCATGGTTTAGTAGTCATGAGGTCTTGAGTGACAGGTTGGACTTGATGATCTTTGAGGTCTCTTCCAACCTTATTGATTCTGTGAAAAACAAACACATGGTTCTCAAGTTCTCAAATAAAAGAGTTCTGCTGCCCACTTGGAAAAACACAGCAAGTACATGCATACTATGTACAAAGCAAAAAGGATTGTTGTTATTTCTGCCTATTGAATTCCAACAGCATGTTTTGAATAGCTAAGGAACACATTTTCAGATGCCAACAAGAGTAAGATGCTACTTAGAAGCCAGGAGAATTAATTTAGAAAGCATAGAAATATATTGCTAACAGACAAAGCAAACAACAGGTCTCAAGACCTGCAACACCACATGCTACATTTACAGATCTAAGAAGCGTGATAGAAAGGCAGACATCTCATATTTCATAATAGCCAGGTTATGCTTAAGATAAATAATGAAATCTAAACCAGGACATTTTAAAAATCATTTACATAGTACTCTCATAACAAGTGAGGATCAAGTAGAATAATTAATCATCCTTGCTGAGCCAGAAGAGATAGGACCAGCCATAAAGAAGTGCAGGAATAACAAAGTCTAGCTGGTTTTATCAGGAAATTCACAGTCTACTCGAGAACATGTTGCCTTTAGTCAGAGAAATGCATGAATGATAATGAGACCTAAAGCATGATAAATAATCACTCTCATTGGCATTAAGGAAAAACAGTTATTACTGAACATTGTAAGGTGATTTACTTAGTGTAGGCTTGTTTAGACAGTCTCACCTTCTCTCTGAGTTAGCTGATATGCCCAAGGAACCCTAGAAGGATAGTGGCTAAGGGATAGTGTGGAGAGCTCATCAGCTTCTTGATCTGTCTTTATGCAGTTCCTCACCTCTCATCAAATGTGTGCAAGGTTTTCAGGTGACCGGGAAGAAAAGTTGTCCATCTGTTTCTGAAACTGAACAGCTGAGAGTATTTTAGAGGGCCTGAGGACAACTAGGAGTCACAGATGTAGAGAAATTGAGCAGTGTGGACTCCACCTCTACTGGCAGTTTGCTGTGGTAGATCATTTTAGCCAAAACCCCTGTGAATCTTACAGCATCCGCTTCATGGACTTTTTGCATGTGCAGTTCCAGTAGAAAGCAATAAAACTGCTGAGAGCTTGGACTCATAATGCATGTCCACATCACTGAAGATAAAGATGTAGTAGCTATGGGCACTGCAAATCCCTCCAAAGCTATTTCAGGATTCTTTCAGCAATATGGCAATTCAAAGTTCATACCAGTGATTCACAGTGACCAGGACACTTCATCACAGAACCATGGAATTGTTAGGGTTGGAAGTGACCTCAAGGACCATCTACTTCCAACCCCCACTGCCATGGGCAGGGACACCTCACACTACAGCAGGTTGCTCAGAGCCACATCCAGCCTGGCCTTAAAAGCCTCCAAGGATGAGGCTTCCACCACTTCCCTGTGCCACCTGTTCCAGTGTCTCACCACCCTCACGGTGAAGAACTTCTTCCTAACATCCAATCTGAATCTACCCACTTCTATTTTTCTTTCCCCCTATTCCCCCCCCCCCAGTCAGTTTCTTCTTCCAAAGTAGGAACACAAGCTCATTCTGGTTAGTTTTGGAGAATGTGTTTGACATAAGCCCCCCAAATCCCTATCTGATCTACTGGATTAGCCCAGACTTCTCTGGATTTGATCAACACCTTCACCAAAGATCCTAGTGATCATATTCAAACAATGCTCCACATCAGCAGCTGTGATCCCCTGCTTTAACAACCTACCATGAAACTTACCAAGTAGTACATCTCTTGTTGAAGGAAATCACGCCTGTGAAATCTACTGAAGTGTTATGAAAAAGATGGAGTCAGACTCAGAGAGAAACAAATACACTGACTAAGCCACAAAGCCCTCTAAATTACGCCTAATTAAATATTAATCTCAAATCCTTTGGATTACCTCCATGTAAGCATAAGACCTGCTGTTTGCTACTCATTAAAGTGATGTCTTCCCTCATGTCCTTTAAAATAAAAGATCCACTGTGGGACCAGGAAGAAGCAGAACAGCACAATTGCCATCTGTCCACTTTTCACATAACTCAATGGCAAAGACCTGCAGAAGAGGAAAAGTTACACAAGACGACACTTGTCTTTCATTCCAGCTTTAACTGAAGCACTCCATCTTCAAACAAGCTCTACAGCTCTTCTCCATACTGTGGACACAGGTATCTTATGTTCCTGTGCCTTCTTATCTCCTCTAGAGTCCCCTAGTTGTTTTGCAACATTTACTGGTGTTCTTGGATGGTTGCAGAACAGCCTCCATCCATTTACTGTGAAGCTCTCTCACACCCTAGAGCGTGCCCCTGTGGTTTAATATTTTCTGCTGTGTCTCTTGGACCGCAGAGAGTATTTTCATCTGCAAGGCTAAGTCACAAACATCAGATCACCCCTATAAAAACAACCACCTGAAAAACTGTAATAAATTAAGGTGGTCTAGACAAAGACTTTGGGGGGTTTGTAGGCTGTATTTTCTGTCCCTGTTTTTCTTAAATAATTTATTCCCATCCCTTGACACTGACATGAGAACTATCTTCATGCTTGTCTTCAGATGAAATCTGAAGGATAAGAAAAACACTTCAGATGATTTGCTGCAGTGAGTTCTCACCAACATAAATGGCAGAGGTTTTAACCCCTCGAAACAGCACACATTCTCTATTTCTAACCAATTTATGAGTAGCTACATCGCAAATGTGAAAAGGACAAAGGATTCATATTCTAAACCCAGACTACATTAGCTTGTCAGAGGTCCATTGTGAGAGATGATTGATGCTTTTGGTGCTTTTTCCTCACAAGTCAATCTGTGTAACAGCATAGATACCGACAGACAAAGTGTGCTGAACTAAAAGAAAGCCAGAACGAGGATAACCATGAAGAACTTTCTATTCCTGGTGATTTAATTGCTGCTTTGTTTAGTTTATTGGACCTTCAGATGGATTTAACTGAAGGTGACAAATATATTCTACTCTCCCAAGAATCAATCTGGGCTCCCAAAGGTATTTCAAATGAACCCTCCCCTCTATTACAGGTTTCAGTTCACTTAATTTTCCAGTACTTATTTAGGATGCCAATATACCTTATACTAGGTAACAGTTACGCAGATTCTTTCTGCTCATCTTAAACCTACTGTGAGAACAACATCATTTGTGCAACTCTAAATTTTTAATCATAGGGGGATATTAATTCCTGCCAATAACAGATGTATTTGCAAAACCCAAAGCTATTTGCCCAACAAGTCTTACAAAGCTGATTGTTTAATTCCTCAGTTAACAAAGGAGAAGGTACAAAATCGTATTGAAATCTGGACTTATGGTTGCCTCTATAGAAAACTATGATGAAACAGAATAACAGTCACTAGCACTCCCAGTTTAGTTTCCAAATAAGTATAATTCTGACTTAGGGACTACTCTTACAGAAAGATCAAGATCTAATTAAGTATTTTTATCTGCTTATGTTAATGTGATCATGCCTCAGTAAATCAAAAGCTTTGGCCAGGCCTAGAGCTATTAGAGTCAATTTGTCACTACCACTTTATTATCAATAATGAAAAGATATTGCCTCTTTTGCAACCTGGAACTGCAGTGAAATATTTTTCCCTCACCTCATTCAAGCCAAGTAACCAAAACCTCAATGCACATCCCTCTCCTAATAGGACAGGGCAAACTGGAAACACGCACACTTGGAAACCTTCACTCTTAGGAATAAGAACAGCCTCATTTTCTTGAGGATACCCAAAGAAACTGTTAAATATATAAATAATAAATCCACATTTCTCAGCATTTTCTGTGGCTGTCATTTAAAAGTGCCCCAGGAACTTTTACCTTTCGCCACATCATATACTACTTGTTAACAAACAAAATGAGAGCTCTTTCATCACTACGCAGTTAGCTTTGTAAGCAATACATTTCCCCTTCACACTATATGCAGCCATTTCTAAAATGCCTGCTTAGGGGCCAAAGATTTTCACAGGTAGAGGACTTAAAGAAATGAAAGGACAAGGGGCCTCCAAACCTGCAATTAAAACAATTGCATGTATGCAGCCCATAACAAAACAACCTGTCATGGGTTTTACCTCTGCGAACTGACTGGATTCTCCTTCTCCATCCTTTGCCTCTGCAACTCAGTGTGTTGGACTCCACACTGCAGACTTCCACCTTTGCTTGTTTCCAACCCTGTGTCCAGTTCTGGGCCCCTCAGTTTAGGAAGGATGTTGACTTGCTGGAACGAGTCCAGAGAAGAGCAACAAAGTTGGTGAGGGGTTTGGAACACAGCCCTGTGAGGAAAGACTGAGGGAGCTGGGGTTGCTCAGCCTGGAGAAGAGGAGACTCAGGGGTGACCTTATCACTCTCTACAACTACCTGAAGGGAGGTTGTAGACAGGCAAATGATGGTCTCTTCTCCCAGGCACCCAGTACCAGAACAAGAGGACACAGTCTCAGGCTGCGCCAGGGGAGGTTCAGGTTGGATGTTAGGAGGAAGTTCTATACAGAGAGAGTGATTGCGCTATGGAATGGGTTGCCCGGGGAGGTGGTGGAGTCGCCGTCATTGAAGGTGTTCAGGAGGAGACTTGATGGGGTGCTTGGTGCCATGGGTTAGTTGTTTGGGTGGGTTGGATTGGACATGATGATCTTGAAGGTCTCTTCCAACCTGGTTCAGTTTATTCTAATAAAGGTTTATTCTAACAGGAACCTTTTGTGAACAAAGCATATTTCTTATCATTAGAAAGGGACATTATGGCTGAATGTTTTATAAACAAAAGACAAGTCTAAATGGATTACACTGGTAGAATGCAACTTTGAGTTTTGAGTCCAGCTGAGACTTTCCTCAGTTCACTTTCCCTCCTCCCTTTTCGCTTCTAGGCTCTCTGCCAGACTGACCTTGGACTGATAAGTGTGAGGCCTACAAACCTACTAACATTTTGCTCTAATTTATAACTGCTTTCAATTAACAACTGCTCCTTTCCTCTCTTTCTAACCCTCTCAGGGGAAAAGGGGGAGAGAAGGGGGTGCAGGGGGGGAACCCTCCTCCAGAGGGGGGGAGGAATTTTGTTCCTGTATTACTTTGCTGTATCTTTCTGTGTATATATTTTAAGTGCTGTAAATTGTGTATATATACCCTGCATTTCCCTAAAACTGCTTGTAAATATAGCATTTCCTTTTTGTTCCTCCGGCTGTGGCTAGCTGTGGCTTCTTTCATTTCTTTTTCTCTTTGTGGGAGGGAAGAAGGCTGAGCCTTCCTCCCAAACCCATGACATTTTTCTTGGCTTAATTGCTGAACATACAATAAAACCATTTTCACAGGGAAGAAAACAGTCTTGACTGGCAAAGGTCAATCTCCTGTCTCTGTAAAGAGAAGACAGAAAACTCAGTCCCTCTTCTGAATGGTCTTAAAAGAGGAGGCAACCCAACTGGTATTGATTCTGTGTTCCTTGTCCTGGGCAGCAGTGGTTACCCAGGCACACATATTCAGACAGTTTTGAACGCCACAAGAACCTTAGGGCATTCTTTGGAGTTTTCAGTAGGCCTTCTAAAATTAATGCACTGCCCATCCCCAGGTGACTTGGTGTGGATGGGGCTTATACTGATTTATACCCAGTTAATAGAGATTTTCTTTCTCCAAGATTCTTAGGTGGTCACTTCCACGTCTCCATTAACAACTCAGCAGCCATGGAACTCTTAGGGAGCCCCCAGCTCCTCGAGTTGCTGCTGAGAAAACTCCTTCTCTCCCTCAAGGCTAAGGCTTCTTTCAAGCATCTTGGGGCCGGTGCTACTTGGTGTGACAGGCTTTCAGTTCCTACCTCTGCCCTTCAGATGGTATCTGCACATTTCACTTTCCCATTACTCTGTGTTTGAGTATCAGTTTGACCTCTCCTCCAGAAGAGGATTTTTCTTTCTTTGGTCAGATGAATGCTAGCTATAACTTCAGTCACCTACCACCAACCTAAATGCCTTTACAGTTGGTTGAGAGACAAATGCCCCTCTAGAGGGTTATTCATCCCCACTTACCCTGGAAACAGGGCTGGTAAATTCCTGAACATATACAAATATCAGATATGCACTTTTTAGACACTATTGATGTCTTCATTTGTGAAGCTTTGAGCTAGGCACAAAACAGAAAAACCTAGAGATTTTGGGAGCAATTTAGAGTAATATAGTATGACCTGCAGAGGTAGGCATCAAGAGCAAGAAAAGGAAGAGCTTTAAAGAAGTGTTTTCATGTGTAAAAAAGGGAAGGAAATTGGAAATATGAATCATTTCGACCTCTGAAGTAAGCAAGAGTTTTGTAGATGGTGGCACCTTAGACAAGTATGCCCTCACAAAAGTTACAGCAGGTATGCAATACTTCAACTATGATGTTTCTTTCAAAGAAATTACACTCGACAAACTAGCTCAGGAAAAGATTCATCCTCCTCCTCCAACCCCCTGCACCAGTATCAGTACTTTCCAAAACTGTGACAAGGCTGTTTTGCTCAGTCTTGAAGAGGAGGCTGCAGAGCAGAACAAAGAGCCTTTTATCATCACATACAGTACTGAACCTCACCTGGCAAAAGAAACCCACAGAGCCGTTGAGACAACAGTGAGTCTCAAAAGCTGTAAATGGGAGCCTGTACAGCTGCAAGGTGGAGCAACCATGCTGTGAAAGGAAAGAATCAAACCTCTCCATCTGAAGAATACCAACGAACACTTTTACATCCTATTTGCTCTTTGCTATCTCATAGGTTTTCTCTTCTTCCATCTGGCATCATCTCCAAAGATTCAAGTAGTGTCACTTAATTTCAGATCAAGACCAGGAGCACATCAACAGCCTACAGCTCCTGCCAAGCCCTCATGCTGCATGACAAGGAGCCCACTGATCCAGGAGGTGTTCCAGCAGCAGCGTGCTGGAAGCTGACAAGAGTCAGCCCACACAGTGGACTGGAAAAAGAAACACTCCTATCAATGTCAGAGGAGTCACCAGGGTGCCTGGGCATGACAAAGGAGGTGTGTTAGAAACTGTCCTGGCTACACAAGTGTAAAGGAGATTCTTCAAGGGAATGACAGAAAACCAGCCTCCTTTGGAACTGGAGAAGGAATGGACTATGTGACTCTCTGCTTGGACCTTTTCTCTGAAGAAGATATGCAAGGTAATGAGTTTATTTCCCAACACATCTGTAAATAAAGGACCACTATTAGCACTTTTCACCAGGCGTCATCTGTGTCCAAACTGTTTAGGTTATGCCTTGATATCCTCTCCTTCAGAGAGCATGCAAGCAAAAATCAGCTGCCTTGGAGTTATTAAGCTATCAGTACTGTAAAAGGCAGAATGAGAATGCACATGCACATTCTAAGAGCAGGGCAAGATGAATACTACCTTCAAATTCATACATAAAGCTCAGTCCACAGCCTTTCCTGTTTATTAGCCTGTCAACATTCATGCAGCCACAGTACATCTACACTGATATTTTCCAAGAAGTTTACCTGAGTCCTGTTTGCACATCATTGCTCCAGTTTAGGTGCAGAATGCTTTCCTGTCTCTGTTCGACATATTGACTTAGGAATTAGATTTGGGGGATAAATAGCATATGAAAAGAAGCATATACATATATTAAAAACAAGTAATAACAAAAGCTAAGAGTCTGAAATTCTAGTTCATGAAAGGCAGGGTGATATTAACTACAATTCCATTGCAAGAAGCAAGGGAAGCGTAAAGTAGTGAGAGGAATAAGGATAAAACCCCAGTGTCTGGCACCACAGCACTTCCAAACTATGAAGAGCTCACAATTCAGCTCTGCATCTGTGGGAACACCAGGGGCCTGTGCAAGCCAGAGCCGTGCCAGGGTTGCAATGGAGACGATGGAGCTCTCTTTCAACTTACAGAATTTAGTCCTCAGCTAACAGCAAACAGAACAACCACACACATTCCACTCACTCCTCTACAGAAGCCATTAACCAGCATGCCACCAATGTCAGGGGGATGTAGCACCCTTCCCTATTGAGCAGATAATGCCTACAAGCATTGCCATGCTCCCTGTGGACTGTCTCAAGTAACCCCTGAGAGCTAAGACACTGCCAAGCTAACAATGCTGTGGGTATCTCAGATACAGAAATTCCGAGACCCACTGGCACACCCCTGTGCTATACCAGCTCCCAATTCCCATCACAATCTAACACCCAGAACTGTCCTGTTGGGCAAAGAAGTTCTCAAAAGTGCAGGAGACCACAGTCTGATACATAAACAGCATGGGCAATGGAAACAGAACTCCTATTATGTGTGAAGAGATACTTCAAACACTCTTGTCACCTATTCATAGCAAATGAAAGAGGAGAAAAGATAAAACCTTGGTGCAAGATTGCCCCTTATGATGCTCATGTCCGCAAAACAAGCTTTTCTCTTTCACACAGTGCCTTGTTAGAGGCACTCAGTTACTAACTCAAGCAAAATGAAGCAACATTCAGAAGCCAAGTGAAAACAGCTCGCTGCAGAAGGTGGTTATTGTGCAGCTTTTTTGTCACTGCTGCTTGGTTTTGTTTTTAACACAGCACATTATGAAATGCATATTATTTGTGCCTGGGGCAGCCAGTGTCCTATTCCGCCCTGCTGCTACTAGCAGCCATGTGCTCTCACTGTGCAAAAGTATTTGCTCATTTTGGTGACTGCCAGCCTCCATGCATCTCCCCATGGGGACAGCACAGGCTTGTCAGTGATGGCAGCACCTGCCAAGCTAAAAAGTGGTTCAAAGCAAGCATGTGAGAGGAAACAGCAAAGCATGAAGAAGGCAGTTTGACTCTGTGGAACATGTCCTTCAACAGATCTCTCCAGCTGCCTACATTACCCCCAGGCCGGGTTACAGGCAGGCCCTGTGAAACCCCTCCATCCCGCATCAGCATTTCATACAGATCAAACTTCAGCCTAACCCTCATGGAGCTCAGAACCAACTCTGACAGAGCCAGACTCCACCACAGCTTGGAGCAGCTTTCCCTTCCTAAATAACCACCACCAATCTGCTACTGCCCTTTCATGCCAAATGGCACCATGTTGCAGCAGAGTGGATAACGACCCTGCCAAAAGCACAGCAGCCACTGTAACTGCTACTCTTCCCCTCCAGTGGTTTGCATCTGCCATTCGCTCAGGTGGGCAGACAGAACCAATATACTTTGAAACCTGGCAACCACCTCTGGTATAATTCTCCTTCTAATATATTTTCAAGGTTCCTGGTAGTGTTTGCAGCCCTTCCCAACCCAGACAGATTTACCTCTTGGGTTACTGCCCACAGTCTGGCGCTCAGCTTTCTACCTCACCTCACTCTTCGACAAGCAGCAAAATAATCTAACACAGCACACAACACAGCAGAGCACCAAAAGGCAACTGGAAAAAACACAAGTATTTCCCCTCAGTGGGCAGTTTGAGCCTGGGCAAAGTTCTATATGTAGCATCCCCTAGTGACAGAGAGCACCCTGCCTTCAAAGCTACTCTCTGGTACGTGACAGTCACCCTTGGCTCAAATCAGATGGTGGCTGGAACAAGCCACCTTCAGTCTGTTTCCACCATAGGAAGGTCAGGCTGGTGCACAGCAGCAGCCCTGAAGCAAGGGAAGCTGAGAGACCCATTTCCAAGCTGTCTTTGCTGGATGGTCTTCTGTAAAACCCTGTGGAAATTCGCAAGCTGTAAGCTGCCAGTTACAAACTGGCTGCCCCTGCATGAACCAAACGTATCATATCAAGTGGCTCCAGCCCAAAGCGTGGAAATGTGCTGTGTCAGCACATCTGGATTTGTGTTTTGTCAGGAAAAAGTAGGATTTGGGGAAAATTAGCTATAATGGTGGTCAGTGTTAGACGATCTGAGCACAGGCATTCAGCCTAAATTGACAGCACAACCCCAGCTCAATAAGGATAAAACAATCTTTACCCAAGCTACCTGCCCTCTCTCCTTTTCCTGTGGAGAGTATAATGCATTCTGCTTGTCCATAAAAGCTTGTACCTCAAGGCTGCTTTCCACCCAGGTATCCTACTAGCTCTTCACCTCTAAGAATATTTGGTTGTGTCTCTACAGCTCCCAACTCTGTGTAAGTACCATCATTTTCTGCATAACATATCCAACTTCTGGGGTTTTCCATTTCAAAAAATGCTTCCCATTTTACACTGCCAAAAACATAATATCTTCTACCTCAGCTGGAGCAATGATTTTCTGTCCAGCCTCACCCACAGGACGTGACTGTTTGACCTCTCCAATTTCATCACACCTCTCTTCTTCGATTCTGTTCTCCTTTTCTGGCACACTGAGCATCATCTACTTAATCCTCCCCAGCCCTGCTCCCCACCACCATTCTTCATGCATTATGTCTCATTCAGCATTGGAACAGGCTTCTCTTCTGCTCATAGCACAAACAGCCACCACAAAGTCACTGCTAAATCAGTCACCTACAGACAGCTCCTTGTCTCCCCACTTGCTGACTCTCCCACTTGGAAGGAGCATAATCCCCCAGAAGAGTACTGAAAACTTGAGCTGCCTGTCCCTTGCAAAATCCCAACAGCCAGACACATGCTCAAGGAGCACCTGCAGAGTGGCAGAGCACCATCAACTCAGTGGGTAATTAAGGCTCCTGGGGCATGCTGATCTTTTGTCACAGTCTTATACCATTAAAAGGAGACCAGCAGGTTGAGGAAGGGGATTCTACCACTCTACTCCACTATGGTGAGATCTCACCCATAGTAGTGTGTCCAGCCCTGGAGTCCTCAGCTCAGGAAAGACATGGACCTATTGGAGCAGGTCCAGAGGAGACCACAAAAATGATCAGAGGGCTATAGAATCTCCTCAGCTTGGAGAAAAGCAACCTCAGGGAGACCTCACAGTGGCCTTTCAATACTTAAAGAGGCCTATTGGAAAGATAGGGATGGTCTTTTAGCAAGGTCTGTTGCAACAGGACAAGGAGTGATGGGTATAAAATTAATGATATTTAGATGAGATCCAGGGAAGATATCTATTACATTTAGGGTGGCAAAACAGTGAACATGTTGCCCAGAGACATGGTAAATGCTCCATCCCTAGTATTGTTCAAGGTCTGTTTGGACAGGACTCTGACCTGATCTAGTTTCAGATGTCCCTGCTCACCGCAGGGGGTCCAGACTAGATGACTTTCAAAAGTTCCCTTCCAACCCCAATTATTCTGTGATTCTGTGATATGAGTCAATCCAAGCTGGCAACCTAGAGAAAAAACTGAGAAACTGGGGCTGAGTTAGCTGAATGAGGGAGCAGTTTCAATTGCTTAAAGTTACCCCATCCCCTTGCCTCCACCAAGGATCCCCCCAGCACAGTGTCAGCCCTGCTACCCACCCTTGGAGTCCTCCCAGTTCACAGAATGAATCTCATCTAACACGGTGTCGAGGTCACTGTTCTGTCTGCTCCAAGAGGCATGTTTCAGGCTGGCCACTGGCTGCTATTTCACCAGCCAGCCTGTCTGATACAAATTACATCTAACATCTTCAGCTTGTGAAAGGCAGTGTGGCTGCAAGCATAGGGGGAATAGAAGTTTCACAACTACTACAGAGAAACAAATCTTTCAGAAACAGAAAAATAAAACATGCTGAATATTTAAATTCAGACAATACAATCACAAAGATGGTGCTAAAGGAAGATCCAGAAACCAATTTGCCTCTCAGCCCTGTGATTAGAGCCTCCATATTAAAAGGCCATATGCAGTTACTAAGCAGACAGAGCATGAACAGTAACTCTCAGGGACATCTGTATTCAAAGCCAAACCAAAAATCACATACCAACCTGTGAAGCAGCCACCTAACCACAGCTGCTTATCAAACTAAGGCAAAATGTGGAAGCAAAAAGGAAAAATGAATTAATGTAATGGTAAATGTCTTGGCATAAATTCTAACGCCTTTCCACTCCTTTTGAAAAGTCTTTTCAGCTCCCTAAAGCCACACGTCCCTGGAGTAGGTCTCTTGGGGTTTCTCTCTTACTCTTACAATAATCACAGAATCAATAAGGTTGGAAGAGCCCTCAAAGATCATCAAGTCCAACCTGTCACCACAGACCTCATGACTACTAATCCATGGCACCAAGTGCCACATCTAATCCCCTCTTCAACACCTCCAGGGATGGTGACTCCACCACCTCCCTGGGCAGCACATTCCAATGAGAATGACTCTCTCAGTGAAGAACTTCCTCCTCACCTTGAGCCTAAACTTCCCCTGGTGCAGCTTGAGACTGTGTCCTCTTGTTCTGGTGCTGGTTGCCTGGGAGATGAAACCAACCCCCTCCTGACTACAACCTCCCTTCAGGTAGTTGTAGAGAGCAATAAGGTCTCCCCTGAGCCTCCTCTTCTCCAAGCTAAACAATCCCAGCTCACTCAGCCTCTCCTCATGAAGCTTGTGCTCGTGGCCTCTCCCCAGCCTCATTGCCCTTCTCTGGACACATTCAAGTGCCTCAATGTCCTTCATAAACTTAGGTAGGACTTGAAGAACCTAAAGTTTCCAGGAGAAAAAGGTGAATTCAGAATTTTGATCTGCCTGGTAGCACTAATCCAGCTTGGAACCAAGAGTGCAGCTTGTGCAGGAAGCATGGGTGCTTAATGTGTTATGCCTTTCTCTGTCATTGATCTTCCAAATCATCTTTAAGAAAAATCTGTATTTTAAAGCTCTTTAAAGTTTTCCTGATGGTACAGATGAACTGTTCACGCTGAGCATTTCAGCATATTTTCATTCAAGTCCCTTCTCCATCACAGAAGGTAGCTAATGAGTGACATTACAGTTTATAGCTCACAGACACAGTTGAGAGCCATTTGTTTAGATTTTTGTTACCAGTCACTTCTAGTAACTCGATTAACTCTCCAGCAATCAACTTGACTGGAAAGTTCTCTGCAGACAGGCAAAAACTGACCTCTTCATGCCAACTCCTAAGGCAACGTTCTTGCCCTGAGAAACCGACCCCAGCTTTCTGTTTGGATTTCCCAACACTCTAAGGGTGCCAAGCTACGGTCACATTTCCAAACAAATTCTGCATTGCTGACTTTTGAACTCTTTCAAAAATGCAACCCCAAAATAACAGTTGGAAACCTAGCTTCAAGACCTTTTAAACCACATTGTTTTGCAAGACCCAGATATTGCAGTAAACATCCTGTGTACTACAACCTTACAACAAAAAATTCATAATAAATGTTGGTTTTCACTAGTCCAGACATAAAATGAAGAGGCATGCATGAGCTGGACCCTGCTGAGAATGAAGGAATTCCTCTCAATCCTTCAACCCTGCTAGAGGGGCTTTGCAGAGGGACCTCAACAGGCTGGGCAGATGGGCAGAATCCAACAGTATGAGATTTAACACCTCCAAGTGCCAGGTTCTGCACATTGGCCACAGCAACCCCATGCAGTGCTACAGGCTGGGGTCAGAGTGGCTGGAGAGCAGCCAGGCAGAGAGGCACCTGGGGGTACTGGTTGATGGTAGGCTGAACATGAGCCTTCAGAGTGCCCAGGCGGCCAGGAGGGCCAATGGCATCCTGGCCTGCATCAGGAAGAGTGTGGCAAGCAGATGCAGGGAGGTCATTCTGCCCCTGCACACTGCCCTGGTTAGGCCACACCTTGAGTCCTGTGTCCAGTTCTGGGCCCCTCAGTTTAGGAAGGAGGTTGACTTGGTGGAAGGTGTCCAGAGAACACAAGCCCTATGAAGAAAGGCTGAGGGAGCTGGGGTTGCTTAGCCTGGAGAACAGGAAGCTCAGGGGTGACCTTATTGCTGTCTACAACTACCTGAAGGGAGGTTGCAGACAGGCAGGGGCTGGTCTCTTCTCCCACGCAACCAGCACCAGAACAAGAGGACACAGTCTCAAGCTGAGCCAGGGGAGGTTCAGACTGGATGTTAGGAAGAAATTCTTCCCAGAGAGAGAGATTGCCCGTTGTAATGTGCTGCCTGGTGAGGTGGTGGAGTCACCATCACTGGAGGTGTTTAGGAGGAGACTTGATAGGGTGCTTGGTTGCATGGTTTAGTTGATTAGGTGGTGTTGGATGATAGGTTGGATGTGATGATCTTGAAGGTCTCTTCTAACCCGGTTTATCCTATTCTAACTTAAGTTGTCCAAAATGATGTACAGCATTCTAAATCTTTCTACTGCACCTTTACACTAAGCTCCAAATAGTGCTCTTTTCATACCTACCCTGACTTTTTTTGCTTCAGAGTGTGAAACAGCAGTACATGCTTAAAAATGTTTTTATATGAACCTAAAGCTGAGAATAAATTTGACTGGAGTTGGGTTGGGGTTTTTTTGTATCAAGTGATTCAACTCTGTGGACAAATCCTCAGGTATGTCAGAAACAGGTAAACATTATTAGCCATTTCTCTGAAGCCATAATTACAATAACCAACACATTTCCACTGAACCCAACTCAGAAAACACCTGGGTTTCTGCTGCTGTGTTAATTGCTGGATCGTGTTTCCTGCTGGCTTCAGTAGGTTTTCATCACTTAATGCCTTTGTTAGTAGTTTAAGACACGCAGTGATTCTTGTCCATGGCATGATCCAAGTTAAAACTGCACAAGTTCTTTGGAAAAAACCTAAATATATATGCTAGCAAGTAAGGTCTCAAACGTAACAAAACACTCAGCAGAGAAATGTTGTGTAAGCATTCTTTGTGAGGCAGTGTTAAAAGGAAAACACAACAACCAACAATGAATTAATGAGGATTTGCTAAGCTATAAATAGCAGGTATCAGGCCACGTTTCATTTGGGGGTATTGAATCTTTCCCTTTGTTTACAATTCTGCTCTCTCATTTACCTGAAATAATGTTGGTACCAAAGCAGCAATCCCAGTAGTTAACAGCTGACAGAAAGCTGCTTATAATCAATACCTCTTTTTTCCCTCTTTTTCTTACATCTCAAGACTCAAGGAACTTCTGTGTTAAAGCATAAACCCAAGCTTATTTCTATGGCTTTCTCTACTGAGATTTCTTTTCCCCAAATAAGGCTCAAAAAAAGGCTTGTAAATAGATACTCTGTTATTACTTTATTTTCTAATGCATCACATCACCCTGGATTATAGAGGGGCATCACTCAAATTAAATTTACTCCTGAGAGATGCAATAACTTTCAATCAAACCACAGGTACTCTGCATCCTGCACAAACAGGTCTATAATGCAGGATGAATGAACAAGGGGGAGCATAAGGCTACAGATCCAATCAATTGAGGCAAAACAAATTACCATTGCTGGGTGCAAATAGTTATGGTCTTAGAAAAACTCTTTTGATGAACTGAATAACTCACGAATTCGGTGTGATCCCAAGAGCAAACATTTCTGAGAATGCAGTTCCCCAGAAATAGCCCTGTGATGAAATGATGTCTGCTTCCCAGATCCAGATTCAAATGGCCCACATTCAGAAATGCATGAACAGTGGCTTAATGTTATTACACTAGCCTTCAAGAATAATAGTCAGGAAATAACCCTTAGCAAAACATCCATAGCTTTCCTATTAGGTAGTTTTCCAGCTTCTGACTGGTTGCCTCACACTCAATATGTCTAGACATTGGGAAAGCTGGTAATTAGGAAAATGAGAGGTGCAAAAAGCCCAAGTGCTAAGCCCCCTCCAGGGAGACAGCCTTTATGATTAAGCATATCTCTAGGGCTACAGTTCTTCGAACTAAACAGTCCAATCACCCATGTGGTGGGTCCTTTGAAGAGCACAATTCCAGCCACTGACCCCAAGATGCTCTCAAGTAATAACAAAATCCCTGGGTGCCAAAAAGCTTCTGATAGTACTGTCTCAGAGTCCACCCCATCTAAAAGGCTGTTCACACTCCAACAGAAATGGCCTCTTGGCTTGTTAGCAGCATTCAGATGCTCATCCTGCGTATGTTTGTCTCAGCCAGTCACACACAGAGGACAAATTAAAGCAACTGTGAAAGTATCAGCTGCAGGAGTTGTGGAGAATTAGCAGGCTTTGAAGTATCATTTCCTAAAGTTGAGACATGATAATTGTGAGGACTCTTTCTGCTTTGAGCAAATTAAGGTGTTTTGAAGAAACTTTTCATCCCAAACTAATACTTAATAGCTTACAAAAGCATATGCTCAGTGATCTCATCTCAGACCCTTTATAGTTTCTGCTCAGACTCTGGCTTTGGATGGTGTTTTAACTGCCTGTGAAAACTGCTGTTCTTATAAGGACTGGAGCATTAGCAGCCTTTCTATTTGTCCTCTGCACAGACAAAAGCAGCAGCTCCCCATGACTCACCTCCACAATGTAACTGCTTAAAGAAGTCATCACAACCTGGTACAAACCACAACATCTGCAAAACGGAGAATTTCAAGGCAATACACAAGGTGTCCACAACCTACTGGGGCTCATTCTTCTAGTGCTGCTTTGTTATGCAGGAAGGTGTCCATCACTCCATTGGATGATCCCAGCTTGAGCCTAGTGCCTGGTGGGATATCTTGTCCTTTTATTAGTCTCATCAGAAAAAAAACTGCTTCCTAAGTTTGGGGTTTTTTTAAGTTTTATTATTTTATGGTACCTGTTGATACTCAATTTACATTATCTGTACTGGGCTAAGAAAAAACAGTGCTGACAGGTATCACAGTATCGCTAAGGTTGGAAGAGACCTCAAGGATCATCGAGTCCAACCTATCAACACAGACCTCAGGACTAAACCATGGCACTAAGTGCCACATCCAATCTCCTCTTGAACACCTCCAGGGATGGTGACTCCACCACCTCCCTGGGCAGCACATCCCAATGACGAATGACTCGCTCGGTGAAGAACTTTCTCCTCACCTCGAGTCTAAACCTCCCCTGGCACAGCTTGAGACTGTGTCCCCTTGTTCTGGTGCTGGTTGCCTGGGAGAAGAGACCAACCCCTTCCCAGCTACAACCACCTTTCAGGTAGTTGTAGAGGGCAATGAGGTCACCCCTAAGCCTCCTCTTCTCCAGGTTAAACAATCCCAGCTCCCTCAGCCTCTCCTCATAGGGCTTGTGTTCAAGGCCTCCCACCAGCCTTGTTGCCCTTCTCTGGACATGTTCAAGTGTTTCGATGTCCTTCTTAAACTGAGGGGCCCAGAACTGGACACAGTACTCAAGGTACAGCCTAACCAATGCAGAGTAAAAACTAGAGTGCAAAGGATGAGCCTCGCCCTGGGAAAACCACCTGCCTGATCATGGTGTCTCCTCTGCCAGGTAAGTATTCTTACCAGCCTCAGGTGTTCTGAGCCAATGAATGTGGGGGGTTTGGCTTGTATGACATGTTTCATTACTGCTTTTCTAAGATTTAGTATTTTTTTTTTCCCCTGAAAGGTCCTTACAGGGTCTGCCCTGAAAGGTTTTCTTCTCCTGAAAAATGGGGAGTGGGGGCAAGGGGGGGAGGAGAAAAAACACACACCCAAAACCCAACACACTCTACAATCCATGTAGCATCAAGTTTCATATCTGAGTCAGAAAAAAACCATGAAATTAAAAGTTATTATTTATGATTTAAATTAGATGTGACCTAAAAATTCTGCCAAGAATTGATCTTCTTGCTCTCTAGAAGGACTGTGATCTGTATCCTTGGTGCTACAGAAAGCAGGAGCCTTGCAGAAAGGTGCATTTATGAGTGCTTCCCTATGCAAGAACATGCTATAGAGTTTGCCAGAAATGCACTTTGGGGTGTAAAGTGCAGAAGGCTACTCTGGAAGGTGAAGCTGCTCATGAATCACTGATTGTAGGTCAGGAGGATAATGCCACACATTCCAAACCACATAATGATAACTTGCTCCTCTAGCACATGCTGTGTACTGCAGTATAGTATATCTGGGCTACTTTTGACAAGAAATCAAGGACTTTAACCATAATTAACAGAAAAGTGTTACAAGACAACAGGAGTCTCTGTTGCTCTGAATTTGGTACCTGATTCTATCATAAACCAGCTCCTATCTCAACAGAGACTTAGGTTTTTATCGAGCCAATGCCTTCAAAAACAAACTCCGCTCACCTCCCTACAGTAAATCCTGGAGAATTCAGCAGGATGCACACACAATAACCTTCTGGAAGACAGAAATGGCCTCTTCCTATATATCTAAGGACCCACCAGTACAAGCAAGTTATATACTGTAGACTCCACACATTACAGGCAATTTTAAAAGGGGTAAAAGAAAGGAAATAAGAAAAAGCAGCAGTACAAATTGCTTATGAAATACATAATTCCCATTAAAGTTGCACTCTCATTGTACATACAAGGATCTATTTTTTTTTTTCCCTCTACACCTGTGTATTTACATAGAGGCAGACATGCACATTCTCACTTTAAAATACCATCTTGTATTAAATTGTGTGTGTAACATCCAAGTCAATTCACTTTCTGCGAGGGTAAAATTTTATACCTCAGTTCACAGTATCCGTCTCTGCACTTAATGAGGAAAGCTCTCAGAGCTAAAAATATCTCCCTTCATTGCTTATTAACTCATTTTAGCTAAAAAATGAGCAACCTCACTTTCCACAGCAGACAAAGGGTGTGGCTATTGGGCACCCTCAGGGCAGGGCAGCTGATTCTTCCTGAATGTATGTATGCATGCATATGTGTCATATGGACCTGTAAAGAGCATATGTTGCACATGAAGTAATATGATGTAGTAGAATATCTAAAGACTTTGAGAAAAGTCTGAGGAGAGAGTTCTTCACAGAGTTATTGGCCATTGGAATGTGCTGCCCAGGGAGGTGGTGGAGTCACCATCCCTGGAGGTGTTCAAGAGGGGATTGGAAGCGGCACTTGAAGCCATGGCTTAGTTAGTCATGAGGTGTTGGGTGAAAGGTTGGACTTGATGATCTCTGAGGTCTTTCCCAACCTTATTGATTCTATGAAGAGTTACAGCTATTCATCATGAAGAAATTTGATCATGCTTACATGTCATTCAGTGTAAGGAGCCAGGTTTGTACCTGCAAATCTGTTGGTTCATGTAAGTTTTCAGCATGCCTGTGCTGTAAGAGAAAACCTTTCAACAACTGTGTTGTTTGGGGCATTTAAGCTATCTTGCTAGCAATTGAATACTACATTATTTATGTCCCAGGAGCATGCTATACCAATTTAGCTGAGTGTTGTTTTACAGTTAAAGTGATGAGGGAAATCCAGTAACTTTAACCTTTATTGTAACCCTCTCTTAATTTCAACTGCCTGGGGTCAGATGGAAGTAGAGATGATAAAACATAGCAATGATCTTACAGACTCTAAAATAACATGACTTTTGTAATTAAAGTGATAAAACTGTGCAGTGATCCAGCTTTGGTTTACACTCCAGAAAAGCCTATAAGCTTGCAAGGACCACTCTGTTCTTTTGGCACAAATACTTCTGTGGCTTGCCTGGGTTATCAGGTGAGACTGCAAAAACGTCTGCCACGCTCTGTGTTTGCAGCCTTAACAAATGGCTGCTGTTGGTAAGATGTGCAACATACGCCTGTTTAAAGTTTCATTCCTTGCTTACAGGTTTCTGGAAATGCTGTAAATTTTACTTGCCAGCCCATAACCTAAACCCTGCCTCATGAGAAATAGGCACACACAGACCAGCAGCATGAATCTGCCAGAGGCGCAAGGAATGAGTCAGCGTCTTCGGAGCCAACCCACAGCCCTGCATTCCAAGACTTGGGCAATGCTGCACCATGCCACATTTTCCCTGATTTAAGCCACTGTCACAACATTTGCCCACATGCAATAGTTTCAACACACTCATCACTCAGTCATCACTTAATACATTTCTCAGGGAACTTTCCTGATGAGCAATGTCCTTCTTTCCTAGTGATATTTCGTTACTACGCACATCCATTGCCGGTCATATAGAAACTGCTACTGCTGACCTGTTTCATTCCTACTTGTTCAAGAAATGTCAAAAGCAAACCTCAAGTATAGCTGACTAGAAAACAGTTTCTGCATGAAGCACAGTCTTGGAAACTCCAGCCAGCTGTAAAGGGTAAAACATGATTTAGTCAACTGCATAGCACTTCTGCCAGTTCTGGGTGTGCTACAGTCAAATATCAACAACTGTAACACAAAAGTTTTGTTTCAACTATATCAGTACATAAATGTAGCAAAAGGTCTTAAAAGCTAATCTTTTCAACTGCACCAGTGGGGGTAGGAAAACAGTGCAGACTGGTGCAGGAAAGATGGCACAACACAGAGATCACACTGGTTGGTTTGGAAAATACAAAAGTGGGCAGCATACATCAAAGCTAATTTAAACACTCAGTTCTACAGGACACACGAGGTTGGAGATACTAATGCTAGGAAGTTTTGCAGTGCCTTGACCATTCAGAACATCTACAGGCACTGTTGGAAAGAGCCCCACATAGAGAGAACACCATCATTAGTCACTTTCAAGCTCAGTAGCCCTGGTGTGGGGATGAAAGCTGAACACATGTCAGAGCTGGGTGTGTTTCTATAGAGCATTGGACCCTGCTGCATCAACACCTTGTGCAGGATTTGATAAATCATTGCTGAGCTGTAGTCCCCCATCCCTTCAAGAAGGACAAAGGCTGTAAAGATCACTTCATCACTTAGCTATTAGGAAGCAGAACATATATTGAAACATATTTCACAGATGTATCAAGAAGTCAACTGTCAGTGTACATGATGGGGTTTTGTCTTTGAAACCCATATATTGATGAGTATCCTCCCACTAAGAGAGCCTTACACACTCCTTAAGAGCAATTCAGAGCAAGTTCCCAGATGTATGTATCTTAGTCATAGTCATTCTGTTCAGACAAGAGACCAGTACAGTCTCCAGGCAAGAGATACTGCCAACACTGCCTGCAAGCCAGGCTTCATGGCTCACAGCACACAGGGGACAAGAGCTAAGTCAAAATGAGACATAAGTGAAAACTCATCAGGCTGCCAGCCAGCTTTTGCTTAAGAAAACCTTTTCCCCTCCTCATTTTGCTCAGCATTCCAGCTGTGA
Source organism: Melanerpes formicivorus (assembly GCF_026170545.1). Taxonomy (NCBI): domain Eukaryota; kingdom Metazoa; phylum Chordata; class Aves; order Piciformes; family Picidae; genus Melanerpes; species Melanerpes formicivorus. The sequence goes on along the minus strand of NW_027142415.1, from coordinate 1,723,674 downwards.
CTCCTGTTGCCACAACACAGTGTATGGCTTGCTCAAGATGCCCTTTCCTCAGTTTGTATCTCTCAAGCAATCAGGTTGGAGGTCACCGTAGTTACTCACCAGGTCAGTGTTTTGCACGGATCTGGCTGGCTGTGAATACTTTGCAATTTCTTGTCAATACCTCTTGCTTATTTCCTCTAGAAAAAGTCAGTTAACTAAACACATTCTGTAAACATACATTACTTGCAGAGACAAACTACATAAAGAAAGAACATGAGAGCTAACAAGCTTTAGGACAAAAACCAGTTCTAGAAACATGACCTATCATTCAAACAGCAGCGTTTATGTTTCAGTCCATTCCGTCAACAGCCAAAAATCCAGCAGCCATCTTAAGTTTCAACCCTGCCACTTAGACTTTCATAGCCCCTGGCCCTCCCATTTCCCAGTTCACAGGAGGGTCACTGGTGGCCTAACCATTCCAACACAAGTCCCTGTTGAATGCTCATTTAAAATAAAGTGCTGGGATTGCCCACCAGCCCCAGCTCCACATCACGACAGTGCCTCGCCAGCTCCTGCACCTGACTCCAGGCTGCTCAGCAGATCATACTAAGCTGGGAAGCAGACACTAGGAAAAGCAAACCAGAAGGAGCCTTTCCTCTGTCAGTGTTCCACTTTGAGTCCCTGTAGATAGCCTGCAGCTCCTCAGAGGTTTTGTGAGAGCCTTGAACATGGCAAGGGGCAAGAGGAGTATTCACAAGAGAGGAGTGTGAGCAATCCTGGGAAGAAAATAAAAGTCTAAGAAAAAAATCCAAGCAATAGTAAGAAAAAGGAAGGGAATGTTAGTTCAATGTAAAATGGGTTTCTGGTGCATCACTAAGTCACTGATCAGTTATGGCATTTTAATTTGTGGTAGAAAACCCCCAGCGTTGTCCTCAAGTACAGAAAAAGAGGGAGATTGAATTCTTTAATCTAAAGATGCAGTCGTGTACATAGGGGCCAGTGAAGACTAGAACAACACAAAGATCCGAGATGAATTCCCCATGACAAACATTTGAATAAAAGAGAAGCCCAAAGAAGAAAACACAGCATGATTTCCTTCACTTTGTCACCCAGAGCTGTCCCCTGCACTAAAATTGTGCCATAGAAACTCTTACATACTGTAAACCATGCTGAAAAAAAAGTCAGCAGTCCCAAGACATATGAAGGGAGTGGAAATCTTCATGCCCTTTCTATAGCACAGACAGAATGGGGATGCAGCTCTTCCTGCAGGTGTCCCTTGCAGAAAACTAAGGAAGGAGGAGGTGAAACCTGTTCATATGCTCAAGCATTTTGCTCTGTTGAAAAGGTTGAATGAGGTAGCATTTCTCTCCCATAGCAGGAAGCAGCCATTTCTTGCTGCCTTTTTTACCAGGCTCAGCCTGACAAAGCACCTTGTTCTGCATGGAACATGGTTCTATTCATCCCAGGAAGTCCTCATTCAATCCCCCACCTACAAAATTCTCTTCCCTTTTCTTTCTGTGTGGCTTGTATCATCTCCTGCTAAAGCTTTGCTTTACCTAAATGCACTGCTGTAACTGAATTTTGAAACTGACCATAAAAGCCCTCAAAGATTTTCCTAAAGACAAAAATCTTTAGCTTACTGGAAGCATTAGAGGTGACCTCTGGCATAAAAAGTCATATGGCAGTAAAAGGGTTAGTATGTAAAACTGTAGTCAAATCCAATACGTAATCATAATTCAGAAACTGGGGATCATTTGCCAAACCTCTTGGGCAGAACACAGCTCTTATGCCTACTACTATTGCTTTAAGGAGCTGAGCTGCAGAAGCAGATCATCTCTGGAGAGAAGTTATAATAAATCTTCACTGACTTGTCTTTTAAGCAGGAAGAAAAAAAATCCATCTATGAAAAGGCTTCAAGGCAAAATGTTACCCAACTTCATATTCCAGCTTCTTATTTGTTTGAAGAAATGTAAAGTTGTCTCCAAGTTCTTGATGTTACTTGTTCTAAGCAGTGGGTGCAGTGATGGCACTCCAGGGGAAACATCTCCCACTCTGCCATTGTTGATCTTAAAACACACTGTAGTATAGACACAAAGTCATGCCAATCATATGGCATTTTAAGATGTAAATTACACATCCATGATACACATACAGAGTAGTGCTGTGTAGTCATTAAAAAGAGAATCTGATCAGCAGTATCTGATTTGCAATATGTAACTTCAAATCAGTATGACCCCTTTGAGAGCTGAGGTGTCAGCATCTTCACTGAACTCCAGAAAGGGAGCAAGTTTTGCTTTGTTTGTTTTGCTGGATGTTGTTACACTAGGCTCTTCTGTTGTTTCAGTCACCTTTCTTTGTTGTTACAGTAAACCCTTTAGGGGTTTGTTTTATAAGCAATACCTGCAGAACCAGCACCAGAACAAGAGGACACAGTCTCAAGCTGCACCAGGGGAGGTTTAGACTGGATTTTAGGAAGAAGTTCTTCATAGAAAGAGAGATTGGCCATTGGAATGTGCTGCCCAGGGAGGTGGTGGAGTCACCGTCCCTGGAGTTGTTCAAGAGAGGATTGGACGTGGCACTTGGTGCCATGGTCTAGTCATGGGGTCTGTGTTGAAAGGTTGGACTCGATGATCCTCAAGGTCATTTCCAACTTTAGTTATACTGTGATAGAAAGAGCAATTGGCCATTGGAATGGGCTGCCCAGGGAGGTGGTGGAGTCACCATCACTGGAGATGTTTAGGAAGAGACTGGATGGGGTGCTTGGTGCCATGGTTTATTAGATTAGATAGCATGGGATGATAGGTTGGACTCAATCTCAAAGGTCTCTTCCAACCTGGTTAATTCCATTCTATTCAACAAAAAGACAATTACTATGCTGAAACACCTGATCAGCCTACCTGGCAAAACAGAAAATTCAAGAGTGACTGCATTTGTTTCTGAACTTTATCTAGTAAACAGTCTGGAGAACTTTCATCTCTGTTTCTTTTAGCAATTAAAAAGCCAGGCTATGGAAGCAAAACACACAGCTCTACAGATGTTTAAATAAATCTGTCATCACTGAAAATCATCTCCAAAATGTGTAGGCACCCCTCTAGGAATTACCAGGAGCTTTGTGCTCAGAACAGGAATTGAAATACACACAGAAAATCCTCCAATACAAAGGAAATGGGATAATAGCTATTATCTAGCCAGACAGAAAATCCATAACAAAATAACAACATACTTTCCCACTGATCACCTGGAAACCTGCCCTTTTATTTTTCTGTGCCACTGGCAGTCCCCAGGATGGAATTTTCCACTTTGCAACAGCAGGGGTGAACAAAGAACTGACACAAACTAGTCCTAGAAACCCAAACAAAACTGCAGATTTCCAGTAAACAGAGATAAAAGGCCAGACTCTGATCCCAGATGGGCGACGCTGGTGTGGATGTGAACATCTGCTTAGGTAGTGAAGAGCTGTTCAAGTTAAAACAGCCAACACCACCCCCAAAGTCCCAAGTGAAGCACTTAGCAGGAAAAACTTAGTTACACCTTGTTACAATGTGGAACTTCTGTGCCATTTCAAAAGAAAAGAAGCCAAGGACATGGAAAAGATGTCTGCTGCCTTATAGGTGAGGACTGATGAGTATAGGCAAAGGTGATTCTCTGTGAGATTAAGAAACTTGGGTGTCCTGGGTTTGCTGGGCAAATCACAGGCCAGCCATGGGCTGCAAGCCATTAGCAACTCTGGGTCAGCCAGGACAGATGATTGGAATTGGATACAGCTGTATCCCAGACCATGAGCAGGACAGTCAGTATGGAGAAGGATAGAGGGCTTCCTGCTTGGGCTCCTGCTGACCTTGTTCCTCTTCCTTCTCGTGAGGACAGCCTTCCTGTTAATTATGACCACTGTACATCTGCTTTCTGTACTTGAAATGAGCACTGGTATTAGTGAGGTTGTTTTCATCTCAGCCCCTGGGTCTCCTCTTTTCCTCATTCCCTTTCTCTGCTGGGGAGGGGTCTCAGGTGATAGAATAGCTGCTGTAGTTTAGCCCTGGATATGGGCTAAACCAACATCAGACAAGCAGTAAATCATGACTCATTTTCATCCCTCACTAATGGTGAGATGCCTTAGAGTGCTAGACCTAGTTGAACACTTGCCAGGGTTTGTTTTTTTCCAGTGACTCTACATTGGTAATTTAGTAGACTCATCTCATATAAAACTATTGCTCAGCTCCTCTTGTGCTTTTTGCAGATGAGCACAGCTGCAAACAAACAGAGTATTGCTCTAAGAAAACTTCGCTCAGCTCTTCTCCAGGAAAAAGGCATCTATTCCCCTCTAACCACCCACACAGCCAGAACATAATGGAGCATGTGGCATCAAAAGGACAATCACAACCAGCAAAGAGCACATACACATTCCTGCAGAATAAGTGCTTTCAAAGCAAGCCTAGCAGCTCATAGAGTTAAGCTGATCTTGACTTTATTTAGCATTTCCACGGTGCTCAGCACATTCAGATCACAGCGCAGCAGCAGGCATAAGGCAAGTTGGGCCTGCAGCAGAGCGCAGGGCACCAACTGGCCTGCTCTGTAGCTGCTAAGTGGAAACAGCTCAGCACTTTAAATGCAAGCCTAACCATCACCCTTTTGATGGATGGATAATCCTTACATTTTGCATAATCGACATGTCCATTTAATTTGGTTTAAGCAACTCTAATGCTAAAAGAGCATCTCTCACTGAAAGCATTCCCCATTCCCACCATCATGTTTTATACTCACAAAAAACATCAAGCCCTTTTAGCAGTGGTAGGAGTCCCCCCACTTGCTCATGTCTCATGCCAATAGCTAACTTCTCTTATTGAGCAAAGTTGTCTTCATAAAGCTAATACCCCACTGCATGCCACTCTATTCATTTCAGTGTCCTTTATCTTTTTTATTACCTACCTACCGATTTTTCTGCCAAGACCTTTTCATGATTGATCTGTTACAACTTTATTAGAAACTGTTCATTTACAGAAGGCTTGAGGAGGGGGTCACATTTACTCCCAGTGTAATTAAACTGACAGCAATGGCTTTATCCCAAGGAAAAAAAAAAGTCTGACTGTGTACATTCACAATAAATAATGAATTCTGAAATCACTCAATTGTTTCCATAGCTCTTTTTTTCTCCTCTAGAGAGCTAAGGTCTGTATTGAGCTGTGCATCTTAGTCTGGAATACATCCTTTAGTACCAAAAGACATCAACAATAATTACATCAGATCTGTGAGTTAATTCATTTGATGTAAGATATTCTGATCATGAATCTGGATCAGATCTGGGTTTCAATCGCAGGTATGTGGAATTGCTGGCGTAGTAGCCAGGCAAGAAACATTTGTTTGCTAAATCCTTCATACATTACTTGTTGTAATGGCAAATAAATAATGGCCAATGGCATCCTGGCCTGCATTAAGAACAGTGTGGCCAGCAGGAGCAGGGAGGTCATTCTGCCCCTGTACACTGCACTGGTTAGGCCGCACCTCGAGTACTGTGTCCAGTTCTGGGCCCCTCAGTTTAGGAAGGAGGTTGACTTGCTGGAACGAGTCCAGAGAAGGGCAACAAAGTTGGTGAGGGGCTTGGAACACAGCCCTATGAGGAGAGGCTGAGGGAGCTGGGATTGCTTAGCCTGGAGAGGAGGAGACTCAGGGGTGACCTTATTGCTCTTTACAACTACTAGAAGGGGGCTTGTAAACAGGCAGAGGTTGGTCTCTTCTCCCAGGCAACCAGCACCAGAACAAGAGGACACAGTCTCAGGCTGTGCCAGGGGAGGTTTAAGCTGGAGGTCAGGAGGAAGTTTTACACAGAGAGAGTGATTGCCCACTGGAATGGGCTGCCCGGGGTGGTGGTGGAGTCGCCATCACTGGAGGTGTTCAGGAGGAGACTTGACAGGGTGCTTGGTGCCATGGGTTAGTTGATTAGGTGGTGTTGGGTGATAGGTTGGACGCGATGATCTTGAAGTTCTCTTCCAACCTGGTTTATTCTATTCTATATTAATCTGAAGTCATTTATAATGAGTCTTTCTACACCTACCTTATCACGCATTTTGCTCTTCTATTTCTTTAGCACTCATGTGACCTCACTACCTCCTCTTATTATTTCCAATCCATGAGAGGTTGGTTTATTACACCATCCCAGAATTAACTAACAGATTTTCCTTTAACTCAGCTATTGTGTTCACCCCTCCACCTTTTTATTGTCTCCTGTCTGCTCTTCATAATCACTGCCCTTGTTTCCTTTCTGGAAACTAGCCATGACTCTGCACAACTTGGAATCTTTAAACTGGTTTCCAGCTGCAAGTCTAAAGGTTGCCAGTTCCTCTTCATTATAGTATTTAACACTAGGAGTGGCCTCTGGGATTTTCTTGAGGAAAAAGTGACTCCATGAATGTTTTGACTAATGTGAGCTATGGAAGGGCACTTTGAAAGTACAAAGGGAACTCTTTATTCTTCATAGCAGAGAGAAAGTCCAGACTCTTGTAAACTCTGCCTAGTTGCCAATATTTAAGAACTCTTTATCCATTTAGAGGGCAAATGTAGGTAGATCTCCAAGATACAGTCACTTGGACAGAGCATGGGTAAATTTTAGGCTATACATCACATTTTACATGTGCATCAGCTATTAACCTGAGATGACCAAAAGTGCAGCAAAAATTAGCATCATGCTAGATTATAGTGCTGCAGCACCCAATCCACCTCAAATCACACTGTTCACATGAAGTGGTCAGAAGGCAGCACTTCTCACTTCAAGTACTCCCTCTTGTGACTCTACTCCTCTGGCCAAAAAGTAGGTGATGTGATATTTCCAATGGCCTCAAAAAGCCCTGTATGGACAAGGTAAATAACTTGTCACCTCCATGGAAACCCAGCACAAAAACATCAGTTGTAAAGGTAGTGTGGTTCATGCCAACTTATGTTTCTTAGGTACTAAGCAAAGTAATTATTGTGGCTATAAAAACTGTCATGCAAAATGTAATCTAGATTCCAGAGTGGGGAAAACAGAAGAGCAAAGCACCCTCTGCAAAAGACAACACAGGAAACATACCGGTGTAAAAGTTGCCAGTTCAGGCAACTGCCATGCGAATAGAAGGGGGAGAGCACCTCGTGGAAGTGCTTATCAGCAGGAAAACCACTGAACTGCATAAGACATGGCTCATATAGAGCAAAAGCAGCCCTCAGGTGAACAGTGGTCACTGTAGGCAGATGGGAGATTGAACTTCTTCGTCTAAGACACCTGCCAACTAATTCTGAGGAGCACCAATAAAATATAACATCTGTTTGTAATTTGGCTAAGGGAAAAAAAAAAAGACTACACCACCACACAGGTCAGGGAATAAGTACTCTGATGCAAATACTGTGCCTCATGACTGCTGAAAATACTTTGTGTTTAACTATGGCCCCTGGGAAGAGACCTTAAGTATCCTCCACTTCCTTCCCCTTCCCTCAGCTGTACATCCACATTTCAGGTTTCACTTCTGCTACATCTTCATCTTCCAGCAAGTTCTGTCACTATTTTGTCAAAATGGTAAGATATGGGTGACAAAAAAGCATGCCAAAACTAGGTACTTCAAACAGATGGGGGAAACTTGCAGGTCTAGAGCACAGCAGAACCTTGACATCTTTACTGCACCCTTCGCAGAGCATCGCAATCTGCAACCTCCTCTTCCATACCAAGGATCTTTCCTTTCCTGTCTGGATTAAGGAGATACAAGTTACCCATCTGTTTGAACGTGTTTCTGATGAATAAGCTGCCAGCCACCCCGAAAACGCTCAGGTATTCACTTGCTAATGCGAAACCTGAGCTAATGAACGAGCGCAGGTACACACTCCCGGGTCGGTAGTGCGAGCCGATACACCTGTGCCAGCCAGGGACTCTCAGCTACAGCAAAGCAGAGCAGCACAGAGAGCTGAGCCAGGAGGGGAGTCATGCTCCACCTTTCTGCTTCACGCTCCTCTGGAGCCAGCACAGCAGCAATACTTCTGTGGTAAGTTTTTAGATTTGTCATGTCTGCACTCACTGCTGTAGAAATTATGAAAGAGTTGCCAGGAGCAGTGCTGGAAGGATAATTAAAAAATAATTAACAAGAATAATTTGCAAGGGGCCAAGGGACAAGAGCTTTTATTTCATCAGCTGGTGGAAGTGGTTAAATAGGTACACGAGACTGCTGTAAACATATCCTTTCCTCAAAATTGAGAGGAGAGAAGATGGAGAGGAAGTAATTACCAATTGCTCACTTGCTTTTGTTCTTTCTGTCTAACTTGCATGACCAAGTAGTTTACTCCAAGACAAGCAGTTAACAAATCACCTACTCCCCCTCTGAAGAGTAGCTTTGGCAGCGTGAGAGTGTCTGATGGAGAGCACAGCTGCACAGATAAAAGGAAAGAAGCAGCAAAACAATAGGTTCTCTGCACTTCAATGCCCCTGCACGAGGGAGTGTGATGGGAGAAGAGGAATTCTTGCTGCATCTCCCATCACCTATCACACTGCTCCTGTCACCTGAAATCATTTAGTGCTTCTTAAAAGATACTTTGAGGTTCTCTTTGGTTTCTGAAACTGAAATTACTCCCTACCTCTATGAGATACCCAGTAAGATTTGCTTTCAGCAGCTGTCTTCTCCCGGCAGAGGAAGCTATCTACATTATCTAGTAGTTTCCTGCTGCTGGTCAAGGTTGCTGTGCTCTGCCTAGTAGCAAAACACTGTTCAGATGAGAATGAATCCCATCATAAGAGAATAAACATAATAGGTGTAGTACATTCCTCTGAAAACAACCCAACATCTTTCATTGGTGCGTTTAAGCACCCATACCTACTTCCTTGCAACTCCTGTGGCCACCACTGCAAAGCCTGCACGTGTGGATGGGAGCCTGCTGTCAGCCTTATTGTGTCCAGGACATGCCTCTTCTGATTTAGATGAAGAATCAAGAGAGCAGATGATTCCTAGGGTAGTTTGAAGCCCTAAATCCGCTGCCTTCCCTTCAATGTACATTGATCTCTAGTTCACTGCAGCAATCTGTTCTGGACATTCCTTCCTATTTGACCTCTGCTACAAACATGACCAAAACAGTACCGATAGCAGAGTAAGTCACAAGTATGACAACTAGCCTAAAACGTGCCACAAGCCTGAGAAGAAGCCTTCTATTGAAATACCTCACAAAGAAAGAATTGAAATGTCAGGTCAGCATCCAAGCTGCAGATTTCATGCCAGATTTCCAGGCCAGTACAGCATGAACACATTTCTGGGAAGTATCCAAGCCTTTGAATACTTTTCTAGACCTTTCAAGTTCACCAGGCATTAATGACTGTATGAAAAATGCAAATTCAGTACAATATGTGAATTCAGAATTAAAGCCTTCTAAAGAAAAATCTGGAAACACATTCCAGATGCATTTCTGGTTGGGAGCTAAAAGAAAAGCAGCTTTCAGGGTTTTGCCAGGTTCCCCCATTGTGATTCTGTCCTCTTTTGACTAAATCTCTATGTAAATGATGACAGGGCAGTTAAGCACAGTGATTGTTAAATGCTTCCTACTGTTCAGTGGGGTTTTATCAAAGGTTTTCAAATTCAGGGTCTTTATCTGCACTGCCTTTCAGCCAGTGTTAAGTGCCTACTTCTCCCCAGTCCTCACAAATATCTCTTCGGTAAGCTTGATCTTCCTGCTGTCACAAATATCACACAATACAGAAATCAGGCTTCTGGCTTAAAGAGGATCTAGTCACATGCCAGAGACACGTTATTTCCTTGTACTCAGTTCTGTTTTCTTCAGTTGAGGGAGGAGAAGCAAGTTAACTGACACTGCACTAAAGGCCAAGGTCTTGCCTACTCTAGCCTGGTGAGTCTTACCATCACAGTGCAATTTCCCCAGTGCCACTGCGATACAGCACATGCCAAAGAAACTAATTACCAGCAAGTGTTTAGGAGTGGTCACATCAACTCCTGCAGGCTGCACTTCACCCAAGCAAGGTTAATTGTTGGTTCCTGTACACAGGTTTGCAGTAACAAGCATTTCAAAGAAAACCATGAAGCTCCTGAAGTCCTGATTTTCCACATCAAGATACTGAATTGATTTTTTTCCTCCCTCCTTTTCTGTGTGTTGCTTGTAATCTTCTACACACAAAAGAAATTCTCATTTTATTTCAGTGTCATCTCTGATAACACATAACCCAAAAGCAGATGGATGGCACAAGTGCTGTGATGACAGGTAAGACCATTAAATCCCACCTTAGATCTGTCCAGAACAATCTCTTCCAGGTCCTCCTCACAAACATGAGAAACTCTTCACATTAGGACTCTGTCAAAATAAATTGGAGCTCACAGATGTTAGGGGGAAAATGGAATATTATCCAACATCAGCAAGCACTACAAAGCCATTTTCTGAAGCAAAGCTCCAAAGTCATCCATTTATTCATATGCATATATCAAATCCCCTCATGTGGATGGTACGTTGACAGAGGCTTGCTCAGTGTTATCTCCCCTAGCATATGACACTTTTGCTTTGACTCAGAACCTGAAGCAAGCTACAGTACATTTAGCTTCTTTACTTCCTTTCATCTCTTCAGCCTGGAAGTTCACATGTGTCCCAGCAAAAATACCAAGGGCTTCTTACTCCAAAAAATGAATTTCAAGGCTTTACATTTGCTGTAAGCTCAACCTGCAGAGCTGGCTAGTGCCGATGGAATTTCTCAGCTGATAGAGTATCTACAAATATCTTGTGAAACACCAGTAAATTAACTTTTAGACCCACTGGTACCACAGGCTTAAGAGGGAGCTTCTGGTTATGGTAGATTTCCAAACCATCTTACAGCTTGGCCTAAAATAGCTAAATATAGATTTGACTTCTGTAAGAAAATGGACGATCAGGCCACTTGGCTAATTAAGTGATGATGAAATAGATCCTTTTATTGTAATGTTTTCAAAACCACCACAACTTTGACTTTTTGGAGGAGTCTTGCTAGGGTGCTTGATTGCATGGTTTAGTTGAATTGGTGGTGTTGGATGATAGGTTGGACACGATCTCAAAGCTCTCTTCCAACCTGGTTTATTCTATTCTAAAAGCAATTAATTCCAGGCCAAAACTAAACTTTGAAGAAAAGAAGTTACAGAGAATGCTTTTCAAGGTTTTGATTCAGCCTCTGAAAACTTGTGTTCCTGTCCATCTTTACTCCTGAGTACAAGAGATCATTTTTGTCTTCTAGAAAAGTATCAGAGCTATAAAGGGATATGTGCAAAAAAAGTCAAATAAGATGAAGGTCAACTGATAAGAAAAGAAGAGTTAACCAGAAATTGGTTAAGGGGAGGTTTAGGCTGGATGTTAGGAAGAAGTTCTATACAGAGAGAGTGATTGCCCATTGGAAGGGGCTGCCCGAGGAGGTGGTGGAGTCACCATCACTGGAGGTGCTCAGGAGGAGACTTGATGGGGTGCTTGGTGCCATGGGTTAGTTGTGTTGGATTGGTTGATAGGTTGGACGTGGTGATCTTGAAGGTCTCTTGCAAACTGGTCTATTCTATTCTAAGGTGTCTCATTCCTAAACACCTAAGGCTCAAGATCAGTTCTCACAGGAACACAGAAAACCTAACAACTTCAATGTGAATTTTACTACACATGAAAGAGACTACAAGATCTGACATTTCACAATGCAATAGGCTGGTTTGCATAACACAGGAATCACCATCCTTTCCCAGTGTCCCTTGGAATCACCATTTCCAAGAATAATTTCAGAAGTTATGGAATTAAAACTCAGAAGGCATTATATAAACAACTCATAACTGGCTCTCTGTGCACACACGCAGGAAACAACTGAGGAATAAATTATTTGCTGTGCTAGACAGAGCAGAGTCACTCAGTAGGGGAATAATCCTTGCAGTGTAATTTCCTGGAAAAAGGGATATCAAAGTAGTCATGTGCTATTGTGTAAGAGCATTTAGAAGCGTGGCTTATTGATTATACAGTAAATGGCTTGAGCCCTGACATGATAAGGCTTCTTGAGAGAGGTAGCTTTGTCAGGTATTGTGTTAACGTCTCTACTCTCTTCAAGGATTCTAGATCATGTGCAGCAAAATAAGAACAAATGGAATAAATTTTGGGCTACAAGTTGCTGCAAGAAGGTTTTTTACTGGTAAAACACCTAAGGCTTTCAGCTGTCCTGCTGGCATAGGGCAGTCCATGTAGAAGTTGACACTGCTGCTGTGAATCTTCCAAAGAAAATTTTCCCATATGAGAGTCCTGGTGATGGGTGAATAGGATGAGGGACCAACACCTGGGTATATTTCCATTCCTCATGATGCATTGTGCAGAGCTTTTGGCTAATGTTAGCAAATGGAAACAAGTGAATCTCTCTTACTTTTAGCCTGCAAGGTTTTCCTCAATTTTCCTCTGGCTCAGACCCTCCAGCCTCACTAGGCCAGTGCTGTAGCATATTTCTATCATGAAGAATGACTCCTTTATTTCCATACAAAGTGCCAAATGAACTCTCTCAAGTGGAAACACTTTCCCAAAGGATTAGAGCTATTTCTCCCATATGTTTTCAAAGAGGCAGACAAATATTAGTTTAGACTCAAGGTGAGGAGAAAGTTCTTCACTGAGAGAGTCGTTTGTCATTGGAATGTGCTGCTCAGGGAGGTGGTGGAGTCACCATCCCTGGAGGTGTTCAAGAGGAGATTGGACATGGCACTTGGTGCCACGGTCTAGTCATGAAGTCTGTGTTGATAGGTTGGACTCAATGATCCTCAAGGTCTCTTCCAACCTTAGTTATACTGTGATACTGTAATATTCAGACAGTAACCTATCATGACTATCCAGATGAAACATACTCAGTCCAATAATCTGAAGTGAAACCCTCTGGTTTTCATTACATATTCTCTAGCACATCTCTAACAGAACTACTCCTAATGCTGAATGCCTGGCAAAACTGGAAAAGCTGGATATGAAGAGAAGGAAAGCCACCACTGGCATGTATTATAGGTGTGCTCCTTGGTTTCTTCTACAGAGAAGGAGTAACCACCTCATCAGCTTAGCAACTGTACTTCACTTGTCTTCAGTTCTTTCATCATGAAAGTTGACAGTAAAAATCACTTTCATCTTCAGATCATATTGATACCGATGCCACTATGAGAATCCCCACATAATGCTTTTTAACAGACTTAACAGCATAAGTGCAAGAGGTAAAACATTTATTGCTTGAACAACTGGTACAGGATAGCCAATGCAACCAAGAGAACTGTAGGGTTTTAGATACACAGAATGACAGAAAACACCCCAGAGCATCACAATTAAAAGAGCATGCAGTTAAATGCTCACAGACATGCAGAGGCCTTTTATTGATAATGCATAGCATTGTCTGAAATAAAAGGGGGAAACAGTTTGGAATTTTGTTCAGAATTACATTTTTCTTGGTACTGATACCCTTGAGAAAGCAGTGTGTGGTGATATAAAAAGCACCATATTGACCTCTTCCCTCTTTTGACAGTCAGGCTGGCAATAACTGTCTCTTTTTATTAATATTGTTTTTATCTAGGGCTGTAATGACCATCCTACACAGGTGAAATGAAACACATTCATTTTATGCCTAACACCTCACTGAGGGGGGGAGGGAGGGGGGAACAATAAAAATCAATGTATTGCTCTAATTTGCTAAACAACTTTCCTGTCGAGGAGAAACAGCCCTGGAGGGACAGAGACCTCACCTGGCATGCTCAGAAACTAATTACAGAACACTTTGCCCAAGAGGTGGGACCTCAAGAAGCACACCTTGGTCTGCAGCTTTCTCTGCTGAAGCGATCAGCGACAATGACATCAATTATGGAAGTTCCTTGAGGACAATGGAAGGCTTTCTTACAGCATTACACAGTGTTCTCAAAAAGTAACAAACGTTGGAACAGCACTGACATGCCCGAGATCTGACATGTCAGATATTAGGTCTGCCTGAGTGAGCTCAGTCTGCAGAGACAAATGGAAACGTTAACATCTCCAGGCACCAACACCAATGAATGGAAGAGAGCTTACAAGCCAGTCGTTTTCCAGCCATTCCTCCATAGAGCAGCAGGGAAATTAAGAGGATGTTTTAAAATGGAGATTACTACCCAGAAAGGAGCCAGTTCCTTTCAGGAATCTCGTGATTCAAGGTACAAAGTGGTTGCCTGCATTACACAGCTGATGAGACACGTAAGACAGATTCACCATTTTTTCACAGCATCTCATGCTGAATACCACAGACACCTGAATTTTGTTCTCTGCTGTTTGAGCTATTAAGCATATTGGTACCTTTTTGCCTTTCTTCATACACCCACTTAGGAAATCCAAGTTGGTTTATAAAGGAAATGTGTTAAGAAAAGATCAGTTAAGAAATCAGTGCAGACCTTACACTGGAAGTTTGTGCTTTTGCTCTTGAAATGCCAGAAAACAGGGGCTGTTCCACCTTCACCCAAGATATAAATCCTGAGGCAAACTATAATGTTTTTCTTAGGATATGGTCTTTCAAACCCCTATACTCAGATTCATCTTTGTTTCCCTCACTCCTAAGGCTTTTGGTTGATTTTACCTTCACTTTAGATCCAAGACTCAAATTATGTATTTCAACCTGATGCGAGCAGATTTGGGGATGAAACTAGGATGAAATACACAGCTCCTTTCTCATCAGAAGAGCTTGCACAATTTGTTCCTTCACCTTTTTATCACAGCCATATCACCTCTACATATTGTGTTATTGCACTACCAAATGATAAAGAACTCCCAACAGTACTTTTCAGAACTACTTGTGCCTAAACATGTCATTCATATCTTCTTATGTATAAAAAAAAATAGATAGGTAGACTTTTATCTACCCTCAGTCATTCACCCATCTTGGACTTTTCTCATAAGTTAAATTCTTCCAAATACTACAGACAGCTGCAGAGAATTTTTGGCTGGGATAGAAATATTATGTTGCCTTTCATCTGTAATTTACAATCTAGCATACACCAACAAGAAAACACAGAGTGAAACTCATCTAAGATTATCACAAACAAAACCAGATTTAAAAGAGCTGGAAAGAATTGGTGACTAATAATGTGCTTTCGTCTGCAGAGAAAGCAGACACTGAAAGTCAAGGAAGCCATGCAAAAACATCACACTGTTGTGGAATAGTGGAATCCCCAAATTCATTCTTCTTCCAGAAAATACCAGGTACTAAAATATTTGGCTTGCAGGCTCTACTTTAAAAGCTGGTTTAAGCCCACAAGTACTCAGTGAAAGTGGGACTTAAATCACAGTATCACAGTATCACTTAGGTTGGAAAGGACCTCGAGGATCTTCAAGTCCAACCTATCAACACAGACCCCATGACTAGACCATGGGACCAAGTGCCACGTCCAATCTCCCCTTGAACGCCTCCAGGGTCGATGACTCCACCACCTCCCTGGGCAACCCGTTCCAATGATGAATGACTCTCTCAGTGAAGAACTTCCTCCTCACCTCGAGTCTAAACCTCCCCTGGCACAGCTTGAGACTGTGTCCTCTTGTTCTGGTGCTGGTTGCCTGGGAGAAGAAGCCAACCCCTTCCTGGCTACAACCACTTTTCAGGTAGTTGTAGAGGGCAATGAGGTCACCCCTGAGCCTCCTCTTCTCCAGGCTAAACAATCCCAGCTCCCTCAGCCTCTCCTCATAGGGCTGTGCTCAAGGCCTCTCCCCAGCCTTGTTGCCCTTCTCTGGACACGCTCAATTGTCTCGATGTCCTTCTTAAACTGAGGGGCCCAGAACTGGACACAGGACTCAAGGTGTGGCCTAGCCAAAGCAGAGTACAGGGGCACTATGACCTCCCTGCTCCTGCTGGCCACACTATTCCTAATGCAGGCCAGGATGCTATTGGCCCTCCTGGCCACCTGGGCACACTGCTGGCTCATATTCAGGTGGCTGTCAATCAGCACCCCCAGGTCCCTCTCTGTTTGGGAGCTCTCCAGCCACTCCGACCCCAGCCTGTAGCTCTGCATGGGATTGCCGTAGCCAAAGTGCAGCACTCGGCACTTGGACTTGTTGAATGCCATCCCATTGGACTCTGCCCATCTGTCCAGTCGGTCGAGGTCCCTCTGCAGAGCCTTTCTACCCTCTAACTGACTAACATCTTACTCACCTGCCAATTAAGCTCACAAGAGGATGAGTTAATGCACAGGAAATCAGAAACCCTTTTCCCTTTAGCCACCTGTTTCTAATACAACATAGCAAAGTCCACTATAGAGTTTCTTCTTTCCATTAAAGAACAAAACCACCATCACTTTCACTGGCTGAGCCCAACTTCACACCTCACTCAGGGCCACTTTCCAATGTATGCTGGAGTCAGAAGAAACATTTATTCCAAGGAATCACAGCTCAAATTTTCAGAGAGAAGTAGCCAAAGTAACTAAAGCCTAATCAAACATTTTAATCAAGTTAGTGTTCCACAGAAGTTTGAAATTCACTATTCTCTAACACTTTCAAGCAACTTTATTGCTTTGGTGCCTCTCATGAGCATCTCCATTCTTATTGTTACGCTGAGCCACAGCAGGATTTGAGCTGGTCACAGTGGAGTAGAAAATAAGGTTGTTCAGAACTAGATGTGTGGTAGGAACAAAGCCAGCAAATCAGCAGTTGATAAGGATGCTGGAAGGCTTAGCATGAACAGTTATTTATTAAAAGACATAGGGGAGGTGGCAATACTGAGGGTGGAAAAAAGACGACAGTATGCCATTCACAAGGGAACCAGAGATGCTACAGAGATGTCAGAAGGTAGTGACTAGCAATCAAGGTGGGAGTCAGACACATGATGATAAATCATCTTATAATACTGTGATAATATTGTTATGTATAACAGCTAATATTTCTACTAATGTATTTTAATTATATTAAGATCATAAATAATAATATACCACAATTTATGTCATGTCATCTATGACTAGACTAATCCACTCAAAGATAAAACTTGCATCAATAGGCAACAAAATACTTCAATGAAATTATAGGTGTTTGGCTCCAGTTGTTTCTCAGAACACCTGCAACATCATAAGAACAACAAAGCTTTCCATCTGATGTGCATTTGTGCACAAAAACATGTGGCTCAACAGCAGGAAAAAATTCACACCAAGGTGTTTCTCCTTGCTCTGTAATGGACTGTAAATTTTCTTTAATGGACTGTAAATTTCAGTTGTATAAATCGTATGCATGACAAAGCATCTAGGTAGGTGCACATGAAACAAATCTCAGGTGGATAGAGGGGGAAGCTGGACAGCTTAATAAAATCAAGTTACTATTACTTGGCTTTTCTCCACTCATGCTAATCAACACACCTTGTAAAGATACCAACCAGATACTAATCCCAGTGCTGCACCATCAAAAGGGCTGAACAGGCTGCCTGCATCTACAGAGAAAATTCCAGACACCTGGTTTCAAGTCAGGGCTTTTTTCACTCCTTGCCCACTTGCTGCAAACCTGGACTGATACAGACACATTTCCCTGTAAAAGTACACAAGTTGAAAGCCCCTGGGTTTTGCTGCATTAGCAAGGTCTTCCCCTCAACCTCTCACCTGTAGCATGAGCCCTCTCAATTAAGATGCAAGAAGACTAAAGTGGCTGCTGCTCAGGGTCACTGGGCAAGCCCCACACCCAAATCTGGTGCTCTGAAAAGGAACCTTTGGTCAGGTGGTCTGCTCATTAGTGAGTGTGGAGGGTCTGTGTGCGCTGCCTGACTATGGGTCATGGCTTTTCATAGTTTCATTCAGGGTTGGAAGGGACCACAAGGATCATCTAGTTCCAACCCCCCTGCCATGGGCAGGGACACCCTACACTAGATCAGGCTGGACAGAGCCTCATCCAGCCTGGGTTTAAACATCTCCAGGGACAGGGCCTCGACCACCTCCCTGGACAACACATTCCAGGGTTTCACCACTCTCATGGTGAAGAACCTCCTCCTCACATCCAGCCTGAATCTCCCCACCTCCAGCTTCATTCCATTCCCCCTAGTCCTATCACTACCTGAGATCCTGAGCAGTCCCTCCCCAGCCTTCCTGTAGGCCCCCTTCAGATACTGGAAGGCCACAATTAGGTCACCTGGGAGGCTTCTCTTCTGCAGACTGAACAGCCCCAACTCCTTCAGTCTGTCCTCATAGGAGAGGTGCTCCAGCCCTCTGATCATCCTTGTGGCCCTTCTCTGGACACCTTTCAGCACCTCCACATCCCTCTTGTAATAGGGGCTCCAGAACTGGACACAGTACTCCAGGTGGGGTCTCACCAGGGCTGAGTAGAGGGGGAGGATCACCTCCCTCGACCTCTGCAGTGGGGCAAGAAGACTAAGGAGGTTCTGCCATTTGCGGGTGTGTGTGTGTGTGTGTTCTGTACCAGACCTACACGCTTACACACAGCAGGGAGAATTTCAGTCCCTGACAATTATTTCTGTAAACACACTTAATGGTGTTTCAACTGGTTACAACCTGCTATTTTCCAGGCATATACACAGGATAGCTCTGTGTGTTTACACAGCAGGAAGAGTAAACACTGAATATACATGCCAAAATAAATATGAGTATTCCCCTTGTCATTGTGAAATTACTCACAGCTGAGGTCAATAGAAATTTGTTGCAAATGCATGATCAGATAGTTCTAAAGTCAGGAAAAGGATTTATAGGGAGCCAAAGCAGTGAGCAACAAATGTAATATGAGACATATTAAATGGTCTTTGTTATGGGGGAGGAAGGTTTGACATAAAGGATTTTCTCTAAATATTTGTGAGCTGCATAGTGCCTAACATTAAAACATCATAATGACAGATAAAGTCTTCTATTAGCACATCAGCAAGCAGAGGCAGTGCATGAGTGTGATTGCTAAGATGTTTCAGGATATTTAGAGGCTGGCTGAGGTAGCAACGCGGCTTTAATGGATGCACTCAGTAAGACATTCCGACATTCCAAAGTGTGGCATTGTAAGTAGTAACAGAATTTATGCCCAGAGCAGTACAAAACAGAGCTTGGCCCCTCCCCTTAAGCCCTGCATCTTTGAGGGCAGTCTGGTTATGAGATGCCTGTGCTTTGCCTTCCAAACACTTAGTCATTTCAAAGGTAATATTGGACCTACTTTGCTTACAAAAATGCTCTGCTTAGTGACCTTGTGTGGAGAAGATTAAGACAAAGTGGATATGGTTTCCCATGGCAGTAGCAGCAGCTTGCCTTCTTTCTCACATTCTACACCTACACAACAGTTAGTCCCACAACATGACAGTTCAGAAGAGTATTTTACAGAAACTTGGGTAAAATGACACAAGTTGGGAGGAAAGGGAAAGAGGAGAGCAAAATGAATTTGTAATTGCCAGAGGAAAAAGCATTAACCTTGGTGGACTTCTTAGGAAGCTGCATTTCATTGCATAAAGACACTTCTTTTGATGTCCAGTACCTCTTTTTCCCTGGCCACTCTGAATGACAATAAACTGGAGAGCAAGAGCTCCTATCCAGAGTATACACTGCAGTTTGTCTAGAGGGGAAAAAAAGCACACACCAAACCAGGAAGCAAGAAAGGAAAGAGAGCAATGTAGAGAGGGAACTTGCTAGACCAACACTTCATCTTAATATGAAGTTCAGACATGGCTGGGGCTTGCAGCCAGAGAAGGAACCTGAGAAACGCTGCAGTGTTGAGTAATAGACACTGCTGGTTATTTTTTAATTGAACAGCAAATCCTCAGCTGAAGTTATTCAGCAACATTCACCATGCTAACACCTGGGCACTTGAAAAGAAATTCATGCATTTTTGTTTTCTTCCATAGCTTTTCATCGCTCAAAGATTGCACTGAATAAAACAAGAGTTTGTTACTGGCGACTGTATGGAGGGACAAATGTGATGCCTAGGAAGGGATGGGGCAGGAAGAAGATGACACCTGCAAAGAGATTAAGATGGAGCCAGAAACTGCCCCCTGTGCTGTGGAAGGCTTGGAGAGTGGCAAGAGGTAGTGCTATCTCTGCAGTTGGCTCAAGGCTCAGGCACAAATTCAGGTGAGATGCTTGATCTTGTGGGCAGGGCAGGGAATTACTGCCCAAAGGAGAAAGGACCACCTATCTAGGGAGAAAAGCAGGAGGAATGGTTAAAGCCATGAGGGCAGCAGTGCAAGAAATGGATGGGCCCCTCAGTTTAGGAAGGAGGTTGACTTGCTGGAACAAGTCCAGAGAAGGGCAAAGTTGGTGAGGGGTTTGGAACACAAGCCCTATGAGGAGAGGCTGAGGGAGCTGGGGCTGCTTAGCCTGGAGAAGAGGAGACTCAGGGGTGACCTTATCACTCTCTACAACTACCTGAAGGGAGGTTGTAGACAGGCTGATGATGGTCTCTTCTCCCAGGCACCCAGTACCAGAACAAGAGGACACAGTCTCAGGCTGTGCCAGGGGAGGTTCAGGTTGGATGTTAGGAAGAAGTTCTATACAGAAAGAGTGATTGCCCATTGGAATGGGTTGCCCGGGGAGGTGGTGGAGTCGCCGTCATTGGAGGTGTTCAGGAGGAGACTTGATGGGGTGCTTGGTGCCATGGGTTAGCTGTTTGGGTGGGTTGGATTGGTTGATAGGTTGGACATGGTGATCTTGAAGGTCTCTTGCAACCTGGTTTGGTTTATTCTAATGATAAGGTGCTATCACCACGAGCAGGACCAGGCTGTCCTCAAGAACAGTAACAGCCATGCCTAAGTGTCTCCATCCCTCTCCATTTCTCCCACAAAAGAATGGAGGAAAAGAGAAGATCAGCTCTTACATGGAAAATATCACATGAGAAAGAAAAAAAAAAGAAGCTCTTCCAGTTTTCATTGTTCTTACTTTTCCACATTTCCTCACTCTTCACCTTGGCCAGAAGTTTTTGTATGCATGTGCACCAAACCCCTTCACTCTCTTCAGAGCACCCTAGAAAGCTCTTGCTCTTCAGAAAGTATATCAGAACAAGGACTAGTCCTCCACATCTAGTGAAAAGAGGATGTTTTCGGTTCTTGCCTTTCATCCTTTTCAAATCCCACATCTCTCTGCATCATTTTCCCTTTCCAAAAGGTAACTACCACCTGTAGTCACTGTGAAGCAGCAGCGAAGGACAGTGATGTAGAACTGCTGCAGGGACATCTTGGGAACCCAGGTAAAGCAATACACTGGTGTTTGGTCTTGTTTTCAGTGCATGCAGGAATAGCTTTTGAGAAGGCACTCCCTGGTCTCAGCAATAAAAATCAGAGCACTCTAGATTTGCTTATCTAGTCTGTCAGAGCAAACTTAGGCTTCAGACAACACTTACAAATGTTGGGATTGGGTTGGTTTGGGTTGGTTTTTTTCCCAGTGCTCTAACCTTCAAATTTTGCTGATGGAAATGAAACTAATTCAAGAACTCAGAAATAATGAGATAATTATCTTGTTTAATTCATAAACCATGGTGAAAGTAATTAGAAAAAGTGATAGAAGATGTACTGAAGGCTGATACACACAGAGATAAAACATTCTAAAGCACAGAGCATAAGAAACAGAGGAGAATACTATGGAAACATTTTTTGCCCTTCTTATGCACTTCCCCACAGATGATCTGGCCAGTGCTGGAGGCAGGATAGCAAGGTAGGAGGATCTCTGCTCTGACCTAGCACAACTGCTGTTATCTTCCTAAACCAGAGCAAACATCTGATAAGGTCAGACAGTATTGAGACTCACAGAGGCTGCAGTTGGTGATTGATTAAATCCTGAGGCTCACTGGCCAGGCCTGGTTTGATTGGGGTAATATACTAGAGCCAGGTTGTCCATATATGTTCCAGTGACTTGCACACCACCACCAGCAGCTTCACAAAAAGCATTATGAAAAGGTAGGGGATGGCAATCCCAGCAGCAGTGAGACCAGTCATGTGGACCCTTTGGACACACTTGGAAGTCTGGCACAATGAGTGAGGCTGCAACTCTGTTTACTAAACCTAAATGCAATAAACCAGGCTCTGCATCACATTACAGAGAGTAATCACTCCACTGGGATCCTTCTGTACACACAGCATTGCCATTTCAAACAAGCTGAAAGTTTGGGTTGCCTACTGTTATGATGCCTTCTATTACCAAATGCCACATGACTTGGCCATCTCTACATCTGCCATGAATGCTCTTACTCCCCATACAGAGCTATGTCATGTCCTAAATTCATCTATGACCACACACCTCTTCTGCTGGACAGAGATTTAATAATGTGACATGGAGAGAAAATTGGTTCTCCTCCTAAACCAGCAACCTTTTAATGCAAAAACCTAGGCTTCACCTACAAGAGCAACTCAGTTCAAAACACAAAGCAAGCAAGAATCTCCTCCCTCCCTTCTCTTAGACTCCTCTTCAGCAGCATCTGAAAGATGTTTCATAGTATCATTCAGGGTTGGAACGCACCACAGGGATCATTCAGTTCCAACCCCCCTGCCATGGGCAGGGACACCCCACACTAGATCAGGCTGGACAGAGCCTCATCCAGCCTGCTCTTAAACACCTCCAGGGATGGGGCCTCAACCACCTCCCTGGACAACCCATTCCAGGGTTTCACCACTCTCATGGGAAAGAACCTCCTCCTCACATCCAGCTTGAATCTCCCCACCTCCAGCTTCATCCCATTCCCCCTAGTCCTATCACTACCTGAGATCCTGTTTAACCTTTTGTGTCTAAGTTACTAGCAAAAAAGCAACAACCCAAACCCCACTTTTGTCAGGGTGGTTAAGTAGCTGAATTTACACACTTGGTTCGCAGAATTATGTCTCCAGTTTTGATAATAAAGCAGCTGCTGCAGCAGCATCTGCTGCTGGAAGGCTAGCCAAACTCTGGAGAAATTGCAGTAGATATCAAAGAGTGCAGAGGATCAAAAAAAAAAAACAAAGTGCAAAAAAATCAAAGCCCAGATGCTTGCAAACTTGCAGAGAAAAATAGAAAACATTTGTAATGCAAAACCCTCTTTTTTTGAAGGAAGCTACTCCTAACCTTTATTTGACTGTTACTGGAGCCCTCAGGCCAGTCAAAAAGGAAGCAATGCAGTCTGTCTTGTGTCACTCAAGAAACTTGGAGAAAGCATGCCAGACGTTAGGGTTTGTTCTGTCCAGCTAAGCACCAACTTTACTACTATATTAGGTTTTAAAGGAAAGCTAGAAATGGCTAAATTAATGTTTTTTATGCCATGCCTTTGTTTCTAACAGCCCTATTTTTGCCATCAGGACATCTGCTTTTCCATCTGAAGGTGTCCTGCTATGCTGGATCATTGGTACTGCAAACTGGAAGGCTCATATCATGTTATTTAGAATAGAATTTATTTAGAATAAACCAAACCAGGTTGGAAGAGACCTTCAAGATCATCGTGTCCAACCCTTCAACCTATCCAACCCACCTAAACAGCTAACCCATGGCACCAAGCACCCCATCAAGTCTCCTCCTGAACACCTCCAATGACGGCGACTCCACCACCTCCCCGGGCAGCCCATTCCAATGGGCAATCACTCTTTCTGTATAGAACTTCTTCCTAACATCCAACCTGAACCTCCCAGGGCGCAGCCTGAGACTGTGTCTTCTTGTTCTGGTACGGGGGGCCTGGGAGAAGAGACCATCATCCACCTGTCTACAACCTCCCTTCAGGTAGTTGTAGAGAGTGATAAGGTCACCCCTGAGTCTCCTCTTCTCCAGGCTGAGCAACGCCAGCTCCCTCAGTCTTTCCTCATAGGGCTTGTGTTCCAAACCCCTAACCAACTTTGTTGCTCTTCTCTGGGCTCGTTGCAGCAAGTCAACATCCCATAGCTCTACAGGAGAGCTATGGTAAGACAATGAGGTACATTTTACAAGTGTGTTAAATGAAAGTCTAAGGAAAAGCTTCATTTTAAGAGTGTTCTGATTCCAGTGTACAGTTCACTTCCATGTCCTGTCTTGACCTCAAAAATGTGAGCAAGAATCTGTACCCCAAACTGGCTTTTCTGTCTCTGCCTTGTGGGCTTGAACTGGGTGCATCATGCAAACCCATGTAGACAAACATTTTTGCCTCCTGTGTGCATGCAGATATTATGTAGTCCTGAAAGTAAAATTCATGTGCATGTATATGTATAGCCTCTACCACAAGCATTTGCAGGCACACAGGTGCACACATGCAACTGCTCATGGGCTTATTTGGCACCAATGTTCTAACACACTTCTACCTGTAACAAGGTAGTGCTCTGACATCTTTATTTGACCACCCTGAAGTTTCTAACAGCACCAGCATGGGGCACATGGACACCACAGTCATACTGCCTCCTCCTGCCCTGCACACCAACGACCCTGCCCTCTCCCCCAGATGGAAATTACATTCTCAACTTCACTCCTCATGCACTCAAACAAGGCTCAGGGTACAGAGATGCACACGGTTCACATTGGCAACCTCCGTGTTACTTTCCATGGCTGAGGGAAGAAATACAATGAAATCCAGGAAAACAGTCTAAGCTGATTTGATCTCAGCTGTTCCTCACTGCTGAAGCTGAGCAGACCCCTGCCTGTCTCAAATCCCTGTAGAGCCATTAATTAAGCCATTAATTGCTCTTGCCTTCACTGCTTTTAAATCACACAGTAGGTAATGGTCTTTTCTGAATACAGCTACTATTCTTCCACACCTCTGGGCAGCACAAGCTGCCAAGACGGGCTAACCTTTCACCCATCTACAGCTTATCCCTGGTTGGAGCCCCAGCTTGAGCAACTGGATCTACTACAACTCCTGAAATGATCAGTACAGTTTGCTGACTTCTCCAAAATGTCTGAATGTGTCTGTTCACCATCTCAAAGGAGTGATACTGAGAGGGGGGACCCTGGTGATGATGCCGTGATCCTTCAGAAAGTGCTGCAAGATACAGCTGGCAGAAGGGCAGCTGTGAAGGTTGGATTCTTCAAACGAGAGAATCAAACTGTAGCAGCAAGCTAATGGTCCTAGGAAAGAGATCTGACAGGCCATTTAGGAATGTCAATAGAATGTCCCAAAAAACCCAAACATTATTTTGTTTGATTTCATTAATCTTGAACCAAATTTTTCTTCCTAAGAGCCAGCTCAATTCAGAATGGCAAGTACTTTATCCATATGACAGCGTAATAAGAAAATTGCCACTCAGACTCAGAAAATGAGCCTTTCCCATTTTCTGACATTAATTTATCCAGAGGAAATCATGCAATATCTGAAATTACGTAGGCCTTATCTTGAAATAAAGTCTTATAGCATCACAGGAGCTGTCAATACAGCTTTAACCTTTGAAGAAACACTTTCTTTTCCAAAGGAGTCACATTGCCTTTTGCAAGGAAAACTCCTGCAGTGACCTATAAAAATATCCCAACGTTATTTCTTGTTAGAGTAGTTAATGTCCTCTAAAATGATCTCGCTCCTTGCCATAGTAAATCATTAATCCAAGGGACAGCATTTCACCTAAGTGCTATGACAGCAAACAGTTTGTAATAAAAAGTGCAGGTTACCATCTACTTTAAGAAATCAAAACTTGATGAACAATTCCTGTGTGGCAGCTTAGGAAGAGATAATTCCTTTGAATAGCTCCATCACCCAAATACTCGGATTTGCCATCATGCAATATGGAATATTGATAACCTTTAACTTTAATTAAGTTACCTACAGAAGAAATTAATGCCCAGGCAGGAAAGGTAATTGAATGTCAGAAAATGCATATGATATGTGAACCAGTAATGCAAAGATTGACTAGAATAAATGAGAATTACAGAATCATTAAAATTGGAAAGGACCTCAAGGATCGTCAAGTCCAACTGTCAACCTAACACCACCTTGTTCACTGAACCATGTCACAAATTGCCTGACCTACACTTTTTTCTTGTAATACTTGCAGGGGAGGTGACTCCACCACTATCTTGCATATTCTTCTCATACTACTATTTTGTTTCTCATTAATTACTTGTCCAGTCTAATTCAAGCTACACAAGTTACTTCTCCTGAAGCAATCTATAACCTGCAGAGATTGCTGTTGGGAAATACTTTTCAGATACTCATCCTTAGTTCTCTTCACTCAGCTTCAGCCTATTATTGCTAGTTCAGCTGCTCCTTCTACCCTTTTGAGTTGTCTGTGTCAAGCTTCAATTTTGCTACAACTTCACTAACAGCAATCTTTCACACAAATCTGAGCAGGCAAGTCAGACAAATCAGTAAGAGGTCCATACATGCTGTAATGATCAGTATAACCTGCTGATGGACTTAGTAAGACACCTCTTTGAGAGAAGCCCAGGTTTTGTAGCTAAACCATTTGTGTGTATGCATTACAGCAGACTGCACTTTACCAGTCTGTTGAGAAAACAGACTAAAGACTTGCCTTTTATTAATGCTGCAGAAATACAGTAGACTCAATTCTCCACACCCTTTCTAATAATGTAAAACAACACAAAACTATTCTTTGTGGCTATGAGGAAAACAATGGAGAGGGTAGATTGTAATACATTAAAAGATAAGTGTCAGTGTGCAGCATGGAGTTGATGAGGAAAACGTTTGAATCAGATGGATGCAGTTCATTAAGCCACAGAAAATGATACTTTGAAAAGAGGACACTATCAATGCAAGAAGAATAGCTTCCAAGAGCAATTACATGACTTAAAAGTTATTTTGATGAGCTAAAGGGTTTACACTACCATCAGAGGTATGATTATACAGCACACAGTCCATGTTAGCTTTACAAATCAAGCTAGCACTGATATAGCAGTGAACCAACTGCTTGCAAGCTGTAGGCACCACAAGGGACTTGCTGTACTTAATGAGGCAGCCAGTTTCTGTCCCTCCTTGTTCCACCACACCTGGGGATACCAGCTATCACTCCATTCCAACTGCAGTAGTAAGTATCTGTCTGCATTTTTATGGTGTTTATAGCAGTGAAAATTCTCTTTTTTTCCCCTCACCAGGGTGGAGCAGAAGGGGACAATCACCTCCCTCAACCTGCTGGCTGTGCTTCTCTTGATGCAGCCCATGCCTTAAGTCACCATGCTCCATCATGAGTTTCTAAGGGTCATGGTGTCTCCAGGGTGAAAATCAATGTATATAAACAAACAAACAGTGAAGTATCTCCAGGGGAAAGAACGTGTCCTCAATACACAGGAAGGGGTGCAAGGTCAAAACAAAGAGATGAAACCCTTGCTCAGGAAGTCAGGGATTATACAAAGTCTAATGCAAATGGGAAAAGGTTTCCAGAGTTTGTCATTTCTCTATAATACTCTGTGTTCCTGCAAGGGTAAACTCTCTATCTGCAATGATGTTCTACTGTGTTCCACAGAAAGACTCAGTAACATAGTGAAGAAACAGGAAGACAACACTGAGCTGCTATTATTCACCTGACAACACATCAGCTATTTACCAAGTCTGTTCCTCTCCCTCCCCCTTAACTACAGCTCTGCCTATGCAGATATATCTATCACCCACTACCAAAACCACATCAACCACTACATCTTAAATGCTTGCAGGTTAGAAAGCAAGCACTTCCTCAAATTTAACTGTCAATACAAAACCCAGAAAAAGTATTCCAGCCTAATTGCCATCTGTGATGTCCATATCTATTAAATATTGCTGCTCTTATCTTCCCTGCAGGGTTTGAGCACTGTGAGTTGCTGTCACTGCAAAATGAGTAACAGTGTGGGACAAACTTCTCCGAGACAGCGTACAGCAATTCAGCTACTTACTTGACTCATTCACACCTACAAGATGAACAAGTATCTGAAAGCCCCACCATACAGGAAGGCAGACAAAACACTTGTCATCTCAAAAGCAGGCTTGTGACATTGAGAACTCTACTCAAAAAAAAAGGTAGAACTTGAGGCATCTTGAGCAGCAGACAAAATACAGCACAACACTTCATGGACTAATGTTAGGAACTGTCCATCTGAAATGCATCCTTCAAACTTCTGATTGTAACTGAACTAAACATGAGCCTTAAGTTATTGATTAAGCAATTAAGGTCCAACTGATAGACTGCTTTAAATGTTTTTCAAGTACATCTGAACAGCTTAAGTTGTGTTTCATCTCCTCACAATTGTGTTCAAAGCACTCAGTGAGTCCCAGGAAACTAGAATGTATAAGGAAATGAAGGATTCACTGGAAATTGCTTAGTACAGGAGTGCCTGATACTGTTTGTCTGTCCCCCCGCCTTCCTGTGCTGCTTTCCTTTGCACTGCTCTTTCCCTCACTTCTGTGGCTCTATCTTTCTCTAACACTTGTTCCTCTGGATTTTACTCTGTCCACCCTCTCTGACCTTATCTCCTCAACCACAGATCCTCCTCTTTGGTTCTCTGCCCAACTCTTCATACGGTATTCCTCCTGTAAAACTAGGTCAGCCCTGCTGCCCATGTCCACCAGTGCTTGGTGTCCATTTTGCAGTTGTTGGCTACTCTGCACAGGTGTATCAAGTCACCCCAGGTGGTCCTGTATCCTGGGGGAGCTGAGATCCTGCCAAACCAGGGACAACTCACTTTTGGCAGTCAATTGACTGGTAAAGCATCAAAAGCTTCCTGATCTACTACCCCTTTAAGCTCAAAAAGCATTACAGCCGAGTCTGAGAAGCATTGATCTCACCTCCAGCTGTGACCAATACCAGATGCTTCAGGGAAACAAAACACCCTGTATGGGCAAATACACTGGAATTTACTGTGATCAGGTGGACAAAACCTACAGCTAAAAGCAGATTAAATGATTCTTCTGAAAACAAGGTCTGAAGGTTCACCTTGCTTTGAAATATATTTCAGCAATATCACATTTGGAAAGAGCTCCCTCTTTATGGAGAAAATAAAAGCTTCACAACACTGCTATTCACAGACATACCTGGGAAGACAAGGGTTTTGTTCATTTTGTTCAATGATGACTTAGAGCAGTGAATCCCACCTGGATTTTCATTTTCAGCCACAAATCTCTCTCTTTCTTATAGCATCAATTACAGGGTATGCTTCTGCCACACTATTTCTACCAGTTTGCTTCATTTTGAAACTAAAAGAGCATCTCTTACTTGTGTTACATATCTAAACCACAAGAAGAAAACAGTCTTCTCTCAAAAACCTTACAACTGACATCTCAACTCCTTACATTCTCACACTCCTATATCTGTATAATAATGAGGCTCTCAGAGCCAAACACCATGTGCCCAGCAATGGAAGATGAAGCATTACTCTCATTTGCATTTCCTGTATCATTCTTTTCACAGAATCACGTTTTTTCACTTAATTTTTTGGCAACTCCTGATTTGTCCTCAAAAACACCCTGGATAGGCTTTAATTTGGAATCCATACTAGCAATCTAAGTGAGTGTATTTTCAACAACTTCACGAGACACTGTGTCAAAGGGCTTTGAAAGTCCAAATAAGTCATTTATATTAACCTTGCTTGGTTTTCAGCAACATGGTAGATATTACAGGGAGAAGTCTTCTTTGTCCTTTCTTAGGCTGATGAAATTTTACTGCTTTAGCCTCACTTCTTTAGTTGGACCAGATAATCCCTCAGGTCCATTCCAATCTCATGTTCTATAATTCTATGAAATTCAGTGTCTTTGCATCTCAACATCTCTCACATTTCCAGAGAGAGACACTCCATGGGTTCCTGTTTCAAAAAGCTTTTGATTTCTCCTGTTATTTATGCTCCCATCTCTAAGACACATGACCAAATGAGTCACAAAACCAAATCTGTTAAATAAAATAGACAAAGAGAAAAGAAAAACAACCCATAAATAAGAAAAAATAAAAGCTATCCATAAATAAGAAACCAGTGATAAACACCATGATCATTCAAACCTTGGCAGCCCCTCTAAGGTGTATTTGTTGCCAGAAGAAAAGATGGAACAACATAAAAAATTTCATTAGTCTCTATTGGTGGCAGAAAACAGGGAAATTAAATTGCAGGCTCTGTTAGAAGTGAAAGATTCAGTCACACTGCCAAAGCAACTGTTGTCCTTCTAAGGTCTTACAGTTATGGTAGTGACAAGAACTCTCCAGATCCTGCACTCAAGTTTCCAGCCCCTGATTTCAGTCAATATCAGTCTGCAAGTACTTCAACATCTAAAATCTAACTAAATAAAGCACGTGAAAGTGTTGATATCAAGTAACAAAATTACCTCCCAGACTAAAATTACCTAGAGCATCATTTGAGTACTAGAAGGAAAAACAAAGTTAGCCTTAAATGATATCAATGGTTTAGGAGTCATGAGGTCTTGGGTGACAGGTTGGACATGATCTTTGAGGTCTTTTCCAACCTTATTGATTCTATAGTGATCTGTTGGTTTTGTCTGCAGCAGGGCTGTCAGTTATTTGTTCCATTTTCTTTTTCCCCTTTCAGTGCAACGCCAGCTCCAGAGCTTTGCAGTGCCTGTGTTTCTAACCATCACCTTTCCTTGCTGTTTCACATCAGCCTACCTGTTCTCACACCTTTCCCTGGATGACTCATCATCAGCTACAGGCAGCCAAAGCAGAAACGTCAGTATTCCTCACACAATCTAACACTGCTAAAAATCAAGACAGTGCTCCCTGTCACTCTTCCTGCTGCTGCTGCAGGCTGCATGGCTGGGTCTTTATTCCTACCAGACATGCCCTGAGTAACACAGGGACACATGAGCCTTTCTTTCTCATCCACACCTCTGTATGTATTGTGCAATCTCTCTCCAGCCAAGGGAAAACACTGTCTTTCAAATCAAGTTTTTCTAACTTGTCTTCTTAACTGAGGTGGGTAGAGGTCCCATCCCTAGAAGCATTCAAGGTCAGGTTGGACAGGGCCCTGAGCAACCTGATCTAAAGATACCTCCATTTGCTGCAGGGAGGTTGGACTAGATGACCTTTAAAGGTCCTTTCAACCCCAAACCATTCTATGATTTTAACAACAACAGGCTGAAAGTTATCCTTTAAGTTACCCACTGAGTCCTAGTGTTTCAGTAAATCAAATCAGTATTTCCACTGCATGTCTCACTTGTGTCTTGACATGCTTCTCTGAATTTCCAGTTCTACCAGCAAATTACCCTCCCAGATGCTCCAGAACTCTGAGCTTCCTGCCCAGAAGCTACCTCAACAATTAATTCCCTAATCAAGATAAACACACATATATATATTTGTAATCCAAATCACTGCTTACAATCCATCTTTGCTGTTTTGCCTATAAGAAGAATCAGATAATGCATGATGGCTTGAGGCAAAAATTAGGCCATCTACCAATTCATGACAAGAATTAAACAGTGCAAAATGTGTATTATCTGAAAAGAGTTTTCTTTTACTGTTCCCTTAAATTGTGCCTGTATATAGAAGGTTTAGCACAGTGGAGATCCCAGCCTTAACTGGGGCTCCTGAACAACAAGCATTATAAACAAGGAAGTATTCATGTTGTACATGCTTAGTCTTAATGCAGACAATAAGGTCTTTAGAAGAACAGGAAGTTTCATTACATAACTTGACAAATGTGATCAGCCAAACTGTGCTCTTATTGTTAGCATACATTGTAGTATTAACTGTGTTCTTGAAAGCAATGCTCAGTAAATCAAAGGATTGAAATCGTAAATATTGGACCATATCTGTGGGCACACAAATGTGTGAGTACAAATCATTCATCACTTGTCTAATGTTCCCCCCACCTTGTTAATATCA
Source organism: Melanerpes formicivorus (assembly GCF_026170545.1). Lineage (NCBI taxonomy): Eukaryota > Metazoa > Chordata > Aves > Piciformes > Picidae > Melanerpes > Melanerpes formicivorus. Next base: position 1,692,125 of record NW_027142415.1, on the reverse strand, counting down.
TGGAAAAGCTATGCTAATCTAGAAAGAGAAGTATGAGATACATGGCTGGGAAGAGAAGGACACTTAATGCAACAGATTCCTTACTGAAATCCAATTGCTACTACAAAGAGGTTCAAAAGCTCTTGCAGTAACAGATATCATTTGGAGGAGTGACACTCAAGGTGAGTTTCATCACAGGACCTCATCAGCTACTGTGGCCATTTGCTGTGCTCATACCCTCACACCACTTTTCACTTTCTTGAAAGGAGAAAAAGGAGTAGCAGTTGTATGGAGGCAGAGCTGTGAACCTGTATGCTGTATCCCAGATCAGCTCATGCACTAGTCACTGGTAAAATGTGAAGAAACAGTGAGAGCAGGATCTGCACTCATTTCTCTTGCCTCCTTCAACATCCTTGGCACTGAAATAAGACATGCTCCCTATGCTTTCTCTGTCTTGCATCTCAGAAGTTGCAAACATGGCTGCAGAAATCTGGACACAAATGCCAGCCATGTTGAACTTCATTTTCCATTCACATGAAAAGTAGAAACCTCAAAAAGTAACTCACCTTTTAGGGAACAGACCCCTGAGCATGCCACCCCCGCTGCTCATGGCACACTCTTGGGAGACGCCTTTGAACACTTGCTAGGCTAGGGAAAGCATCTCCCACTTGAGGGATAATGAGTTTTATGTAGGGGAACACCACTCCTCTGTCTTCCTAGCTGCTACATTTTCAAATGAATCATCCACATCTCCTGCACTCACTTCTATCAGTAACTAATCCATGCCCACCCAGGTGAGCTAGGAACAATTCTTAAGCAACCTTGCCAAGGCCATCTGAAGAATACAGACCACACATTCACTGTGCTCATGAATCCTGAAATGCTTATACAGGAAATCATTAGGCAGGACTAGTTTTAATCATGTGCAGTACTTTCACCACCCCAATTTCTAGCTGATGCTCTCCTCCTACCACTGCTTAGTGAATCTTTGTAGAGGATAGCTAATAGAAAACAAAACCATGAGCAGCTGTGAGTTCCTACCTAAAAACTGACTGAACATTTCAAACTTGGTTTTTAATTAACTGCCAAAGTAGCTTGTTATATTTGACAGTGCACAGACACAGGCTGTGTCCTTGGCATTAGCTGTGGATATTATTTTTACTAAGTCTTTTAAGACTAACATTTAATCAAACTTAATCAAGTGCATCAGTCTTTTAAGACTAATATTCAAACTTAATCAGGCACATCATCTTCTGTACTGAGGTTGTACCTGACTTAAGCTTTCTTTTGCACGGTTAGGCTTCAAACAAAAGCCAGGCAGCTGACATAAAGCCCTAATCATCTTCCTTAAACAATGAAAACAAAAGACTTCTCAGAGGAGATCAGAGAGACTTCCTTTCTAACAGCTGGCACTGATCCTCTACAACGTTGCCCAGCTAGAGATAAACACGGTTGCTGAGGTATTAGAGCCAAAAAGGGGCAGTTTCCTGCTGCACATATTAACGGCTATTACCAGTACAGGCAGGAATCTTTCAATTGCTGAGTCATAAATATTCCACAGCCCCCTCCCCAAAATTACAGCCAGAAACAATAACCATAATTACCAGCACACTGGTTTTCACCTATTTATTGCCCAATTGGCTAACTCAACATCCTAAGAGAGAAGCCTCTTGATCCCACTGCTGCATTACAGATGTTTTACTGCCTCAAGCACAGCACAAGTTCAGCTGAACTATTCTCATGAAGGCTATGGAAAAGATTATCTGCACGATAGGAATAAAAGCAGCAAGGGAGAGGCAGGCAACAAGTGTGTCTAACCTCACATTATCCACCTACAGAGCCCTTCAGATACCTGCCACGAACCAGGTCCTTAGAGCAAACGTGCAGTACTGCTGTTACTAATGCTGCTCTCATTCACCCTGCACTGCTGGGCACTGCAATCATTACAAAGAGATTGTTCTATCTTCTTTATTTTAAGCATCAGCCTTCCAGCCTTTTCACATTTATGTGGGGGAGCCTTTGCAATTTAGGATGAGATGATGCTGCTGCTAGGACAATCTGACAGAAACACTCAAAGAATGCCAAATATCCAAGTTACACCTGGAGAAGATATTAAAATACACTAAGTACAGAAATGGACTGTATTTGTTAATCATAAAAATATATTAACTTAATATTGTGGTTTTGATAGAAAACTGTCAGCTTAGAGCAAGGACAGAGACCAGGACCTTGACAACTGGTATTACAAATGGGAGGGGGGTTAGGTTCAATTACACACAACCATTTGATGAGCAGCATCAAAACCTTTCTAGGAGAAGAAAATGTTAATGAAGTGACAGAAACTAAGCATAAAAAAAAAAATTAAAGACCTAAGATGCCTATAGAAGAACTGAAAAGATTGGTTTTGAAGTGGCTTACATTACTCATGAACAACAAAACCTCAAGAGAATTTTACAGGTCCCCTGAGGTGTCAGTCTCCAGACACCAATACCTTGTGCATCTCTCCACAGGTATTGCTGCATTTCCTTAGTGTCACAGGTCTAAGAGACACAAAAGAAAATGAAGTTATACTCCTAAAATAGAACCTAACTGAAACCAAGCACCCTTTAGAATAGAATAAACCAGGTTGGAAGAGACCTTCAAGATCATCGCGTCCAACCTATCATCCAACACCACCTAATCACCTAACCCATGTAACCAAGCACCCTGTCAGAACCTTTGGTTCTGGGGCTGGGAATTTCACCCACCTTCTGGCCCAGGCAAATTAGGGTTTATACCACTCAAAATTGCTCCTTCCTATGATAAGTGTTACTGTCTGGTTGTCTTGTAGTTCAGTTCATTATTGAGCTTCAGGATTACCATCTCACAGCCAAAAACCCTAACCACGAAACAGCTAATGGTCTTTTCTTACCACAGGTGCTGGAATCTGCTCAGGCAGGGTGCCAATAAATCTGGGAGGGAAGCATTTGTGGGCAGAGGGGAAGAAATCAACTGCAGAATAAAAATGAGGCACAAACATCACTATCTCATTAATACACTGTACATATAACCTAGCACCACTGAAACAGTAAGATCAGCTTCTCAGACCATGCACTGCCTACAACTCAGGTACTCCAAGAAGGAACTGTAACAAACAGCGAATGCAGGAGGAGATATTAAGGTACTCAGGTCAGAAAAAGAACAACTTGCACTTACATCTGGAAAGAATTTGTGCTAAAGAAAAAGCAGTCTGAGAAAGGCAGAAACCTTGTTGGAAGAAGTAGTTTATAGCTCTCAGAAGACAGCCAGAGATGACCAAGTGTCTTCCTAGATGAAAAGTGTACGTTACTCTCTCAGAAAGCACCCTGACCTGCACAGGTGGCCAAAGACATGAGAAATCAGCCTCTAATGACTCCCAAGAATGGAGTGATGCTTCGTTACTCTGCAAATACACAACTTGTGTGTCTTACATACATCTTTATGCTAAAAAGATCCTGCCTACCAGTCATCATTCTCACATGTGTATCAGTGTGGTCGGGCTGGAAGCTACTGGTAACTTTCTCACAGAAATGACTTATTACCAAATTGAATCCCTTTGTTTCATAAGGCAAATGACTGGGACAGATGCAGAATTGCATTACAAAGCACACTTTCAGGTGGATATATTACTTACTGAATGATCATTATGCCAAGAGAGTTGTATTTCATAAGACAAAATATCTAAAACCCATCACTTCAAAGTGATTTTTCTATTCATGCATAGGAAATAATGGTAAAGGACCAGTGTTGACCTGAACTTTGATCATTCCTGCACATAAAAACAGGAATTCAAGTAAATTCAATGTACTGCTCACAGTCTGTATTTCATCTTGCCACTTTCTGGGAGTTTTATGACCACAGTTTTCAATTAATTTTTTTTTTTCTTTCACTGATCACTGTGGGGAAAAAAAGACAAGAGGAGGAACTGATTAAAGCTCTATCAAGCCCTGTCACATTTAATAACAGTGGGTTCAGACAGCGCCTTCTAAATCAAACAGAACTCAGCAGTTTGAGCCCTAGACTTCCTATTCTTGAAACAGACCTTTACACAGAGAAACCTCTAAGACTGCAGAGGCTCAGGTTAAACTGACCATGATAAAGGCAATGGCAACATGGACTAAAGAACAAAACTAAAGGAGGTGTTGTCAGAAAATGGGAGAGAGTCTCTCTCATCACTTCTTTATAGCACTCTTGGATATTAAGTGTAAGAACATGAAGCATAAAATAATGCAGAGAAGAAAGATATTTGGGGGTCACTCTCTATCATCCCTGTCAAAAGAGGTACTTGTATATAATAGAAAGTCACTTTTCAAAAGGCTTTTACCCCTGTGTAGTAGCAGCAAGATGTCCAAGGTAGGTTTTGAGATTAAATACTAGAGTCTGTATTAGTTTACGCTGCCTGTGACTCCCACTGAGGACAAGATATGCCCTAAGAGCACCATTTTAGCTGCACTGACTTGGCTTTTAGGCAATTCAAACCCCTGGTTTAAAATTACAGTCTTGGAATTATGTTAACCCTAGGGTAAATATGATCTAGTCAGCATACTTCCTGAATGCCCTGGGGAGTACACAGACTGTGTGAGATCTCACTTTTGTAATTTAAAACATAGGCATATGGTTGAGACTAATGGTCCCTTCATAACTAAGAAAAGGGAAGGCTGATCTGTTCCCAAGGGTGACTCATTTCATCAAAAAAAACCAAACTGAGGTAAACATCCCTCTGGACATGTCCATTCTCCACAGCTTGCAAAACCCCCAAGACAACCTCTGCACAATTAATGTTAAGAAAAAGAGAATCATTACTCTCCCAACATTCAAATGGCTGATGGCAAATGAGAAAAAAACTTACTCCTGTTGCCCATGGTGTCCAGAGTTACAGATATGACTAAATCACTGAGCATCATATTTCAGAATAAAAGATTCCCCAGCTGCCAAAGCCATATTTTTCATTATTTGGTTCATAAACCAGAACTAAAAGGTGAATGCAGGCCAAAGAGTTACAGCAGCATGACACTTCATAGGCAGTTTTTCAAACATAAACCTAACTGGTTTTACTCACAACTTCTGCAACTGGGAAAGAGGTTTAAATGAAACAAAAAAAAAACAACAAAGAAGGAAGAAGATACTCTTCTAGGAGAGCATGGGCATCCACACAAGGACTCAAAACATATTGAAGTAACTCTGGGTAAAAAACAGGCCTAAAAAACAGATGAGAGGAATTACAGAGCCATTTAAAGGAGATGAATGACAGTTTATTACATTTGCACTCATTTTCTAAGATAACTTTGAGCTCTCAGAGACTAAAACTCCTACTAGATGCCTCAAGAGGCTTCTTCATTATGGGTAATCTATACCCTCAAGGGATGCAATTTCAGGCACAGTCTTATGCAGCACTTGGACTAAAGAATATAGATGTTGTCCTCAAAATGTTATTGCCAGGTGAGAAAACAGTCCTGCAGGTAGTTTTTTCCTCTCCCCACCCCCACCTTCCATCCTTCCCCCCCTTTTGGGTGGAAGGCAAATTATTTTTTCACACAAATTCAAAATGAGTCTGATTTCCCTTTTAATGCAGGCTGCAGTACTTCAAACTTCTTCAGTACCTGCTTATTCTTTATCACAGAAGATAAAGGCGACGAGACAGGGAAGAATTACTCACTGCAGTTTAAACCAAACTAGATCACAATTCACTGTTACACTCTCTAGTCACTTACTAGACAGTCTCTGGATTTCAGTAGGGAAAGACTGTTTGTTTTAGATTGAAATAGAAAGGAATTAAAACTCAAAACACTACAAATTCGTAGATTCATTTTAAAAGCATATTGCTAAACCTATAGCTTTCAGACATACATGCAGCGAAGAACATGCCTCCCTTGCAAAAAAGGACACAAACTCAGTTTTTATGCAGCATTATCACAGTGAAAAGTTGTGCCTATAAATAGAGGTCATATAAAACAACCCCACATAAATGCATCAGACTAAATCAGTAGTTTAAACAGACTGTTTTTTCTAGTATTGGTCATTACTTAGTGTTTCCAAACATGTCACTGAATGATTATTCTCCCCACCCCAGCTGATGAATCTATGTCCAGGAGCAAAGAAGATAATCCTCATGATTTTTTTCTAACACAAACTTAGTAGCTTCAGTTGTTTACTCAGGGAAGCAATTCATCTTTTTGGATTACAGTAACTATCTCAATGGTCAGTGACAATTAGATGCTCAAATTGGGCTACATAAAGGGTCTAAAATGTATTTCCTTTCTGAAAATCTGAGAGAAGTGGAAAGTCACTCAGCATATAAGAATCCATAATTTTGGTGATAAAGCATCCTTCATGAACAAAAGAAAAATAAGCAGCACTCTGCAGTACCCTTGAAAAATATTTTGTTGAATAAGACCTCTCTCATTTGATTAAGGACTCCAGGCAAGCATGAGACTGAAATGTCTTCAAATGTTAAGTGACAGCATAAACTAATTTTCACATGCTTAACAAATACACAGTAATTTTATTTACAGGCTAAAGAGGGGGAGGAAACATGGGAGAGAAATAACATAATATGCCACAGAGAAAAAAACCAAACGTATTTGTATGGGTGAGGCAGCACTAAGACTGCTCACATCATATGTAAACAACACCCCAGGAGAAGACAATTTCCTCATCTCAGTGTGTGTCTGCAGAGTGTCACTTACACATAGTTTCTTAGACAGATTGCCTGCAATCATACTTCTTCGGATGATCCTTTACATCTACTTGCAATCCTAACAAGACTCTACCACCATAGCCTTTGCTGCTATAAGTCTTACTAATGACAGCATCAGTACAGTTTTGTTTCATACCCCAAGCACAGCAAAACTGTCTGATCACTCTGTGGAGAAGTGACAGGAGAATGTCGTTCTTTGCATTCATGAACACCTCATTAACACAAATTTAATGCCTATAACATTTAGTGGCTTTGATTAGGTAGAGAAATCTCACAACACTCTCAAAGGGACAAAAGTGAACCACCATTTCACAGCAATGAATGCTTACAGGAACTCAAATTATTTTTTATGCAAACTGGAGAGAGAAAAAAAGAAAAGCCTAGCAGCTTCATTAAACCTAATCCTTTCTAACTTGTCTTTGAGAATCAACATTTTCATTTGGAAGCAGAAAAGGTAAATCATTTCTGCCAGTCAAAACAGTGGTACATTAATCCAGGTTCTCTTGCTTCTGCCCCAATTCAACAGATTGCAGGCTATAAATACTCAAGAGAAGTTTGTTTCATTTGGATTACCACACTCATTTAGTGTATAACTCACAATATTGAAGGATCTCACACTAGGAGTGAAAGAATGCCTTTTAATAAGAGAGATCTGCATTGCAACGAAGCCAGCCATGAGAAGTTCTAGGCAATGGTGTATGAAATGCAATTTGAAAGTTGGTTATTCCATAACCTATGTTTCAATATCACTTTAGATTAAAAATAGTGTTCACTTTCTCACAGTAACACATCAACTGCAGTAAGTGAAAAAAGAGCTCCTGGAGCATCAGGCTGTTCCATAGAACCAATACTGAATACTGAAAGTCAGTACACTCCTAGTTTAATGCTGGAGGGGTTTCAAAGCCATGGAGATGCAGTGCTGAGGGACATGGTTTAGTGGTGACATGGAGTGCTGGGTTAATGGCCCAACAGGATGATCTTAAAGGTCTAAAATAATGGGATTTTATCAGCAATTGAGAATTAAGTTTCTGGTAAAGCATCTCCTCAAGTCCCTGGTCAGTCAGTAGCACTATTGATTTTTCAGCAGTCATTTCATTTTTAAGGCCCACTGCTTTCTCCCATTCAGAAATACACTAAGAGAGGTGCCACAAGCATAGCTCTCAATGTGAAGCTGTTGCAGGGATTATAGAGGTCTTCAAGGCTACAGGAATCAACAGAGCTACAGTGTTCCTATTGGCACCAAAACAAAAACTTCAAGAAAGAGATTGGGTTAAAAAAAAGAAAAGTAAGAAAACAGGAAAGAAAAATTTACTCAAGAAAGGACTCTGCCTGAGCAGGTGGTGTTGGAATTTATTCCTGACTTCCAACTTTAACATCTTTAACCTTAATCTTAATCTTTTTTGGTTGATGGGTTGGACACGATGATCTTGAAGGTCTCTTCCAACCTGGTTTGGTTTATTCTAATAAAGGTTTATTCTAACCTTTGCCTTCCTGTTGGCTCCACCTTCTTCCCCACCTGTCCTCTCACCACACAATCAGCTCAGAAAGTGCAGTTCTCAAAACAGAGATGTCACTTCTGTGCTCTAAATTAATCACAAATGAATTCATCAATATGAATTCAGTCTAAGCAGCTTGTAGCACACCAACCACACATACCTTGACATGCTCACTGGTTTTCCATTTCAGGGTATAAAAAACTTGAGTTTTTCTCATAAGCCTCAAGATGAGGCACATCTATTAAAACTCTGCAAACAGCCTCATGGCAGTAAGGTGGAACATATTTTAAGTCCAGAAATGCTACTCCACTACATGTAGGTCGCTCTCTGTGCCCCCACAGATTTCTCATTGTCTTCAGCAGGGCTCCTACAAGTGGCTGCAGGAACGTCTTCACTTCACAAAACAGTGAAGCAGCCTCCTAGAATTTTCTTGCAAATCAAATCCAAGAGGAGAGGCTGCAGGGTTTGCAAGGCACAACTGAAGCCTCTCCTCAAAGAGGCTCTGGAGGAGACAGCATTTACAGTGTCTTGTTTGCATGAATAATGTAAACCTTGAGGGGGATGCTTCTGCACAGTGAAAAGCAACTGCCTCATGCTACCCTGTACTCAGTATCCAGAGGGCTTTTGAATTGTTTGGGTTTCTTCCAGTTTACAAGTGCAAAACTCTCTTGGTTTTTTTGTTGTTGTGTTTTGATTTTGATGGGGTTTTGTGGGGTTTCATTTGTTTTTATTCATACTGGCTCTGAGAATTCCACCTGAAAGCTGGTCTGAAAGGCAGGCAAGGCTGCCGTTTATTGCATGCTGCGAAGATTGCGAGCCCATCTGCGCTCAAAATTACAGGTATGAAATGGCATTTGTCCTCCAAGTCTTCATTTCCAGCTTTGCAATTTGTCCTTGCAACTTCAGCTCCATTAACAGTTGCTGATAATGTATGAGCCAGATGGAATCCATTTTGCCTTCCTGTAACTACAGGTTCTGTGATTTGAGCAGGAGTAAGACTGTAATAAAACCCTTTTATCCACAAGAATGATAACCATCACTGCCGAGTCAGAAAAATACCATTTCTACTCCTTCTTCTCAGATCTGCCTGCAACTACCATGAATTAATTGCAGAATGAAGTGGTCTTCCCAAACCTTTTCAAATAAACTTGTGAAAATAGAGTTGAATGGTGCTGTTAGAAAAACACTGGGTTTTGTACGTGGCCTTTGGTACCAATTCCACACTAACTAGCACAAATTCCTGCTATTCATTTCAGCACCACCATGTGGGGGGACACCCTATAACTGGCAGCTGGGATATAGCACAAATTACAGTATCACAGTATAACTTAGGTTGGAAGGGACCTCGAGGATCGAGTCCAACCTATCAACACAGACTCCATGACTAGACCATGGCACCAAGTGCCACATCCAATCTCCTCTTGAACTCCTCCAGGGACGATGACTCAACCACCTCCCTGGGCAACCCGTTCCAATGATGAATAGACTTGCTTGGTGAAGAATTTCCTCCTCACCTCGAGTCTAAACCTCCCCTGGCGCAGCTTGAGACTGTGTCCCCTTGTTCTGGTACTCTTTGCCTGGGAGAAGAGACCAACCCCTTCCTGGCTACAACCACCTTTCAGGTAGTTGTAGAGGGCAATGAGGTCTCCCCTGAGCCTCCTCTTCTCCAGGCTAAACAATCCCAGCTCCCTCAGCCTCTCAGATAGATGGAAAAGCATGGCTAAGTGTTCATAGCAAAACCAGAGCTGTACTAGTCCATTTGAAGTCACTGCTACAAGGACTGAATTGCTTCTTCAAGCACGTTCCTGAAGGCTGCTGTAAATCCGTACACCTCCTAAAAATCTGTTGTTACCTTGGGTTAATCTCTAGTACTCTTTAGCCTACGTGACCCTCCTAATACAGAGACATGTAAAGTGATAGTCAGATTATTTCGATTTCTCTTCCATCAGTGACTACAATACTCCTTTGGAGTTACACTCTATTAGGCAACATAAACAGAGATCAATACTTGGATCTTTATCTGTTTCAACTTTATTTGCTTATTCCCCACTGTGCTTTCTGGGGCAGAATTATATCTAGTACTTTACGGTTTAGAGCATTTTGAACAGCACCGAGATAATGTAGTTCAGGAGAACTGTGCTCCTGAATACTGAACTCATGCATGTAGGGCTGAAATTAAGATAAAAGTTCATTTTATTGGTAAAGAAAGGAAATTGAGTCTTTTACTCAGCTTAAATCTTATCACACCATTTTCTACTTGGTTTGTGAGAGATAAGAAATCTCACACCTTGCTGGAAAGCTTCTCTGGTAGCACTCTACAGCAGCCTTTGAGCTTGCAGGCAATGGTTGAGGAAGGGGACAATCAGCCTGTAGATCATTTCAGGTAGAGGATCCCTTCCCAGACTGCTGTACCAACTGTCCTTCCCTCTTCCCTGGTCTCTCCCTTCAGTCCCTCTGCTGGAGATTATTGCCCCTAAACCTTTCCAGCAGAAGGGATGGTATGGTAACTTCACACAAAGCGCAGCTGTAAGCAGCATCTCCTCCTCTGCCAGAAGTCATGAACATTGATCCTCTACTAGATGCTAATGAAAAACAAGAAACAGTAGCACCTCTCCTCAACACCATTCCTCATTAAACCAGCACAGAGGGTTGGTCATAGGCTTTAAGGTATTCAGACTTTCAGGTCTCCACATGACAAGCAAGGTGAGCCTCAAGCCCAGCTACCTGTGACCAAAACCAGGACTCCCTACTAGTAGCAAAGATTCACTTTTTGAGATTATTGTGTAGTCAACAATTAACCTAACACTACAAGCTTTACTCTTCTGATACATCCACCCTGCTAAGTGGGAGTTAGTAACATTCAGAGGGGCATTCAAGCTGTAGAAGCAAGCACACTGAAACGCTTTGCTGGCTCTGGATCATTCACCAGCAGATGGCACCCACAGGTGGCCAGTTTTGATTCTCCTTATCACACGCCTATGATTTCTCTTGTACAGTAATGACTAGGCAAAAAAGTATTAAAGACTTTCTTGAACAGCTGTGGTTATTTCTGTTCTGTCAGTTTAAGGCAATCTAACATTTTAAAACCAACTTATTTACCACTGTTAGCAAAACAACCACCTGAAGTCAGCACCATACATGTCAGACATGCTCCAGCACCATATTCCCCCTCTATTCATACTCAGTAACCTACTGCAACATGTTGTCTTTGAAGTTCCACCACAGCACTGCAGATTTCATTTCATCTACATTCATTGCCAAATCACAGAACTGGGGACTGAAATGGAAATGCCAGAGCATCAGAGGTGCCAGAATGAGATGCCATTACTACTTACTGCATTTCATGTCAGTGAGAGACACAGAGTAACTATGTCTGAGCACAGTATCTGCAGCATCTTCTTTTGACAACTTAAAAGCAAATCACACTTGTCCGTATAACATAACTGCTACCATGTCAGCAATATAAACTCCATTTTACTGATCAGTTACCAGGGCCAACTACCACCCTGCTATGATCAGAGATTTCCTGGTGCATTCAGAACAGCTGAGCCACATAGCCAGTTCATTGTTTTCATGTTTATAGGAGCTATTGTCCAACAAAGTGGGAGACCACTAATCTCCAAGGTGTGCCTGCATTCAGAGAGTTCACTTGGCTTAATTAACAGAGCCTAGAAGCATGCCTCAGTGCCTTCAGGTGGGCTTGTCACAGAACCTCAACAACTCATAGCAACATTCCCCATCCCTGGGCAACAAGCCATCCTCACATCAACATCGAGTCACAGAATAAAACAGTATGAGCAAACAGGCTTTAAAAGCAGAGAAAAATAAAACACCACAAGCCTAACCACACCACCACAAACAATAAAAAACCTAGTAAAACAGAAATATAATGCTAGGTTTTCTCTTAAGGTAGAAGGCTTCCAGGCCTCCAGAAAACTGCATGTCCATGTACACCATACTCCTGTGGTAACTCCAGATTCCTAGCATCTTAACTCTCCTGTAATGGTTTTTGTACTCTTTCACAGTTCCTCTCCCCTTAACCAACCCCCATGAAGGCCACTATGGAACTCAGAACAATTTATTTAAGCAGTCTTATGTTTTTAACTCTTCCTTCAATCTGCTATTAAGCAGGTTCCACCATGATTCTGGTTTTGATATGGAGAGGTTTAATACTTAAGAGCTGTTTGTTTCTTTAATACAATTCCTAGTGAACAGTGGCAACTCAATTCCATAGAGATAAATGTAGAATGATGGAAGCAGGGAAAGCACAATCCAAGTTCTACATCTGCTCAGAGCTGAGTCCCAACCAGATTGAGATCTTGAGCTTCTAATAAATCATTTAGAGAAAACATCAGTATGATACTGAAGAGAAGACAAACAAATAAATTCAACATTCTGAATTATGAGAAAAGTAAGACAGAATTGCACTGGTTCTGACTAAGAGATTTAGTTTGCTTCATAGTAGCTGCTATCACACTGTGTTTTGGATTCTTGATAAAAGCACTGATAACAGATGTTTTAGCTTGCACAGAGTCAAGTCCTTTTTTGCTTCTCATCACCTCACCAGCAAGTATGCTGGGAGTGCACAAGAAATGGGGAGAGAGCACAGCTGGGACAGGTGACCAAGTCAAAGAAATATTCTGTATCATGATACTGTGGTCATTAATAAAGCTAAGAGAAGGGGGAGGAAGCAGGAATGTTCAGATAGCAACATTTATTTTCCCAAGTAAAAGTTATGAGTGACAGAGCCCTGCTCTCCTGGAGACAGCTACACATTCACTTGCAGATGAGAAAGAACTTGGTTTGCTTTGCTTGCCCTCATAGCTATAACACCTGATAATTTCTTTATCACAACACCCAAGTTCTCTCACTTCCACCCTTCGGATTCTCTTCTCCTTTGCAGTGTAGGGAAGCGAGTCAGTGTGTGCCTGGTGCCAAGCTGTCTACCAGGGTTAACCCTGATGCAACACCACACAGACTTCTTCATGAAGACTGTGTATTGTTCTTGTTCCCCACCCTACAGCAAACAGGAGCTCAGAAAAGACAGAAGAAAAACACCAGTGATTTCCAACCACAGAAATTATCTGACACTAATTTCAGTATGGTTTTCATTATAGAGAACAACAGAAATTACTACTGATATCCAGAGTCCAGTTGAGGGTGGATTGAAACAGATCTATGACACTACAACAAAGTGTACAAGGAACAGATGCTCAGAGTTCACCAGCTCAAACTGGTGAACCAGTGGAAAGCTGAAAGTATGACAGAAGCACTTCTTGTGGAAACAGAAGTCTTACATCAGAATGCACAAAGCCTAATAATTGTCCAATTCTCTTCTACACTTGTGAAAAGAAGAAAAACACCAGATGTAGTTCAGGAAGACTGAGCTGGAATGTTAGCTCATAATCTAAGGAACTATCACAGGCCAGCTCTTCTCTTCCCTGCACTTTGCTTCTCAAACCAAGGCAGATCTTGCATCCAGTTTTTAAGGGTTATAAAGGTAATCTCTGGGTTTGTCACCTGTGTAGTACTGTCAGAGTGGTTTCCAGTTGAGCAGGATGCTAAAGAAGGCATATTTAACAACCTTCTACTTAGGACAAGAACCTCAAGACAGCAAATGGATTCAACAAGTTACTACTGCTCATGGGGAAGCATCGGTGAGCACCATACTTTGCAGATAAGTTAACCATCCTACGGACATTCAAAGCAGAAAGCAGACAAGACAGTCTCCACATGAAGCAGAGAAGCCTTGTGCTTGTCAATACCTTGTGACTTCCCATGACATTTCTGTAGTATGTCCCCAACTGTAGAAATAAGCAGAGTGAATTCCCATGGAGAATAAGAAACTTGGAATATTCTCTCTGATTTGTTTAAGTAAAAGTAACATCCAAGGCAACCCCAGAATGTTAATTGAAGGCTCCAGGAAAGAATCAGGTGGAGAATGTGTTACCAAAAGGGGTGGGTCAAGGAAACAATTGTTAATAGAAACAGCTTCCATTTGGAAAGAGAAAACTGAAAAGGAACTTTTAGCTCCCAGTTATTCCAAAAACACCTGAAGAAATCCACAGCTAAACAGGTGCAAATAAAGCATGTACCTGGAGATCTCTCACTTTAGTAGTTGTCAAGAAACTTAGCTGACCCATCTCATTTAGACTATTAACCCCAAAAAACCCAGCTTCTATGGAACCCTAGCAACCAGCAAACACTAGGAGAAGGGTTTTGCTTACATACCACTTTTATACCCAGGGCTTCCAAGATTAAGGCAGGTTTACAGCAGACACCAAGATCAAGAAACTTGCCTGCCTCTCACTAAGTCCCAGCTACAAAAAGCACAAAGAGCCCTCCATGCAACAAAGAAGCTCTTACCTAGAAGGAAAACTCCCGCAGACAGATGAGAGATGAAAACCAACTGCTGCTTGATAAGCAGACATCATCCTAAGCCACATTAATTAGGGTAATCTAAAGTCTCACAGAATGCTACACAGTGGCAGGAATACAGCATTACAGTGCACAGCAAACAGGAAATTGTAGCTGGTTGCTGGTGGGCATTTCTCCCTGTTCACTCCATCTGAGTGGATGAACAGTATTGGCATTTCCCTTATTACCCCTGTGTACCAAGGCTACCTTACATAAGACCTTATAAAACAAAAGTAGAAGCCTTTGCACTGGAAGGAACATCAATAGAGAAAACAAAGGAGGAATGATGAAAATGGTCAATTGGTATAAACTAAGGGAACTTAAACCCTGCAGCCCAAGGCTGACCACAGGTTAGTGCCAAATAAAATCAGATGAGTTTGCAAGATTGGATCTTTATGATGTTGATTGAAGCTGTACTTCATAGAGAGACTTCTCAATCCACAAGAACAGTCTAAAGACTTGAGCAGCAGATTTTCTTTGTTCCATCTCTTCTCTAATTAACCTGCAAGTCTGTCAAGGCTACAGGATAGAATGAAGTCTGGATATGAATTACAGGCACAACAACTTCTCCAGGCTATTCCTGGGCTTTTCCTACACAGTGCTGAGGAAGCGGCAGTTCAGACAGCTCTGAAAAACTACACAAATGGGCTCTCAGTGTGGCATGAAGCATCCCTTTAGAGAGCTAATTGAAAAGAAAGGCTCCACAAGTGCTGTTTGAGGCCAGATGTCCACTGGAGACAGTTTGGCCAATGTAACTGTTGACAAAGCAGCCAATATCCAAATCAGCTGCTTGAGCCAGCCTTTGGCACACCCTGCTCTCTGCATTGCTCAGCCTTGAATAGAGAAACCCCAGATCCCTGTGTGGTGCAGTGGTTCCTGGTGCTGCATCCCTGCACTCTAGGCACACAAACCAGCCTGTTCTGGAAATTGAGGACACCAGGGATTCTTTTAAGTGGACTGGGGAATCCTAGAGAGAATCTCAAAGCCATAATTCTTACATATAGGTTCCCACTAGGATGATTTGAGAAGTGATATCTATTGTTAGAGCAAGCTGCAAAGATAGAAATGGAGGCATAAATCTGAGTTGCTTAGCTTCGTGCTTGCAAAGTCTGTAAATTGGATGTTGTTTCCACTACTTTAAACTTCTTTCAACACTGTAGAACTAGCTCTCTGTGGGAGAATGAGTGTCTTCTTCGAGCACAGCCAGCACAGATAACTAAGTCAAAGTAAAATCATCAGGACATTTTGGCCACGGAATTCCTCATTAAAGGATGTTGACAGATGAGCAAAAAAATAAGCAGGGGGAAGAATTACTCCACATCTGAATTTTTCTTCTAGGCTCAGAATTCAGGTCTGTCAATGTAGTGATATCCAATGTCATATCCATGCAGAAAATAAATGAAAACCTGTATCATATGGAGTACTGTAAGTTTTCTGGGTAAACTGGATCAGATTTGATCTGAAACTCACTGACACAAGCAGTGAACTCTAAAATGCTCTTTTCATCCAGACACCATTCAGAGAAGAGATGCACTCAAATGATACTCACTGTTTGGGTAAACATAAGTGTCAAAAGAAGGAGGATGCTAAAGAGCACATGAGGTCATTCCCCCCCTTCTGATAATGTAAGATACTAATAAGTAGCAACTATTGTAAGACTGGAATCCACACTTTTCCATCTATGCCTTTGCAAAAATACTTTCTTACTGCATCTGATGGTCTTTCAAGTGCGCTCTGCAAGCTATAAATTTAATTCATTGATTGTGGACTGTATTAAACCACTCTAGCAGAGAGCATCACATGTGCAGCTTTCAACTGCAAAACTCAGCTCTGTCCCTCAGAGCTTGGTCTTACACACTTACATCATGCAGCACCTGGAAGACATTTTTCACCATTACCAGACACACAAACAGAAGCTTCAAATCATAATAGTAGCATACAGGGGGTTACTCATTAAGATGCAGTCATCAATTACAGACAGTCCTCAGCACCAGGCATACAGCAAAGGTTGACTTTCTCTTCCATTTTATTAATTCTCTGAAAGTTTGCAAGCCTCAAATCAGTTAAGCCTGAAATTTTCGCTTGTAGAATTCATTCAGTTACAGCCAAATGTGACCTGCTAGATGACTGGACCTATTCCTCATGAAAAAGTGCTACTCATTTCATCTATCAAGCACAAATACATTGCTCTGCATTCCACCCAGTGGACTACAACACCGTTGGCATGTGCAAGTTCACACTGCAGAATGTCAGCTTGCCCATTTGTTCAGCAGCTGAGAATATATGGCAGCAACTCAGTCAGATTCTACCTGCTGCCAGAAATAGATGACAATGAATAAGTGGGTGACAACAGAGAACAATTTTCCTATTCCTGCATACTGATGATCATCAAGCGTAAGAGTTTTGGTTAATCAGGAACCTCTAAAAGCCTGCTGTAAATGCATGTTGTGCAGACAAGGAATATCCAGCTGTTTCTGGAGCTAGCCACCTAATAGCTGGGAATCCAAACCAGGGATAAGTAAGCAAGGGGGAAGATGTTTTAAACAGTTTTTCCAGAATCCAAGAAAAGAGTGGAACTCTTGATTAGAACATTATTCTGCACTGTTTAGTTAATGCTTTTGGGCAGTGATTTATAGCTCTGTCTCCTCAGTCAGCACTAATATTTGAACTAATATAATTCATTAAACTTTGGCAAAAAGCTGAGGGATGCTCATTATATGAAGCAGAAAACAGGTTCAAGTATTTCTTTGTTTTGTCCCTGTTTTGATGTAACATGACTTCAATTGGAAATCTTTTTTTCACCCATTTTGTTCTAAAAGGAGGATGAGCAGAGGGCTGGAGCACCTCTCCTATGAGGACAGACTGAAGGAGTTGGGGCTGTTCAGTCTGCAGAAGAGAAGGCTCTGAGGTGACCTCATTGTGGCCTTCCAGTATCTGAAGGGGGCTACAGGAAGGCTGGGGAAGGACTTCGCAGGATCTCAGGGAGTGATAGGACTAGGGGGACTGGAATGAAGCTGGAGGTGGGGAGATTCAGGCTGGAGGTGAGGAGGAGGTTCTTCACCATGAGAGTGGTGAAACCCTGGAATGGGTTGTCCAGGGAGGTGGTTGAGGCCCCATCCCTGGAGGTGTTTAAGACCAAGCTGGATGAGGCTCTGGCCAGGCTGATCTAGTGTGGGGTGTCCCTGCCCATGGCGGGGGGCTGGAACTAGATGATCCTTGTGGTCCCTTCCAACCCTGACTGATACTATGATACACTCCCTATTTAATCATTGTGGTTATTCCAGAACTAGTTTGTTACACATATATTTCAAAGGCAAATTAGTATTAGCAACTTTGATTTTTAAAAGCAGGTATGTTCTTTAAAAGTTATTATATTGCAAGGTTTTGTACCTTATGGACAGCGAAACATGGTCATACAGTGCAGTGTCCTAACTGCTTAGATCAACATCCACTCACGCAACGCATGAATGGAGGACTCCGTTTCTTTTGCCGCTCCAGGCTACATACTCCCAGGCTCAGAGGATCAAAATCACTAACTCATCTGGGCCAAAATGTAGCCAAGAACTAAAAGAAAAGAGACAGGAAGCATCTTTTTGGTATATATTGTTGTTTTATCATTCAAAGCTGTAGACTCCCCAAGGGGTGACAGCATACAAACCATATCCCACAGCAGACACTCCACATACATCGCTGTTGTGTCTGGGCTTGTGTATCAGCTGTACTGTGCAAACATTACCACAGCATAAATGTTTAATAATGGGCTGAGACAGTGTGATTGATATAACTAGAAAGCAAATCCAGTCATGTATTGACTGCACCATTCCACTTCCCCGGCAGCCTAACTCTGGGACTTAATGAAACAAAAGGAGTACATTAAATTCATGCTGACAACAACAACAACAAAAAAAGCTGGGATCTTCCAGCTATTCTAAGAACCATCGGTAAATGTTAGCTGGCTTAGAGCAGTAGGAAGCCAAAAGCCTTTATGGGGAAAATAGGTGATGATGATGCAATGTGGTCATCCCAAATGCACGGTTATAAAACCTTTACTGCACACCACACTTTGCAAAGCACTATAAAAATTTTATGGCCATGCATTTGGGATGAGTGCTTTGCTTGTGAGTGATGGAGCCACCAGGAAGTTATACAAGCCCTTACCAGGGGACCAGCATAGAACAAACATTGTTGCAGCACTGCGCATCACCTCGTGTAGCAATCCGGTGATGGACTCCTTCAGGTTTTTTCTTCAGTGGAAGAATAGGGATTAGAAACATGTCATATGAGGAGTGGCAGAACCCATTTCCATCACCACTGCCACTCAGTAGCCATTTATGTTGTGACAATTCACTTGGTACTGTTGAAATGTGACCTACAGAGGCCTCTGTTATTGCCATCACCACAACTGTGATGGGCCTGTGCTTGGGAGGAATAAGGAAGGTAACAGTGAACAAAGCCCTGCTAGATTTAACATCTCTCTTGACCCAAAGCCTCTGCATCTGTATGAACTCACTGCAGAAAGAAGCCTAACCTATTCCTCTGCATTCCTTTGGACAAGCTCTATGCTTTGGGAGTTTTCTTGAGCTCAAGTTATCCAGCCAATACACAGCATAACTCCTGTGATGAAGTTGCCCCTGTACAAAGTTTGGCCCTGTAGATAGACAACAACCTTAAAAGCCAATTAATTTCTGTCCCCTTACACCAGAAAATGTTATCCAACAGCCACCTCCTCAGAGACATACTTGAAAGGAAAGGCTGCTAAATATACCTTTGAATTCATCTCATGGGTTAAGATCAAGCTTGCACCTCCCCTCAAGAAATGCTTGGGAGGTTAGGCAGTCTGTCAGCCACCATGGAGGGTCTGCAGCTGGTTTGAGGCAGAAAAACTAAACCTCTTGAATTCAATCCACACATGATTTTCTGAAATTGCTCTATTTGTTCTTCTACTCAGTATTTGTTTCTCTTGTATGCAACTGTGGCAGCCAAAATTCAAGATGCAATTTGCTGTTTCTTCCATGCACCCTTAGGTACAGGCAGGCACTCTGGCAAAGAGCTGGTCAGCCCATATTAGTCTAGCTGGCCATCCTAATTAGAGAAATCCATCAGCCAGACAAAGATCTACTAGACCCTTACTAACAAAAAGAAATGGCTTACTTTTTATGGGGTTTTTTTGTTCTTTTCCCCCTGACAAACTGCTGAAAATATCCATCAATAAAGCCTACTTTCAATTATGTCCAGTTGCTACCATACTGCTGACTTTGACTGCCAAAACACTGCTGCTGGGATGTGCTACCAGTTTTATTGTATCCAATTATTGGAGATTTGGTTTGTGAAATCAACCATTAGAAAAAGATGTTGCATCATGCACACTTTGATACCTCGCTAATTTGTGTGTTGCTGTGTAGATAAAGCATTTTAGTGTTTCACAGAATTTCAAATAAGGAAATTAAATGCAGAACAGTTTGAACAGCAAATGTTCAACCTTCTAAGAGATGGGAAGGCATATCCACCAAATGATGTCTATGTGTTCTGTGACAAGCCCTATGAGGAGAGGCTGAGGGAGCTGGGGTTGCTCAGCCTGGAGAAGAGGAGACTCAGGGCAGACTATCACTCTCTACAAATACCTGAAGGGAGGTTGTAGACAGGCAAATGATGGTCTCTTCTCCCAGGCACCCAGTACCAGAACAAGAGGACACAGTCTCAGGCTGCGCCAGGGGAGGTTCAGGTTGGATGTTAGGAAGAAGTTCTATACAGAAAGAGTGATTGCCCATTGGAATGGGCTGCCCAGGGAGGTGGTGGAGTTGCCATCTTTGAAGGTGTTCAGGAGGAGACTTGATGGGGTGCTTGGTGCCATGGGTTAGCTGTTTGGGTGGGTTGGATTGGTTGATGGGTTGGACACGATGATCTTGAAGGTCTCTTCCAACCTGGTTTGGTTTATTCTAATAAAGGAGTAGAGAGATCTACAAAAGAGTACAAAACCCAAACTGTTTGGGCTCAAAGTTCTCCTGTGGTCCCTTCCAACCTCTAACATCCTCTGACCTGGAAAAATAAGACCCAAGTACTGCATACTATGCAAAAATGACATAAAGTATTTAAGACTGTCATATGGGAAGTACTCTGCAGAGTGCAATTTTGATCTGAAAAACAACACAAAAACCCCCCTACATTTCCCCCCATAGACTTCAACACTGCGCATTCCACTTCAGAGAGCAAAAAGATGATGATTTCTACTTTCCACCTCTCTTCACATACCAAAAGTTGCAAAGACACAAGGTGCCATTACTGACCATTTCATGGGTGAAGGAAAGAATCTAGTGTGAACTTGAAGTTCAGGTTATGTTCACAAGGGCTGATAGGCAGAAACAAAATTAAGCACCTCTTTGATTGCTCACAGAAGATATTTGATATGGAAATAATTCAGAGATAAGCACAGAAAGGTGCAGTGGCATTTTTGAATCATTTTTCAGTCTAGAGCTGCACTTGGAGCTGCTGCCAGACAGTCACAGTATTTGGGAGCATCAGATGATACTACTACTACCTGATTCCATTACCTTCCTGCCAGAGATCATAAATTGATGTCACTGAAGATGGAAAAGCAAACAAAAGAAGATGAAGAGATGAACCAATTGCTTTCTCTTTTCACCCAATGCCATGGTCTAAGGGAAATCCTCAGTATCTGACTACACAAAATAAGGTTACAGGTGTCCAGAGCCACCCACTCCAGCAATGTATGGATGGCCAAATGCTTTAGGAGGCATTTCTGAGCACTGTGTGTGCCTTGTGCACACTGAAACCAGTGCTTCATGCCTTACCTTGGAAACCTTCCTGAATGTCTGACCTCCCTCCATAACAACTTAAAAGCTTCAGCAGTAGAAGAAAAGTCAGACATGAAGTCATACTGGAGGAAGATATCCAGCAATCATTAGTCATATGGGCTGTGCATTGGTCTTCAGTAAGGGTTTGTCTATAAAGCAGGAGCCTCTTCTATTCAGTCCATTATGGCCCTAGCAGCAACAAAGCCAATTGAACAAGGGGTTCTGTTCTGCCACTGACAGGGGAGCTTGTCTAGCTTTGCTCACAGTGGAGATCAAAGAACCACAGGGGTGTTTTCAAGACCTTTTTCTTGTTTTCCCTCTATTCTTGAAGGACAAGGGTTCTGTATAAAAACAGATGTTGGTCAAATATTACTTGTATCAGAAGCAAGGAATTGGAGATGCCTGAAATTCAGCTGAAAATACAGGATATGAGGATCTCACTGAACTATAGCAGTAACCTTACATGCTCGTTCTGGAAATGAAAGCAAAGGATCTGGTTCAGGTTGATTTCTACCTTACTATAAGTTGAACACAAGTTTAAAAAGCAACAACAAAATCCAAACCCACAACACCAACACCTCACATCTTCCCAGGTGTTCAGCCAAGCCTACAGAAAGGTAACAGAGATAGAGCACTGCAATCACAAATATGTCTAAAAGCTCCTTCCACAGCAGTGAGCATGGTAGTAAATCAATCATCTGTAGGTGCCCAAGCATGCAGTGACAGGAGATAAGAGCATCTTCTCTGTCAACACCCAGACACTTGGTGCCTATCGACACTTTTTGAACAAATGGACATTTGACATCGAATTCAAGACTGTTTTACAAGACCTGTGATGCATAAAAATACCCACAACACAACCAGCTATCCCCATCTCCTCACTAGGCTTTAATCAATACATGGATCACCCCTGGCAGTCCACAACTACTGGAGAACAGACTGACCAAATTAAGCACAACATTTAAAGAGAGAGTATTCCTTAAAGAAAAGAAATGTTAAGTGTGTCAATAAGTTAAGAGCCATCTACTGTCATCAGAATGCTAGCAGTAACAAAAGCTCTGAGCTCTGGAATGGGTGGTGCTCAGTGCAAGGCTTCCTTTATGCTCAAGGTGAAGAGCTAGCAAGCCTGCAGAGGGGTTGTGGCATCTCCTTGCCTGGAGACTTTTAAGACCCATCTGGATGCATTCCTGTGCAACCTGTACTAGATTCTATGGTCCTGCTCTGGCAGTGGGGTTGGACACAATGGTCTTTGGAGGTCCCTTCCAAGCCCTAACATCCTGTGCTCCTGTAATGCAGGCCTCTGCCTTCACACTATCCGTACATGTCAGTTTAAACTGATCATTTCTCTGGTAACACCCTACTTACATTGTTTTCTGTATGAACTAAGTCAAACCAAAACACTGAAAAACTTCCATGAGCATGCCTAATGTTCTGTGTGTCCTATCTTCTTCTTGTACAAAATTAACTGAGAAAGATTAGGAAGATGGGAAAGCTTGGAACGTTTCCTCTGAGTGGTGATATGGAACACAGTCAGCTGCATTCAGGTACTTCAGTGTGACCTGTGAAATCCAGACCTTGTACTGAGTCCATATCTCAGATGTGGCTGGTTTGGGATCCATTGCCTCCTTGTTGGAGGGTAAGGTGCAGAAAACATGGAGGATAACACAACAGCAAATAAGCAAGTCAGGCTAATGCTTTTTAAAAGATCAAATTAAAGTTGCTTCCAACAATGGAACAAATCCCCCAAAGGGAAGAGAAGAAGCCTGCCTTGTTTTTTCCTCCCCAGTCTGCTCAAAACCAATGTTCAAGACCTATAATACTGCACTAACAGAGCAACGAGCTACATGACTCTCTTTGCAATGGGTTTTTTTTCCTGTCTCCACTTGCTAATATGTGTCCCCTGAAATTTCAGACTGACACTGCTGTAACTGAGAAGGGAGCCCTGAAATGTGATATGATGAGGTTCTAGACAGGAGTCATACTCTGAGCTCACATTATCTTGCCCAAGTTCTTTGCTGTGGAATGAACTAGACCAAAGTGTCACTTCCCTGGCACTTCACTCCATCAGCTTCCAGGAACAAGGACAAACCCCTTTAGTGCTTGTAGACAGACAGTCCTGAGCTCCCCTTAGGGGTTGATGAGATTGACCCAGCTCTCAAAAGATCCAGAAATTCTATAGAACAGCTCAAATTTACAGTGGAATACAGAAGGTGACCTTGGATTTGCCCCACCCCACTTCACAGTTAAAATTTCTGACTGACCCTGCGATCCCTGAGAAGTACAGATAGATATTAACCAGAGTTTCAACAGTATCTTTTTGGGGAGAGAATCTCTTCATCTCTTGCCTGACAGAATTGGGCATTAAATCAGATCTCTCAAGAGATCATTCAGAACAAGAGTTTATACTCATTTTGAATTCAATATCCTATGGAAACAACAAACCAACAGGCACCAAA
The DNA here is from genome assembly GCF_026170545.1 of Melanerpes formicivorus. Classification (NCBI taxonomy): domain Eukaryota; kingdom Metazoa; phylum Chordata; class Aves; order Piciformes; family Picidae; genus Melanerpes; species Melanerpes formicivorus. The sequence goes on along the minus strand of NW_027142415.1, from coordinate 1,668,250 downwards.
TGAAACAAAAGATCATCAAGTTTTTTAATTGGTCCATCATGCTTCTAATATTGCAAACCCCCCCTGAAATGCAGAGAACTAAGCAGTAACAGCACAACTAGAGCAGATCATTTCAAATACTACAAAGGAAGGCACAAAAACCTAACTGAGGATATGGGGGTTCTTCCTGTTTTTCTGTTGGAAAGTACCATGAGATCTCTAGCTTCTACCCAGTTGCAAGTCATAAACAGATGAAGTGATTCATCTTGCTGTCTTATCCAGAGGAAAACATTTTCTAACAAATCACCCAGCCAAAGATGAAAACCCTGAGGCTACGTCTAAACCAGCAGAGGAAATATGCCAAGGCCTGAGATCAGCTGGCACAGTGCAACTATGTCTCTTCTGCTCAGTTCTCTCAGCATCCAAAAGAGGGTCATCGAAGCTGCCACAGCAAGTATGGTCCCTGGTGTGTGTTAAGCCCATGCTGTGCCTGGAAACTGTCTGAAAAAAATGCTACTTATCCTGGGTGATAAGAGTGCCAGGGACTACTGCAGGACTGCAGTGCCTAGGAGCACTGGGATATTGTTTAATACAACAGCATAGGTGCAGCTTAGGTCTCACTTCTCAGAGCTAGATTTAAATCTAGAGAACTAACAGCAAGGGAGGGAGTTCAGTCTGGGACTTTCATACCTAGGAGTATCTGAGTGTCTGACTCACTACAAAATAGAGTCACTGTCAAAGTCACTGTAGGATTAAACATCCTTAGATTTAAGACATGTTCAGATCTAGGTTATCTGGGTCTGAGATTATGGCTGAAGTACATCTCTAACTGAAACACCCTGCTGACATTAGTCTGGAGTGATGAGTATAAGGTACTTTTCCCCCTGTAACCACAATTCTAAATATTAATGCTGAGAGACTGTTTGCACTGTTGCTCCAGTACAACAAACCAATAAAGAATTTAGTGAGCCTGGAGAACTGCCTCTGAAAAGTTTGAAAGTAGTGTGAAACTGGCTTGAAACAGCTTCTTGCTTATGAATTATAACACCACCAACTCCTTGTATCTTGGTCTGCAAGATTACCGAGGCAGACTGAAATGCAAAGCATCAGCACAAAGTCACTGCAAACTGCCTCTGATTAGGCAGTCCAGTGCACATCCAAACATTTAATCTAATCTTAAGGGAAAGATCAAAGGGAATTAGAGATGTATTGCTCTAAAAGGAAGACTGGATTTCTTTCCTCTTTGCCTCCTGTGATCCACAATTCCTTTTAAAGCAGTAGGAATTCCAGAAGACCCTCGCCAACAACAAGCTAGTTGTGTCTGTGTTCCTGAACTTCAAAAAGAAGCCACTCTTAAGGTTCAAAATCTACACAGACCTCAGAAACATATATTCACTGTGTTCTGAAAATAAAATATACTCAACAGGCCTAGGACTTCTGTCAGCTACTCAAGAGAAAAGCAGCTCACACAAGGTGAGTAATCAGGAGTGAAGTGAAAGGTTCAAGATGGCAGCTGCTAAGGATAGTCCCAGAGTACTTTGTCTCTCCCAAGCCCTGTAGCTCCCCTTAATTCAAGGGATGCAGCTATACCTCATATTACTCACATAGCTGTTGCAGTCATGGGCATTATCCCTGCAACTCCTACTTCTGCAAAAGGTTATGCATGATCAAAAGGCTGCAAGGCCATCTGTTTCTCCCTTGGGAAAAAAGCAATCTCACTTGCCCTTAATGAAATAGCATTAGCATAATCTTTTAGAGAGGTCTATCAATAAGGATAGGAGCAAGCACCCTGCTGAAGCCAGTGCTATGCAAGGTAAAAGCACTGTCTGACTGATAAAAGGCCTAGAGGCAGAACGGTGGCTGAAGGACAGACCTGCATCTCCAAGAGCACAGGAGCTTGAAAGCTCAGAAATCTCCAAGTTCTTGTAATTCACTGGGATATCTGAATTAGAGACAGACTGCCTGGCTTGTTTTCCCTCTGTGCCTATTTGCACTATAAATCCAAAGTCTGAAATGTAAATGGCTACTTGACATGTTTGGTTTAAGCAATTTCACCTCAATGAACTTACTTGGGCTTTAGTTGTTTACCAAAGCTCTGGCCTTTGACCTTGATTTCCTTACTAATCTTTATCTTTTACAGAACTTTAGGAGGCTGACATGGATCAGTGTTACCAGAGTGACTGAACTGGGTAAACTTAACCTACTGTATGTTTTCTCATATTTACATAGAGGGGTGAAGCAAATGGGGGACACAAGTCTATGTTTGCTCTTAAAGGACAGAACATGCTGTCCTCATTTTGCTAAATGGAGTCCCTTCCCCTTTCTCTAGCACTCTCCTTATTACAAAATCCTAAAAGTGATGTAATGAACATTTAAAAGACAAATGAACAGCTCATTTCAAGGCAGTAGCTGTATCCTGGGCTGAATATAAACTTGGTAGCAAATGGCTGAGAAGTTAACTGAAAAGTTACTGGCAGGTTGAAATAAAATACATGGAAATAACTGAAACATTTCTGCCTCTAAATACATCTCTTCTGCTGCTTCACTCATGTAAATAATCTTATCTCTGCTCTGATCACAGCTGATAGAGGAAGTAAGAGTGTTAGAACTGGTAGTACAGACAAGTAAGGCATTATTCCTCCTTCCTGTCCCTGCTCCTATCAACCTAACGTCTGCTTTCCTCCTTTTTACTAAAGGTTAAGTGGGAAAAAGTCAACACCCATCACCCAAAGAAATTGTCAAGCAAACAGCAGGAACATTTTTTCTCATATTTGCAGTAAATTCAGATGAAGAAGTCAAGATGGGAGAGCAAGGAGATGCATTCCACCAAGGCAAAACTTAAATGTCATATAAATTATCAGTTAAAGCTATGTTATTTTGTGATCACTCCTATGCCAAAAAAACAGTAAATCCAAGCATAAGCTTAATTATAGTTACAAAAGCATGGAGACAAGATAGGTTGACAGTATTTTCTTCAGGGAATTAGCATACACAGTGTCCCTTTGCTGAGAAATCTGTACCTACATAAGAACATTTTGACAGTACAGTGTAGCACCAAACCTTTCCCAGTGTTGAGCAAGTTCTCATTTGGAAGTCAGAGGACAGAGAAATCCTTATTTACCAAAGGAAGGGCACAAAAAATACGTTGATTCCTCCTTCTAAGAAAAGTTAAGCCCATGCAAGATCTGCATCTGCCATCATTAGTTCCATGTGCTAACACAGACTGCTCTTTCCTGTAGCCATACTGTCCAAATTCAGCAACAGTCCTGTAACAGGCAGACAGCAAGTCCAGGGCTGTGCAGCTCAGCTCTATGTGCTATGCTAGAGGCTTAGATTGAAGATGATTTTGGTCTTCACAGATATTCTTAATCTACAATAGACAAATGCAAGACTGAAACTTATTAACCAGCTGAGCAATGCCAAAGCAATTGAGCTGGCCCTGTTGACAGCCATCTGCTTTGGGCATTGCACTGTAGGTACCAAGGACTGCTGTGAAATGCTATGTCTGAAGCTTACAGACAGCAATGTCCTTGGGCTTTGTGTTCACCTCTAATGACTGACATTTCCCAAACCACACACCACAGAGGGACTTCATACCCAGCCTATTGCAATTGGATGGGTATTTATTTTTCTGGATTACATAATTCCCTGTGCACACTGCAACATAATTGTCAAAAGAGAAATAAAGAACTTCTATAGAATAGAATAAACCAGGTTGGGAAAGACCTTTGAGATAAGTCCAACCTATCATCCAACACTATCAACTAAACCATGGCACCAAGCACCCCATCCAGTCTCTTTCTAAACACCTCCAGTGATGGCGACTCCACCACCTCCCTGGGCAGCACATTCTAACAGCCAATCACGCTTTCCATGAAGAACTTCTGCACAACATCCAGCCTAAGCCTCCCCAGCACAGCTTGAGACTGTGTCCTCTTGTTCTGTCTCAGGTTGCCTAGGCGAAGAGACCAACCCCCACCTGGCTACAACCTTCCTTTATAATCATTACCCAGCGATTTTCAGAACATATCACACAATGTTTGTGCAAATTACTACACACTGGATTTGATAATTTCTTTCCTAGATATCTTCCCCCACACCCTCTAATATCTTTCTAATTGCTACCACAAATAGTGCTTCCACTGTCCACATCCTCAGATCCTCATTTTCCTCACCAAGTGAGAAAATGTCTCCTAGCCACAAGATGCACTAAGTGTTCATTGGCAAATATTCCCTAATTTCATGAGAGCAATGCAGTGTAACAGCAGAGGAAAGAGAGCCTAGAAAATGGCAGGCTTCAGTCTTCATCCAAAACAAAATACAAAGCTGTAGGTTGGAGTTCTACTTTCCAAAAAGCTCCTTCCTTCAACCTCTAATTGCCATTTAATTACCAGTATTTTCTGCTGTCGGAAAAACACACCATCAGAGCCAAAGTAAAGCAAGAGCTGGTCCCAATGGTGTGCTCAGAACTTCTGGAAACCAAAAGCCCCAAGGATTTGGGTCTGCAGTGAGCTTGGGCAGTTGGAACACATTCATATTCTTTGGGTGTCTGCCTAAAGTGACATTTTAATGCTTTTGACATGTAAGCTTTACCAAAATAGGTCCTTCCATGTTTAACTGGAACCCAGATACACTCACAGCTTTTTGCATCATCACACAGTATTGTGCTATTCACATTGCTCTTGCCTTTAGAGACAGAAGCCTCCTACACTTCCATAGGAAGAGATTGATATACACGTAGAATAATATACCCAGTTAAACACACATCCCATACAATAATCTGTTGGGCTTCGATCCTACCAACTTTTACACATCAGTTTTCTTGAAGGAATTAGGTACTTCCTATCTTCCCCTGCACATTATCAGAATCAGGTTGTTAGCCACTCTCGAAAATGTGCTCTGTATTGATTTTATAGGTAAGGAGATGGCCATTTGTTACTGACATTTGCAGTGACAGGATGTCACTCATACTATTTAATGTGCAGTAATATCTCCTGTCATGATCTGCTCTCCTCTGGGAGGTTTGTTTTGCATGTCTCAATTTTTGAAGTCAAGCCCACATAGTTTAAAGAACAGAATGTGTTCCACTGCACTTCCTGTCCCTCCCTGGCACATCCCAGCTTGCAGTGGGGCCAGAGGGAGCCCAGCTCTTTCCCTCCTGGCTGCAGCTGAACCTTATGTGCCAATGAAAACTTGTTCCTCCTGGAAGATGAAGAGCAACAGCTAGGAGCCATTCCATCTATCCTGAAGCTTGGCCACTGCTGGAAGTCGGATGTGGAGACAGTCAGACTCAGAGCAACTATTTCTACCTACATTTGGTGCTCTCATGCCTCAGACAGGCAAGGAACAGGGGAGGGCTTGGCAGCAGCGATGTTTTTAACCACTGCAATTAGGTCTGCCCCAGCCTATTCATCATGGCACCGAGCTCCCCATCTGACAGACTATCACTGTCCTAGAAAGGGAAATAAAAGCCAGCCAGACAAAGCAAGCAATTAGAGCTCATTTTCAAAACTGTGAATCTCAAGGTAAGATCTTTCAAAGATTGTTAGGGCCACAGCAAAGAAATAAAGATCTCACTGCTAGGCTCTCTCATTCACTGCTCTTGTGCTGTCCTAGTGCTCTTGTGCTCTTGCCCTGTCCTAGTATTTTAGTTTTGCAATTATAAAGCTTTGCCTCGTTAACCACATCCCACCCTATCAAATCATTTTGCCTTCCTAGTACAGTATTTCATCATCTCATCTATTGCCTTTCATGATATTGCTTACCATTTTTTATCAGTCTTGATGGGTTTTATCCTAGAACCCTGCCTTTCATCTCTCTTACCTCACACTATGTATTCACTGTGCAGGGTTTTTGCCTTGTCCTCTGTAGACTGCCTCACATACACACAATATTTAAATGAGGAAAAAATCAAGGACAAGCAGAGCTTACATAAAGTTACTCTGCAGATTCTGTCCTTTCTGCTGAGCTAACTGAACAGTTGTGAAGAGTTTACAGTATCAACACAATTCCCACACAAAACAAAGGAAGATTTGGTCCTTGCCCTGAGAAGCTCTCTCAAACTATTAATCAGCAATACAGTTAGGATGTATATTTTAATAATATAGACAAGAACTGCACTTAAATCAGGTGGTTCCTTAGGAGCCTCTTACCCAGTTGTTCTACTCATTTCATTCTTCAGTTTTCATTTTGTAGTTTTTTGATCATTACCAGGAGAATGGTTCTTTGGGGAGACATCTAAAAAATGTTCTTTACTGCAAGGAAATTACCTTTCTAAAATTATCTAAGGGAAGTTATTGGTGTTGTGATACCTACTACTACTTTATGATCAGGTGGCCTGTAGTGCCTTCATCAGGCTACTGGAAAGAGTCTCACACATGAAAGATCTTATCCTCATGGGGTACTTGAACTACTCCATCTGCTAGATCAGGAAACAAGAAATCCAGCAGCTTTCTGGAGTGTACTGATGATAACTTTCTGCCACAGAGGAGGGGTTTTCCTGAACCCTGTGCACCAGTACACGAGAGGCTGAAAAGCAGATTTTCAGCAAAGGACCTGGCAAACACACAGCTGAGCATGAGCTAGCAAGGTGCCCCTTACAACAAAGAAAACCAACATGCTCCTGGGCTGCACAGGGAAAAGCATCACCAACTGGTTAAGGGGGATGATCCACTCAGCACTGGTGAGACATCTGAAGTGGTAAGTCCAGCTCTGGGATCCCCAATACAAAAGAGACATGCTCATACTGGAGTGAGTCCACTGAAAGGCAATAAAGATCACTGAACATCTGGAACCTCTGCCAGGCTGCGATACCTGGTGCTGTTTAGCTAGGAAAAGAGAAAGCTCAGAGGGATCTTGTAAGTGAGACACATATCTGATGGGGAGGAATAACAGAAAAAGAGCGAGACCCTTCTCAGTAGTGCCCAGATGAGGGACATGAGGCAGTAGACATGAAAGTAAACACAAAGGCCAATTTTAAAGTAAATGAAAAATCCTTCTTTGAAAGAGTGATGGAACACTGGGGACAGATTACCCAGAAGGGCCATGGTCACCATGCTTGGAAATACTCAAAAACTGTCTAGACACAGCCCTGACCTGCTCTAGGTGACCCTGCCCTAAGCAACGATTTTAGGCTATGCAATCTCCAGAGGTACTTTCCAACTGCAGCCTTTCTCTGTTTCTGTGAACTGTCTTCATTTGAATGTTCAATGAGTAGAACCCCATCACACAGCCTTACACACTGGTTTGCACTTCCTTCAGTGCTTTATATGTGACAGGCAAATTTCCTTCTCTAATCAATGTAAAGAGATAAAATTTACCCCTGGAGACAGTAGCCTATCTAAGCGTGAGGGGTGAGGGCATGTAAGTTAAAGCATAAGGTTGTTGGGCAAATTATCTAGACTGGAATTCACCCATTGATTTTTCTGCTGACCAAAGGCTACAGCTCCAAATAACCAATGGAACAAGGGAATTTGGTCAAAGTTCAAGTGTTGTGTTTACCAGAGAGTTACTATTCAAATAACTGGAAGCAATGCAGAGCTCTTGACCCTGAGCTTATTGCACCCTACTGCTGTTCAGCTGATGCACTGTGAGGTCTTACCTTTGTGTAAACAGTGCACGTGTCTGAATCTGTTCAGAGTTTGGGGTTACATGACGCAGATAAGCCCATTTAATATTTGCTATGACCAAAAAGGAAGTCCAGCTCCCCATGCAAACAAATTCCTGCCTGCATCATCTTTTCTGTCCCCACTACATTGCCTCTAGAGCAGTATCCAGCTCACTAACACAGGAGAAAAAAATGCCTTTTTTTCCACCACCTGATTGATTTTCTACTAGATGAGCAAGTCTATATTGGCTTGGAGCAAGATCAGAGGGAGCACAGAGCCAGCTCAACAGAGATGTCAGGACTTCAAGGCAAAGAACTGTAGGTAAAAAGGAGGAAAATGAGAGAGTGAGCAAGTCAAAATGACCCAGAGGAAACACTGAAGCTCAGTGATTCTCAAGCCTCATCACATAACTTCACCTAGAGCAACCAGAAGTCATAATCCATAAAATCCCTAGGCATAAACAGGTGACAAAAATGAGGTTCAGTCACTGGTGAAAGAGAAGAGTGCAGAAGGGAAATAAAAATCACAATGTGAGTTTTAAGTACATCATGCAGCACAGCATACACAGCTATTCACATCCAAGTGAGTGCAGGAGAGTAGACGATCAATACCAACATCACTGACAGAGCACAGTAGGGCCCCGCATTGGGGGGTGGGGGGAAAAGGCTGAGAAGGACCAAAAGGCATGGAACTTTTGATCTATGCAAATGTCTTGGCTTTATACTCCACAAGAGCAAGAGAAAGCTGTTCCAAGACCTGGTGGTTCTTTTCAAGCATGCACTTCTTTCCATGAATATTGTTATGAGTCCCATGTAATCAAATCTGTTAAGAACAGAATGCTGCACCAGGCAACGTGTAGCTCTACTCTGTATCTCCCAGGCTTTCCTGCAACAAGAAATTGTCCTTCTCAATGGCATGTGGCAAAACCATAATTTTTCTCTCAAGCTAAAAATGCCAAAATAACTTTTAGAGAACATACGTCTGTTCCATTAATTCAACAGACTTTTCACCAAACTTGAGAGCTGAATTGTTTGGTGTGAAGAGATTGAGACAAAAATCTACCATGTCATTTTTGTTTCACTGCCCTGCCTGAACAGAACATATTTTTTAGTCTTTTGTCTATTTTCATTTGAAACGTGGCCTGGGAAGAAGCTGACAGCTCTCAGTGTTTCTTTTGCTATTCAGCTGTTGTTCTAAAGACAAATTGTGCTTTGAACACTTATTTGTCCGCTGTGAGGAAATGCACAGTTGCTGTTGAGTTTTACTCTGAAAATACCAGCTTGTCATGAAATTTTTCACTCCTCTGGGAAAATCTGTGTCTTCCAATCCCATGTTAGATAAAGCTCTTGGAAAACTGGAATTTTAAAAGGAATTTAAAAATTAAGGTTTCCATTGTAACAAAGAGAGCAGCTTCCTCATTCAGCAAGGCTGTCACTAGAGGCATCTTGGTGAGATAGCAATCCAAAGGAATGCATGTGCAAAAAAACCCAGAGTTAGGAAGAAGGAAATATGGGGAGCCATGATCAGACCAGAAAGAAGGAACACATCCCTAAAGGATGGCTGATACCTATTGGGTCAGGATGGTATTGGATATGTAGTAAAAATGCTTATAAGGTATTACCCTTAGGCGGGTAAGGAATATGTGCTATAGGACTGGCCTATCCTTATATCTTTATAGTAAATCAGCCACAGGAATTACTCAGGAGCTTTGCAAGAAGAACCAAGAGGGGAGTAAATCCACTACCAACCAGGCATAACAAGTTTCATAATTTTGCTAGGAGGTAGGATCTCGTTTCCTAGCCCATATGTCTGGTTTGTTCCAAGCCATGCCCATCCCACTCATACTTGTCTCCTGACAGTCAGTACTCTTTGGTCATAGAGAGGCATGTTTTGCAGGATGGTACACGGAACTAGTCCATGTACTTTGAAGGCAAATTCATCCCAGGGCAGAAGGGAGTTTAGATGTGGAGAGAAGAAACACTGAAGGTCACAGAACTGTCCTTGGCCTGTTTCATTGCACACATTAGAAGTGGCTAAAGTGTCTCTGGAAAGTAGTTTGCAAAATTCTAAGCCTGCTATGCAATAGCTGCTTAAACCCTACATAAACAAACAACATGCAGTGGCCCTTGCAGATCAGCCTGTGCCTGGCAGATAGCCTAGACTACATCAGCTAAAACTGACAGGACTTTTGGTCTTGATCTTCCTTTTATAATTTAGTGGGGTTTAGCATTTAATTTGACATCTTCTGGGTAGAAGGGTTTCCAGCTAAAGCTGACTTTCCTAATTGATGATCAGCAAACAAGAAAATTCAGGCAGAGACACAAGACAATTGCAAGAACACAAGATAGCCACTTCTTTGCAAATGAACATAATTATAGCCATCTTTCACATTGTGTTTCTGTGAAGTGGGAGAACCAATAAAAATTAACAAATGATGTGGTAGAAAAGCATTATCTGCAACATGAGCACAGGAGGGCTGAAATGAACTGGTTTCATGTCATCTATGTAAGTAAGTCCTCACAAAACTTTTGATACTGCTCCTGCCCCTTGAACTGTTTGTTGCTAGACAGCAGAATCTCAAGGGTTTAAAAACATGTTCATGATTTGTATGATCCTTCTGCTATCTTTTATATCCTTTTATATATTTGTAAACTTAGGACAGGATTCTGGGCAACCTGATCTAATGGAGGATGTCCCTGCTCATTGCATAAGGCTTAGACAAGGTGACCTTTGAAGGTCCCTTCTGACCCAAACTACTCTGATTCTATGACTCATTTCAGCCTCGGAAACCCACCAAGATCCATGAGTTGAATTGATTGAACAGGCTTAGATCCTCAGTCATGCTATTTCATGGAAATTTCACCATGTACTAGGAAAAGGCTCCAGAGATGCTTGTGAAGAGCACAGAAACACTAAGTCATGGTTGTTTACAAAAGAAAAGGTGGCAGAAAGCAGAAACTTCACAGCTGCAACAACTTACAGAGAAGTATTTCATAAAATAATCAGTCCTTCAGGGGTCTCAACATCAAATCACACAGGAACTGCAGATTAGGCAGAACTCATGCAGGAGTTTCAAAGAGCACACAAATGAAAAGAGAATAGTGCAATGACAAAGGTTCAGAGTGAGGTATTGCAAGCAAGAGAAAAGAATATTGAAATGGAAACCCAAGGAAAGGTTTCTTGTTCTGTGGTAAGTAGACTAAGTACAGCATTGCCATGGAAGGAAAAAAATGCCACCCTCAGGCATTTAGTATAACAAGCACCAGTGAGAAAGGCATCAAAACAGACTAGAAAACACTTGAATAAATTAGCTGTTTTCACATCAGTTGTGCCTAACAAATTTCACTCTCATGTGTGAATAAGTGTCTGAACAACCTCAGAAGCATTAGCAGCTGTCACTGACTGCTCATGGAGAGAGATTCCAGGAAATCAGACAACTGCAGTGTTGGCATTCTTCTTTAAAATAAAGAATTAAGGAATTGGTGTGTGAGCCCCTAGAAAATAAAAGTGAGATAAATAGCAGTCAAGAACGAATCAAGTGGAGATAATCTCCTCTCTTCCTGTGACACAGTAAAGGGTCTCACAAACAAGGGACAAAAAATACCTTTGAAACGCTTCAATTCCAGCATGACTTTTGATACTGCCTCACATGACTCAACTGAGCACAGGTGAGATGGTGTGCTACCACACCAAACAGATCCATCTAATGGATTCCCTAAGGTCTTAGGTTGTCTCAAGCTTGCACCGATGGTTTGCATGAAGGAATACATACTGGACCCTACCACAGGAAGGGTCACAAACACACCAGAAGACAGGATTAGTGTTCTAATCTAAAGCCTCTCACCAAATACAAAAAAAGTCAGGAAGAAAGGAGATGGACAGCAGTCAGGATATAGAAATGAAGTGCTGTGCTTAAGTAGACATAATCCACTACATAAACACAGAGTACAATAGCTACTTTAGCGGTCACCGTGGAGAAAAGGATTTGGCATTACAAATTACTGCCTGAACTTGAGTCAGTGTCACAAAGTAGGAAAAGAAAAGGCAAATAGCATATATAAACTAAAGGCAAATAAAGAACTAGAAGTAACAGCTATCAGCTTAGACAAATGTTTCCGTTAAACCATAATAGTTAAGCACAAGTACAGTGTAGAGAAGGACCTTATCATATCCTCCCACTAGAGGTTTTGAGCACATGTTAGACAAGCACCTGTTTGGAACTGTACAGCTGTAGCTTATCCTGCTTTTGACAGGCAACTAGACACCAAGGCCTTTCAAGGTCCTCTCAGCCTTATCACTTGAGTTCTGTCATCAGTGATACTGCAGAAAAGCTGAATACAGCAATGGGAGTACTGCTTTCACCAGTACCTCCCTAGTGTTAAGGCAGAAGTGAGCTCCACATGCTGTGCTCTGCACAGCACAGTGAAGAAACCCTTCTTTCCTGTGATTTCTGGCTTTAGAAGGGAACTCTACTCAAATACTGAGCTTACAGTGTAATGCTCTGATGTTTTGAAAGACAGGTATATAAATCCCAATTTTATGACTAAGCTAATGATTGGACTTGATGTTAAAGGTCTCCTCAGCACTAGAGCAATTCTTGGATTCTGATTTCCCTAAACCCCACACTTAGATAATATTTTCACTGTGAAGTTGAGGAGGAAGGAGGAAAACAGTAGCCTGCCATCCTTTCAGAGCCTCCAATGAAATAACTGGACAGAGGAGATGGTAAAAGCAAGTCAGGTAAATTCAGGACTTCAACAGTCTGTGGACAACTGACTCAAATCCTTCATAGAAAGTGGCAATATAAATGCAAAATTCATTTCAACAATAGAGGCAGAATGAATGGGGTGGAGAGGGAATATTAGAGATTCTGGACAACAGAGGTCACAAGAGTTCTGGGAAGCCCCAAAGGTCTGCAGGTAGAGGATTTTCTTTCTCTCTGCATCCTCCACTTCCCAGTCCAGCCTCCTCTCCTATCCTTCCTTCCCCAGGAGGGACTGGATGCTGGCATTGTCTACATTTAACCCAACCTCCAAAATCCAGTCATGCCTAAATGACTCTCCATCTTCCTCCTCCTCTAGAAGTTTCCCTCCTGCTCCTACCTCCAGTTTTTCAGATGGGTCCCTCTTGCACCTCTTCAGGAAGAGCTGGCCAAGGGACTGGCATGGCCCTTTTTTTTCAAAGCAGTAGGCAGAGAGGGGAAGGGCTTCTCCTTTGCATCGTCCCAGCAGCAGAAGCAATGGCAGTAGCAGAGGTCTCTAAGCAGGAAACAAGTTGTTGCCTTCTGCTCTCTGTGTTCTGCTCCTACAGATAGTAGCCTACACTGAATTTACAGAAAGCCCATCCTGGCAGTCCAGCAGTGCCCAAGGCCTGAACCTGCATTATAACAGCTTTCCACACTCCACTTGATTCTTGGGAAGCCACTCATCCCCTCTTGGTCTGAGTTTGTTTGGTGTTTTTACCGTAAAAGACATTCCATATGTAGCAAAACCTGTACAGCAGAGCTCCTGATGCTGTAGACATCTTCATTAAGCAAAACACACTGAAAGAATTTCAACCAAGTCAAGAAAAATGATGCTGCTTTGAAATTACCAAAGAAAACAGCAAGGAAAATTGATTGAACCTTCCCAAATTCCTACTTAATGAAAAAGCATAAACAGCACCTGAAGCAGCAGGTACTGGCACACAGCTGTTACAGCTAACATGAACAGCTTACATGCATTTTATATGGGGAAATTAGAATTCTTCCCATTGTTGCATTCTTGAGCCTTACACACTCATTTAGCTACAATGCAGCAGAGCTCACACTGCAGTAATAGAATATTGATTGTACAACGTTCAGTGACAAAGAACTTATGTTGCTGAACTTCATACACATGCATGTTGTTGCAACAAGAAATTCACATCAATATCCCTTGCCAAATTATAAGCAGCCACTGCTATGCCTGCCTGTGATTTAATTACAAAGTATAGAACTTTTGGTGAGACACAGTCAATTTTGCATTAAACTAAAAGACCAGTAATGGAAATGACCTTGAGAAAAGAAAGATTGAAAGTCCAGACCCAGGGAAGTGTAATGTTCATTTTGTTCTACTTCTTTGCTGGTATATTAATACACAGGAATACACTTCACAGTTGCCAGGACCTTCTGTGAAGATGAGTAATGTCCCTGTAGTGCAGATTTCACATCCTAATTCAAACCAGCTTGCAGTTTAGTAGGTTTTCATTGGTTTGAAGCCCACCATTAAACGAGGTATAATGAACCAGTGGTCACTATGCATTGCATTATTCCTCAGAACAGTTCCCCAGTACACTCCTCCAAAACAAACCAATCCTAATACGGGAGGCATTTGAGTAATGCAGGCTGCTTGCCTCACACTCCTTGCTTCTACCTCCCCTACTAGCCATACAGAGTCAGAAGAAACCTTCCAGACCTCACACCCTACAGCTATGGGGGCAGGTCAGCATCCACCACCACTCATTTACTTCCCTCTGTCTCACTGCCGCATCAAATCCTTCTCCAAAAGATCCTCTCTGAAGGTTTCTGAGATTTCCTGACAATGCCATGAATATAATGGCAGCTTTACATATGTTTCAAGGCACTTTTCATGTAATGGTAGTTACAAAAAAAAAAAACTAAATATGAATAGTCAAGTTTCTTTGAGGATTTGTTTCACTGCTGTTGGAGGAGAGAGGATTAGGCATTTCATCAGCCAGCACTGACAACTCCTTGACAAGATGTTGGGCTGATGATCTGATCCCCTAAGGCAATTTCCACATGTCTGTTTTCTCATTTGGAAAAGAAAAACCTTATTCTATTTTGTTCACTGAACAATATACTACCAATGATGTACTAAGAACATAGATACCTGTTAAGCATACTCTGATTACAGATTCCTTTTAAAAGCCTTGGCACTTAAAATCACCAGCAATAACTTGAAGACTGCAGTTAAACAGTGCAATGCACAGAACTTCAGTGAGCAACTTGCATACTGCCACAGTTGTGACTTCAGATGCATTTCAGTGTGCCACAAAACACAGTCTACTGGTCAAACAATTGTACAGGAAGAGTGATATCCTGCCTCCATCCATTTGCTTGTCTCATTATGGTTTTAAAACCCTCATCTTGCAGAGACAAACGTTGACTTTTAAGTCCCAAGTGCTTCTTCCCAGCAATTACCATTTCCCACTACAAAAGACAGCAGGGGACCCAAAAAACACCACCACCAAAAATATTACCAGCTCTGTATGGTCAGCCTTCCCTCTGATCCCATCAACTGCAACAACTGACTTATGATTAATTGCAATCCTTTAGAGGAGAGCTCAGTGCCATTAGCTGTCCAACTTCAACCTTCCATCAAAAGAATTTTCTGAAGTACAATAAGCATTTTAAAGGAGTCTAAAGGTGTCTCACTCTTACCTTAGAGGAACACCACAGTAACTGTCTTTTTGATTGGTATTCATTATTGTCTGCAATGTAATTACCTTAAAAATCTTTACAGAAGACATTGCTTGCAACCAGCTTTGTATCTCTTCATGTTGTCCCTTCAAGGCATTACTTTCATACACCACAAAGTGTGAGGAAGAAGCCTTTATTACCCCATTTCATTAGAATGTGCTAAATAGTGCCAAAGGAAGAAGCACTTTTTCCCCCATCCACAATTATTATTACCTGGCACAATTTACAATTTGCTGAATAAAGAAAGTTATCTTTCATAATTAAGTTTCTTGTGAAAAATCAGTTTGATTCTCAACCACAGAATAGAGAAACCCTGAAGGCTCTTTAAATTTGCTACTTTCTGTTTGAAATCCATTGACCTTCATCAGGACCAGCTTAAGTAATCTTGAATATTTTTGATTAAAGTGTGACAGCCTTATCTATCATTTGAGACACCTGCACACAAGAATAAAAAGGACTTCTGCTGCAGGAGCTGATTTCCAAAAGATAATTTTCCCTACACTTGGAAATGTTTTTTTTCAGTGGACTAAGGGCACTCTTTAATAGAGTTTTCATTTTACATCCCACATTTTAATAGCTATCAGGATTCAAATGACAAATGGATGAACTCCATTCTAAACTGTTGTTTAATTACTACTGAAGGAATAAAAAGCTGCAGAAGGCCGACCTGGAAAAGCCTCCATAGGACTTTGGCTAGTGAAAAAGGAAGTCTTGCTATAACTCAGAAGTAAGAAAGCTTCATGCAGGGCAGTATTCTTACACCAGATTCCCCAGCAGGTATTAAAATGAGGTGTTACCTTATTTCACTGGTCCAGACAGGCTTCTGGTAAGCAGCAGGTTCTCTCCTTTCTTTTCTCCCTGGGGCAGTACAGAAAGATGACATTGTAGGACAAGAGATTTAGTCCCAGTTACCCAACATGGCCAGTTTGCTGACCAGTTTTCCCCACACGTACACCATCTGCTGAACCCAGTACTCATTGCCAGTCCATTTCTCCACCATAAACAAGTCTTTCTGAAAGATTGTTCAGAGGCTGAGATAGGCCTCATAAGACTTCAGCAGAAGAAACAGAACAAAGTCATCACCTTTGCATATAAAAAACAAACTCTGCCCCAATAACAATGGGGGGAAGAAAAAGAGATAGTTTCATAGTATCATTCAGGGTTGGAAGGGACCACAAGGATCATCTAGTTCCAACCCCCCTGCCATGGGCAGGGACACCCCACACTAGATCAGGCTGCCCAGAGCCTCATCCAGCCTGGGCTTAAACACCCCCAGGGATGGGGCCTCGACCACCTCCCTGGACAACCCATTCCAGGGTTTCACCACTCTCATGGTGAAGAACCTCCTCCTCACATCTAGCCTGAATCTCCCCACCTCCAGCTTCATTCCATTCCCCCTAGTCCTATCACTACCTGAGATCCTGAGAAGTCCTTCCCCAGCCTTCCTGTAAGCCCCCTTCAGATACTGGAAGGAAGCTGGAGAAAGCTTTGGGGAATCTTGAGTCAACAAAATCTGCAAAAATGTTCAATAAAGTATGAAAACAGTTTTGAGTGTCTCAGAGACAATGGCTGCAGTGCAGGTGATGGATGATCCAGACAGATCAAATATCAGAACTCTGAAGTTCAATGAACAACAGCAGTTCACAGATAAAAGCAGCACATACCCAAGGACCCAAGACGCTGGGACACAAGCTTCTTGAGGACTTCAAAGCAGAGAGGTGTTATTCAGACTGGGAAACAATCAGTTGTTTTTAGCTACATCTCAAAGAAAATAAAGTTCTGAATCTGCAGTGTTAAATATCAGCAGTGAACAAGGATGGCATCATCAGAACTGAAAATCCAGTGAACTGTAGCACTGACAATATTCTTTAACATAAGTTGCAAAGGTCTCATGGAAAGTTTGAGATGCAAACCAATGAGGCATGGAAGTCACTGTGCTCAAGAGAGCATTGGCTCATCCCTAAAGGTACTCTACCTGCACTAAAGTATCTGAGAATTTGCTTACATTTTCCAGTGTGGTTTTCTCCCAGAGCCACACTGATTTTTTTTCTATTGGATGAGCATCCATATCATCTCCAGGGAGTCAGAGAAAAGTGAAACTCCAATATTGTGAGGAGACCACAATTTATGTGAGTCAAGACAGAAAGGACCAAAGAAATATGCATTAAGAGATGCTCATGTCTAGTAAGGTATTGCTCTGTCTGCACTGACAAACAAACCCTTCTGCAGCTAGTTCATAAATAGAACAAAGGGAGAAATTGAGGCAAACCTAAGAGAAGAACAGACTGGATTTAGACCCAAAAGATCATTTGTCTGTAATTTATTTTTAGACCAAAAGTGTGACCAATTCCAATAGGAAAAACCACATGCCATGAATATCAACGATATTAAAGAGAAATTGGCAGCCTGTGCTGCAATTGACTCTGAACCATCTTAAAGTAAAAATCAGTGTGCCAATAAAAACAATTACCATCATCATGGTTTTGTATTAAAGTGCAGTTTGTGTAGTCAGAGGATGCAGACAGGATCATTCTCTTTAAATAGTGTCAGCTGAGGGTGTTTCTGTTAGCACTGACACTAGCAGCAGGGCTGGAGCAAGCAGGGACACAAGGTGGGCAGACTACACTGGCACTCCATCCTGACTGCACATTAAGGGAATTAGAAATGAAATAAAAACATGACTCTTCGCGTTACAGGAGGAGCTGATTTACAAGCTGGGGCCAAATAGAGGGGGGGGGGGGGTTAAAGCTATGATAAAAGGCAATTGAAAAGGTCCACAAAGATTCATGAGCACATATTTTCTCCCCTCCTCATCCTCTCAGCAGGCATTTTGCCAGGCTGTGACAGTTTAACTCCTTTCTTGTACCCAGAAGTGGACAGTCCCCTTACATGGAAGGGAAGGCCCAGTCCTCACCCAGCTCAATCCCCTCACATTCTGTAGTCCCTTTACACAGAGGAGACACCCCAGTCCTTGGGCAGCTCCGTCCCCTCACGTGGAAGAGAGGACCCAGTCCTTGCCTAGCTCAATCCCCTCACATTCTGCAGTCCCTTTACACAGAAGGGGGCCCCTGGTCCTTGCCCTGCTCTTCCACTCCAACATCCTCCCCAAGATGAAGTGCTCCATTAAGACAAGGCTAAGCAACAGAAGAAATCAGTTCACATACTTGGAAAGTGACAGGACTTCCCCCCCCACACACACCCCCCGCCCAGAAGGGAAAAGTGTGACTAATTGGTAAGGCCAAACTGCAGGCCCTCAATCCTCCTTCCAATTTAACACACTGATGGGAAGCCTTTTGGAAATCTACCCATGCACAAGAAGGCATCAAAATGCCTTCAGAAGCCCATAAATCAGGGAAATACCAGGCAAGTAGGAAATTAATTTTTAACTAATGCTATAGCTGGCCACAGAGTTCAACAGCACTCTATTTCCAAAGGTATCTAGAAGGAAAACACCAGGGATATATGAAAAATAAATGCAGACTCTGTCAATGTCACTGTCTCATTGAGCAGATAAAGAGCTGTTGAGGAGGCTGATGGACAAGTCATCTGTTAAACAGCACAGGAGGAGGAAAGACAGCCGTTTTAACAGCAAGAGAGTGAACCAGCCTAGACAACACAGGCAGAGCTCCTCATGTGCTTAAAGCAACGTTTGGCCATGCAGGAAAGACTCAGAGCTGCCTATTGGCATTTCAGACAAATGAGGATTTAATTAATCACATTGCAGTAATTGATGCAATACACTGACTCCGAGTCAATTCTAGGAAGCTTCTGGGTATGGTTTGTAATGAAACCACTGAAAATGAAATTCAGGAGCGGTCAAAGAGAGAACACTTGAGCAAACCATCTACTCCTGTGTCTGAGGAAAGCGGAGAAAAACTCCAGCAATAGAAACTCCATTAATTTCTAAAGCACCCAATTGTCTTGCAAAGAGGCCCTTCAAGGACAGAGACAGAAATAGGACTCAGACTTTGAAAAAACAACTCAAGTTTTCTACGTTTTGTTTTGATGTTTTGTTTTTAATCACCGGCTCCTTCAGTCATGCAATGAGAAGTACTTACAACTCAGCAACATTCCTTAATAAGGAAAGCAGCCCTCCCTCTTCAAATGTTTACAAAACACGGCAGTTTCAAGCAACCACAACTCATTTTTGAAGCAAATCTCTGCATGTTATTTGATATGAGAGAACTTTAATGATATTGCAAGTGCAGTGACTTGGAACCCTTTTAGAAGGCAATACATTTTGGGTGATGCTGTACTTCCTACATTTATTTTTGGTGGGGGGTGTTCCTATATGTCTGAATACATAAGGACTGTAACAGCAATGTGAACAGACATCTTTACTGAGCAATTTTCACATGTTCTTGTGAGTGTTGAAGATAAGGGGGCAGGGGGGGAGTAGGGGTATGGTTTTCAGTAGGTTTTGATCTTATTGACTTATCTGAATGACACATTCATTAAAAAGGCTTTTTTTTCCCCCCCTGCTTTTGTGAATTGTGTAAATGTCAAGATAATGTATTCTGTACCAGCTCCCCAATAAGATAAAACATATAATGATATTATAGAGTAATTTGGGTATTTTACTGACTTTATATTCTGGCAGTATGTTTCATGCCTCATTTGGCAGAAAACTCATTAGACTAGTGCAAACCGTGTTTTAATGCAATAGGTTGAGACTTTCTTTCCCAACTAACTTGAGTCCCTGCCTCTTGCTGTACTTTCATGCCCGAGTTAATAAATTGCAAACTTTTAACTCCTCATTTTGCTCTGGTCTCCTTTACATAACATTTACCAGTAACTTGTTCATTCCTTCTGTCTCAAAATATAAACAAATTATCCCCTTGGGCTCGTGGCACAAATTTTGCTGTCACGTAATCTCCATTCTTATGGGGCATTACATTTTATGGAGCTTTCAATTTGTGACAAGAGCATTCACTGACACACAGAAACGTGAATAAGGAAGAACACCTAAGAGTAGACAGCTGAGAAGTTTCCAACCAAGTAGAGTTTTAGCCATAATTTCAGGTTTAATAGGTGAAATCAGTTGGAAGATGTGTTACTAGAGCCTAGTGTATTCTAGTATCAGACATTGCCCCTGATGCATTGCAAGGAACACATATGCATGCACATAGGGCACACATCATGTGTGCTAGCCTTCTCAGTTAACCAAGTAACTATCCAACTAGTGGGAACACAGGAGTGGGACCTTTAACAACATTGTATTGAAAGCTCCAAGACACAAGTGTGCCAGGACTCTGTTACTCAACGAATTTAGTGAGTCCAGCCCTAAAATTGCCTACAAGAATCCTCAGAAGAGGAGCAAAACATTATTTATGTCGCCTAACAGGAGGGGACACAGCAACATATTTGTTTCCACAAAGCAAGAGCAAACAGGCCTGCTGTTGCATCACACACACAAGAGGTAGAAAACACCAATTGTAGTCTTGCAATGTGCTTAACTCAAACAAATTCTGTAATTATTAGAAGAGTAAATCCACAGCCTCAAAATATCTGGCTATATTAGATCTAGGACATACAAAACAAAAGCCTCTCAAATATTTCTATTTTCCCCTGAAATTACATTTGTAGATAGGAACAGAAAACCACAGAAGAGTTGAAAGAGACAGGGACCAGAGAAAAAAGGGGGAAAAGTAAATAAATAGATGTTTCAATGGCAATAAATTTAATGAAATACCCAAACTGATAGCAATGGCATTTAAAGATGTATAAAGTTACCTGCGGGTGTTCAAGACCAGCTTGGGTGAGGCCTCAAGCAGCCAAGTCTAGGTGAGCAGCATCCCTGCCCATGGCACAAAGGTTGGAGTAAATGACCTCCAAGGTCCCTTCCAACCCAGGCCATTCCATGATTCTCAGCCCATCAAAAATGCAGCAGTCACAACATACAGGAAGGCAGTCCTTAAGAACATGAGCAGAGTAAAGAGGAAGCCCACAAAAAGGGCTGGACTAAGACTTCCCCCTTTATACAGGTTGTGATAATTGTGGTCTGGGATACACCTGGTGCCAACTACAGTCAGCTGTTCTGGCTGACTCAGAGCTGTTGATGGCCTGCAGCCCATGAGTGGCCTGCGATTCTGTCCCAGAAAAAACCAGGATGCCAGGATTTGATATATCACTTCTGATATAAGTCCTACCTTTCTTTGGGTTCCCATGTACACAATACACGTTACTAGCAGCTATTAGTGAGATTACTGTAACCGAAATGTGCTGTCAAAATAGCACAACCAAAGAAACGAAATTATAGGAGCAATTTATAGGTCAATAAATATTACAGCTGAAGGAAAAGGAAAATGAGTTTGTAGTTACTCAGGATTGTCTAAAAAAATTAGAGTTGGAACAGCAATGTAAGCATGTATAGAGGTGACAGCCAGGAGATAATTTCATTTTCTGCCTGCAATACCACCTGCAATCTTGGTTACTCATGGCAGAGAAAAAGCAGTGAGCATGTTGAAACAGCTACATTTAAAAAACTATTTCATAATTATCTGACAAATGCTTCCTTCTACTTCCTCCAAGGATCTGTGTCTCCCAGGTCAGAATCATTCAGTTCTGGATCAGCTACAAATTTCTGAGATATGCAGATATCTAATGATCAAACAAATCTGATGGGTCTGCTAGGAGTTGTCTTTCCACCCCATTCCCAGTGAATCATTCTGGCTCTATTGGCTGTGAATTCTGGTTTTCCCACATCATAGCATGCAGTTTGCTTGGATCTGAATCATTGCTCAGATGGATCTGAAAATAATTTCAGGTGGCATCTAGAAATAAACCTCATTATAGATAAAGTGTCAACCTTTATGTACAAATGGAAACCCAAAGTCTCAAAAATGAATATAAACAAATCTTTTGTTTCACATAACAAAAGGCAGTCCCTGCATAAAGTTTGTTTGGTACTTGTTGGGATAACCTACATAATCTAGCTTTGCCTCTTGCCTCTCTTGAGAAATGGAGACGTCTCATCCTCATGCTGATAATTCTTTACATGGCACCACTGTACCTCCCCTTTACATAACATATCACACATGGCTGGGTGGGTATTGTCATGTGTGTTATACACAGTCCCAGGCACTTTTGTTTTCCTGAGGGAGAAGAATTGAAGAAAATAGGCAAATAGAAATGAGAAACCATTGGCACAGCACAGCACTTAATTATGCAGGCATACAGCACATGTTCTCTTTAACCTAACTTGTGGAACAGTTGAATAATTCTGGCCCAGCACATCTGGTTTAAAACATGGGAAGCACCCAAAATGTTATACATGAGGCAGGAGGGGGAGAAATGGAAGCAATATTCACTCCAGAGTCTTCAAACACTGCACTTTCTTCTTCTTCTTTACTTCTTTTTTTTTTTCTCCAAAGGAATATGTATTCTCCTATCTCCTTAACTCATTAACATTCAGAATTAATTGTGAAGGTCAGATCTGTAACATCCTACCAGGATTTTTGAGTTAAAAGTTGTTTAAGAGAAATTGTCTCTCCAGAATGCAAAGAGCGAAGTTTGTTTGTTTTTCTCAGTGTCCCTCCTCCCTCACTTTGCTTCCCTTGTCATGGATAATGTTTTTCAAGAGCCTTTAAGGCACTGAGACCAAGCAGCAGTGCTCTGAAACTAATTAATCTGTGGTGCATTTGTAAGAAGCTACTGCATTTCATTACAGACATACATTGCTGCAGTTAAAAAGCAGCTTAATCTTCCTAATATCGAGGCTTACAGGGTTTATTACACAGCTTCTGGCATGCTAATTTCTCAGGTTTTTGACTGTTTCTCTAATGACTGGTAAACATTCTTACAAAAGCGCTCAGGTGAGCTCATTACTCAGTTTGAAGCTATTTAAATTGTCGTTATTAATACCTCTGAAGTTTAAGCCATGTTAACGCACAGGTGTGAGGCCCAGGTCCAAATGGGAGGATGTAGCACTGCCTGGTGTCCTGTCACGGTGCCCCACAACCTCCTCAGTGCTTACCAATTATGGTGAAACCTTGCCAGTAAGCACACCAAACGTCATAAAAAGGGAGAGATAGGACTGTGGCAATAAACATTCTGTGACTGTGATAAATAATAAAACAGCATCCCGAATTGCTCTGATTTAAGGTAAGACAACCAGCCATTTGTGACTGTTGCACAGATCAGGTATTAAAATCTGAGGCTACAAAACAATAAAATGCTACTGAGTTGTACTCCATTAATCTCACTGAAGATAAATTCTTCTCCTTCCCATAGCCTCTCCTCCATGTGCTAGTATTTTTCCAGTGGAACACATTAGTAGTGACAGACCAGAGCTCTTTGCAGATGCAGTGGAAATCTCCATTTTAAAAAAATAGGAGTCTAGAGTCAGGTTCTGAAAACTCCTTTCCTTTTTTTTCACATGTTGACCTTCCAGTAGTACTGTGAAAACCCCAAGCTCTAATTCTTCACCGCTAGCACCGCCTGAATAACTCAGGTTTTACGTTTGTGCTCATCTCTTCCCCTTCTGAGCAGTTTTTATAAGTGCTACCTACGGTACCAGTCCTGCAAAAACGATTCTGCAAATAATCCTCAGCAGACCTGACTGTTTGGGAAGTGGCTGCTTTACATACAAATACCCACAGCTGTTTGCATGCATGGCTATCTCTGTGTGAAGAAAATTTGCTTGGCACTTCTTCTAATCTAACTGCTTGGGGTTTTGGGGAGGTTGTTATTGTGGTTTATTTGTTGGGTTTTTTTTTTCATTGGGTTTTTATCCCTCTACTTGCTTTGGTTCAGTCACCCTGCTAAGGGCTGGATCCAGCACCAGATCACAGAAATTTTTTGCACATGGTTAATATTCATTGCAAGAAATTGCAAGCAACCATTGTACTTAACAACGCTACAACCGATTTGGTAACTAATTATAACTCACAAATACTCCACGGAAATGGATGCACACCTCCTACACAGTATCACAGTATCAAAGTATCGCAGTATCACAGTATCACAGTATCACTTAGGTTGGAAAGGACCTCGAGGATCATCGAGTCCAACCTATCAACACAGACCCCATGCCTAGACCATGGCACCAAGTGCCACGTCCAATCTCCTCTTGAACGCCTCCAGGGTCGATGACTCAACCACCTCCCTGGGCAACCCGTTCCAATGACAAATGACTCGCTTGGTGAAGAACTTCCTCCTCACCTCGAGTCTAAACCTCCCCTGGCGCAGCTTGAGACTGTTTCCCTTGTTCTGGTGCTGGTTGCCTGGGAGAAGAGGCCAACCCCTTCCCGGCTACAACCACCTTTCAGGTAGTTGTAGAGGGCAATGAGGTCACCCCTGAGCCTCCTCTTCTCCAGGCTAAACAACCCCAGCTCCCTCAGCCTCTCCTTACAGGGCTGTGCTCAAGGCCTCTCCCAAGCCTTGTTGCCCTTCTCTGGACACGTTCAAGTGTTTCGATGTCTTTTTTAAACTGAGGGGCCCAGAACTGGACACAGGACTCAAGGTGTGGCCTAACCAAAGCAGAGTACAGGGGCAATATGGCCTCCCTGCTCCTGCTGGCCACACTATTCCTAATGCAGGCCAGGATGCTATTGGCCCTCCTGGCCACCTGGGCACACTGCTGGCTCATATTCAGGTGGCTGTCAATCAGCACCCCCAGGTCCCTCTCTGTTTGGGAGCTCTCCAGCCACTCCGACCCCAGCCTGTAGCACTGCATGGGATTGCCGTAGCCAAAGTGCAGCACCTGGCACTTGGACTTGTTGAATGCCATCCCATTGGACTCTGCCCATCTGACCAGTACACAGAAAAGGAGATCAGTTTTAGCCCTAACATTTACAAGGAGGACAATAACCAGCTCCAGTCCCTCCACAAATATTTGCCCCAAATGTAATTCCCCCAAGATAGCTGGTGAGGTGTTTTTGTCTTCAGTTATTTTTGTTCTGCTATCAGCAATAGCAATACTCACAGTGCATAGCAGAAAGCAGCTCATTTAGGAGAATGAATAACCAAAGCGTTTCACAGCCTGTCAATATAGTATCAATACTTCTAATTGCTATTGTTTATGCCATTAACAACCCATTCAAAAAGCTGCTTAATGAAGATATGTTATCAGGTGTGGCATGTTGCTATGACACGTTCGTTCTGGATTCCAGCAGAGATGCAGACTTCAGAGGGAAATCTCTTCTTACTCACTTATCAAGCAGAGCTGTTGAAACCTTGACACTTCCAATTTGCAGAGATCTATGCAAACCTTTCCCTTGGAATAGATTCAAGTCTCCTGAATTTCACTGTGAGCTTTAGGTTTGAATCAATCCAAACCCCACAGTAACACTCAGCCAAAACTGTTAATTTCTGCCAAATTCACAGAGCATTGAATGGTTTCCACTTCTTGTTAAATCAGTTCTGTACAGCTGGCTTAAAAATTGGTGCAGGTTTGGCAGTAAACTCACAAATTAAATCTGACTTAGTTCTGCACCCACACTAAATCATGCCTAGCAAGTGCAAACCTGCATGGGGAGAGTGGAGCTGAGCTCCCACTGCAGGGAAACTCTCAGAGAAGAAGCCAAAGGGCAGGTATGAAGAGCAGGTACCCCTTCAGCTGCAGCAAGTGGTCCTTCCTAGCCTGCTCTGTGCTAAAATTACTTATTGGATGCTATTGAGAAGCACTCTCAGGGTGAGCATAACCTGCTTTCTGCCATGGAGATTCCTCCTTGCCAGGCACTGTCACGTTTCCATTTCTAACATTTCATATAGTTGTTCTGTCCTCATTATGACAGCAATCAATACGTCCCCAGCATCTCACAGTGACTGTATTTCAAGGATAAAAACCTCCAGATACCCTTTTTCATCTGGATTAGAGCTGCTTCAGGCAGATCCATACCTGTGTTAGCTACCTGAGATTCAGAGCTCTGATCAATGAAGGCGGTCTGACACCTTGGGACAGAGATCAAGGTTGCCTCTTTCAGTCCCCTGCTCCCCTTCTTTCTCCACTGGACAGGTGACAAAGACTCCTATGGAAGCTGTGTACCACATACCAAGGTGAGCTGGTACTCGTTTCATCTTGCCTCAGTACAATAGGTTACAAACCATGGGGGACAAGCAAACAGCTGAGCCATTGAACGGGAGGTCTGAGAAGCTCTGAAAAAGAGCGGGCTGAACAGAGCCAGAAATGACTGTGGCTTCCTCCTCTTATAAAGCTGCATAATTTCTGAAGGCAGCAAGTCAAGTGTCAGGAACATTAAATCACCTCTGATTAATAAGGGGCAGGGGGGGAGAGGGAATCCACAAAATCTGAGGTGAGATTTGTTACAACTCAGGCATAATTCTGGGTGGTGGGGGGGGGAAACAACAACAACAACAAAACAAACCACAACAAAAACCAAACTAAGAACAATTTTTTTTCCCAATAATGTTCTCCAATATAAAACAAACAAACAAACTACAGCAAATTAACCACCCAAATAAAGCCTTTGTATCATAGCATCATAGTATCAGTCAGGGTTGGAAAGGATCATCTAGTTCCAACCCCCCTGCCATGGGCAGGGACACCCCACACTAGAGCAGGCTGGCCAGAGCCTCATCCAGCCTGGGCTTAAACACCCCCAGGGACGGGGCCTCGACCACCTCCCCGGACACCCCATTCCAGGGCTTCACCACTCTCATGGGGAAGAACTTCCTCCTCACGTCCAGTTTGAATCTCCCCACCTCCAGCTTCATTCCATTCCCCCTAGTCCTATCACTACCTGAGATCCTGAGAAGTCCTTCCCCAGCCTTCCTGTAGCCCCCTTCAGATCCTGGAAGGCCACAATGAGGTCACCTGGGAGCCTTCTCTTCTGCAGACTGAACAGCCCCAACTCCTTCAGTCTGTCCTCATAGGAGAGGTGCTCCAGCCCTCTGATCATCCTCGTGGCCCTTCTCTGGACACCTTCCAGCACCTCCAGATCCCTCTTGCAATAGGGGCTCCAGAACTGGAGGCAATACTCCCGGTGGGGTCTCACCAGAGCTGAGTAGAGGGGGAGGATCACCTCCCTCGACCTGCTGGCCACACTTCTCCTGATGCAGCCCAGGATCTGATTGTCTTGCTCTCAATAGGCTATGATTGAGATATATATATATATATGTATATGTATAAGATTGTAGTCCTAAAACCACTTCAGGAGCAGACTAGCTCTAATTTCTAGTTTCAATTTGTTACAAAAAGCACAGGACAATAACTCTACCTCCTATTCTAACCAAAATGGTTTGTGAAATATTCCCTTATTTGGCAACATTCACAATGCCTCCCCCTGAAAGAAGAAATATGTATTTAAGTATATCATAAGTTGGCTGTTTCAGAAAACTCCAGCTGGTGCTTAGATCAAATCTAATGTCAGCGGCAACCAACTTGAACACAGTGTGCAAATCTAAGCTGCAAAATCATTTGACTTAAAATAGCAGCAGAGTAATACAAAAGGAAAATAAGCATTAAAAAAACCTTCAATCTTTGAGTTTCCTTTGTGGTATTGCCTGAGCAAAGCACACAACCCCTGGCTCTAGATGTGCTTCCAGTAAGTAGTGCACCTGCTTTTTTGTTTCAGAGGGGTTCAATTCAGAGCAACATCAAAAACAGAGGATCTACATCTATTTTTTATCATTTTTAATATCAAGAAATACCAAATCTCTTCCTTACTATGAATATTTTTGCCAGCAAGCTCTATAGGCATGACAGTGAGGAAACAGCCCTGGAAGGAGACCTACCCGTACCCCAGGAGGGGTGCATTTTGCCTGTCAGGACAGATACCCAGAGCTGGGCTGATGGGGGCACCTGCAGGATCTTCATGTGGCCTTCATATGGCACTAGTTTCTGAGTTTGCATAGTATAGCACCCTTATCACTCACAGGATAATGCTCAGGAAGGGCTGAATTTGGATAGCTGAGTTAGCTTGGCAAAAACATAAGGCACCTGGTGTTTTCATCTCCTCATACCATATTCATCTTTCTGCTTTCCTCACCCTCTTATGACTGTTCCCTTTCTGCCTCTCCTCCATAACTACTTTTCTGCCTCAGGCAGATGGCTAGAGAATGTTTACCAAAGGAAACCTCACCCTCTGTATCCTGCTGTCACCTGTGTCCAAAGAGGTATTTCTGGTAGTCATGAGGAGTACAATAGATTTTGTAAGTGTAAAATTAGACTACATTTAGGAAATAGGCAGGGAGGGAAGAAAAGCCATGTGGCAGGGAGATGATGGAGGATGTGGGATCCCTTCACAGAGGTGATCATCCCCATCCCTTTGACATGAAAAAGGGGAAACCAGCGAAGACCTTCTGTTCACCTGCTCCTTCACTTTATGCTTATCCTCCTGCCTTTTCCCATTACTGTCTTACCAGTCCTTTCCCCTTCCTTCCTCTCACACTCTGCCCTGCTATTTCACAGTACATCCTCACTCTCCTGTTTTCTTGGTTCCCTTTTCCTTCCCAATTTCAGCATCTTGGAAATCTAATGATGCTCAGAGTGGAAAAACCTGTCTTCCTCCCCAAGCTGAGAATAGATGCAATTCATCCACCTGAGCTGCCCCACTAGTCCAGTAAACCTCCCTCCACAGCTCTGGAAAGATGGACTCCTGGTACAGCAGTGTCCTGCTCAAGCAGAAGGGTTTCCTCTAAAGACTCCCCAACAGGCACTGGCAGAGTGCCTTGCTTGCTGGGACAGGATGGGCTGTCCAGGGACTGTGCTTGCAGCAAGCCAGCATGCAGGCAGCTTCCTATGCCTTGATGCCTAGGAAGTTCCTCGGAAACAGGAGGAAGAATTATTTCACTGTGAGGGTGATGGAACATTGGAACAGGCTGCCCAAGGGGGTTGTGGAGTTTCCCTCTCCAGAGATATTGAAGACCTGCCTGGATGAGTTCCTGTGTGACCTGGTATAGGTGATCCTGTTTGGCAGGGGGGGTTGCACTGGATGATCTCTTGAGGTCCCTTCCAGCCCCTAACATTGTGTGATTCTGTGACTCACAACAGATGTTTGAACAAAACACTGATGACAGCTGCAGTGAAAGCTGACAGAGATGCAGTTTTAGCCCTGAAACAAACACATTCCCAGTTACTAGAGACATGCATTCTACTTTGTGGCGCCTCCATGAGCATCCCCACAAAGGAACTTCACAGAGATAGCTGAGCAGACCAGTGTGGATCACACCAACACGAGCACCGAGGAGGAAAATTGCAGTGGAGTCTCAGTCTGCCTGCCTCTTGCTGCTTACAAGAAAATACTCCTTAATTAAATACTTGCATCAAATGGATCTGAATCATCCTAACAGAACAGTGGTGCAGTTAATATGCTCTTGGTATGCTAGGATAGTTTGCATTAATCCTTCACCTAGTGTTAAGATTTCAGCCAACAGCCATCCATTGTATTAACACCTCCTGGATTTTCTAATCATTGCTTTATCTCCTACTGTTTAACACACCACCCAGCATTTTCCAGCTCTGCCTCAGGATCCACTTTCTATAACTTCAGCCTTTTTCACAGTCATTTTATAAATTCTTCTTTCTTTTATAGAATTATTATGCTAATTCCAAGTCAATTTATGATCATTTAAGGATGCAGTTGTGATAGCAAAACAAAATGTTATTGTTTGTGCTGAATTCTAGCATTTACAATGCAGCTATTTTTATGAGGGATTAAGCACCTCCAAATTTATGAAAGTTATTACCTTTTTAATGACAAAATTAAATGGTAGTGAGAGGAGATAGAAATCAATACATTCAGAGCAGGAGCAGAAGGAATCTGAAATAATTGGGATGATCCTCCTGACAGAGAGAAACAGGTAACTCATTTTCTAGAGTGCGGCACAGGCTTTACATATGGATAAGCAGTGCGTGTCGTCTAACAGAAAGCTTTCTGGGTTGCACTGCCATTAAATTGCAGACAAATCAATGAGAATCTAGTCCAAGAATTCCCTTCAAGATCTGGAGACACGGTGTCTAGCATTGGAAAAGGGTCAATTATTTTGTAACCGTTGTGTAACAGGGAGGGTGTCCGTGCAGAAGCTATTCCAAAATCGTTTGGGTTGCTGCGCATTCATAGTGGTCACTTTGTAAATGTTGACAGACTCTTAAAAACTGGGGGGGAAGGAGGAATACTGGATAGAGAGAAAGGAGAAAAGAGCACAAGGGATATGGATCCGTGGAAGTGGATGGCCCTGAAGCATGAGGAAGGAATTTGACCTTAAAAATGGTGAGCAAAATAATCTGATCATGCAGGAGAGATTGTCTGTGTATCTGTGCAAAGGAATGTCCCTTTCTATATATGCTGCAACATGAAAGTCATGGGAAAGGGAGGACTGTAATGTCCTCTAGCAATTTGTAGAAGAAATTAACTCATGCTCTTTTCACAGTCACTAACACCAGTGTGCTCCCAGTAGGAAAGAGATCAGCTGAGCAAGAGCTGGGTTACAGTTGGGAAAAACCCTAACTCAGAAATTCAGCAGGAGCAGCAGGATCCTGCCACGGTGATGCCTTGCTTTGAAGGAGGGGTGAGGGTGAAGCCCCTGAACTCAGCATGGCCAAGGTCCTGTCCATGTAGAGGCTGGGCCAGGCACTAGGATCCCCTGGGGCTTTCTGCTATAAGCATTGAGGCTTCTTCCTTCAAAGAGGGAAGAGCATGGAGGATATACAATCCCGAGGGAGCTCTTGGAAGCATTTGAAAGGGAATTTCCTTTCTTCCAAAAAGGGAAGTGAGGCAATGCTACAGAAACCAAAGGATTTACTGATTTTTCATACTTCAGCAAGAAAGAGTGTGTTTTGTGTTCCCTCCAGCATTAGGTGTATGAGCTATGGCAATACAATTGTCCTTGCATCTCTTCCCTTTTTTTTTTCCTGCTGCTTTTCTTACTCTGGTCACACAAAGGTAAATTAGTATGCAGAGTGGAAGGCAGAGGGGAATGAGGCAGTCATAGCAGATTTATAAGAGGAGACTTTGGCGTCTGGGATAATGCGATGCAAACAAGAATTCTGAAGCACAGGAAGAAACTAGAGACTCACCCTGCCCAAGAAGAGCACGGAGGTAACAAGCCAAAAGTGAAAATTACTTTCCTCAACACCAACTAAAAGCAGGGATTTGGATGAAAGGACCTTTACATCTTCCTACAGATGGTACTATGAGCGTACAGTTGAGATTCATCAGCATTAAACCATAAGATATGAAGGTCACTTATCTAAACTTCCATCTAGCCCTAAGCAATGTAGCTGATAATATAGACTCATTACTTTGAAAGCTCTGATGACTCATAAAATGGGAGCTACAATCTTACATTTCCCAGCATTATTGTAGCATTTTATTAGTTAAGACTATAATACCAAGCAAATTCTCCCCATCATCAACATAACTTTTTTCTTCACACTATTCAAGAAATGAGAAGTTAGCAACAAAAGTTCCATCTCATTATTTTTTGTTATTAGCTGCCATCTTTTTAAGATGTCCCATTACCATCCCTTTCAATCTCTAGCAGTTTATTAACACAGAGCCATGCAACCACAGCTGCTTTCTAAAATATCCCAACTGTTACTTGGAGCTTCTCAGTAGCACCAAGGAACAAGCTTCGCTCTAGCTCAGAGCTGAAGTGTAGGACGAACCTGATCTCCTTCTGTGTGAAAAAGTGGCCTGTGTAGCAGATGAGGAAAAGGCTGTGGGTGTTGTCTGGTAAAGTAAAGCCTTTGACACTGTCTCCCACATCATTCCCCTGCAGAAAGTGGCTGCTCATGCCTTGAACAGATTGAAAATCTACCAATGCTCCTCCATTTCCTGACATGGAACACCTGGTCTTCATGCAGAAGATGCCTGTCAAATCACTGCTAATTACACTAGCAGTTTATTTCAAGCTTTCATACACTCAGGGAATTTCTATCATTCCATCTCCCTATATACAACAAAACCTTACCACAGATCTTTTAAGGAACTCCCCTAATATCTCACTTCATCATCATATGAAGTAGGGCTATGTGAAGTACACTGGAGATCTCCATGGAGATTGGCATGAACACAAACCCAGATGAAATGATTCAGCAGCACTGGGAGATCACATTTTACCTGATCTTCCAATGCAAGTAATGTGTAAAGGTTGTTTGCCTGTCTTTGAATGCAAAGTCCTTTGAGTGGTTAGAGTCTTTGTAAATAAGCTAGACTATGTCTGGGCAGCAAAGGGAGAAATCAATTTCTTCTGTACTACCAAGGTGGCAACTGCCTAAACCAAACACCTAGCTCTCTTGGTGAGCAAACTAATAGACATTATTCCTTAGGGCTTTCCACAAAAGTGACTTGCTTTTGATGTCCTAGGTGAAGGGCTCCCTCAATCCACTCCCTTCCCAGACATCCTGTGCAAGGCAAAAGCGATGGGAGCACCAACACAACCACAGCAAACATGGGGAATCAGAGCTCACAGCCCTCTGCCACATCCCTCTATGCCTAGGCAGGAGACTACCGAGGTCCATAAATTCAATCCTCATCCTGACAATTTTATTGGGTCAGGACCACAATGTTCAGCACTGTGCTCGATTCAGCTGCAAGCCTGGCTGATCTTTCTGGCTTGGCTTTCACCTTGAGCAAGGATGCCTCCAGGAAGTTTCAGCTCCAGTTCACACCCACACCAAGGAAATGGGATGAACTTCCAAGATGAATTATTTTGCCTTTAACAACCACCTTCTGACTCCAGTGCTGCTTTGGTGATGCTCTACTTTCTTTGTGATTTGACCCTCCTCCTCAAAAGTAGTCTTTTGCCAGCATATAACCTTGTGCCTGCTGACAACAGAACACAATTAGAGCTGGCTCAGTACTGCATTAAACTGTCACCTAGTACAGCCAAATTTGAGGTTACGCTCTTTGCATCTGCAATGCATTGGCTTATCTGTACCAGTCAGAGCTTCCTCATAACACTTTATTCCTCGTGTCATGCCTCAGGTGACAATCACTCTGCCTCCTTCTCTCACCCTACTCACTCACTGCAAATGCACCATTAAGCACTTGTGTCAGAAGAGGGGTCTGAATTTCCTGTTGATTTTTGTTGTTGTTAAACAAAACCTACAGGACCTGACACAAGTATTTCACAGTCTAAGAAAGCACAAGCAGTAGAAGAACTCTGATGAGTAGACCTACAAATCAAAGTATTTCTTTGAGCTATATCTGTTTACCCAGGCAGGTTGGTTGGCACACATAAAACAGTGGCTGAATCAGTCTGTCTGTGCAGAGGTGCTCTCTCAAGTCCAGAAACTGTGGAGCAAGAGTTACACCAGAAAAAATAAAGAGCATTAAGGTGATGAATAATGGCAAAAGAAAAAAACAATGGAAGGAAGGAAGGAAGGAAGGAAGGAAGGAAGGAAGGAAGGAAGGAAGGAAGGAAAGGAAGGAAAGGAAGGAAAGGAAGGAAAGGAAGGAAAGGAAGGAAAGGAAGGAAAGGAAGGAAAGGAAGGAAAGGAAGGAAAGGAAGGAAAGGAAGGAAAGGAAGGAAAGGAAGGAAAGGAAGGAAAGGAAGGAAAGGAAGGAAAGGAAGGAAAGGAAGGAAAGGAAGGAAAGGAAGGAAAGGAAGGAAAGGAAGGAAGGAAGGAAGGAAGGAAGGAAGGAAGGAAGGAAGGAAGGAAGGAGGAAAGAGAAAAAACCTTGTGCTCCCCATTCTCTGATGTCTTCTGGAAGCTAGGAATTAATCAAAGACCTGAGTCGAGCCAAAGACCTGCAAGAAACACATCTTAACTTGCATAAGAGGTGAAACTAAATGACCCACTAGTCTACCTTTGGCTTTAAAATCTAAGATTACCTTTTCATCTAAAGCCTTTTATGAGATCAAATTCCTTAACCTGCCCTTCTGGAAGAGAAGCAGAGTCCAGCTTGATGCCTCCCAGTAACTCCTTGGCTCAGTCTGCAAGTAAAAGTGAAAGCACAGAGCAGAAGGGTTTCCTGCCTGCCAGCCCAGCACAATTTTGTCCTTGCAACGCAAAGGTTAGCAGGCCAAAGTGTGCACATGCAGGAAAAAGCAAGATCTGGACCTTTTGCCAGGTGTCCTGCCACAGCAGGGGGAACAGATGGGAAAATCAGCAAAATCTGGATGCACAAAAAAGCTGTTCCATTGAGCAGCACACTACTTGTTTGAAAATATGACCTTCTAGAAGAGTTTCTTGCTGAAAGCACTAGCTTAACATTGTTTTACATCAAAAGCAAATGTCAACAAAAGAAACTGAGGTAAGCAGCAAGTCTGATATGCCTGCATTTGTTCTTGGAAAGGCAAATTTACGACTGAATCAGTCATTAAAAAGTCAATTTGCAGCTGTGACAAACAAGCACAGAGCTATTCAAGTCACGGTATCACCAATGGTATTAATGATCTTGGTAATGAAAAGCTGATGACTTTTAACAAGTGTTATCTGACACAGAAGATAAATACTATTAAATATGAAAAGTCTCCTTAATTACATATGGAGTTTAGAGGCCTGTGAAGCCCAAGCAAATTGTTATGCTGCTGTCTCCTTTACCTGTCACCGAGCAGAATAATGCCATCGCTCAATTACTGCCAGTACCCAATTGCTGCCAGCACCAGCGGTGCCTGAGCCCTGGCTTCCTACAGCTTCTGTTCTGGATCTTACTAGCAGGCAGAGCAATTGCTAACCCAGTGCTGAGTAGTTGTATGCATCTGGGTGGTAGAGGTGCCGCAGATCCCCAGCTAACAAAAATGGCATCGCATTTAAATGGGTTTATGGCATCACGTAAAGGTTTTTACCCAGATGCTTGTTTTAGCTATGCGAGAACCTTACAGAGCTG
Organism: Melanerpes formicivorus; assembly: GCF_026170545.1. Lineage (NCBI taxonomy): Eukaryota > Metazoa > Chordata > Aves > Piciformes > Picidae > Melanerpes > Melanerpes formicivorus. The sequence continues at coordinate 1,633,466 of NW_027142415.1, read as the reverse complement.
CCCCTGTCGTGTTTTCTCTGAGGCACTGATAGCGACAAAGGCATATTGTGTCTCTTGAAGGAGAGTTTAAAAAGCACACCCTGACAGTCAGGTCATGACCAGGTTTGCAATTTAGAATTCAGCAGGCTTTTGTTCTGGTGCCTGTGATAAACACTCTGCTTAAATCCTTTGAACTGCCCATCCTGCTCTTCACTAAGATGGCAAATGTTTAATCCTTTCCAACACCTTCTCTAGACCTAAATTTAAAACAGCCAATAAAGTAGGAGTCTTTCTCATTTTTTAATAGGTAATATATTTTTTTAACATTTCCAGTGATTTTATTAAGTTCTGGTGAATGAAGTTTAACCTCATAAATAATAGAGGCCCTCCTGCTAGTTCTACTCTATAGCAGAAGCATAGGAGAGAAATATGATTTTGTATAATTGCACCTCCAGCCACATATTCTAAACCATCCTGGCTATGTACAGTCTCATTTTTGACCTAAAAAAGCTAAGTCACTTCCATGCTGCTTTGGAGGACAGGCCTGGGGTGCAAGGCTTCTCCCATAGGGAATAGGAGGAGCCCTCCAGCCACAAAAGGATTAAAATCTCAGATGAATGATTTTCTATGTAGTATTTTCTTACATAAATCAAATTTCAGTTGTGATTGAATTTGACCATTGGTCCATTTGTGTCTGTGTTAGGGGTTAGGGCTGGGCTGGCCTCTATACAAGTGACAGGCACGCTCTGTTAACCCCTCTGCCTTCCAAAGGGGAAAAGAAAGGGAATAAGGGACAGAGACTTATGGATTAGCAAAGAAAACTAAGCCATCTTTAATGAAAATAATAACTATCAAAGGAAATATATACAAATATATTAAAAAACACTATCAAACCAAAGCCCCTGATGGCAATTACAGCACCACTGGTGGGGTGGCAGAAGTCCCAGACTAGACTCAGCAGCAGATGGGAACTGGATTCAGAAGCTGCATTCTAGAACTGGATTCAGGAACTCATGGATCTAGAACAAAAGCCTAATGAGCAGAGTGCTTCTCAGACACTGGCCATTGAAGCTGGCTTGACCCTTGTGATTCCTCGGCTTTATCCTGAATACAGTGTCTGTGGAATGGAATGGAATGGAATGGAATGGAATGGAATGGAATGGAATGGAATGGAATGGAATGGAATGGAATGGAATGGAATGGAATGGAATCTTTCCTTGGTTAGTTTAGCGTCACCTGTCCTGTCTGCACCACCCTGCAGGTGCAGCCTTTCACTCTGCACCCCCAAGGCAGCACATAAGTTTTAGCAGTGAGCTTGGTCTGCACCCCAACTCTTGGCACTACCTCTAACCATCAGTGTTGTCACTGCTGGAAGCAGACACTGTCTGTGAAAGCCTGGCATTGACAGCAGAAAGTGAAGGAACTGAGCAGAGGCTGAGCTGGAAAGTCACATCACTGAACAGTTAGTTCTGTTCTAGCTCAAACCAGGACAGTCTGTCAGAGACATGTGACAATGTGATTTGTCAGAAATGTGACATGCATAAATGACATTTCAATAGCACATACAGCTTTATCAATGACACGTTAAAAACCTCACTGTTTTGTTAGCAGAGAACTGAAGTAAAACCACTCCCGAGTCAAGGTCCTCTGCACACCTGCTGTATAACCTCTTTTTGCCTTTTTTTTGTTGTTTTCTGAGGCAGAAGAAATGAGCTCTTGGCAGGTATGCATAGAAGATGCATACAGAAATATTTGGGGTGAGTTTGTGTGTCTTCCCAAACCTCATGGATCTGCTCAAACAGGAAAGCATTTTTCTTTTTTGATTTTGCAGGTTTTCTCAGTTAAGACACAAGTTCATGACAAACAGAAGAGAGAGAAGGGAGGGAATAGAGAATTATTTAATGAAGCACTTTGCTTACCCACTGATTTGAAACCAGAAGTGAAACACACTTCTGCCTGGCTACCTGAATGGCACCTTAGCTGCATTTCCTACCCTGCTCATTTTCACTTCTCTGCCACTGGCATTGGAATGATTTTGTGGAGCTCATGTAGTGGTGCTTTGAGTAGCAATTTGGGTGTCATATGAGTAAGTATCTAAGCTGACAAGCACTAACAGTGCAGACTGTGGTAGGAACTGAGACTCACAGGATTGATGTTTCACATTTGGTGCTGCTGCTTGCCATGGAGTCACATCTAGTTGCTTTTACTAGGATTATGCAGTACTGTGCAGCAGACCTTGATCCTTATTGGCAACATTTCCAAGGTCTGACCCAGCAAATGCAACAAAATACTTTGAGATGTTCCTTCCTGTTGCTGGCAGGAGCTTAGGACCCTCAGTCCTTGCAGAACTTGCTCAGCTCACTGCAGGATCCAGTCTGAGCCCGTTACCCTTCCCTGTGTATTAATTATCATTGCCATAGAAACAGAAATAAAGTGCATTTGATTTAAGGACGACATATGATTAGTATTTTGCAATGCCAATTTAAAATGTTATTAACCTTTCACAACCAGAACCAGATTTTCTCAAATTTTGCAATGATGCAGTATTTTAGAAAGTTTTGAAGCTGCCTCCATTAAAATCACTGAAGGTGTTAAAGCCATTGACTTTTAATGGGAACAATGTAAACTCCTAAGTACCCAAACTAGCCACAGGAATTTCTTGTGAGTTATGGGGTATGACGCCCCCATGAGAACATGGGAAGAGTTTCACATCTTTACAATATTAAAGAGCTTTGCTGTATGTATTACTCATTTTCTCCTGGCCTAAGCATTTGCGAGGACAAACCAGGATGCTGAAAGGAGGTGGGTCAGCAGAAAATGCAGTATGAAGAGAGAATAGAATAGAATAGAATAGAATAGAATAGAATAGAATAGAATAGAATAGAATAGAATAGAATAGAATAGACCAGGTTGGAAGAGACCTTCAAGATCATCGTGTCCAACCTACCACCCAACACCACCTAATCAACTAACCATGTAACCAAGCACCCTGTCAAGTCTCCTCCTGAACACCTCCAGTGACGGCGACTCCACCACCTCCCCAGGCAGCCCATTCCAATGGGCAATCACTCTCTCGGTGTAAAACTTCCTCCTGACCTCCAGCCTGAACTTCCCCTGGCACAGCCTGAGACTGTGTCCTCTTGTTCTGGTGCTGGCTGCCTGGGAGAAGAGACCAACCGCTGCCTGTTTACAACCCCCCTTCAGGTAGTTGTAGAGAGTGTGAGTGTCATCAGATTATGAAAGGGAGATGAAAAGTTTAACAGATTTAATTATGGAATTTGTATGAACTTTATAATCCAAGCCACTGGACACCTTTATCTTGTCAAGCAGAAGCAAATGTTGTAATTCATGATATCTCTGGGACCAAGCAGTATCACAGTATCACCAAGGTTGGAAGAGACCTCAAAGATCACTGAGTCCAACCTGCACGCTGCAGCAACTTGTGAAAAACACAACAGATCACAGTGTGGCCAAACTGGCCAGCTGTTTGGTCAGATCTGTCTGCCAGCACCCACTCAGCTCTACCAGTGGAAGCAACTCATTGCATTACCAGGACTGTCTTTCCACAATGCTTCATGGATTAAGCTTTGTTTCATCAATACACAGCTCATGGGCAGCTCAGAAGCACCATGGGAAGGAGAGGAGCAACTGAATGGCAAGATGAGTAGCTACAGCTATGTGGCTTTAGCATCTCACTCCGAGCTCTCTGTCATCCTTGGAGAAAACCCCAGCATAAGGCAACATGCTCTGTGGTATGTTAACTGTGCACCAGTTCAAGGCAGAAGGAAAATAAATGCATTCAGCATGAGAAGTAGATGATGAAAAATGAACAGATAGTATTGTAAATAGGAAGATGTCAGATCTGTTCTGCCTTCTTTCTTCTCAAGCAAAACAAAGTCATTTGAGGAAAGCTGGGTTACATGTGACCACAGAAACAAAAATGAAATGTACTAGGAGAGTAAAAATATTTCTGCCTGTCATATGACAAGATTAATTACTTCCTTCTTCACCATTTGCCTTTTCCCTTTTCTCCAGTTTAGTAGAATTAAAGGAGCTTAGTGGGTCCCTTCAGCTCCATCATTTGCTGTTTGCCACAGCTTTTAGAGGATCCAAAATTATCAAGTACCATTCTGGACAAGAACTATGACCTGGGGGACGCTTGTCATTCAGGTTTCTTAGACAAAGAAGTAAAGCATATATAAAATGGCTTTCACAAGGCAATGTGAGAAATCTGGAGCAGAACTGAGAAAGAAACCTACATTTTCCCAGGTAGGATTCAGTACCGTATCACCTAGACCACGCTTCTGTCACCCTCTGAGTGTTACCACAAAAACAGAACAGAAATTAAACTCTTTTTAAAAATAAACAAAATAATTGTCTGAGCAAGGCAACCTATCCTGGGGAAGGTGTGTTTAGATCACTGGTTTCCTCAGCCTTCAGTCAAGGGCCTGACGGCTGTGGTTCTTTGCATAAAGGGCTCAGCTCTGGCAGAATAATGCAGAAAAAGCTGCAAGCTCTTTAATGTTAGGACTTATCTGCACTTCATTAAAGGTTAAAAAGCTCAGTAATTGTCCTATGCATAACAAAAAAGCCATGGTCCATTGGAAACTCAGGAGATGATTTCTGATTTCTAACTGCTTTTTGCTTTCCAGTTCCTGGTGTCCTGTTAAGGACGGAAGAACCACTGTTGGCTGGTCACTCTTTTGAGATTATAATTGAAAGGCTAATTCTCTTGGAACTAATCAGATGCTATGCCATGTTCTACAATTATTCTATTGCACAATGGTCCATCTACAGCAAAATTAGTCTCACACCTCTAAATGATGCGATCACAGGAGTTTTCATTGGGCACAAATAAGAGATGTAGTCACCCCCCTAAGCATCAGGTTTTGCTGTATGGTTTTGAGGAAAGAGTTCTCTTCAAGATTCTTAAGATCTCTGTGTTCATTTAATCTCACCTGTTCTAAAGAAAGATATTAACACTTTGGCATGGACATGGAGCTCAGTGTTTGTGACAAGGACTGCCCAATAGCTGGGTGAGTTAAAAGGATCCCTGCTGTTTTTAATCCGAAACTGAGTACCATTATATCTTCTTTTGCATGATGGGCTATAAAATCATCTGCCCCTACAGTTGGTCTAGATTTCTCACTATTTTAGACTGCATGCCATGTGTTTGTTATTTTAAATTACAGTGCTGTAATTCATCCCCACTGGCATGAGAGATGGAAGCTGAAAAATCTTAATGCCTAGTAAAGGCTGCTATGCTCAAGGGAGAGCAAGAAGCATAAACAAGTTGGAATTAATGCCCTTGCCAGGGATTTTTTAAAGCAGATGGGTTGAAAATTGTGCTTGTTGATGACAGATGTGTTAAATCATTGTTTCTGGAAGTCTTGACTCAGCACCTCCCAGTTGTAAGGCTCTGCTGGTGCATCCTGTGGCACTAATGCAGTGTGCAGAGTACTTATGCTGCGCTGCAAAACACTTGAAGATGAAGTGCTACCAGGTACTCTCCTGGTGATGGACACCAGCACAGGCACTTTATGAACTGAGCTCCCAGAACTTTCTAGACTGAATAATGCAACAACAAAGCTGACATCTTGTTGATGCTGCTGTTCACACCTCTTTAAGAAAATCCCACCACATTTGTGAACTAGTATGAAACGGCCTAGGAAGGTAAGGAAACAAATATTAAAAGACAAACAATCTCCTTCCTTTCTGAGAATTCCTGACCTAGTATAGTGATTTCCTCTGGGATTTCCAGCACAGGTAAAGGGCCACAGCCTTTTTCTTTCTCAACTGCATCCTACCAAGACCCACAAAAACATCTACCTGCACCTTTGTCACATGTTGGTAAGAATTTTCTTACCAGTGAATTGAGATATCCTGCAGCAGAAAGCTGATGGCTTGCTCTGATTTTCTGTTGTTCTTTCCCACAAAGAGTGTTGAATGTCCACACAGGGCCTCTAGCTAAAAATACAATAGCTATTACATTCTTAAAGCTTCAGCCTAAACTGTTCTATATCTATTTCCTTGTGTGGGCAAGCCTGTAATTCAAGAATGTTTATACAGCTTCCCTAAACAATTGTCTACCTAAATAACCTCAAAATTACACTTCTGACAAATGGCTAATAAGCCACTAGAGTTAGCATAAACTTTTTCCTAACAAGAATAAACTAAGAGCAACAGAGATGTGGGAACTGGTTTAATTAAATCACAGAACACCAGCCTTCTTTAGAAAAAATTAATGCTGTATGAATAAAGTTTTCAGTGCTTAAAAGCTGGAAAGACTGTTGAGAGGTTCAGGAAATTGTTGCTTCTCTTACCGGATTCTCAAGGGAGAAATGTGGGAAAAACCCCAACACACATCTATGCAACACAGCACTGCACTCGATCCACACTAATTCTCTGCTTTAAAAATGGTATGGAAGAGCTCTGTTGGAAGTGGAGCATTGATGCTCCCTCACACTGACCACAGCAACGTATTTGTCTTAGTGATCTGACAGCGCAACAAGCAGGCATGCATGAATGATGCTTAGGTATGGCACTCGTGTATGTAACGCTTCCCAAAACCTACACAAGGACACATCATCCTTGGAACATGCAATTCCTAATTCTGTCAAGTTTGGTGCCTCCATAGATTATCTGCCAAGTAACTGTCAGTTCTTTAACCTAAAAGTGTCTGTGGACAACCTCAGAGATCAATGGGAGCAGAGATATTTTGGCTTTCTCCTCTCTGCATGCTCACCTCCCTTCAGCTGCAGGTTTTTGCCACATCACACCCTGTCTTCATACATCTTCATCCTCATCAAATGAGGATCCAGCTGTAATGTGGAGCAATTCAAGGCAGATCTGAGCTGGTTTACACTGAGCATTGCACAGCCAAGGTGACTGTGGTGCAAGGCTTGTTACACCAAGCAAATGCTTGGAAGCACTGCTGGCCCTTGCCCTAGTTGCCTCCACACTCTTGCCTCTGCATCATCACACTTCCCATATTGCTTTCAACTTCATCTGCAAAGAATCTGCCTGCACATACCTCTGCTCAGCCTCCCCCTTTGTTTGGAGGACTAATGACTTCACTTCCACACGGTGCTCCATGCTGCACCACAGCTTCCCACAGTTCATCTTCTGGCCACCACACCCAGGGCTCAGACTCAGCTCTTGCTACCGCTTTGGGAAGAGGCACGCAAAAAAGCATTGATTGCATTCTCAGAGTACAGCAGCACAGCTCACCAAATACTACCTGATTGCAGAGCTGGGCACACCAGAAAACATCAAGCATGGACATGATAGCAAAAAATGGGAATTTAAATCGGCCCTGACATCCTGACCTGGCTTCTGAGCACTGCCTTGGCCACATGTGCAGACACGCAGCAGGGTCAGGAGCACATGTGCACCCTAGTGGCAAGCAGACAGGATCCATCCCCTTTTCAGCCTAGAAAGTCATTTTGCTCAGAGGGACCCACAGCTCTGAATCACCATTCACTGGACTGACTTGGAGCACTGCAAGGTGAAGGTGATCTGCACAGGGGAACAAGGCAAAAGCTAAGTATATCAGCAGGGCGAGGTATTAGTATGAACAATTTGGGTGAGGTTCTACTCTCTAATTTCAGCTGTGACTTCCCCAGTGCTCAAATGGTACATTTTCAGCTCACTTCAAGTTCACTCGCCTCATCCATGCTTTGAAGATGCCGAGGTAAAAATAGCATGCCACAACTCTGGCCTTAAAGTGGTCAAGTGTTTTTTCTTATGGTAGGGAAGCAAGAATAAAAAACTTTGCTGAATAAAATAATATGCCTTAAAATGTTACTAAGTGCACCTCCACTCAAATACCATTTTATCTAAGTCTCCCTCTCCCCCAAAGACCCATTACTAGACAGTGATAAAACAGAATGTGGATTGCTCTGTTCAAATTATAGGTGCAAGTCCTGCAATCTGTCAGACTAGTCTCCCTGTGCTATCCTTGTAATATGTAATTTTTACCCTGTCACTAACCTGTCTGTCTGCTAAAGATGCAGACACATTCCCTTTACCCAAATAGAAAAGAACTTCTCTTCACAGCCCAGGTAAGAAGGGCAATGTCATCTTGGCAATGAAAATGAGGTGGTCTGCAGCCAACTTCTGCACTAGCCTTTCGACAAGGAGGAGAAAAAAAATATGGCTTTGCCTGCTTCTAGTTCCTTGGACAAAATATACCTACTGCTGTTGCATCTTCCTCTTTCCTCCTGCAGCCTGCAAGCACAACTCAAGCACAATCTCTAAGCGCAACCCAGGTCTGCAAGCCTAAGTCACAGCACTGCCCACAGGCACTGAGGTGCCTTAAGGCAAACCAGGGGGTGCTCTATACTGTCTGTCCCACAGTCAGATACATGATAAGGAGGAGAAAGAGAGAGGAAATAGTCTGCTGACACGATGGGGTAGCTCTGCCAAAGTCCACTGACTAATGAGGCCATTTACATACCATTGCTGACCTGTGTGCAGACAGGAATTAAGACGTGGCCCTTCTCCCTTATTTTCTGATCTGTAGCTATAAGGAATAAGCTATTCTAACAGTATAGGAAAGGAGATTCTGTTCATTCTGCTGGTGCTGTTGGAAATAAAGCATTTATTGGAAAGCAGAGTTATGTTACACAGCTAAAAGCTTATGGGTTGTTGTTTTTTTGCAGCAAGAAAACCCCCCTAGTGCTTCTTCAGCATGCAAAAGTAAAACATAATTGCTTTGGAGTCTCACATGTTAAGAACTTCTTATATCAAAACCTTGAGTCTCAGGAGCAAGGAACATGGCTATGCTCTGTGTGGAACATGCCCATACTGGATACGAATGTAACATCTACAAGGCCCTTTAGATCACGTCTCTTCACACACTGGAGCCAACATAACATGAAGGAAAGCTGCTCTGAATGAAAATCTCTGTTAAGCTGATCTGAAGTTGGGGTTAAAATGCAAATTGAAAATCCAGGGGGCATTATACAATCTCATTCAAGTTTGTTCATAAATGTTTTATATCCAATTTCTGTCTCCTTCAAAAAAAGGGCTATAAAGTGATTCTGCCATTTCCCATTGTTCTCTAGGACTTTTACCTCCATATTTATGGTAGATTGGAAAGGCTGAAAAATTAATCTGGCAGCGTGTTTTACTTTCACCAAAATAAAAATAAATGCTTTCAAAACAAGTTCAGAAAAGAGGAAATGTGGGGGGCTTCATAAATCAGCATTTTCTGACTTGAGGGAAGGTATCCAGTAAGAGGAGGTTCTACAGTGCCAACAAAATCCACAAGATAAAGGAGAAAAAATTCATAGCTGGGACTGGAATCGTGGTCTCAGATAAAGTCACTGACTGATGAAAAGATGAACTCTCAAGAGACATTCAGAGAAATACTTTTGCTTATTCCTTTTCCAGAAATGTATTAATGCAGATCAGATCTATCTCACCTGTGTGAAAGGCAGAAAACAACCCCACGCTCCCACTTCTAGGTCAACAAGTGTCTTCTCATCTCACTTCTGCTGCCATCTTCTTTCCCTTTTGTTCTGCTTTGCAGATGAGGAAGATATGTGGGAAGAAAGGGGAAAAAAAAAAAAGATATGAATTGATTTTAAACTGTGCAAATGAAGCATCCATCCTTTTGGGGGTTTTTCTTTCTGGTTATTCTATAGATACCAACACAAGGTCAGTATGAGTTATTCATGAAGACTGTAACACTTGTGCTAAACAGTGTCCTGCTTTTAATTACATTGTCACAGAACAGCTGAGCAGCTCTTGGGAGTCCACTCCAAAAGTCTAGAAAAAAGAATTTGACTCAGATTTCTGTTTGCTGCAAGGCTGTCTTTAAACTACATATTTCTGCATGTATGTATTTGTATGTAGTTAAAGATACATATAGCAGCACTGGTGGCAGTGGAGCTGCTTCTTGGCTGCTGTTGCATTAAAGATGTAGCTGCCTCTCTGTACCCCTTCCTGGAAAGCAGACACACAACAACATAATACAGTTGAATACAGAATCCACCAAACTTAGACCCTGCTCCTTCCTGTGTACTTACTGACACAGAATGGTTTGGGTTAGAAAAGACCTTGAAGACCAACCATTCTCTAACTCTACCAAGGCTGATAATAAACCATGGTCAGCACCACATGCTTCAACCCCAAATCCTTTTCCCTTGGGGTCATATGAGCCCCACTGTTATAGAAGGTACTTAAACCTGCTTCTGTTTGTATCCATTTATTTCCTCCAGATCATTATTTGGATATGTAAATGATGTACCTTAATAACACAGTGTTCCACTTGGATCTATAAGTAGAGTGTAACAGAGGGGCTTTGTGCTCTGTAATCCTGTTTCTCTAATAAAGCAGATATATTAGATCTGTGATTTCCCTGGAAATTAAACCCCAGCAAAGAGGGGTGAAGTGTGTGCACAAGTATCGTGTCCCTACATTTCACACCTGAATCACAAACCTGGAAGAGCTCCCACGTGGTACATGGGTTTGTTCTTCCTATATGTTTCATGGTTGTTTAGGCTAGCAAGGAAAAACA